>NC_067120.1:9905360-10595958 GCF_021347895.1 Acanthochromis polyacanthus | reverse complement strand
CATAGCAGACTTGTGGGGTCGACACAAAACGACAACAAACAATATTCTGCAATCAATATTCTTCTGTTGTCGTGCAAAGTGATATTCTGAGATTGCATATGTGCTAGAAGCTTTGTGTCATTTAACGCAGTTTAAATGACAAGAGAAGCCCTGGGAAACATTATGGTGAGATGATTAGATGATGCCAATGATTGTAAGCAAAGGTACGGTTGGGATTGTGGGTGTTGATCATCCGTAAGTCATATACATACATTTACATATAGTACATGGCAATAAATGACATGCAAAAAGAAAAATGTGTTGTAAAAACACATAGAATGGCTTGGTGTGTTTTTGAAACACCATTTCATTATTGTAAGCTGGATATTACACAGTAAGGGTTACATCAGATGACTGATTTGCAGTCTGGACACCTTTCCAAAAACAATACTTGTACTCTGGTTGATGATGCCACAGGCGTCCTTTGATGTCTTTTGTATTGTTGCTCTCCAGCGGTAAGCTATGATTTTTTTTTCTTTTGAACTCAGGGTGTTTGCTACCGCTTTGTAGTGTTCTTCACGTATTGTTGTTGGTGCAATGTTCTTCATCAGCGGCAGACCTTGTACTCTTTTATTGACAAGTGTCCATCTGTGACATCAGTAACCTTGTCTGCTCATGAACTATGTAGCTCAAACAAAAAAAAGATATTCATTTAAAAAATGAATGAAACCTTGAACATGTAAACAGGACTTTTTAAAAGTAAAGAAATAAAATGGCATTAGCCTGAGTCACAAGTGCAGCAACTAAATAGTAGACAATCAAATCACCTTTTGAATAACAGACCTGATATTCATCCCAGTTACATAAAATGAATCCACAGTATCAGAAAGTGAAAGATATTACCATTGTAGACAGCTGACTCTCCTCAGCACCATTAGTCATATAAGAAGAGAAGCAGAGTTTTATGCTAAAATGGGAACAAGTTCACAGATGTGAAGAGTCCAAATGCAGTGGAAGCCACATGTTTTTATGCCTAACAAGTTAGTATGCTGCATGCAAATTGTCTGACTTAGAGAAAAATATAAAAATTCTATTGTTGTGGTAAGAAAATGGTTCAGTTTAACCGATTGTGCATAAGAAAGTTTTTGAGCTGTTTAACTGATGACAGATTCTGGAGCAATGAGATAATCCACATCCTGGCCAGATGTGGACAGTGATCAGATAGCGTGACCAATACAAAGACAGTCATTTGACCAGTGACTATAAAAGATCACCTTCAAATGCAACACACAAAGCTACAAGAGAAAAATGAGAATAGGTTGTTGTCATGATGGATGTTGCTATGTCAGTTATGACACTTCAATGACCACAGCTCCACTTTTTGTTGTCTAAGCGATCATTTCAGACAGCAGGGTAAATTAGACAATCTGCTACAGTGCCATGAAAAAGTATTTGTCCACTTCTCAGATTTTCTACACTTCAGTGTTTAAGAGCAAAGATAACCCAATTAAACACAAAATGCATTTTTTTAAATAATGATTTTACTTGTTAAGGAAAAACAAATATTCAAAGCTACCTGCCCTTGTGTGAAAAAATAATTGCTCCCTAAACCTAATAACTGGTTGGGCCACCCTCAACAGCAGCAAAAGAAATAAAACGCTTTCTATAACAGGCAATGAGTCTTTCACATCTCTGTCGAGATATTTTGGCCCACTCTTCTTGGCAGAATTGTTGTAATTCAGCAACACTGGAGGTTTTTTGAGCATGAACAACCTTTATAAAGTCATGCCAGAGCATTTCAATCAGATTTAAGTCTGGACTTCGACTATGTCACCCCAAAACCTTAATTTTTTTTTTTTTAAACCATTCAGAAGTTGGCTTGCTGCTGTGTTTTGATCATTGTCCTCCTGCAGAACCTAAGTTCACTTTAGCTAAAGGTCCTGAACTGATGGTCCCATCCGTCAGGATTTTTGGTAGAGAGCAGAATTCATGATTCCCTTAAACACAAGTTGTCCAGGTCCTGAAGCAGCAAAGCAGCTCCAGACCATCACACTACCATCACATTTCACTGTTGGTATGATGTTCTTTTTCTGAAATGCTGTATTATTTTTACACCAGATGTAACGAGACACCCCTTCCAAAAAGTTCAACTTTCGTCTCATCAGTCCATAGAATATTCTCCCAAAAGTCTTCGGGTTCATTCAGATGTTTGTTTGCAAAAGTAAGACGACGTAACATACTTTTTGGTCGGCAATGTTGGCAATATTGCAATACTGTCATAAACAGGTAAGGGATATGTGCAAAATATTGCTATTTATAACACATTACAGGTGAGTATTAAACGGCGGACTTTTCGTGCCACTCAGAACGTATTTCAAAAGAATGTGTATATTATATTTTTAATGTAAAACCGCGGCGAATCCAACGCTATATTTTGCATGACATCGTCCCTAAACATAACCCTAACCATAATCCTAACCATAACCTAACCATAACCTAACCATAAGCCGGTGGTACACTTACCAATTTGCATAGGAATTTCAAGAATGTCCGGCGGCCGGCGGCCGCAAACGCGATCACACAAGCAGTATACGCCGATGGACAGCTTAGATCGTCATGAATCCGCCGGTATAAACCACTTTCAGATGTGATTACCACAGCGAAAAACATTTTGTGGTGAGCGGCACGAAAAACATGACGAAATCGTGTTGGTGCGCACGAAACCGAAACTAAAACTTACGTGACAGTTTCACGAATCCCCGTGAGACCGGGTTGGATTTGGTAGCCTGATGGCCTGTGGATAGAAACTGTTTTTATGTGTGGTGGTCCTTGCTTTCACACTCATGTAGCGTCTGCCAGACAGCAGAAGTATGAACAGCGTGTGCTGTGGGTGATGCTGTGTGCTCTTTGTGACCCGGGTGATTTACGTGTCCTGTAGTGGACTGAAGGCGGCCTCACAGATGAACTGTACTGCCTTAATGACAGACTGGAGAGCCTTCCTGTCCTTAGTGCTGCAGGTACAATGTGATGTATAATATTCTCTTTAAATAACACTCACACACCTAACTTAGTCACACACACAGTGCACCTGCAGCTTGACAGCATACATGCCAGTCATAGGACTTGTCCTGTGGCGCCAACACATAAATTTCAGAGTCACCTGGACATTATATGATTACTGACAAGTTGAAAAAAGGAATCGATGAGCCTTCTGTCATGCATTTGTCAGTTTCTTTGTCAATATCTTCCTCCTTTTCCACTTACAGGTTTTGAACCTCTAATAGCCCCACTGAGCAGGTTGTCTGTTTTTGTGAATGTTTGTCGTGCACATGCACACATTTGCATTATTAAGAAGAACCTTTAATGGGTAGGAAACAGCTGGTGAGCTAAGCGACTTCTCTTTCTGTTTTCACACTCTCTGCTGAAGGGTGGAATCTGGACTTTTAATGAGTTTTATGTTCAGCGAGAATCAGGCAATGAAACATCTCACATGTGGAGTTTGTTCCCCATTTTGTCTTGTTAAGAAGTCGCAGTACAGAATATTCTCTGTAATTATGATGCTTTATCAAAGCAAACACAACAAATTTGTCTTTTCTGCAATCATGCATGGTATTTCAGAAACTACTGTTATTTTAGCTGCTGCTGTGCAGCCAGTTTTGCTCTGCTCTTAATTTCTTTTTTGCTACAGCACGATAATAAAAGTTTCTTTAAAAAATTAAACCTTAATGTAAACTCTTATGACCACTGTGATTGCTCCCTTGTCTGCTCATAAAAAACTGGAACATTTTTGCTCTGCAACCAGTCCTCCGATGGCCTGTGCTTTTGATATCATGATTCAGAATTATTCTCAAATGTTATGTCTCAGACAGAGCAGTCATGCCAGAGCGAATATCTGAAGTGGCGTCCCTGTGACAGATGAGATGTTTGCTGCTATGTTTTAGTTTAATAATGTCACTCAGCAACAAGATGCCCTTGAGGAGGATCTGTCAGGATTACTGACCTTGTCATTGCGCTCCAGGTCACTGAGTCTTTCACTGTGAATACCTAAGCATGTACTTGTCATCCTGTCAATTTTTACAGGTTCAGCAAATCGTGCCCTGCTCACCGCTTAGAATTTTTAATTTATCTCAGTGGGAACAGGGGAGATTAATAGTATTCACTCGTGTATCCGTGACAACCTGTAGTCACTATGCATGATATACACAGTTGCATGAAATCCAGATAAATAGGACAAATTAAAGCTGAATTCCACCAATTTGAGCAGAGCCATAATGCCGTTATACCATGACCCACTTTTCTTTGTAGTAATTAAAGTCAAAGAGCATTCAAGAGATGTGCAGAGTGCAAAATGTGCAGCGTGATGGAGCACAAGTGGTTCACAGCTGTAGTGCAGAAACATTCATTTTCACTCTCAATAACACCTCATTATCCAAATAAAGATCCATCTGCAAGAACAGTGAGGCAACTTTTGTGGGCTAAGCAGCTTAGTTGTGTGCCACAGTAAAGTCACACCAGAGATTAACTAATGGTGAATGATGAAAACCAGAAATATCTGGACATGATTCCATCTTTTAACATCTCTTGAACAATGTCCCTCAGTTGATATAATCCTCTGTATGCTTTCATCTGACAAATTCCTAATAATGACTTTGAGAAATCGTTTTTTGGCAGAGAACACAGAGGAAGATATGAGCTTTTAATGGTTATGAGGAATGTTAAATCTGACTAAATACCCAATTAAGCTCAGAGCAACGCTTGTCAGATATTCTCTCCTGCTGCTAAATGGTGCGTCATTTCTATGTCATGGCTTTTTGAAAGATTTTTAGATTGCCAGAGAAAACTGGCAATCAGGAGAGCATTGTTCATCACAAGGTTCACAGTAGTACAATGGTATGATCCCACCTCTGATTGGGAGTGCTGCAGGGTCGCAAAGGATCCTTAAAGCTCGCCAATTTCTGATCTCTGGTCTGGTGAGCTGTACCACTCACAGGGTAAATGAAATATTTTGAGGTTATAATTTGGTTTTTGCACATTTTTTCAGTGGCTGCAGAAATAAGAATGGTGGTAGGTTACTGTGGGAAAATCGTATTTCAAAATCAGCTTTCAGTGTCAGTGATGAAAACTTCATTATTGATCTCGGAAAGAGTAGATAATCAGAAAAAAAACAGAAAACATTTCACTGCAAAATCTGCTAGTTGCTGTTCTGAAGCTTTTGATTGCATCCAAGTCAGTCGATGGAGGTTGTAATTCAAAGATATTTAAATTTTCACCTGTGAGAAGTCGTTTAAGCACCCAGAAAAAAATGAGTCAGGAGTGACAAAGACTGCGACCACTGGGAAAATGCAGCATTCACTGAAATAGTTTACTCAACCACCTTCAGTGCAAGAAGGAGCGCTACCGCAGGTCCTTCATCCCCACTGCCATCAGACTGTATAACACTACTGTGTAGTTGTTATTATGTGCAATATTTACTATCTTGTTCTTGCACTTTCGTGACTTTTGCACTCCTCTGTTTTTTGTTTCTAAGAGCCCTGTAATGTTAAATTTCTCCTTTGTGAGATTAATAAAGTCTATCTTATCTTATCTTCTGAGTGACGAAAGAGAAAATGCTACACAATTGCATTCCTGACTCCTGAAAAATGCAGTCGATATTTGAAAAGAAGATGGAATGCAGTAAACTGAGTAACCCTTCTATGTGAATGACTGACTTTTGTTGTCGCCTTTTAGTTTCATCAGACGAAATCAATTTGTTGCTCTGCTTTGATGGAAACTGTGCAAGGGCTTGGTGGGAAACTGTTTGTGCATGACTCAATCAGTGACAAATAAGGCAGAATTTTTATTCCACAAATAAGCACATTGTAAGTATACATTACAACATATTGCATAATTTACAGAAACTATGCAACTGATCTCTCTGCTGATTTTTAGACAGCTTTCCAATACAGTTTTATTGTTTATGTTCAGTTTCAGTTTTAATTAAGTGCTCTTGTTTTCCATTTCTTGGTCACAGAAAGAACCACAATTCACAACATAATTAGCTAATCACACTAATACTAATATGCAAATAGCATGCTGAATTATAGATTTGTTTACAGAGCATTGCCTCCTCTGTGATTGGAGTGTAACACAGGAAACACAAAGCTAAACGGTCAATAAAACATGAACAAGCTGCACAGGTACATTCAATACACATTTAAAAGGCTGTCATGGTCAGTAATGGCCATAATGTAACATTCATTGAAGTGATGAAACTAAATTACATATTTGATATTGCACACAACACCATGAATGACAGAAGCACAGAGCATTTTTCAGTCACTATGATGATTGGTAGAGGAACTTGTTCCAAAACGAACATATCAAACACAGTAAAACCTCAAGTAAACAACATCACTCCCAAACAATCTCCATTAATCAGTGTAGCACTTATTTTTATTCCCAGAGAATTTAAGTTGAATCAGTCATTTTTAATCTAAAACACATAATTTGGTTTACGAGAAATTATACAAGATTTACGAACTAAAACCCAGAAAGTGATGTGTGTCTTTGTGGCAGGGGATCAAATTATAGACTGCCAATCAAGTTTATTTTTTAAACATGTTGTTGCCAAGACAGATGTTGGAACAAACAGCTGCAAGACAGTTTCAGTCAGTGTATAGCAGCTTATTTATAATCGGGTCAACCTGAGACCTTCAAACCTACCTACATGAGTGTTCGGCACGTCAGAGGAGCAACTTAAAAGTCAGAGTTCTCGGTGTTAGGGAAGTGATCCTGTTTTTAGATCACCATAGTAACTTTCTCGCCTGGCGTGGAGGCCATGTTCAGAGTTTAGATTTAAACGTGCTGTACGAGGCTCCACTGCATCTGCACCCTTTCTTTTTTCTGACAATGTTCTCTATGAGTGACACAGACTGTCAGCTGAAGGAATACATTGTATCTGGAAACCTGTTGAGCTGTACCTTATTATTCCCGCTGAACAAAGCCGTGCGGTTACAGCAGGCAAACTGAATGTGCCGAGAACATTCAATCACCGACGCTATTTTCCCAGTGACTTGGCCAAAAACTGAAATGATTTTCTCTTATCTTTCATTAAGGAACAACGTCAGACCTAAATGCACTTGTTGAGTTTCATGTTTAAATGTATGAAGTTTAGAGCTGTAATGTGCAAATTCCATGTTGCATTTTTCTACCAGCTCTCCTCTCTTGCAGTAGCTACATTTTTTTCCTGGTAATTTATACCGTCTCTATAGCTCTACATTATAACAGCATATTCCTGATGACAGAAATGATTGAGAATGAATAAATTCTGATGAAGGAACCCCAGGTTAACAAAAAAACCTTGATAACCACCATTGTGTTACATTTATCTCTGATTGGGGTTTTGCTAAGCTATCTCACACAAAGAAAACCTGACTATATCAAACTTCCTTGTTGCACTGCGTCACTCCTGGCTCAACTCTGCTGTGTCCTTTCAAAATCTGATGAGAGGCACCCAACACATTATGTGTGCGATACCGCATGATGAATACACCAAGGTTAAGCTGCAGTACATCACCATTTACATCAGCCGAGCAGACATGAACACATTCATTTCACAAAAGAACAACTTTTGTGAAGAATTTAGAGGCGAAATCAATGAACAAGCCATCATCTCTAAAGAAGGGAGTTGGACTTATATCCTGCTTACTGGTACAACTGGATGTGAGCAATTCTTTGTGTCGTCGTTTAACCCCTTGGTGTGTGTATTGTGGCCACCGGAGGCAATCCGCCTGTGTGACGCCATTAGTACAAGGCAAGTGTTGTTTTCTGCTTCGGTTCGAGTGTTTGACGTTTGACGGCATCTCTTCAGACCCTGGTGGAGGTGGATGGTGAACAAGCCATAGGTGATGGGGTCCAAGCATGCATTGAAGAGGCCAAAGATAAACAGCATGTGAGTCAGTGAATGAGAGACCGTCTCCTCCATTTTTTCCGGAAACAACCAATACCACAGGCCCAGCAGGTAATACGGTGTCCAGCAGATGATGAAGGAAGTCACGATGACAATGCTCATCTTAAGAGTCCTCATCCGAGCTTTGGGGATGTTGTTGTGGGAGCGGCGGAGATGAACGTCTCTGGAAAGCTCTGGAGGAAAGAAGAAAACACAATCTCAGTCATGCACAACTCCTTGTGTCCCAGAAAACATAATGTGACTGCAGATTTTGTAAAAAAAAAAAAAAAAAAAACAAAACCAGAGACTTACGGTTGCTCCGAGCCATGCGGCTGGAAATCTCAATGAAGATTCGCGTGTAGCAGAAGATCATGATGGCCAAAGGCAGGAGGAAGAGGCACACAAAGGTGAACATGTTGTAGAGAGTCTCCTGCCAACGCTGGACAAAACTGCCGTGAGTGGTGCACTGGGTGAAGGTCTCTGGAACTGTGATGGTCACATTGTGGAATATGAACATCTGCAGAAAAAAAAGACAAGAACTGGTATCAATCCATCCATTATCTATAAGCCGCTTAATCCTCATTAGGATCGCGGGGAGACTGGAGTCTATCCCAGCTGACTTGGGGTGAAGGCAAGGACAGGTCACTAGTCGATCACACAGCTACACAGAGAGACAATTAATCACAATCGCATTCACACTTACGGACAATTTAGAGTTACCAATTAACCTGCCATTACGCGAACCAGGGATCTTCTAAAGTACTAACCACCAAGCCACTGTGCAGCCCCAAGAACACGTACAATATTGGTATTTTTTGCAGCAGTCTCTAAGCTTTTCAGTTGTACCTCATAAAAGTTCATTTTTTAGCTACTCATAGGTAAAAAGTCCTTTACCTTTCTTCCTCTTTTCTATTTCAACTACAGTTTGGATGAGGTATCCAAACACTTCTTCTTCTCTGCAGATACTACCCATGCTATTCATCTTGAGTCTCTGCAGCCTTCTACAGTAAAGTTATTGTTACATATTTTATTTATAACTTTCCCCATGTTCAATCTGTTCTTTCTAGTGTAAACATTGTATTTATCTGCCACATTGTATTTATCTGCCACACAGTCATTACAATTCTATAGTCTAATCTGTATTGACACAACAGGCATCCAATGGTTGATTCTTTTCTCAGAAAGTTTTCTTCACACCGTAATGCAGTGGAGGTCCCTGTGCACCATCAGTAATTACTGTCTGATCAAAAATGAGTGAGTGTAGATGTCTTGTGTGTTTGTAGTAATAAGAGAGAGAATTTATAAGGGACTGCAATTTGAAATTATGTAAGTACTTGACAATCAACTGCAGAAACTTGTCTTCTCACACATTTGCTGCTGTTTGTAAAGTATTAACTATTTCTATGATTAGTGATTTTTGAGTAGGTAACTTCGTAAGTAGTTGAGTGAGTCATTTATGCAATGCTGTTGCCATGAGGAGACAAACACAGTAAATATGTCCTTGCCATATTGAAACGAGACCTTAACGACTGAAGAGACCGTTGTAGGTGATAATGATCTACATTCAATTAATTTCCATTGACTGTGTAAGATTAAGAAAAACAACACTTTACAAGATCTCCTGAGACATCCAGGCCTCACAATGTTACATTCATAGAAGACTCTTAGACTTTCAATACTCGCCAAGCAAAGGCCGATGATAGCATTTCCAGCAGACGAATGAAGCCAGCCCAGTGTCAAATGAAAACAACCCCCAGTCCTTACCCAGGTAGCAAACTATGGGTGAATCAATGTTGAATCTATGTTGAGACCTAATGTCGAAATTATACAGAAAGCGCAAGGTTGATAAAATGTTGAGCCAACGTTTGCTTTTCAACCATAAATCACACTTTACCCAGATAGCAAAAGATGTTAAATCAATGTTGAATTCGGGTTAAGAAGGTTGAATTGTGGTTATGGTTGAAGATTGATGGTTGGATCAACGGTGATTCAACAACATTTTGTCAACATTGAAGTTTGTGTTTAAAAGATACCATTGAATCTACATTGTATTTTGGTTTAATTAAAATGTTTGACAGGTCAATGTTTAATTAATGTTGAATCTATGTTTGCAAACATGTAATCTATGTAAGCAAACGTTGACTCAACATTTTATCAACCTTGCGCTTTCTGTATAATTTCTACATTAGGTCTCAACATAGATTCAACATTGATTCACCCATAGTTTGCTATCTGGGTAGTTTTCTTTTAGAAATAATTTTCTTAGAATATTTGGGTAAAACATAAACATTTAGCGTTGGTCAACAATTTTGTAGTTCTTGCATGTCACAATGAAGAATGGCTAGCTGCGTTCCCATGACAACATCTTTCTCATGCTTCTCTGTTCACAAGGATGTGAAAAAATATTTCGACCGTTACAAAAGAGCATTAAGGCCAATTATAGCATGCAATTAAATGTTCCACAACTTGTATGTTTCTGATTTTCTCATCCGTTCTAGTTGCGTTTATTTATGCAGAGACATCGCGAGGGGCAGACTCAGTGGTTTAAAGGAAAAGCCAGGCCTCAAGGCTGGAACACGAGTTGAATTTTAGTACCTCGCAGCCCCTGAGCTAAGACAACAGAAACAGTAGCAGAATTGCTTCTGGCAGTTGTATCAAGGTGTTTAGTTCGGTGTGTTCAGTGCCCTCGCGGTGACAAGAAATGGACTGCAACGACCAAGCAGCTGAGCCACTGTGAACTGACAGGAGTAGGCAGTGTGTCCAGGTAGGCATGGATATGTAAGACACCTCTGCTGTCCTAAACACTGATATATAATGTAGAATATGTATCTTTGAATGAGCATAATGTTCATCACAAACATTCAAAGGAAGAGGCCAAAATGTGGAGATCCTAGTTTGAAACCAGTTAACTATGAATACATTTATCTGTATGTAACAATAATAACCTGGCCAGTAACTCAGATGCTTCTTATCAGCCTCTGCCCACTCAACAGTAATCACCTGTAAGGAGAACCTCCACTGAGATTTCCACATATAGAAAGAACTACAAATGACAAAAAATGGTTATTTGGTTTGAGTCACACAGCAAGAATGAGGAGCTTCCTTCCTAATTTGTTTCCAATGAGATACAATTACCTTTTCATGCAAAACACCTTCCATAGCTGAACTGAAATGAAATTATGCTTCAGTTTAAACGAGGCCAATGAAGTGGGAATTTTTCAGTATCCATAGAATTTTAAAACATGTTATTGAGTCGTCATCAACAACAACATCCAGGGCACTTTATAGAAATATACAATTCAGCATTGGACATTCTTATCTCTGAGCATGTCTCAGGCAAAGAAAGGCAGTGAGAAAGACTGTGAGATGCAATTTATACCTCGGGGGGAAAAATGTTAGTGGATCTCAAATTAATATTTTATTGTAAAACCTTTGTTTGCAAGGTTACGAATAAGCTTTCACACTCAATATTTTTCTTGTTCCTGTAATACGGGCAACAAGTCCTCAAATTCATACGACTGCATAGGTCGTTTGCACCGTGCCCCGGAATACGACCTATGCGGTCGTATGAACGTTTTCGCCCCTACGGGGAAAACGAACGCATTACGGGATTTAATTCGCGAAACGGCTTTTCCGTCGTGAAACGGCTTTTTCCTCACTTTTGCAACACAGGTTTAGGGTTATGGTTAAGGTTAGGGTTAGGGATAGGGACAGGGATAGTGTTAGTTAAAAGTTTGTTCATGGTGATGTTTCAGCTGACACACCGGAGTGTCGATATTTACTCAACCGCTAGAGGTCGGAAACGTCAAAACGTAACATGCGGTCGTAATACGGGCATGTACAGACGACCTATGTGGTCATTTTTCTTTTGAGGACAGGCTGAATACGGGGATTATTGTGTTTTTTGTGAGATTAGTTTGAAGTCCCTCTAGTCATTGATTTAGAGCCTGAAAACTCCTCTCTGTTTTAAAATTACATATTACAAGTTTGTTTTCTTTCACCTTGAAAATATTACCTTCCTGCCTTAAAACGTCTGAGATGTAGCTGTGCATCGTTTCCTATGCACCTCTCGCAGCAGCTGGAGCACACCAGCTCACCTATAATGGACACAGTAAAGCTACTCTACTGCTACACAAGAGCAAGTTGTAACGTGAGAGTAATTAAGCCACATACATTAAGTTCAACCCAGAAACTGATTCTGAAGAAGTATAATAATACATCAAGTCTCAGTCTATAAGCTGACAGGATTGGTTCCTTTGGTTTATTACCTCCGCCAGGAGGTTATGTAATCACCAGAGTTTGTTTGTCTGTCTGTCCGTCTGTCTGTGTGTGTGTGTGTGTCTGTCTGTCTGTTTGTCTGTTAACAGCATAACTCAAAAAGTCATGGACGGATTTTCACCAAATTTTTACAGGATGTCCGGAAGAGCATGAGTAAGAATCGATTAGATTTTGGAGGTGATCCGAATCACCATCTGGATCCAGGAATTTTTTGAAGGTCGAAGGACAATTGATCTCTCAATTGTCCTTCGACCTTCAAAAAATCAGAAAAAACGTAGCACAGATATGTTGACAAGACAAAAATCTTGATTATCATTTAATTCAATTACAGAAACAACTTATTCCCTCACTTAGCATTATTATCTATAATAGTTTCATACAGAACTGTACAGATGTTTACCAGGTATTCCAATATTTTGTCCATCTCATTTATATCCATTAGGGATTAAGGTTAAAAGGACGCAACAGAAATGGCTCTCTTCATAAGTTTACCAGCTAAACAAACTGCAACATAAATCATTTTTAACAAAAACTGAACACTTTAACCTTCATTAAGGTGGACTTCAATAAAAGGCTGTTGTATTAGACTGAGTGGGTTTTATGCAAGTGTACCTCAGCTGGGGGCAAAAAGCACAAAAACCTGAAAAGCCATGAAACAAAAGGTGCTATTCGCTCACAGATTTTGTGACTGTGTACAGCTATAAAAAAATTTTAAAAAAGAATGATTCAGACACCTGTAGTGTGCAGTGGATTTTCTGTTAGGTAGCAGTATTTTTCTGCCACTCACCACCTAGGTAGCTGTATACAGGCATTGTGCCTGTAGATAGGTACATATTCTTTAAAAGGAAGTAGATTCCCTCTTGGCACATTAAACCTCCTCTGCATTTAAACAACATTGGCTGCTAGGTGCAGAAATATTTTCACATACAAATGACCTTAAGTTCTACAGTGTGGAACATAGATTCAAAGTGGCATGGAAAGGAAGACACCATAATTAGCTTGCTGTCTATTTTAGGAGTCAGAAGCAACATGAAGGCTTTTTTTATCTTTATCTACCACATCTCTGTGCAAGCTGCCATATGTCCTTACTTCTAAAGAATAATCAAATGTAACAGCACTTGCCACATTAACTGCAGTGTTTTCTAAAATTTTGCATTATGTATTGTATATTCTGCACCCGCATTCACTAGCAAATAAAAGGAAGAACCACATGACCAAGCACTCACAAAGAAACGTTTTACTGCATTTATGCAAACATCATTAGTGGTAGAGTGTGGAAGTGCAATTATGCACAGAGCTCATTTGATTGCATTCATCTTTCCTCTACGAGCTTCAGGCTGTGATAAAAAGTGTAAATCAAACACACAGCTGGAAGAATTTCAGCTCGCCTGTTAGCCACTGCATGGGATAAAGCAGTGGACAACATGTTCAATACTGAGGGGCTCCAGCTGTCTGTACCACAAATCTCAAATGAAACTGTGCAATCAGGAAATCACAGGATGTTGTCTTTCATACACGTTGACATTCAGCAGCACAAGGTCGAAAGAGAAAAAAAAGAAGTGCAAAAGTCTCCATAAAGGGGCCATAGGAGCATTCAAGGTGACGTAATGATACTGGATGTCAGGACATTGACGAGGAGTCAAAAAAACGCAGGCAGGTCTGAATAAACAGAAATGAAGAGCATTTGAAGCACACTGAGTGACCGACACTTCCAGGACAGCCTTATTTCAGACATGTTTGTCAAATACACTTCTACAGTTTCATTTAGCAGACTCTTTTATCCAAGGTGAAGTACATCTGAGAGTAGATACAACACGAGCAACAATCAAGTCAGGAGAAAACATCCTTGATAAGTGTCATGAAACAAGTTCAAATGAATTGCTAAACTGCAGAAATCACAGAAAAAAGACACTTTCATGGGCGTTTTTCTTTTTGAAGGAAACAAAACACTTCAAAATAAAGTATCACAACTCAGGACACACCAAGCATTGGCTGCTTGTAATGTGTGTGCGTCTCTTTGTCCTCTGTCTCCACTCTCAAACACAATACAGCTCAGGATTCTACTTATCTTGTGGCTTTTTTGGAGGGTCTTTTGTATGTCTGAGAGATTTTCTAGCAGTATTCTGTACATTGTGCTTTGCATAAAAAAAGATTTTATAGATGTTGAGGGAGGAATTTCAAGCTTTACTCACTAACTACAGCTGCATAGAACCAAATCCGATATTTTGAATTGAAAAACACACACCGGCAGTAATGCACAATACTGACTGTAATGATGGCAGCAACACGCACACAAATAGCATGCCTAATTGGTTACTATATATAAATATTAGCCTGTCTCTTGGTACAATGAATGACACCCATTTTATGTGTGCTTTTAAAAAAAGAATGGTAATGAATCTGACAGAAATGGTGGTGATTTATAGCAGCATGTTGTCGCCAACAGGGCAGATAGAGAATGGACAAATAACTTTAGAATCAGTGCAGCACATTGGCACAAGAGATCACTGTATTGTTTTAAACCATCTGAAGGACCAGATTAGCATCCAGAAAACTGTGTTGAAGTGGTTTTCCTCCTGCTTGGCTGACAGGCCATTTTCAGTAAGAATTAGGAGTCATTCCTCTTCTGCCTCGACTACTTTTCTTCCTCACTGTATTTGCTCCTCTTGGGCTCAATTCTCTGTAGACACAAATTATCATTCCACTGCGGTGATTGCACCCAGATTTACATCCGTCCCAATCCTGACAACACCATGTCCGCTGCATCCGTCTTGGCCTATTTCCAGAAGGTAAGGGGGGGGATGGTCAAAAACTGCCACTTAGGCCCATTAATCTCAGAGTCATCTTTGGTTCCTCTCTGACATTTGGCAAACACCATAAGTCTGTAATGAAAGGATTCTACTTCCAGCTGAGGTACAATCCATCCTTTGTCTCACTGACAATAAAACTGTCACCACTGCATTTATGTCCTCAAGGCTAGATTACTTGAACTCCCTGTATCTTGGTATTGGTCAGTCCTCTCAGTCTTGTCTGCAGCTGGTGCGGAATTCTGCAGCAAGGCTTAAAATTGTTACTAAAAAAGAATAACAGCTGCACTTGCATCCAAACACTGGTTACCAGTTAAATACAGAATTGATTTTAGGTTCTTTATTTGTTTTTAGAGCCACACATGGGTATCCTTCTGGGTACATTTCAGAACTCCGGGCTTCTTAAATCCTCAGAAGAGCTGTTGCACAGTCGAGGCTGGTGGTTAAGTGGCGATCAAGCCTTTGCAGTAGCAGCTCTAAAGCTTTGAAACAGTATTTCTGTTTTAATTACATGTTCCTCCTCCATTAACATTTTCAATAAAAGTCTCAAAGCACATTTTTGGCTGCTCTTAATACTCTAAACATTTCAGATTTATTTTTTAGAAGTTGATCTTACCAGTTGCCATCCTATTTTGCCTTGTATTTTATTTGGTTTCAAATTTAGATTTTACTTGTGATATTCTGTCTTGGTGCTTTGCACATAATTTTGATGTTGTTTGTCTGATAACATGTACAACACTTTGGTCAATTTAGGTTGTTTTAGACCTGTTTCCATCCATCCATTCTCTATACACCGCTTTATCCTCAATAGGGTGACGGAGGGTGCTGGAGCCTATCCCAGCTGACTCGGGCGAAGGCAGGGGACACCCTGGACAGGTCGCCAGTCTGTCACAGGGTTTAGACCTGTTTACATGTGCAAATTTGATTTGAAAAGCCCAACCAGGGATGGGAGTTGAAAATTAGCTAAGTGTTATACACTCTATAATGCATCAGATGTGTTCTATGTTAATTGCATGGCCCCTGATGAAATAAATAATAAATAAATAAGATTTGAAAGAACACAGTCTTGCAGGTGTGCACCATCCTACAGCCACACCTTCAAAGGAATAGATTCAGGAAGGTAACATGTGGGCATATCCATCTGGAAATGGGTCACAAATGCAGAGTTCAGAACCATCTTCCTTTTATCTAGAACTACACAATCTACTGCAGTCACCACATCTTGCACCAGTGGGGACAGTTTGCTTTCCCTCTACATCAGAGAACCCTCTGAACATGAAATCAGTGTTATTATTCCATGTTTCTGAGACCAGAGGGGTCTCTCACCACGTGAAAGGGGCTATTGATGGGTCTCATATTGTCGTTTCAGCTCCACCCGACAGCTCTGCAAAGTTCTTTACTCTGTCACCCTGCAAGATGTGGCAGACCATCTTTGGTCCTGGTGTTCATGTTTATATGAGAGAGGTCAGATTGGTGCACCAGTCCCTAATATACAAGAGAGCTTTGCAGGAGTAGATGTGCCAGATGTGCTGGTGCTCAGCGAGGCTCAGATGACTGTGGAGAGGGCTTTAGGGAAGGGAAGATGACAGTGCTGAATTAAGAAACAAGGCCAGTTTATTTGTGCAGCACTTATCAACAACCAGGCAACTCAAAGTCCATCCATCCATCCATTCTCTATACACCGCTTTATCCTCACTAGGGTCGCGGGTGGTGCTGGAGCCTATCTCAGCTGACTCGGGCGAAGACAGGGGACACCCTGGACAGGTGCAACTCAAAGTGCTTTACATAAAATATAAGAAGCCCGTAAGCAAGTTACATAAAATGGGGAACAGAAATTCAGCTAAAATAAAGGAAAAAACAAAAAAAGAAAAATAAAGCAGGGGAGTTAAATTTGCAATGTGATTACAGTGCACACAGTCTGAGATTTGATTTAGTAGAAGTGAAACAAAACAGAAATATCTTAGGCCTTGACTTAAAACAACAAAACATTTAAATTCAGATTTTGGTTGCGTGGAGCATAAAGAATCACTTTGTGTCTAATTTAGACTCGTGGAACAGACAGTAAACCTGTCCCCGGTGATCTGAGAGGTTTGAATGACTCAGAACAAAACAGCAGATCAGAAAGAGGCACGACTGACACATCAGCAGCATCAGGACTTTCATCTCAGCTCGTCACCAGCTTCACACTTTCTGAAGTTAACGGAGATAAATAGGAGGGTTGTTGCTGTTGATGTTCAGGAAGAAGATGAGACTTGTAAACGGAATCCTCTTCATGCAAACACATCAGACACCTCAAGTGAAGTCTTGTGAGTATTTCTCAGGCATTTAGAGCTGACGGGTTTGTCACAAACACCAGCACACATGTAACAAGTTTCAAAACACTTCCTGCTACACCCAACGAAGCACCACAATACTGCACTGCATAGAGTATATTTATAGCATAATGTAAACAAGCTCACTGTCCTAGTTATTCTAACAAAACAAGCAGCAGATGCATCTATACAATATGCATCTTTCAATTTTCAAGTACATGTTCACCATATGATGGCATCTATTTTTTAGTTTCAAAGTGTAAAAATGTGTAACAGTTACCACAGATACAGTATCTATGACAGCTCCTAATGTGACAAACGTATTTTATTTTCTTTGTTGTGTTTTTCTGATTAAAGAAAATATATATAGATACACTTGTGAGGACTGATGTTAACAATAAATATCCCACCGAACAATAGACGTCTATTAGACGTCTAGATTTTTTTAGACCTAAATTCAACCGTCTAGATGCCGTCTGTTTTTAGATGGAATTTAGACGTTGCAGTTTAAACAATTATTCTACAACTATTTATTAAAAAAACAACTGTAAGGTGCATAGCTAATCTCCAAATACTGAACTAATATAATTATGATAGCCGTTGAGCGATATTCAGTATAGTATAAATATAGCCGAGATTTAGACGTTAAAATATCTACCGCATTTCAACGTCTAGACATAGACCGCAGCTCATTTTAAGAAAAATGTAGAGTTTATTAGGTAAAACATGGGCTGATAACCAAAACAATGTACATGTAATCTAAAAGGTCAGTCAAAGGTCAGAACACAACCACTAAAAATTCAAATATGCATGTTCACATACATATTGTGATTAAGTAGAGATTATAGGCCACTTAAGTCTAGCTTTGTCAAGGCACTGCTAGGAAATTGGGGGCACTTATGCAATTCTAGCAGTAGTAGTTATGAAAACAGTATTTAGGGATGCTATGTACGTTATTGTGGTATTAATGATTTGACTACCTTGTGTTCACACAAACTTACTAAAAATATGTCAGCAACAACTATACAAAACAGTGAAATAAAACAGTACATGTAAGAGAATAAAAGCAGCAGTGGAGTGTGCAAATGAAGCATGATGCTTATAGTATATTAAAGAGGTTGGTAAAGGTCAGCTGGCGGCGTCTCCTCATGTACAGTGCACTGATAGTGAAGAGCAGGAGGAGGATGTTGTGGATGTGAGCGTGTAAATTACTGGAATGTAGGCAGTATGACATATAGCCAGTCTGATCATTACTTTGGGTTAAAATAAGACCACTTCACAATGCGTTTGATCATCTGAGTTACCACGGTGACAACTTCCACCCCAACTAACCTCTGATTGGTTGGCAGAAATGGAGCAACAAGTAAAGTAGTAATAAAAATGGGAAAGATATGTTGATTAGAAACCTATTTAAGATATGTTCCACTTGAGTGTAATTACAACATAAATGGCAGTGCATTTTAGTTGTACAGGATTGCCATTTTGTGGAGATTGGGTTACCCTCCAAAACTCTCCGCTCAATTCTGTTGGTTTTCCAGCGTGAACACAATCGTACCACCTGTCGATACTCAGCACCATCCTCATGATCACCAGTCACTTCCCTCTGTGTGTGGAAGCTACACTCGTTTCCTCCCTGGGTCTGACTTCATTGTTCTTAACAAGGTGATTAAATGTCAGCAGCTCAACCCTGATTTAATCTAGCAAATAATTACAATAAGCATAAATTAAACTAACAAGCCTGCAAATCTTAATCTCATTTGCGCACTCATCAAAAGCTCTGGGTTTTACGTTGCTCTGGTATTTGCTTGATGAGAATCTTAGGACTCATTTGCTGCAGTAATACATTAATATGGAAAACAGCTGGAAAGGGCTTGTTCTCTTTTGATCTTTCAAAGGTTCAGAAATAATCAGGAAAAATGTTTCATGATTACTTCAAAGACCTTTTGCATAAGCAGAAAGGGGTTCCTCAGAAGTCAGTAATTCTTGGTATCTTTCTGCTGCGAAAAAGTAACGTTAAAGCATTACAAACACTTCCAAGTAAAATGAATAACTTGGGCTGTAATAGGCAGTAACTGAACAGTCAGTTCTTGAAGTTGATGTGTTAGAAGCAGGGAGAATGTGCACTGTAAGGTTGTGGGAAGCTTTGAAAAACGCCAAACCGTATCTCTAAAACAGCAGGTCTCATGAGGTGTTCCTTGTATGCAGTAGTTACCAAAAGTTGTCCAAAGAAAGACAGTCACCGAAGCAGTGACACAGTCATAGGTGGCCAAAGCTTACTGGTAAGCATGTGAAGCAAAGGCTGGCTCTTGTTTGATCCCGCAAAACTTTAGCACAAACTGCTGAAGACCTGAATGCTAGCAATGCCAGAAAGATGTAACAACACACAATGTATGCTGTATACAGGGCTGCGTAGTCACACGATTGGTTCAAGTGCTCAGGCTGATCCCTGTCCACCACTGAAGAGCCAACACATAAGGACTGAGAAGAAGGAAAAGACCTATTCTTATGAGAAAACTTAGGTCCTGACATTCATATCGATATGTTGACCCGTACCACCTACCTAAAGATTGTAGCAGCCAACAACAATATCCCTTCATAGCAATGGCAGTCCTTCTGTAACAGTGACAGTGACTGCAGGATAATGTGCCTTGCCACACTGCAAAAATAATTCAACAACAGTCTGAAGAATGCAACAGAGCTCGAGGTGCTGACTTGGCCCTAAATCCCCCAGATCTCAGTCTGATAGAACATCTGTGGAATGTGTCAGAAAAACAAGTCTGATCCATCTTGCGTGTAGCAGCTAATAACGAAGGCTTAGGGACATCACTGACGGGCAGAATTTGAAAAAAAAAACAGATTGCAGACAGTTTGTGGGTATACAGAACACTTGTTTTACTCTAGTACTCGCAGTCATCACCTCGGCCACAACCTCCAATCACAGAAGCACTTCAGATGCACAGCAGCAGGAGCAGATGAAGCAGGAATTCATTATCTCTGAAAAGGGGAACCGTCAAATATTTATATCACTGCCTTTCCTGTCACCGCCTTGAGGCTTCTCACTGTACGCCCTCAGTTGCTAAATAAAGACCGTCAGACTGAAAAAGGTTTAAAAAAAAGTCTAGATCTAGACATATCACAAGTTGTGCAGCCGCAGGGTCGTGAACTCTGCCACATTACCTGCTATTGTACACGAAGGCCTTGACGATAATGAGGACATGTGTCAAACATCCATCCATCCATCCATCCATTCTCTATATACCGCTTTATCCTCACTGGGGTCGCGGGGGGTGCTGGAGCCTATCCCAGCTGACTCGGGCGAAGGCAGGGGACACCCTGGACAGGTCGCCAGTCTGTCACAGGGCATGTGTCAAACACCGTGAATCAAATGGATGTAAAAGAATGAATAGATATTTAAAGACTCTACAGTTATTCAACACCATGAAGCTTTGGTGAAATATAAAAATTAGTGCAGACCACATGTAAGTAATTTTAGTTGACAATTCCATTAGAAAGTTTTCAAGTAATAGGTGGGACGCAGACTTTGTGCCAAAGTGCAAAAGTGTAATTCTTCTTTTCAGTGAGCCAAAGAAACAAGCGAAATTTATTTTGTTATTCTGATCTGGAAATATGAGATGTGTTGTACCTTCCTTTATTACATTTTTCTTTTGGAATTCATGTGTCACAGTAGTCTGACGGTATCATTACGAACAAATTGAGAGTGTCTCAGGCAATCTTAAAGACTCTTTAAAACCCTTCCCAACCCTTATTCAGTGCTGGAGGACACTAAATTGGAAATAGAATTTGTCAAATCCATTACACTTAATAGGAAGAGAACGAAAACAAAACTGTGAAGGTCATTTTTAGTCAAAGTTTCCCCTTATTTTCTGTGATTATTGATTTATCTTGAATGAATCACCTGATAACTGTAACCTCATCGGTTCCAGTTCCACTGAATACATTCACTCAAATCACTTTTTTTTCTTGGTTGTAATTTTCTTTTCACCGTTCATAACAATGGTTTGAGTCATCTCCGGTTCTTATTTCCCAAAGAGGAGTCAAACAAGTTCTCCACAAATTCAACATAAATTACACTGTTAGTCATCAAACTGACACACAGAAGAGTAGAAGAAAGATGGTATAGATTTTCTGTACTAATCACTGATGTTACAAGTCACAGCAAAATGCATAAAATGAATACACTCTTTAGATTGTCAGTAATTATCACCAGGTAAATGTAAGTGAATTATCCTGGTCACAGTTACAACAAGAAAAGCACTCAGAGTGCAGTAATGAAATCTTTAATAAATAATGACCTTGCACTGAGCACGGGTGTATGTTATGCACGTGTATGTTATGTACGGATACTGAATCACGTGACCTAAATATGTAGGGGGCTTCGAAAATTGATGGGACTCTGATTTATACTCTGGAATTTGTTGACCCAACCATCCACCCTGACCTCCTCCCTCTGCTTGGCTGCTGCATAACAAGTCGTATGTCCCAAGGCCTCTCAGTTTGCCACTTTAACGTAAACAAATGTTGTTTTGGGGGTGCAGGCTGACACAACAGATGGTGTCTTTTCCTTCCGAGGACACATTTTATTTTCACTCTTACAATTACTGAGCGAACATTCGAAAATCCACTGTGTATAACTGTGGTTGCAGCTGCAGAATGTAAACATGAGATATCAAATCCCCAAACGCCCAGAAAAAAAACATGAGTTCATGGCATCTGTATCTTCAGCTGACTCCATCACTAAATAGTCCCGAATTTATTGAGTGTATATGAGATGCTCATTAGTTACGTCTAGACCTATTCCTGTCCCTGTGGAGGAGACTGAGGGTGATTTTTACATTAGGTACTTGATAAGCATTCCTGACATTTGCAAACCTCCTGAAAGCATGTCGGGTCAGTGAACCATGCATGCCCTACCTGATGGAAAATCTAATTTAATTAGAGCAAGCAGTCTCATTTGAGTCCAGCATTTCAGGCAGATTCAAGGACTTCTGCGAATTTTACACATATCTATAACAAACAGGTGTCTTCAACCTTGTGCTTGTTTGGCTGGAAGAAAATGAATCCATACTGACAGTGATGTAATTAATTTTTTAATAATAAAATCTGAGTTGTTTAAGTTATATCTTTCACTTTCAAATCAACAGATGATGTCCTTTTGTTGTACAGCGCTGATAAAAGCAGACTGTACCTTTTTAGGTTTTCTAAATCAGTTTTTCACAAACCTCATAGGAAGCAATACTGACAATTTAGTAGCATTTTTTATGCTACTTGGGTTTTGTTTGTTTTTTTTTCTTGATTGCTGAATGTTGCTTATTACGCTTCCTTCAGCAGACTTAATAAATAAGTGAATTAACCTTTTATCTCTCAGTGACATTTAATATGCTGCTCTCTTGAGTCAATATAAGCACAGTTACAAGGTTTAATGGTTTCTGTGCGATTCAAGGTGAGGGATTTTCAATTAAATCTTTTAGTGTATCTGTATGTTCTGATTTACTGCACTGTGCACAAAGAAGCGCAGAGATGTGTCAGACTGTTCAGCGAAAACTGACTTCATCGTTTCCAGAGTGAATGAGTATAACAGCAATTCAAATATTATGAGTAAAAAAATAAATGTGAAAATAAAATGAACACAAGCATGTTTCCTAGACACTGTTAAGTTATCTCAAGTTTGCTCCTCTGCTGACTTAAAAAAAAATGTGTTTACTGAATTCATTCCAGTGTCAACCCTTGAGTTTTCAAATGTAAAACTAGCTGTTAACATGTATAGTCAAATTAAGAAACTGAATGAATCAATTTGCTCTCTTTTTGCACTTTCCCAAGTTAAGGTCTTTATCTGAAATGAAGAACTATTATCTGCAAGTGTTGAAACTTTTTCATACAAAAGACACCATGTGAGACGTTTCCAGCCACTTTATTTCAAAATAAATGTACAACAGAATTCAATAATAGCCTTTCTCATGGTTTACATTGCTTCCATTATTATGTAAAGAAACTTTTTTTTAGTTCTTCAAACTACAAGTTTCTACTCAGGTGGTGGTAAGACTTGATTTCATGAGCTGATTAAACTTTCAATTTATCATTTTGAATAAAAGGAACTTAAATTGCACAACAATTGTTTCTAAGCTTCTATGTTTGTAGGTTGGACTTGAAATTCACCAACCTTCCATATTTATATATTCTGGCAAGAAAACATTAGTTATTCCTCTGTCCCCCACTCCAGTGTTTTGAGGCATTTTGACTAAAGTTTCTTCTTATTTCCTGTTTGTGAATGCAAGGTTTGACCTGAATAAACTCAAGGAGAAGTGCCACCTCAGCTATTCCAGACTCCATCCATTGTTTATGTCTCTCTTTCATATCACATTGTTTTAATTTTTGTCTGATGCTGTGCAGGCGTTTTGCTGTCTGACCCTTTTAACCTTCCATGCTAATCATCTTTCTTCTTCCCTTATTCATTGCCCAAGAGACCTTCATTTTGACATACTGGCCAAAGGTAGTCATTATCCTCAGAAAAATTAGTGACAGGGCCACACAAAGACCACATAAGGCTCATTTCCATAGTGAATTGGTCCAAGCAACTGAAACATTTTTGCTCAGCATCATCAGTGTGTGTTCTTTCAGGTACCATAGAAATCCCATCACATTAGGTACACATTTATTCAGTGCTGACAGCTGGATTTCACATATTTTTTTAGCAAACACTTCTCTGAACCTTGTGCATGCGTCTGTTGCACAGAACAAAACCCCCAGGTGCTTTCTGAAGAAGGTCTCCTCCTGTGAAAAGCCACAAACAGAGATGCTTTCAAGCAGCAACAAGCCTCCTGTGAGCTGCAGAGCATGGGGAGGTACGTGGGGATAAAAAAAAAAAAAAAACACAGTGGAAAAGCATGCAATCTGTTTCACTCTTACCTGTGGGAGCGAGAGGATCACACTCATGGTCCAGGCCACGGTCAACATGATTTTGCTTTTCCTTTTGGCCTCGCTGATGCCGAGAGGGTTGAGGATGGCGGACTGTCTGTCCAGGCTGATGACCACGGTGACAAAGGCGCAGGAGTACATGGCCACCAGCTTCATGAACATGAGCAGCCTGCAGGCGACGTCCCCGGCCTGCCACTGCACCGTGATGTTCCACACCGCGTCCACGGGCATCACGATGAAAGTCACCAGCAGGTCTGCCACCGTCAGGTTCATGATGAGGATCCGGACGTGAGACTTGCGCTTACCGCCGTTGCACGCAGCCCACAGCACGACCAAGTTGCACACAGCCGACACCGCGCACAGGGTGAAGGTGATGATCACCCGCACTTTGGCCGCGGTGGAGAAAGTGGGCAGCTGGAGCGCGTCTCCGTCTGCGCTTTTGTTGCACACTAAGGTGAGCTCCTGCTGACAGCTGTCGTTCACCGCTGGATCCGTCAGCTGATGGATCATAATGAAGAAAGAGTTGCCTGAGTAAAAGCAAGATGATACGATAAAATAAAAAAATCTCACTTGCACCTAGAATGCGTCTTTCGTTTCCATCTGCGTCTCCAAGTGCAACTTCAGCTGAGAAAAGAAAAAGAAGATTGTTTTCACGATTTCTTTCAGGGCTGCAACATGTCCTGACATCATTTTAACATTTCTGTTGGAATTCCTGCCACATGCTGTCTTAATTTACGCGCAATACATAACCACACATCCTCGTATTGCGCTTTTATCTTCCACTCAAATGCGCGTAAAGGCAGTGGCAGTTATGGCACTAGCCCTAAAATAATAAAAGAAATAGTAAAACGCACCACTGAACAGCTCAAATGTGACAAGTTCACCCAAAGTGGATTCATTTTCTAAACTTCCAATCCTCATTTTTATTTTCTCACGGTTTCTGCTTTGTCTACTTTAAGGCACTTGGCACCTCGTTGTTCCGAAGTGACAGAAAAAGAAAGGAACAAAGAAGGAATTAGACCAATTTTCCCCACGCAAGAACAAAAGGAGCTTACCTGCAATTAGACACCGGTCAGCGCTAATGGGGATCTCAGTGCTGTTGCAGCCACCGCAGCTGTTGCTTTGCTCTGCTCCATTCATTTGCTTTGACGCGCAGAAATGAGGAGCAACAGTCTGTGCCGGCTTGGTTTGAGCCATTCATGAGTCACGGGGGCTACTCTGCGCTGACAGGTGAAGCACGACAAAAAAAATCCCTCCCAGCAGAAGATTTTTTTTACACAAAGTTTAATTTCAAGGCAGGAGGGAAGAAAAATGTAAAAGAAATCAGATATGATTTTGGAGAGATATGTAGGGCGGAAAAGGGGAGGATGTCTAAAGAACAGCAATCCTTTGCTCTCTCAGTGGAGAAACTTCTCCTAAACAGTAATGAAATGGATTTGTTGTTTTCTTGGAGCAGTCTCCAGTGGCACACAGCCACTTATGACATATTGTTTTCTGTTTTGCTTCTCATCTCTTTAGTCTGTTGGTGAGAGAGCTTTTCCACAAGGAGCTAGAAGCACAAGCTGTAACAGCGACTTTTCCCCCTTCCTTTCAGTGTAGGGATTTGTATGGGGGAGAAAAGTGAAAAGTAATTTTCTTAGTTTATTCAGAGAAGACTCAAACATAAAGTAAGGAATACATCCAGACACTCAACAGACAGACACACACTGAAAGGAGATGAGAAAGTCTTTGGTTTGCTGTTGAAAAATGGCTACAGAGCTGACAAATCTCAAGTCTTTTCAGGTCAGGTATAGCTTCCAGACAGGAGAAGGCTTAAACAGGAAAAGGAATTCAAAATATGAACCAGGAGGAGCCTAATACATGCAGAATATTAAACTCCCTAAAAATCTTAAGTCAATGAATCCTCTCAGTATCATGAGTGTATTTTCTGTTATTGTGAAACAGACTAATGTGGCTCAATTCATCACTGTGTTAATAATAATCAGAATGTTTTCCTGTATCAGCATCAAAATGCATGCAACCTTAAAGGCAATAACAGTGTGTCCCAAAGGCCTCATATTTATTACGTGCCAGCTGATATGTGATAATTTGATTTATTGCACTTTTTCCTTTTGAGAATATGCACGACTATTCAAATGAGGTGCAGATAGTGATTCACTGTGCCATTTTTACAAATTTTAATTCTCCTTGTCACTTGTGTGAGTGAATTAGCTCCATTTCACCTTCCCAGTTTCTTCATTTTTCAGGGTGAATGGCATGCTTGAGTTTTGCGTCTCGTGCATTTCTACCACCTTTCCTCTTTCCAGGTCTCTGTGGTGGATGTTTCTCAGGACTTCTCTTGTTGCCAACAACTGAGAGTTACCACATCACATTCATTTCACGTCTGTCTGTTACGGATAAATGGATTGTTGCTCTTAACGAGCGTACTTCCATTTTTTTCCCCATTAATGGGTTTTTTACTTATCTCAGTAAAACACGTGATGTACATGGATGGAGTGTCTTGTGGACAGATTGGGATTCAAGTCTGTGTTTTGCCACATAAGGATGTGTGAGTAAAACTGGTCTGATTGGACGTGACTGGATATATTTGTGTTTCAACTGAGGTTTCAAAACTCATTTCTACTCAAGCAAAGAAATGTCACCTTGGCAAGGACCAGTTTGTGGAACACTTGTAGACGTTTAAATGTGTTTAACGGTTTCATACTGCCACACTTGATTGCAAGTAAGACGCAATTACAGAGAAGGGCGTGACAATTGTTTCAGTATGGCAATAAATCACTGTTTTGCACTCACTCAAAGGATCAGAAATACACTGAATAGACATGTAACTGTGAAGGCAAATAGTCTTTTTTGATTGAGAAAATGCTTCATTTCTATTGTTGCTGTTCTTGACCATTAAGTTAATCCACAATCTAGTCATCTTTAAGAGACAACCATGTAATGAAGGTCAGCTTCATTACCCACATGAAGTTCACATTGAAGATATGACACAAGACAATGACTGTTTCTTATTGGTTTACTGAGTGTGGTTTTGAGGTTGGCATGTGCAGCCATGTGCTGTTTGTTGGCTTCTCCTTGCAGCATTGTGACTGTAAAAGTCCATCTCAAAATGCAGCTTTATTGAAACGACATGATGCCTCAGATGAAAACTAAAAGATGAGAACAGGCTGATAGCCTTCTGCTGGCAGGTCAATCAGAGCAGGAGCCAGGCATGTGAACGTCCACAGTTCTACCACTCGTCACCTAAGAAATCGATTTAGAGAACATAATACGACACAATCTGCCACATGTTGCTCTGGATGAACGTGTCCAACAATGTGATTCTGTCTCTCCAAGTGTCCAACAGCTTAAGTAAGTCTTTCAAGGAAGAGTCAAGAGTCATGCTGCTGTGACATCAATGACCTCATTCACTGTTTGAGTCACAATCGTGTGGCTCATTACTGACTTGAGATTTGTGGTTTTAGAAGTCCCGTTCCATCTGGTCCTGATTTTTCCATTATTAGTTTTCAGATGTCAAACATGTGTTGGAAAGGCAAATGCTTATTCCCCTATGTCAAAAAGACTGGATAGAATATAATAAAATATTACATTCTGAGTTTATATTTATGTTCAGCGTAGTTGTGTGGCAAGTTTGGGGAAGAGTGAAATTCAAACAGACTAAAATACATTTTAAAGTGAATGCAAATGTAAATTTTTGGTTTGGAATGTTGCAAGTTTCCCACTTCCACCAGTGTCATGGATCAAAGTACGTTGGTTGTTGCACATTAAACACAAAGCTATGGTTTCACTGCTGTGTATTACACATGCACGTAATTACACTCCTTGAATGTCTTTTTTAAAAATTCTGAATTTGGAGAACATCGACCTCACAGGAAAAGGACTTCCACACGGGGAGTCCAAAATGTAAAAGGTTCAGAGTCCCTGAAAGCTTTTAGTGTAAAAGCAGTTGCCTATATCTGTCCTTATGTGCACATCTCTGTTGACACACACAGCTGTAACTGCTAAAAACAAGACTGCTTTTGGGTTCCCATTTTCTCACAAATGCCTTCAGAGTCCCTTCAGAATTAAGGTCCAAGTCTGCTCATCTTTTGAAGCATTTAGTAAGTAGGTCAAGTGCTAACTGAGAATCCTGTCATGAAGAATGTCAGCGATATGATTTCATGTTTACTATAAAAACCACACATTATCAACCCAAATATAAAATGACATTACAGTGAGCAAACTCACATTATCAAATCGGTCTGATAACCTATATTTTGCGGTATTGATTTGAAAGCTGACATAATACCATTAATATAATGGCAGACCTTTGGGAAAAATCAATAACTGAAATTTATTTTACAGAAATCCTTTATATTCCATTTTTTTAAATATCTAAACTCTTATGAGATGAAGGTGTTGGCTGTAGAAACTGAGTCCAATTCAATTACAGGTAATTTGTTCTACTGATTCTACAGCCATGACGTCTAAGCCGAGAAATGTCAAGCCACCATCGATGGTTCCACTCCTCAGCATTCTTCTGATTTAGCATTCTGTCCACTGTCATGCCCACATTCAATTCATGCAGGTAATCACAATTTGGAACATTAGAGTAGCCAAAATGCATGTTCCCCGTGAGATCCCCGGATTTAATTTATTTGTTGGTGAATTAACCCGTCCGTCAGCCTTTCGCACACAGAGGGAGAGGGACATGGGTTGAGGGGATTGGGGATCAGAGGGAGCGAAATTATCCACAATTTTCTTTTCCAATTTTCACTCTCAATGAGCTACTTCTTCCTCTCACAAATAAGCCTGGTGAGCCTGAGGTAATACACAGAGGAGAATCATCTCATCCATAGGCTGTGGCATACATTATCTCTGTCAGTGTTGTGAGGAGACATGCAGCGAATCGCTTCAGGGCACTGAGTCTCTGTTGCTCCAGCTTCAGTGATTGTAAAGGCGTCGTCAAGCCTGACAAATCGTAAACACATGATGGAACCGAAATAGTTGTGAGAAAAAAAAATCGTCTCATATGAACTTTTCAGAGCTGTTTTAGAATCGTCGTCAGGTCTCTGTGTTGCATATTTGATCACCTCTTAGCACGAGGATGAACTGTACTTGTGCCATGTGAGGACAAATGAGCACAAACAGTGAAGATGAGAGAAACGATACAGAAGGGGCAACGAGAACAGGTTTTGTTTTTGCATTTTGTCCACGTGTCTGTCAATTACCATTTTTCCTATGTCAAGAATTAAGTTGCACACCCCACAAAATATTGTCCCATTTGAATTATTAGAATATGTGCTGTTATAACTGTCCCTGTTATGGTTTTTAATGAAACAATAAAGTTGGATTTGTTTCATGTTTTTCTTATTATCATTAAATCCAATGAAAGCCTGTCTGTGTCTCTCAGCCCCAAGCTTATTTGTCCTCACTAAAGAAGAAAATCTCTGTTGCAATTATAGAAAAGCTCCGAAATAAGTCGAACACTGTAATTTTTTTTGTTTGGTTTAAGCAAATATTGCTCAAACAGAAAAAATATTCTACCAGGCTAATGTATATGAGATTATTTAAGGATAAACTGAAATGTACATGCTGAAAGTCAGGAACACGTCATTCTGTGGATCAGCGGGAGAGATTTCTATCAGATTTTCGCTACAAAGAGAAATACAGGTTATTGCTAGGTTCAATAAAATTCTGCTTTACAGATAAAGCTGCGTGACATTTATAAGCCAGCAGGGGAATAAGAGAGCTTAAACTTCCACCAAGTGAAATGCCCTGTGTCGCAATCTTAAAGAAAGTGATCTGTCATTCTCTGCCCATGCTCATGAATCTTTGCTCTGACAAGATTCATGAAATCTGACTTGGTAGACGCACAAACAGCACTGCAAACATTAGTAGGAAATGGGGTTCTGTTCTTGGAAAATGCAGCTGAAACAGATGCTTCTCAATTCCAGGACAGCAAGTTTCTAATATCTAAAAAAAGGACATGAGCAAATAGTGTGATTCATAGCCTTTAATCGTGCAAACAGACAAACATGTCAACAAAAACATGAGGTAAACAGATTTCAAATCAATTAGAAGATAAATCCGTGTTTGAAAGTTGTCATAGTTAATGTCAAAGTAAAACACCCCCACCACCATATCAGAAACACACGAAAAATAGATCTCTCTTAAATTAACAGAGATAACACCACAAAAATATCAGAACAAACATCTGTAATCGGTGGCAAACTAGATGAAAACAGCCGAGACCAAGGTGCTGAAAATATTACCTGTGCAAAGGGAGCAGCATCTCAGCAGAGGGGGCAATCGTTTGTAGGAACATTTGATGATTTTTCGATTGCGTTGGTGTTGTAATGTTCTTCCTTTGACAAGTGACACTTTAAGCAGAGGCAGGACACGTTGCACTCAGCAGCAGCAAAGTGTTGTCTTCTGCTATCATATAGGTCCTTCACTGAACCACTTCTGATGGAGTCAATTTCATTCTGTGATATGAAGTCACCACAAAAGAAAACCCTCCAATTGAACATATTGACTGGTTCTTGCATAACCAAGCAGAAAAATCCGCAAACATGATGAATTCTGATACGGCTGCCTGCCCCCGTCATTATGGATCTCTCACACTGATTAACATGTGGCTTCAGATGTCGGGGTAAGGCGACTGTTGGCTGACAACACGCCCACATGTGGCGCTGGAAACGGCAGGAATTCAATCTCAGGCAAACATATGTACATGCTATGTATGCAAATTACCCAAAGGTTTGATCGTGTTCGTTCCCACAGCTGAGTGGTGGAGGACATGTAGCGGTTTCAAACAGCATAATGGTTGGTTCCTTGATAAAATGGATATTAGTTGTGTCAATCATGCACTCAGAGGTAATAAAAGAAAGTGAGAGAAAAGGAATATCAAATGTAGAATTTTACCTCACTGGATCAGAAAGTCTGAAGGAAGTATTGTAGAGTAGCTGTGTTTTCTACAAATTATTCTTGTTTACTTGTGACTTGGAGAAATGTTGTGTGGCTCTAAAGTGTTCACTCCCCTTGGAAGTTTTCCCCTTTCATTGCTTTTCAATATTGTATCACAGTCATTACCATTTGGCTTTGACAGGAATTACAAAAACAATCATGTTAAAGTGAAAACAGATTTCTACAGAATAATGTTAATAATTACAAATGTGACATAAAAATTGATAGCATGAGTGTTTTCCTGCTTCATGTCAGTATTTAGTAGATGCACCATTGGTCTTAATTACAGTATTGAGCCGGTGTGGACAGGTTTCAGTCAGCTGTGTGCCTCTGAGCAATGCCATTTTACCCCATTCTTAGTCAGGGATAATGAGTGAACAACCCTTTTTCAAGTCCAGCCTCAAATTCTCAATCAGATCGAGGCCACTCCACCACATTCACCTTGTTGTTTGAAAACAAATCTTCTCCCAAGTTGCATTTCTCTTGCAAACTGTGTTGTTGTGCTCCAGGATTTCCCTTTACTCAGCTGCCTTCATCTTACCTTCTACTTTCTGGGCCTTTCTGGGCCTGTTGCAAAGATACAGCCCCATGTCATGATGTTGCCACCGCCATGCTTCACAGTGGCTCACTGCTCAAAACTGTCTCCTGACTCAAATGTTGCTGAAACGTAGTTGCTGCTCCAAAATATTGCACATTACATTATTTTTACTTCAACAGAACCTCTCCCTTTTCAAACCAGTGATAAGAGGTCAGAGATAAAATATGTACGCACATCTTTTATATGAAACTGTCGCGTTCACGCTCATTGAGAATAACATTATGAAGAAGCAGCTTTTCTGATGGATGCAGCATCTATGCTTTGATCTTGAATTCTTTCAAAAGAGTATAAATAACATTCATTAACTAAATTTCTCAACAAATGGTTTTTGAACTGACATAAGTTTTTCTTCATGCCATTCATCTTAGCAATGAAATCTGGTGAAAAACAGATTTCATAGGAGAGAACTTTGTGGATCTGGAGATAGATTGGATAACATCCGCAGTTTTCTGTCAAGAATGTCGTTTGCAATTTACTGAAACATCTTTGATCTTCTTACAGGAAGTCTCTGAAGCAAGGACATTACAGAAAATGCAGAAAATTACTTTTTAAATGGATATGCAAACAGAGAACACAATAGCTGAATAGCGCACTCCCAAGAAATTACATCTAATTTGTACAAAAATTGTCTGAATTCAAAATCATGCATGTTGTCTGAAAGAGCAAATTAGTATCATAAAGAGTTAGTTTTTCTTGTATAGCTAGGATGCTGCATTAGTCATCCTTTAATGTCAGAGAGTACATTTAATCTGTGGTTTGAAAACATCCATTTCACTGAGTGTAGCAATGCTAATGTTCATTATTTTGCTAGATTTTAGACCTTATCAAAACGATTCCGAATAAAATACTGAAACACCAGGTTTTCTATTCACGTGTCCAGGTGGGAAATGACACGTTGTATTGTGTACGGCACTAATCCATCTGGGGACATGAGTGAAAGTCATCATATGTGAAAAACCACACACTCAAGCTGAAACTCGGGAAATTATTTTGCAGTAGACACCATTTCACAGCACTCTACCAAGTATAATAGCTGACATGCACTGCTTTATAATGGTGAGAGTGCTCACAAGTATAGGGTGTAGTGCTTCTTTTGTGACAGTTCATTGAACAAGCCGATACTTCAGAGTGTGTGAGAGTAAATGAAAAAGGTGTGTGCGGGTTTGTTGGGAATGAGACGAAGTTCTGGAGGCCTCGAAGTGTAGGTAGGCTCATCTCTTCGAAGTAGACATGCATGCAGGAGATATCGATGAGAAAAAGCTCCACATAAGAGCCTGTGTTGGAGACTCATCACCTATCTGCTGTTTTCACTTGTAAAAACAGTTGTGTACCTTAAACTATTGTCAGATTTCATAGTGGCTTTAACACCATTCTGTCAACAAAACCTAATTTGCCTCCTAATTCATGAATAATTTCTCTTTAATAATTCTCAGTCATATGCATGAATGTCGTGGAACACAGTGCTGTAATATGCAAATGAACAACATTTCAGAATCCTTACTGCAATATCTTAAGGCTGTACGGATCCCTGTGCACGTTGGTAGCACATCAAAGAGTAGAACAGGATTATACAGCTGTTAAGCAGGCCTAATTGTATTTTTTTTCCTAGTAATAGAGTAAAAATCCCTCTCCTATCATTGATTAAATCCATTTAAATCCAGATCTGTGTACAAAAAATGCATATTTACAGTTTCTTCCCATGAAAATAATCTGTTTCTGCCTGGAAATACCTTAGATGTAACTCTACACCATTGCCTTTCAAGCACTCCAGCTCACCTACAGTTCAGTTCAAACACAGTGCATCTACTCTGCTGCATAACATTCAGAAATACACGCTTAAACTAGGAACTTATTGTAAGGAAAAATAATGACACGCACCCTGCAAGTTGACAGGATTGAATCTTTAGGTTTGTCAGGCGCTGGATATCTGAAATCAGGTTTTTGAGACCGTTGTTCTCAAGGTGGAAATGCTCGGCTATGGCACGACTGGTTATGCCACAGATGGTGTGTTTTCCAGCACATGAAGACATAAAGTAGGTAAAGCGTTGACATCCACCAGAGGGGATGCTTAAAGTTTGTCTATTTAAATTACTCAGAGCCTCTAATTTTCTTACAATCTAAACTTCAGAACAACAAGACATCCCCATTACTTGCTCTGGAATTAGTCTGACAACTTTTTTTTTTTTTTTTGAAAACTGCCTGTCCGGTTTTTGTCAGTGAAGTTCTTTTGTGAAAGCAGCATGAATCTGTTGAAAGGGCTATTTATCTTCACTCTTTATCAATGAAAGTGATCATCAGTGATGACACACTCCAGTGTTACTCAGTCTGTACTCTATCATGTTTGTTCCTGCAGCTGAGTGGTCAAGGACACGCAGCAGGATGATTGTTGTTTACCTGAAAAAATGGTTGTCCGTTGTGGTAATCAGACACTCAGAGGAAGTGAAAGAAAGACAGAAAGACTGAAGTTGGTTCTTTCTTGGTTGAGTTGGACACATTTTCCCCTTTTACTGCTTTTCAAGATTGAATTGCGATCAGTAGAATTTGTCTTTTTGGGCAAGAATTTACAAAAAGCAGACTTTCATGCCAAAGTGAAAACAGATTCCTGCAAAATATTGGCATTTGATATAATATATTTGTATCTTATAAAGGTTTTAGTTCATAATTGTGTGATTTCTAGTACCGAATTATGTTAGGCACTTTAAAGGGAGTGAATATTTATTCACTTATTTTACATTTCATGTGTTTTATTGATATTGCTTTGTAGAAATCCATCTTTTTGTAAGTTCTTGTCAAGAAAGTCTTATTAAATTGACCATGATTCAGTTCTGAAAAGCAATGAAAGGGGAAAACTTTATAAAGGAACATAAGATGTATATAGACGTGCAATCTGGATTATGTTGGATGGGAAGATTTTACTTTAAGGGAATTGGATGTTCCATTTTGCTCTTCAGAAGTGGCTAGTGTTTGGTCTGAGTCCATTTTCTTTTTTATATAAAATGAAGGCCTTTCATGTGTCGACCAGAGTTCACATTCTGACTCCAGCAGGTTGTTATGTTTTGACAACAGAAGCACTTTGGTCAGGAGATATGGGAAGACTGTTGTTTCACTTCAGACCTCGTCTTCTCCTCGAAGTCATTTTTGCCCTTTTTCAAAGTTTAACCTAGACTCCAATCTTTCTCTAAACGTGAAGAAAAACCTGAATGTCTTAAGGTGCAAGCACTGACTCAGATAAAAAGAAGGTTGGTTTCACTCATAAAAGTCACTGCATGTAGAAAAGTGTGTATAGGGGAAAACACAGGACCTGAAAACTAAACCATGTTTTCTACAAGACTGCAGAAATACAGTAAATGTATATGATGTATGCAGAAGGCAAATGAAATATCTGTGGTTTGCAGACATTTTCTTAGTTTTCAGGATATTCACAGGTGCTTTTCACATTAAAATAAATAACATGTTAGTAAAAGTCCACCAGTGAATATACACTACTGTTCAAAAGTTTGGGGTCACTTAAAATTGTCCTTATTTGTAAAAGAAAATCAGAAAGCAGTCAACATGGCTGTACAGACATTACTGATGGCACCAATCCCAAGGCCTCAGCACTAAACCCTCACAGATCTAACTGATGTCACAGCTGTAGAGCTCAAGTCTGTTGAGGGCTTGGAATTGTATCAAAAAGAAGCAATTGGACACACTATTGTCACACATAGAGCCGTATTTCATTCAGAATAGAATAGAATAGCTTTATTGTCCTCATACCTGTAGGCATGATGGACATATGAATAGCTGCCAGTGGATGGTGTGCACTGATAACAAGCAATGAATGTCAAAATAGCAACATTAAATAATAAAATGAAATGTGCATATCAGACAAGACTACATTAAATATGACAACATATGCAAAAGAGACAAATATGTGCAATGTGTAAGGTGAATGAAGTGAAATAAAAACAACAAAATAGACTAAATACGGTCTGGAGATTGCACATAAACGCCATTTGAACCCTTAAAAATGACAATGTGCGTTCAGGTTTTCAGTTCATGAGTCTGATGGACCACGGAAAAAAGCTGCTTCTCAGTCTGTTTGTCCTGCCTTTTGAGGCTGTAAGTCTCTTTCCTGATGGCAGCAGGTTGAACAGCTGCTGGCCAGGGTGGGCGCTGTCTGTCCAGATCTTTTTTGCTCTGCTGATGCAGCAGGAGGTCGCGATGTTCTGGTCCGGTTTGATTAACAGCCGAGTTGATCAGTACTTGTTTTAGACATTAAGAGTTCAGACATTTTAGCAAAGTAGTAAAGGAATGCTATGAATATCTGCAAATACTGTTCAGACGAGTGTGAAAGCAGCTCTACAAACATGCAGTAAACAAACAGAACTGCCAGCAGCCGGAGGCAGTCACTTATAAATAACCTTTTGTGTGAGGCAAGACAACCACTTCTATATGTCACCAATTTCACCGTGACCTATGGATAAATCAAAGCCTGCAGATATTCAGACTCACAGAAAGGCACATAACAGTGCTGAAATGTCTTATATCCTTTGTGTACGCGACAATTTGACAGTGCACTGTAAATAAAGGAGAAAAATGGTCATTTTATACAAGTTTTCCTTTCATTTCCTTTCCATTTATTTCACAGATGCTTTTGCTGTTTTTGTTTTGGATATGGTTTTCTGTATTCTGTATTTTTATATGTGCAAAAAAATCAATAAAATTGCAAAAATAGACTATCCATTCATACATCTAATGTAAAATAACATTCAAAACCTGTAACTTTGACCAGGAACATTTTTTTTGACATGACGAGGCATCAAATTTATCAAAATTTAGCACACATTTACTGTTCTTTTATTAAAATTCATTGTAAAATTCCAGTTTTATGCTGTAAACATATTCATAAAGTTAGATACAAGATGCAATTAATAAAAAATAACAGAAAATCAAGAATTGGTCCTGTCATTTCACATCTGTTTGTTCGCCAAGTCAGAGACATCTTGTATAATTACAGAAGTCTCACATCAAAAGAGCTTTAAATAAATGTTTTCATATTTTCATGGATTTTATTTGTAAGCATCAGCTGCAGAAATATCACTTTTTTTTCTTTTTTTTGCACACTTGCGTCTTAAAGTCAAAGTGTGGAAACTGGGACTGGGCCGCTGTGGGACTCCTGATGTTCTATTTTTGTCACGATTCATCAGAAGGAAACTTCAAAGTAGTGATGATGTGCTGCCGCATTAAAACTTCTTTTTTAATGAGCTTTATCTATTTTAAAACTATTTTAGTTGCCTGTTCAGCTTGTCAGCAAACAGTTTTAATGCTGCTTCACAGCTTGCCTCAGTTTATCTGCAAATCAATTGTGGATTAATTGTGTGTGAAACTACAGCCAACAGGCAACTAACTTATCCGACAAAACAAGACAAAGTTTCACTGTTCAGTTCAGTGAGACTGTTTGAAGACTTGGTGGATAGAGCTATTAAAAACATTTCGCCCATTATGTTGCTGAAAAGCATAACTGAGGAAGCATAACTTCTAAAGATAAATGCCACTTTTAATTAGCAGTGCAAACTGTCTGAGATACAGTGTTGGCAAGAGACAAAAAGCTTGTCTTCATGCAGAGACTGAAAATATGTGGAGTCACTGGTGTCAGCTGAGTTGTTTAGATCAGGACGATGAAAAACTAATCAGGTCTGTCATGTTTTAATCTTATACATCTAACAGGAATCTGATGGTCATTGCTGTCTCACACAGTATTTGGAAAACCAGACTTCAAGAAGACAGACGCCTGCTCAAGGAAAGCACTCTCTTCTCTTTGGTTGGATGTTGCAGGAATATGAACAGTAGTGTTGTTAGCTGAGCTGGATTTACTTTGAAAGAGGGATTCCCATGGTGGCTGTGGAAAGGCCCTTTGCTACCAGACTGCAAGAAAACAACGTTATTGAACCTGGAGCTGTCGGTCTGTGCTGCATCTTTCCTTATCGCTCTCAGTCCCTCCGTCTGGCTCGGAGCGGATTTCTGAATTGGAGCACATTTCACTTTAATGCTGGAAATCAGTGCTTGTGCCTCATCACAAACTCTGCAATAATGTTGTGTGCTTTTGTAGCCTTTTCTTCTGAAGCTTAGTTTTTATTTTCTTATGATAACCTTTTCCTAAACTCAACCTAAGCAAAAGTCTGAAGTAAATCATTTGCATCAAATGGTTATATCTAGAGTTATTAACCCTTCTATTGTCGTCATCTGCGAACACCAAAAAAAAAAAAAAAAAAAAAAAACAGCAATAAAATTTCCCCAAATTTCAGAACATCTGCAAAATCTTTAGGAGGAAAATTCCAATAATTCCTTAAAAGTTTCCTTAAAAGCTATATATTTTTTAAAAAATCCTGAAATTTGGTAAGAAATTTTTTGTAAATATTTAAAAAGAGTAAAAATATCTAAAGTGATTACATATATGTCAATGAAACTTCTAATATTTTCTTTAAAAACATTCACATAAAAATCAACCAAAATCCAGCTAAATTTGCTGCATTTTGGTTGATTATTTTGTGAATGTTCTTAAGAAACATTTTTAACATTTCTTTTTTCCACCAAAAAATGCTCAAAGATTTCCCAACACATGTTGAACATGTGGACATCAGAGGTTTCACTGTGAAAATATATGTTTTTTCCACATTTTCAAACTTTAAAACGGGTCAGTTTTGACCTGCAGGAAAACACGAGGGTTAGTGCTGGAAATCAGTGCTTGTGCCTCATCACAAACTCTGCAATAATGTTGTGTGCTTTTTTAGCCTTTACTTCTGAAGCTTAGTTTTAAGGTCCTTACACACCGGGAGCGTTTTTTACGTGCGTTTTTTTGGGACGTCAATATTTTTTTTCGAACCTGTATCCTGTCAATACACGCGTTCACATCGGCAACGTTTTCTCGCTGAGCGATTTTGCGGCATTTATTTTTTCGCATCACGGTCGATTTTTCTAAAGTTTCGCATTCTTTGTGACCACTTCTGACCAATCAGACTGCGTGTTGTTGCGACGTCCCGCTCCAGCTGCTGCTGTGACAGGTCAGTGACACTGGATTTCTGCTTACAATCGGTGATCTCTGAGATTCAGACATGTGTAGGCTTTTAAAGAAACTGTCAGAATGGCGGGGTGTTTCGTTTTGTTTTTTTGTACACGAAGAACTGTGAACAATCAAACAGAACTTTCCGCTCATTAAATACGCACATTATAAACAACTGTTGCAGACACATGGCCAGTCGCTGCTCCGGATCAATCGGCTCCCTGAAATTAGTCCTTTGCTTCTTCAAACTTGGAGCGAGCTGTTTCAGAAGAACCTCAAACTGGCCGACGGACATCCGAAAATAAGTTCTGAAGCGACCGTGGTATAGTTTAAGCTCCTGAACCAAGCAGTGGAACTCACCAAGTTCTCTTTTTTGTAGTATTGGGTGCACCCATGTGCTGCGCTTCTTTTTCTTTTTTTCTTTCTCGCTTCCTCCTGGGACGCGTCTTCCTCCCCTTCGGAAAGTCGCAAAAACGCATCGTGCTTGATATGTATGGACAGGTGCGTCAAAACTCACATCCGAATATTTCGCAATTTCGCATCGTTTATTCACATCGCTCCCGGTGTGTAAGGACCTTTAATTTTCTTATGATAACCTTTTCCTAAACTCAACCAAACCAGAAACCTGAAGTAAATCATGAGCACCATCGGTTTTTTCTAGAGTTATTAAGGCTCTGCTGTTTTATCTACCTGTAAAAGAATCAGAATCAGAGAAATGAATCAACAGCATCAGATGGTTTTCTGATTAGACTCAGTGATAATTAAGCTCAGCTGTTTGATCCAACTGTAAAATAATCTGCTGTTCTTCCCTCAACATAGATAAACACAGACTCAGGGAAATCAACAATACTTAGACTATAGTGCAGATGAAGGAGATGGTGATGGTGGAGCCTGTGACAGAAAACACTGCCGGCATGAATGATAATGAGAAATGTCTGGATATAAGGTCCACACTGTACAACTGCATGAATATTACTGAATGTCAGCAGCCAGACAGCACCGAATGAGGCATCATTATGAGGCATGTAACAAACAAATCAGCTTAAACAGGCACGACTTTAGCGGTAACGCTTTGCTCAGTGATATGAAGCCATTGTAGATCCCTTCTGAAAGAAAATAGAGTTTTAAAGAAGTTAAAACTCGTGACTTTTTTTTGAATTATACTCTGTTTTATAAGCTACACCCTTCTTGCTGCTTTTGTTGCTTGTCCATCGCTTTGGTGCACCGTTCATTTTATTCTGAGAAACTTCAAAGACGGTTTGTTTTGGTTCTTCTTCATCAGGGAGGAACGCTGGCTCCGACACAGCAGCAGAGTACTGACCGATTGATCTGTTACGAAACGAAAATAAAAAGCAAGTAAAAGCATCAGCCACAATCTACAAATTAGTTAAATGAACCATTTGTTTTTTGCTCAAAGACCTTCCAATGACCCGGTTAGTTTTGAGTGTCTTGACTTTCTGAAAGCACACAAACATAGAGGTGACTCATGGGGCCGAAAAACATAAAGAAAGAAACTGAGGAAAACTGGAGTAAATAAAGTGACCTTTTCCCAACCTGTTAAGCTGCTTGTGGCTGGAAAAGAAAAGTGGTTTGTGTGAGGTGAGTATCCTAAAATAACGTGTTGTTTCTGAAAAAAATGAGCGCCAGTGACATCTGAACACTTCAGTTTGAACTGCAGCATTTTTGTAGAGCAATTTTAGCGCTGTATCCCCCAGTTTTATTCCAAGAAGTTACTTAGTTACTTTTGAACTATTCCCTCATCTTGTAGGCTTTAAACCGCAAATTCTTCTTTTAAAAAATGTCTGCCGGTGATTTTTACCTGCCAATTCTTTTATTACTGACCATACTGATGTTTCAAAGAGTTAGCGTGCTGACATTTAAAGACAGTGCAGTTAAGATTGAAGGGAGTGTCATTACTTTTGCAGGTACATGGAGCTTTAAGTTTGTTTAGGTAGAGTCAGTGATCCACAAGGCCCTTTTCTGTCCAGTTGTTTACTACTTAAGTCAAGTCCACTTAGCGTGGTTTCTAACTAAGATGCCGTTCATTCATTCTGTCCGCTCCACACTCACTACAGGCTATAAAACTCAGCGTTTGGGGATCCTGTTGCTGATCTGTCTTCCAAGTTAACGATGATGTGTCCTAAATCTTGAATGTCGGCTGGAGCACCGTTACTTAGAAAAAATCCTTTTCATACTCTGACAACTTTAAAATTGAGTATGATTCGGTATCTGGAATGGTTAACCAATGCAAGTGGAGATGAGCCTCTGTTCAACGTGGACTCTGTGAAGGTTGTCCAGGCCTTGGTTTTCTTACCTTCACATCCAATGCTAACACTGTGGTACTTCCCTGAACTAAACAATCTATTCTTTCCACTCATCCTCTGCAGCATTTTAGCTTTTTGTGCCTGAATACCATCGGATACGGTTTAAAGGTCGTGAATGGTTAATATTGTACATAATCTGTCATAACTAAATAGAACTGAGGTGCTGCTTCATGTCAGTAGTTGAAGGTCATGCACGCTTCCACAAATTAAAAGGAAATGCGTCACATTTGACGCCACACACTCTTATAGTATAAAAAGTATATTTCTTTTCTATGAAGTCTCTGTTGTAGTGCCTTGCCAGATATCCATCTGTGTGCATTCAGCAGGCTGTATTCAGATGAAAAGGTTCTTGCATGGATTCAAAGGAAATGCGACACATTTCATTTCAAGGTGACTCTGCTCATCTGCCCCCAGTGGGAGCACTGGTGTGGGGGGTTTGTGATCCCATGGAGGGTCTGCGTCGTGCTTGCCAGATTGTTCCAGAGTCACCACCAAACACATGCATGTCATTCTGAAATAAATGGTGAAGTCTGACCAAGTGTCTGAAACCAAAGAAGGGAACACATTTAATTGTGGCCAAATAATGGTTTGAATGAAAACTGATGGGATCACTGCAGTGATTAGGATATCCTAGCAGCACAACACTGCATATACAGTGCAGTTCTATCAGTCTTTTGAATACAGGGCTTTAAAATCAATTTATCAATTTAATATGCCACTCATTGGGTCTGTATGGTGCATTATGTAGCTTTTGTTTATTAACTTAGCATTTAATATTGTTTAATGCTCTGTACTATCTATAATTTTATTAAAGTTTTTTTTGTTATTTTACAGATTTCCTACACATTACTGCATTTTTTAAAATGCACAAGAATATCAATACAATTTTCAAAATAGACTTTGATTTTGCGTATCTGTTACTATTTAAAAAAGCCATAAAGTTTCCACTTTTTAAAAAGTTTAATTTTTTTTTACATAACCTGACTTTTAAGAGACATTTGCATAATTTATCATAATTCACAATCATTCTCTTACTATTCAATAGATGAAATTATTTAATTCAAATTGAATACTGTCAATATTTTTCTAAAATTAAATAATATAACTGACTGTAAATCTGTATATCTTACTATTATTATTATCATTTATTAGCAATTTTTGTTGTTATCATTATGTAATTTCATTGTTTTTACACATGCACGTATTACCATCCCCCACTGAACTTTGAAAGTTTAAAACGTACACATCATGTCATATAAAACGCCTGAAGACGTATTTTAATTTTGAGTTTCGGTACTTTTATGAGATTCTTATTTTAAATTGTTGTACAATTCATTTTTTGAGCCCCAGCTGCAGAAATATTTCTTTTTTTTTGTACAGTCACAGAGTGTAAAAAATGACTTTAACCTGTAGCCAAAGCCAGGTTGTTGACTTCCCCCAAACACAACCTGCCCTCCTACTCACATAAACATCTTCAAATCTCTGTCCCTCTTCATGTTCCCCTCTGAGACTGATGTGGCTGCCAGCAAAGAGCTTCAACGATTTTCTGCATTTCGAGGCATTGCTCTTCAGTGCTTTTAATTTATTTTCCAACAAACTGCCACATAGTCTTGACTCTGCAGGTGAATCAAACCTAAGTAAGCTGAAAAACTAACTAAATGTGTAATTCGTGCACCATTTTGTGCATAGTATACACTGAAATGTTAGCTTAACAATGTGTTCTACACCAGTTGCCCAGTTTACAAAAAGATTCATTTACATTTACAAGAAAGAAAGATGAAGAAAATGTCAAATAAGGTGAAGCTAATATCAGTAGAAATACCAGTTAATATGAGATGTGAATTAATACTTAGGTCAGCAGCTGCTCTGAAGTCAGCCTCGATTCCTCAGTAGCTCTGACAGCTTTTAAATCCTTCTGGATCTCTGTCTGTTTGCCTCTTGGTAACATTGTCAGTGGGTTGCATGGCTGAGTTGGATGCATGAATGTCACACCTTTGCTCGGTGATCTGCTGAACGAATGCCACACTACCTGCACTGGAACTGAACTTTGCCTTCGAGTGAAAATTGCTAACTCAGAATAAGTGAGTGTAAATGGCGGTCTGTCTCTGAATGCAGAACCAATCTTTTCCTCTGCAATCACCATCAATCGTCACTTGTGAATTGCAGCCTCCCAGTCCGGCATGCAGCAATGGCGGGTCAGTGTTCCTCCCCATGTGAGGCAGCTTGGCTCCAGACCGGCACTCTGATGTTGGAAATGAGCCACACACAGATTAACCTGTTGTACTTCAGCATGAGCACAGATTCAAATGTGTGCAATTTCCACACAACCCCTGTTGTTTGTAATCCCTTTTTTCACAACACTCATGCCATCACGCACAATTTAATTCTAATCAAAACCCATTTTCCTCGACTGTTTCCTTATACTCAGGCTGCCCAAACACTGATTGACAGTGGAGGAACTTTTCATGGTGTTTTGAAGTTCTGCACATATTGACAGATTTGGTTTCTGGTTGTTTGTCTGGCTTAGAGACAGACAAACACACAGTCAGGCAGATTTGAAAAAAACACAAGCAGACAAGTGGGTGCAGAAAGACATGAGCACAGGAGCAAACACACAGAGGACACTGAGCCAGCAGAGTTCACCAGAGTGTTCTTCGGACACAGCTGCCCTCCTGTGGTTGATGTTAGAAATTCATTTATGTGCAGCTGAAAAGTCATCTGAACCGCAGAACTTCATGATAGCAGTTAAGTAAAACTTTACACTGCATTCATATGTATGTAAAACCTTCACGAATCTGTCATGTAATGGAACTGTTGTTGCAAAAGCGAGACCAGAAGTGAAGTTATTGATACTTGAGCATCTCTTATCATAAAATAAGTCAGTAATAATAACAATCATAGTTTCTTTATCGTGCTTGTCTCCTTTTTTGGGTGTTGCTCTATAGTTCAAAACTTAGAAAGTTATTTATGTCAATGACATTTCAACAAGTACTGTCAGCCAATGAAAAGTTTATTTCATGCAGTAACTTCAAACATTAATGTGGCAAAAATAGATCAACAGAATTGTAGAAAGATGAGCGATAAATAGATTTTTATAGGCAAGTATGCAAATTTCTCAAAACATCTCTGTTTCTTTTCACATAGACAACTTTATATGAAAATACTGATTCTTAATATCAAAATTTGAATTGTTAAAATGATCCAAAGAACAGGAACGCACTGAACTTACTGTGAAATAACCTCCTTGGAATAAAGCCTTATATCTCAGAATAAATGTGAATAAATTGATCTTTCCACATGAATAGTCTGGCTGCCAAAATCAGTTGCATAACCTTTGACTTGTTTTGGTTGTGATGCATTTCAATGTTTTTAATGTTCAGTCTGAGCCCCTGGCTGCTTCTGAAAACTTCTGACTTTGTGCAAAGATTTCTGTCTGATGGTGATCATCTTGTTTATCTTCATCCATCCATCCATCCTCTATACACCGCTTTATCCTCACTAGGGTCGCGGGGGGCACTGGAGCCTATCCCAGCTGACTCGGGCGAAGGCAGGGGACACCCTGGACAGGTCACCAGTCTGTCGCAGGGCTACATATACAGACAAACAATCACACTCGCATTCACACCTACGGGCAATTTAGAGTAACCAATTAACCTCAGCATGTTTTTGGACTGTGGGAGGAAGCCGGAGTGCCCGGAGAAAACCCACACATGCACAGGGAGAACATGCAAACTCCATGCAGAAAGATCCTAGGCCCACCCTGGGATTCGAACGATAGCTCGCAAAATCGCACCAAAACACTGGTTTTGGCGCGAGCTATCGCGCGATTTTGGAACGAGATTTGCTTTCTAGCGTCCTCAGCTTTGGATACAGATCACAACAAAGAGCGATCGCCAGGTAATGTGGAGGTTTTCGTTCACTTCTCATCTCTAGTATGTTGTGGGACACTCATTGAGACTATCTGAGCCGGTCAGTGTGGGAAAAAAAGGACGTTAGGGTGGCCTTTGACGTGGGGGGGGCCTCTTGCCCCATACTTTTCGCTAGCTGAGCTGCTAGCTGAGCTGCTAAGCTGCCTGCCTGGCTAAATACTGGAGCTATGTTGAAAATTCATTTCTCCATCACTCACATGTATGAAATTACATATGAAAACAGACCTAAGGTTGAAAAAAACCGAAGTTCCCCTTTAATATGAGGTAGAAGTCCGCTTCAATTCATTAACACTGGCCCACTAATATAATTAAGGTTTCCATTGCAGTCCAAAAGTTATTCAAATAAATTGTCTGACATTTTGGTTGGTGCGTTTATTGGATTTCTTGTCAGGAGTATCCTTGCAGGTCATAACTTGGCATTAATAAAAACATGAGAACTTGAAGGTTTCTCTGTGCAGACAGCGTCTCAGGTTTTGCAGGAGATAGATGTGCACTTTTTTTATTTTTTGCCTTTAGAAAAATGCCGCTCTCATATCTGTCTGCTCAACATAAAGCCAGGTTAGCTTAAGATAAAGCCACAGACTGACTCAGCAAACTTTATTCTGCTTTTTGTGTGCATGTTTGTTATCTTTGTACAGATCGAGACTCATTTACTTATTTTCCCCATTTCTAGATTTTATGGTGAGCTAATCTAACCAGAAGGCTGTAACTTCATATTCGTCATACAGACACAAGATTAGAGTCAGTCCTTTCATCTAACTTATGACAAGGCAGCAAATAAGAGTTTTTCCTAAAATCTATAGTCCTGGAAAGCAACAATCTAAATTAATTGCAAACTGTGGTCCTTTTTCTTTCTGCATCCCTTTGATCATGATAATATTCCATATTCAAAATATTTTATATTTAACACAATAATAAAGCTCCCTCCCACAGTCCAAAAACATGCTGAGGTTAATTGTTGATTCTAAATTGTCCATAGCTGTGAACGTGAGTGTGATTGTTTGTCTCCATGTGTAACCTTGTGGTAGGCTGGCGACCTATCCAGGATGTCCCCTCAGTTCACCCCAAACCAGCTGGGATAAACTCCAACCCCTGCGACCCTAATGAGGATTAAGCGGTGTGTAGATAATGGATGGATGGATAATAATAAAGCCACTATTTGTGTGATTTGATGAATGGTGATGTTTCTGCTCTCGCTGCTATCACCAGATAAGCCTGTGATACAGCCATTGCTTCAAATCTTGGCCCAATCCTAAAAGCATTATTCCTCCTTCTGCATTCCTAAATAAAATCCCAATAGCCATTTTGAGCATTTCCATTCAAGTGTCGGTTTACCACAACACTGCTCTGGATGGCAGATGAATCCCTCGTGTGTCTCGGCGGAAAGGTGACTGCTGTTCCCCAAATCTGTGGGACCTTTTCTGCTTTTGACATTGCTGATTGCATTCTGCTCATTCGCTCAGAAAATTGGTTTTGGCTCGCTGATGTGTCCTGAATTTTATCAAACGCTCACTGAGAAATTCAGCGGTGAATGTGAGGACACTTCATTTAACCCGCCATCAGCCTAAAGTGGTTTCCCCCCAGGGACGACTGTTTGGTCACGTTTCACAGAGAGTCAGTGGTTAGCACTGCTGGCCCACAGCAATAACAACATCCTGAGTGTGAATTGTATTTCTAATGATGCTTCTTATTGAATGATGTTTGTGTATTTTCATCTATTTGTTCGTGCTTCCACTAGGTGCTTTATTTTCTCATCACAGCTCAAAGGCATGCGGCGCTGCACCTGAAGCATCTAAAGTGTTCCTGTGTGTGGAAGTGATTCTATCTATTTGATAGCCTTGTAATCACCAGTAATTAATGCACAGTGTCCCCCTTTGTTTGGAGGAAAAATGAAAAATTTGACACAAGAACAGAAAACTGAGCTCTGCTATGCAAATGCAGTTACTTTGACTGAAACCAGCTAAAGGATTGGCTTCCAGGCGACTTGACGTCCAAAACATCCTTCAAGCAAATGCAAATGTTTAATTGACTAAAAATGCTGTATGTTCTTCAAGACATGACAACTGCAGCTTTGCCTCACTATTAGTTTTAAAGCACAAGTTCTGCATAATATCTGACCCTCCACTGGACGTCCTGCTGCGTGACCCTGGATGTAACTCAGAGGAATTCTTTAGAAATGCAATCAATAGCATTCTTTACTTTCAGCACTCATTCTCTGTAACTCCCCTTTCTGTAGCATAATTCAGATGATGAATTTCAGACAAAAGAGCTGTTATACGCAACATGGGACCCCTGCAGTCCGCTCAGCCTGGCAATCAGCCAACGCTGTGAAAGTTTGTGTGCGAACTGGGAAGACATGAGCTGTGTGAAGCATGTTGTACTGTATGTGCAGCAGGTATTATGTGAAAGTGGTTAAGCTAAGCCAACGTTAAAAAAATAAATCCTAAAATCTCAGTTTCATTCTACATGTTACAAACATTTCTGATAATGATGTGACTTCAGTATCAAAGAATCAGAGAATCAAGTGTCTGATTTAACTGAGGTGTCCAATTAAGAAACTAACCAACATCGTTTTCACTGATAAGGCCTTGGAAATTAGTTTTTGCTTTTTTTCTGCTTCATTTTTTTTCATGCTCTAAAGACATTTCATCTTCCCACATTAAAATTGAGCTGCCAGTGATCTGACAAAACGATGTGAATATTCACAGAAAATGATGTAAATGTAGACCAATACAGTGATGAATATCTGTTTCAAAACTGATACATGTGATCTCCGTTTGTCTTCATTTGTTTGGCAATTACTTTTTCTAACAAGCCATGGAAAACAGTTTTATCAGTGCCTCTCATTCTCACTCACACATCTAATCCCCTGATCATATGAAGCCATCTAGAGTTTATCGTGTCACCACTTCCACAAGCAGAGCTGGTGATCAGTTGATGACCAGCTGTTCCTGCTGCTTATCTCTGCTATAACTGTGAAGGTTTCTTTTGATTGTGTTTGTGTCGTTGTCAGGTCAGTATCAATCTTATGTGATCCAACCACACATATATACACTGCCCTGCAAAAAAAAAGTTGCAAATAAGCGAATAGGTAAGACCCTTCCATTGGATAATAACTGCAGTGATGAAGACGTTTCAGCAGTAACAACTTATTTAACCCTAGCTGATGCAGTGAGGAGCTTCTCATTTCTTAAACAACCATGTTGGAAGACATATTCTGTGGTCATGGAAAGGATGTTAATCTGTCTCAGAAAGGTCAAATTATTGGCCTTCATCAAGCAAAGAAAACAACTAAGGAGATTTCTGAAACACTAAAATCAGGTTAGAAATCATTCAATGCATTATTAAAAACTGAAGGATAGTGGAGAACCATCATCTTCGAAGAACAAATGTGGTCTGATGAGTCCAGATTTACCCTGTTGCAAAGTGATGGGCGCATCAGGGTAGGAAGAGAGGCAGATGAAGTGATGAACTCATCATGGCTAGTGCCTACAAACCTGTGGGGGTTAGAGTTATGATCTGGGGTTGGTCAGATTCAGCAACGTTCTGTTCCCAAAGAATGAGGTCAGCTGACTACCTGAATATACTGAAATACCAGGTCTTTACATCAGTGGAGTTTTTCTTCCCTGATGGCATGGGCATGTTCCAAGTTGAGGATGCCAGGAGTCATGGGGTTAACATTGTGAATGAGTGGATCAGGGAGCATGAGACATGATTTTCATACATGGATTGACCTCCACAGAGTCCAGACCTCAGCCCCACTGAGAATCTTTGGGATGTGCTGGAGAAGACTTTGCACAGCGTTTTTTTTTGTTGTTGTTGCATTGCTGTTGGTTGCAGCTGAGTCACTATATTTATATTTAGGTTTATATTTTGCACATTTTTAAATGAGGCATGTGCCATAAGTAATTTTTAGCTCCCATTTTTCCATTAAATTCCTGGTGAAAGGTTGTATCACAGATTGTTAGTTCAAGAACTAGTGGAATATCTGACAGTTTTTTTTGTTTGTTTGTTTTGCTTCATTTTTTGCCCATTTTCTACCTCTGGGAAATAGTGTAATTGTGCAAATTGTTTTGTAAAAGAGCATGCCCTCCAAACCTGCTCAATGATTTTGGAGTTCAGAGATATAATATATATTTAACTATGCATGTCGACATGCATATTTAAACATAAATGCATATTGTTCATTAGAAATACTCAAAGATCTGCAATCAAGTCTTTAATGTTTTTGTAACTCTCTTCATTAGCTACATGGCCACACTGAGACTCCAGGAAGTTTACTGCACCTGCCCAACAAATAAACTTGCATACAATAAGGTATATATTTTTTTTTTTTACTATTTTTATATTTTAAATGGATTAAGCAAATGCAATATATGTTGCTTAGCTGTCTTTAGAGGTACTGCTAGTCATATTTATTTGGCACTGGTTTCAGTCTTGGCTGCTAACTGTAGCTTAATATGCACCATGCACACAGGACAGGAGTCTAACTCTAAAAGCAAGAAAGCATATTAGCATATTTTCCCAAATGTCAACTTGTTTTGTTATTTTTATTGGCAAATGCAAAAGCGTTTGATTGAACACTAAAAACATTTTGTGCTGTTGAAATTAAAAGTAATTTCCACCTAGCTGAGTCCATGTGACATCTGTTTATTGCAGTCATTTTCAGTTTTTGGAATGCGGCTGTGTAGCAGCTGTTTTTATTTCTGTGAACCTGCAGAAGACCACTTATGGCCATACAGCCAGGCATTGTGTGCTGCACAGAAGCTCCTACTCAAGCTCCCATCACCCATTATGGTGGGATGAGTCACTCAGACCCCATGCCTGATTTCATTTACCGACTCACGTGCGAAAATCTGTCTCTCTTCCCCTCCACGTGAACCTCTCATGTGAGAGGAAACGTTTTCCCCACTCAATCACCCATTTTATATTAGATCAAAGCATTATCAGCTCTGTCCTCCAGACATGACCAGGCCGTGTGGAGGATCTGCTTATTAAAGGCTCAAATGGCCAAATATTTTCTTGATCTGCCAGATCATGTGAGTTATGATGCATTTAGATGCTAAGCACAAAGACGACCTGCTTTTCATCATTTAATTAAGGTTGAGGAGGGGAAATATCACAATTATAATCCTTTTCAATCAACTTGAGAGTCATTTTAATGAGGTTTTTTAATGTACAACAAGGCTGACATTCTGCATTATGAATACTAAAGGAAACGACAGTCTGCACACCTGTAAGACAGAAGTGGAAGATTCTGTCAGTGTCTTTATAATAAATATTATCTAGCATATAGATCTATTACCCTAATCCTATTACTCTCATGAATCCTATTATACACAACAAAGAGCACTTTACAACTTGTCAAAATCAAACTCCCTGCTTTGAATGACAGTTTGAAAACAAATACAAGCAATAGGCCTTAAAATCTGGCATTTATATGCAAAAGTTATTGATGTACAACTGATTTTAGATGAGTTAGTTTCCTGAAATAGCACTTACATAAGCCATTAAACCCTCACATGAAAAAGTGCTACTGAACTTTGAACTCTCACCAGTTTCACTGCTGGGGAGGTGAATTGTGGTTACTGTGTACACACCGAGACTTTATTTGGAAAGCTACTGAGTAGCGCAGCGTTGCAGGGGGTCCTTAAGTCTTTGCGGGAGAGCTTAGCAAAGGCAAAAGGGCACAAGGAGAGGGATAGCTGACATTTTTCAACAGTTAACACATTTTTTATTTAATAATCTGTTTAACGAGAAAGCTCATTGGGCAGCTCGGTTTGTTTTACACTTTGTACATTCCAGACCCCCTGCTAAATCTTTTATTAGGAAATTGAAAGTCATTTTCAGGTTGACAAAGTCTGTAATGCCACAAGATAAGAGTCCAAGTGTGAGACTGGCTTAGCTGAAACAGAGGACATTAAGTTCTTGGTGTTCATATGACAAAATTCTTGGCTTTGTTTTTTCCAGTGGAGGTGAGGAAGCTGGCAAAAGTCAGAATTACACTACAAAGTAAAGACACAGTAACATATTTAGATCCCTGTTAAAACCTGACATATTTTACACCTCATAAATGCACATTTACTGCAAACTAACAGAGACACAGTCAGATAAAGCAAGCAAGAAAGAGACAAGCAAAAGTTGGTGAAACATATCAATGTTAAATCATGCCGACCTAAAACTTTTAAATAAAATCTTTTGAAGGTAGTCATTGCGCATGAAACAAAACAAAAACAATCACCAAATAAGTCCTGCTACAAAGGTAACTGACCTTGCAACCCAGATTAGTATTACCACCGTGCTTTCTTCTACCTTGAGGGCATTTTGTTCAACGTGTAGTGCAGCCACAGCAACATTTATAACATTTATGCTAGAAATTCTTGACTATTTTGTTAAATCCATTACAAAATGAATATTAATTGTTGAACTGATAATCAGAACAAAACATGTAAACATGTAATCCTTACAAATGATGAAAAAAATATGAAAATAAAGTTAATATTACACTTTTAAACCCTTCTCTGTATTTGCACTGTAGCAGTCACTGATGGATTGTAGTTAAGAATCAATACAGTATAATCATACAGAATTAATGCAGGCAGCTTACTGTGAGTTCCACCTTCTCCTTCCGTTTTATTTCTTTGTTTACCAGCTCTCTGTACTTTCTGACCTCCTACTCCATTTAATACCCAGTAATGAAATAAGGCTGGCCTCAATTCAATAAGGTAAAAGAAAATTGTGTTACTGAACTGATCAGTTAGGGCACCTGAAAACGTGCTGCTGCCAGGATGGGAAAAGCATCTGGTAGATGTCGAAAAGGTGACCAGGAGAAGAAGAAGAAAAAACTACAGAAAATCAGATGCAGTTTATTTTTGTTGTAGGATTTACTTGTGACAAAGACTCCTGATTTTCCACAAGCAGAGCAATCATGAATCTGTGCAACAAATTGATGCTCAGCTCAAAAACTTGCAGTCGATTAACAATCCTGTTGTCCTCATTTACAGGCATCAAAAAATATTGTTTCCTTGTCTGAAAAAAAATCCAAAAAATCTGCAAAAAAAAATTCCCCGAATTTCTGAAAATTTGCAAAACCTTCAGGAAAAAAAATCCAATAATTCCTTAAAAGTTTCCCTTAAAAGTATTATTTTGAAAAATGGCAAGACAATTCTTGTAAATATTTTCAAAAAATGAGTAAAAATCTTCCAAAAAATCCTAAAATTATCTAAAGTGACTACATATATGTCAGTAAAACTTTTAATATTTAATATTCACTGGATTTTGGTTGATTTTTTTGTGAATGTTCTGAAGAAACATGTTTAACATTTCTTTTTACACCAAAAAATGTTCAAAGATTTCCCAAAAATGTTGAAAATGTGGACATCAGCAGTTTCACTGTGAAAATATATATATATATTTTCCCCACATTTTCAAACTTTAAAAAGGGTCAATTTTGACCCACATGATGACACAAGGGTTAAGGGTGTCGACTTGAATGTTCAAACCAGATTTCTTTTAAGGTCTTAAGTGTTTTCTGAGGATCATATTTGACTGGTACTCTACATACTTTGTCACATTCTTCTTGTGTGACTTTGACTGAAAGCATTCACTCATGGTTCAGTAGTTTAGTTACTATTTGACTAAATGCTGCAAGTCAATGGTCACATTTAGCATTTTAACATGTTACAGCACAAAGACCATGAGCTGCCACACTTCTGGGATACAGTTTAATAAAATAGTGCTGTGAACAAACACACCCAGTTAAAGTCTTTTAAGCAAAAACACTTTTATTGTATATGAGTTGTTTAATGTGCTCTGACTAAATAATACAAAACAGGCCACAAATAAGCTCACTTATTAGCTCAGGCTCAGAGATGTGCAGATGGATGTCTGTTGACCGAGCTGTTCCACAGTATGTTGGTCTCCAGCAGTGGCTCCCAAACCTGAGAGGTCGATGTGTAAAAACACCAAATCGTGGTTTCCATTGTGACATGCTGAGGGCAGGCTGGACACTGGTGAGAACAACATCGACCCAAGGTCAGTGTCACAGTGTGATCAAATAAGAACTGGTTTCTGGTCTCAGGGCCTGTTTGATTGAAGGTTATAAACATTGCTGTGGACCAGCATCTGCTTTTCCAGTGAGCACTGTGTAGAAAAAGTCAGTTTCGGGAAGAACATATTTCAAAAAATATTGAGTTCAGTGATCTGGATAGTCCATAAATATGGCTCAATATGCCATCTTCAGTATGTGTTATAAGAGGATGTGTTTAGTATGAATGTGTTGCTTAAATTTCAGAAGGAACTGCGCCTTTACTGTTTTTGTAGATCCAGTCCACACTTCTTTTGCCCTAGCCTGTAATAATGGTACATCTCTGCAAGAAGAAAAGCCAAAATATATATATTTATGTGTGTGGATTGACGCTAAGTTTACCATCAAAATATACACTCATCATATCCTGAAAACAGTCATTTTTGTTGTTGGAATGGTGAATTATTTAAGACAATATTTTACAACTGGTGTTAGAGCGATGCCCTCCTTATACTATCAGTAATGTAATTTGCTGACTTTATTTTACAAAGATTCCTCTAAAATGGATTTTCGTTCCCTCAGTGTTATGTATATTAGACTCTGCAGATTCATAGTTTGCTCCTTTTTCACACATCAATACACAGTGTTTGAGTCAGATGTATGACTTCAGTTTCAGTGGAAACAATTTAGCTTTAAATGCAGCCACATTGACTCTCTTCACTGACTGTAACAGGGTTTTGTTCCATCAACTGAAGCACTAAGAAGCTCTAATCAGTTCCTGATTATTGTTCCTGAAAAAATTGTTATGGAAGCATTTATATTTATAGGTGAATAAGTCATCTTTACATACCTTGCCAATGTCATCATTTAATTTATACAAAAAAGATTTGCTTTCTCATTGCTCATGTTTTCATTTATGCCATTGCTGTTGCTTTGTTGACTGGTTACATGATATATCTTTGGGGTTTTTATATAGATATATCTTAGATTTGCACAAAAAATAGAACAGAAGTGTAATAAACAAGGATAAAATTCACCTTAAATGGTCACTTGACATCCCTTCACACTCAAACCTGGTGCAGCTATAAATAATATATAAAAATGAACCCAGTTATGGAGTCCTTTAGTAAGATCGTCTGCATACAAAGTGCTCAGCATAGCCAAATCTAGATAACACAGTTAAGCACAGCAGCAGAATTAGGACAATAAATGTGCAGAGAAGTGATAACATGCTTAACAACACCTTCAGCAATTCATATTTAGGGTCCGAGCACCGACAGTCCCAAGGCACTGACGGTGCCAAAAGACCCTATTGAAACCCTAGGGTTTCTTTTTCTTCTTCTTCACTCTTTTCAAACTCCACTTTGACGGCCTAAACATACCCCAAAACGCGTGAAACTTGGCATGCACATCAGGACTGGCAAAAAAATTAGATATTTTATGGGAGTTGTGCACATGTGTGGCAAAATGGCTCCATAGCGCCCTCTGTAAAATTGAAAAAGTGGTCATTAGGCCAACTGCCACGATGTTTCATCTACAGCCACAATATTTGGGGGGCATATGCAGCACATCAGGACACATGAAAAAGTCAATCATGGCCATGCCCTAACCCCAACAGGAAGTCGACCATCTTTAATTAGCTCTCGGTCACAGCGCCACCTGGTGGACATGCGTGGACTCGCCGACCAGCAAGGATGTGAAGACACGTGCAACGCTGCTTGCAGCTTTAATTGTTGATTGTTTTTCAAAGTTTTTCTTAGACGCATGTACATGCAGTCACGTATAATATGGTTATCAATACTTGTGCATACTGAGTGCAACAGTGGAATTTTATTAATGCTTTTCTTGGCATTCATAGATGGTCATGTTTAAGTTTATAGTGATGCAGAAAATATATATTGTTGCTTAAAATAATCCCAAACGTTTGTTAAGTATGTTGGTCACCTGAAGCTGTTCTCTGCAGCTGATCTGAAGCCGTCAGGTGAACCTGGACCAAGAATGTCTGAGAGACATTTCTGGCACTTTAACATATTTTTTCCTTGAAGAGTTTAGGTTCATGTGGAGGTAGACATGTGAAAGCTTTTGAAGGCCAGGGACAAAACTTTCTTTTTAAAGACTGGAAAAGAACACACACTTATGGTTTTACACATGAGACTGGTTTATGCTGTTACACATATTGAAGCTGTCTGGTTTAGTCAGGCATCAAGTGCCAAACACTGCATGTTGTGCCATTAAATCCATCACAAGCTATATGTACTGTAAAACACACAACAAGCAGCACTTGAGAAGAGTTACATGCCCAAGTGTATTTTCATGACAGGTGGCCAGCACTTAATAGCTTACATAAAAAGCATTTAGTGGTGTAAAAGTGCTCTATGCGCTTCCTTTGGCAGCTTTTTACTAACACAAAATGGCCAAAGTGATGGGCTTCTTTTTCCATTTTGATGAAGTATTTGAAGTGGGGGCTGCTTGGTGGTTAGCACTTCTGCCTTGGAGCTAGAAGATCCCCAGTTCGCATCCCAGCGTGAGCCTGAGATTTTTCTGCATGGAGTTTACATGTTCTTCCTTTGCATGCATGAGTTCTCTCCGGCTTCCTCCCACAGTGTAAAAATATGCTGAGGTTAACGGGTAATTCTAAATTGTCCGTAGATGTGAATGTGATTGTTTGTCTGTATATGTAGCCCTGTGATAGACTGGTGACCTGTCCAGGGTGTCCTCTGCCTTTGCTCTATCAGCTGGGATAGACTCCAGCCCCATTGCAACTCTAGTGAAGATTAAGCGGTGTATAGAGAATGGATGGATGGACGGATGGATGGATGGATGGATGGATGGATGAATGGATATTCGAAGCATCATGAAAGAGCATCTTGTGCAGCATGCTAAGTATCCCACAATTATCCTTCATGGCACAAAATGCTTGCCAAGTGTCAAAAAGGCTTTTCCATTTCAAGGAATTAAGAGGCTAATTGATATGCTAATGTAATATTGTAATGACATATAATTATTCCAAGTGCCTTTTACTCAGTCAGTGGCAGGAAAAGTGGTACCAAGGCTCATCTTTAGCTTCTTTTTACCTTTTTATGTTATTCTGTATAAATCTTTCATCTCTGTAGTTGTCTGTGTCATTGTGGCAGCACATGGAGACACATCATTTCAGCTCCAGTAAAGCTGAAAGCAGCCCTCACAGGTGAAGCCTTTGTCAGGCTGCTGTTTGTTCTGGATCCCGTTGTGAAGACCTTGAGGGGTCAGAGACTGTGACAAGGACCTGCAGGGGCCAGACTGGCCCCGTCTTGCTTTGTTAACCCCTGCCTAGTTCCTGTCAGATTCCTCATACACGAGAACAGAAAAGAGGGCGAGCGGCACCAGCTTACCTGCCATTTGCCCTCCTACGCGGCTGCATTAGCAACCGCAAAGACTCTCATCTACCTGACACCTAAAGACAGCGGCTGAAGGGAGGAGACGCAGGAACAGACGATTCTACTGCCTAATCTTGGGGGTCAGATGAAGTTTACTGGAGCAGGTCAGAAACACATTAGAGGATTTTTTTTTCAAGGGGAAATGGTCTCCTAGTTGCAAAGTGGAATTTGCAGACTCTCACTGAGAATGTCGATAGGTGTGAAGCCCCGAAGGCATGATTTTAGGGTCAAGAGAATCTGAAGTGAGGGATTTCACCCAAGAATTTGGATGTTTTTACAGCAGCATGTCCCGTGCCGATAGTCCCTTATGTGTCTGTTCAGGAGGGATTTTCAGTTCCTTAAAGCTGCATTGCCATGATTTGAAAATTATGTGCAAAAAACACATTCTTACTACCAAACCAAATGTAATGAGTATTTATTGACACTCAGTGAAATGTGTAATTGCTGTTACTCTATTACTTTTCTTCTTTGTCTAGCAAAGAAACATTTCACATACTTGCACAAATGAGGATGCGACTCTCTGCAGATCTTTCCAGATACTGAGTAGTTACAGCAACTTAGGCAATGTGGTGACTATATTGTAAAAGAATACAAAAAAATGAGAAAGATGGTGGAAAAGACAGAAAACTATATAAAACCATCACAGTTAATCACAACAACCCCAAAGCATCCTTCCAGGCTGCTGTAAAAACACAGACAGATTGTGCAGTTGTACAACGATGCAGTCACAAAGGAGACCATCCTTTATTTAGATCTGGGGTCAGGTCTTGATCAGCTGTCACCACTGAGCAAGACTGAGATGAAGCTGACATTATGTGTATGGAGATCAATAGAACGTCACATTACTGGACAGGAAACATTAGAAATGTTTTGAATAAGCACAAGTAAAAACAGGATTTCTGCACACGATTTATTGAAAACCTCTTAAAACTTCATACAAACAGCACAGTTCAGTGCGTGAATCATGGGAGAGTTCATAGATATAGAAAACATGTAGTGTCTTCTTCTCCTTGTTTGAACTTCAATAAATACAAATGTGTCTGTTTCACCTTTAAGAATGAATCTGAGACTTTTCAGTGCCTTTCTCCTGTAACACATGAAGTTTCATTTGAGGTTTTCAGAGCTTTTTTCCTTCTTAAGACTTTATCTTTGGCCTGTGTGTCATAAATAAAAGGCATATTTAATCTGTGCATAGAATCTTCTAATCTGAAGCCACATTTGGTAAAATATAGTCTACAGCTTAAGCACAATGCATTCATTGCTGCTCACTATAGCATGTTACATGACGAGTCTGTATAAGGACCACTTTATTTCATTTATATCAGTTTTGTGTATCTTGAAGTGCAGAAAACATCTGTAATCTCTGCTCAGTGTCCGTGTTTTCTGAAGCTTAATGGCCTTCCTTCTTCCTTATGCACTTCCTAGTGAAACTAGCTCCCAGTTCTTTGTGCCTCTGGGGCCTTCAGTGTTACCTTTGGCACAGTGACGTGACACGTGGTAATCTTTTACTGACAGATCGTAATGATATCCATCAAGGCATGACCTCTCTCTTGCAGCTTCATCGACAGCTCCCTCCTCGTCTGCCCTAAAACGAGTCTGTCCGTCTCCTGGCGAACACTGCAGACATGCTTTTCACGATGCCCTTGAACCTCAGAGGCCTCTTGGTGGTCAGCTTGGCGTCCTTCATCCTGTCCACCAGGCCGTGAAACACCATGAGCACGCTGTGGTAGTTCTCAGCTGCTGACACCTCGTAGAAGTGGCAGTCTGTGTTGAGAGCCAGCAGCCGGCCCTCCTCGCTCAGCACCGTCCGCCGGTGGTGCAGGTCCCTTTTGTTGCCCACGATCACTATGGGCGGCTTATCAGCCTCGAGGTAGTCTTTGGTGGACTTGATGGCCTGGATGAGCCTGCTGACGCTGTTGAAACTGGCCCTGTCACAGATGCTGTAGACCAGAACGAAGCTGTCTGCCCACCGGACCTTCTTCTGGAAGAGGGACGTCTCCACACACGAGTCCTGCAAAATCACACAGTTACATTAATTTACAGCAACAGAGGTGGAAAGCAACATGATCCATCTACTTTAGGTATTTACCCAAGCATAAACTGCACAGATGTTGATTTTCTTTTTGCTCCGAACTACCAGATTTATTGTTATTAAGACACTTTTATAGTACTTCTCTTTCTATTAAAGCACTTTATATCTCTAACTTTCAAATGCTTTGTACACTTCAAGGCAACAACAAAACGATATTATAACAGAATAAGGGAGCATTTAGAATTTAGAGTACTTTGTTCAAGTATAAATATGAAATAGTTGTAGATTTTTTACATTTTATGTTACTTTAACTTTATTTCTGTAGTTTATTTTATTCTTTACTACCTAATTTGTTGTAATCAAGAGATTATAATAGGTCTGCTACTGTTAAAGCAATTCAAATTCTTCTTTCAGTTCAAGATAACTATAAAATAACATTATAACAGAATGCAAAAGACCATTTATCATAAAGAGTAACTTCTAACACTTTAAATGCATTTTATTGATAATACCAATACTTTCACTGTAACTTGTAATGGAGTATTTTTACAATGTTCTTTTTTATCTGAGTATTTCAGTAATATTGGCAATAAAAGAGCATTTTAGCAGAATAAAACTGCACTGATATCTCCATGTCATTGTTGGTAGCAACTAGAATATTCATCTCCTCACCTCAGAATAAGGTGAATCCCAAATATTCAGAGTGATCTCCCTCCCATCTGCTATAAAACTATGACTGTAGATGGATTCTGGAAGACAAAAAACAGAAAAATATAAATAAATAAGTTGAGGTAAAGTTGCATTAATTAAAAATGCACCAGACTTAGCAGAAATGACTCACCAATATCTCCATACTCCCCAATGAATCTCCGAGTTAAGAGGCGCACAGTCAGAGCTGAAAAACAACCAACTTTAAATGAACTTTTCGTCCAGAAACACCTTTGAAGTTTGCATCTCCTCCAAATACGTGTTCTTACCTGATTTCCCGACGCTCTCAGTCCCCAGAACCACAATGTTGGCTTCCATTTTTCAGAGAAGCAGCTGTGCCAAACCTCGGAGCTCCATGTGAGGCGGAGTTACTGCTGCTGCCGGTTGAAGCTTATTATAGGACAGACAGGTGGGCGGAGTAAACAAAGTACCAACAACAACAACAACAGCAATGATAATATAATAATGTTGCCCTCACGTGGTTTCGCACTGGCGTGCAGAAGAGTGCATCAGCAGAAAATCACAAGTGCAGAAGTCTGAAAGTGTTGCCTGAGGCTCTGCTCCCTCTGGTGAGATCAGCGTTTGATTTTCACGTTTTATTACAGGTGATTGTTTAGCATCGATATTAAAGGTAAACTGTGGCAGAATGTAGCTATATATAGCGTTAGCTCAAATCTGAGATATGAAGCTGCATTTTTATAGCATATAAAACAACTGCAAATGAATTGCTGGGTCAATATATTTGAAAGTTTAAAAAAAAAGTCGTTTTTTTATGTTCCTTGTGATCATGTCTTTACAAATTCCATAATTATTTGTAATGGAAACAATCACTTTTTAATCAAGAAATGACAGGATATCACTAAATGTCAACTAAATAACCATCCAAATTTAATAACAACCACTTTGTAATTAGATAAACAATAATAAAATGAGCATATTCAAAAATAGTTTGAATAAGCAAACCCTAACCCTAATAATAGGGTTAGTTTTTGTGAAAATCTGTTTAATAGATTTCGGGAACCTGTAGTTTGTTGTACTTTTTAACTGCATTCCAATTTTGATTTAGCGATTTGTGTTTTTCCATAATAATAATAAAAATATTGACCTGTTTAAAAGCTCGTTAAAAACACCCACACACAACCCAATCAACGTGTAGTAACAGATTCCATATATATTACTTGTATGCCTTTTTTTCAAACTTCAGTCAGTTCATAAAGTAGATGAATTTCTTTTTGCTGCTGTAATGCTAACATCAACCACAAGGGGGAAGTAGATTTCAATAAATGTACTCTACAACATATCACACTGTTTTGCTTCCTGCTGCCAGGAAAAGCAGAGGGGACAGTCTGGACACCGATTGGTTGAACTGAAAAAGACCCTCAGATAATTGGCTGTTTGTGCAGATGGACTGTAACACCCGCCTCCCTGTGTGTGTAGGTGTGGACTTGTATGGCTATCTTTGTGAGTTTGAAAACTTGGGAGAGAGGACATTTCTTGGAGAGGGGATGAGGACATGATAGCGTGTTTGTACTTTAGGACAGACCCTCAAAGAGTTGACAGAAGGCTGGGATGTGGTTTGAGGCCTTTAGGTTAGAACAGGTTAAAGTTAGAGTAGGTTTGGGGCTTTAGTGGTGATAGAGGATGTCAGGATAAGGGGCTAAAGAATGCATTATGAGAATGATGTTGTCACAAATGTCAAAAGAAGAAGGCATGAATGTGTGTGTTTGCTTTGCTAATGTAGATGGGACATTAATCTGTTTACACATCGTGTTCTGACCTCCTTCTGAACATCTTTCAGTTTCAGGGCAAAGATTTGGTTTGAGATAAGAGCGTGGTTAGTTTAAGGTCAAGTTTAGCGAGGCAAGTAGCGGTTAGGATTGTGGTTTGGTTAGTTGCCAAGAAATGAAAGTCAACGTATTGTCCTCTCAAGTGATGGAAACAAGCTCGTGTGTGAGATTTGTCTTTATCTTATCCAGCTTTACTGACTCCCCTGTGTGCTACAATTTCCTGCTTTAATCTGATTTCTCCTGTAACCTGGTTTCTTGTGTGCATGTAAACAGAGAGCTTGCAGGGAAACGCTACAGTATATAAATCACACAGCACCGAAGCATTCTCAACCGGGTGTAATTTCCAGATCCACCCTTGCTTCAATACGTTTTGAGTCGTCTGGTTTCTTCTGTTTGTTAAAGGGGAACTTCGTGTTTTTTTCAACCTGGGGTCTGTTTTCATATGTCATTTCATACATGTGAGTGATGGAGAAATGAATTTTCGACATAGCGCCAGTATTTAGCCAGGCAGGCAGCTTAGCAGCTCAGCTAGCAGCTCAGCTAGCGAAAAGTATGGGGCAAGTGGCCCCCCTGTGTCAAAGTCCACCATAACGTGCTTTTTTTCCCTACACTGACTGCCTCGGATAGTCTGTTGTGGGACAAGTGTCCCACAACAGACTAGAGATGAGAAGTGAACGAAAGCCTCCACATTACCTGGCGATTGCCCTTTGTTGTGGTTTGTATCCAAAGCTCAGGAGGTTTTCGTTCACTTCTCATCTCTAGTCTGTTGTGGGACACTCGTTGAGACTATCCGAGCCAGTCAGTGTGGGAAAAAAAGCACGTTATGGTGGACTTTGACGCGGGGGGGCCTCTTGCCCCATACTTTTCACTAGCTGAGCTGCTAGCTGAGCTGCTAAGCTGACTGCCTGGCTAAATACTGGCGCTATGTTGAAAATTCATTTCTCCATCACTCACATGTATGACATATGAAAACAGACCCCAGGTTGAAAAATACTGAAGTTCCCTCTAAAAACCTTAATTTAGCAGCAAGGCGAGCTTTGCAGGGACAGTAGCCAGTTGTTTAAGCCACAGCAGCAAAGCCGGACCACAGAAACCCTTCATATCATCTCTAATATCATTTCCTGTCTCTTATCTCATGTTAGTAAGATCATTCTGAGACTGGAGGCTCCAAGAAGGCACATACTTCAATATTTGGTTGGTATATATGATGGTTATAACTGATATAATTTCATGAAAAAAAGTCTAATTTTACCTTCCAAGGTTTTGCACTGCAAACGTTACAGTGTTTGGTGCATCATAGGATGTTCATTGCTTATTTACCAAGGATTTAATTTGGAAATGTCTATATTTGTAGTGAGCATCATTTATCTTTGGTTATTGGTACACTGACTGTAAATGCAGTTCGAAAAGCATAGTTATAATAGGACACCAATGATTTAAAGTGTCTTAAATGTCTCCATTTATCATTATGAGAGGTGTGGTATTGACTAATTTGTGAATAAGATAATAATGTATTAAATTAACTTCATGAAAAACAATCACAGTTTTTTCTGTACAGCCAATACATCATAATTAATAGCACAGGCTTAAAAAAACCTGATGTACATAGCTCAGAAATAAAAAAAAACAAAAAAAAACACACCAATTAACGTGTGGAAAACTATTCACAGTTGAGAGCACAGAATGTTTATCATCAAGTCACGTTGCTTCTTAATGACTTGAATAAAACGGTCCGCACGTTTCCCAGGCTGTCAGCAGAAATGACCTTTATCACTGCAGCACGTCTGTGTGAAATTCTGCTCAGAGACCAGAGCCATGCCCGGTTTTCCTGCCCAGTGAAGGTGCCACATTCATGAAAATTCATGCAAAGATATTTTACTGGTAAGACGGCAAAAAAACGTTAAAAAAATGAGAAGGAAACAATCTCAAAACAAATTAATATGCAGCCAAAACAGGGGGAATTAATTCATTTCATGAGCAGCTTATTTACTTGCAGTGCTTGTGGGATGGTGTCGTTTTCAGAAATGTTTTCAGTTGGAGAATAGCTGCCTCTTAACTGTCTGTTGAATTCTATACTCCAATAAAACGTGACTTTGACTGAGTCAAATAAGCCTCTTTAAATGCATGAGAGTGAATGTCTGCAAATATAAGAGTTACAACTGATTAAGTTTCTTCTAATAGATGCTTAACAACACAACATATTTTAGCTAAATAAACAACATAATTTACTTCTTTATAGCTCCCAGACTCTTCTCTACAAGATAATCAATGCAAATGGCAGAAAATTATTAAATGACACACGTTACCGCAGAGACATTTCATCAGTGCACTGTGCAGAACTAAACTTATGCAAATGTGTCTCAGTGCTGAGGTTGCTCACACTTCTGTTACAGTAAGTGGTGGCTAATTCATCCTTAACCCGACCAAGCTGCTGAACCGAAGTACCTGCATGACTGCTTCCAACATGTGAATCTTTGTGCAGCATTGAAGGCTATTTTAAAAGTGGAATTTTAAGAATTCAATAAAGCATTTCATCTTTATCTTGCTTGTCCCATAATTTATTCTCACTAGATGCTAAATACCAAACATTTTTGCACTGAGACACATATTTTTCCAGCAGAAATTGGAGGCATAAGGTCCTCTGTGATATTCACTGGTACAGTAGTTATGTACTCTAACCTCAACAAGGTCTTTTCATCAAAGGCTGCTCCACAGGAAACTGCTCCGTCTCTGTGTGTGCTTATGCAAATAAATCTTCTTAAGGACTTAACTTACACTCACTTTATGTGTGTGATAATTCCACATTTCCCTGTTTCAGAGCTGTGATAAGGAAATAAACTGAAAACCATCCTCTCAATAAAACGACACTGGATGGCATTCCTTATTTAAATTTGCACTTGATTTGCAATTCCATTTGAAATTTGCCACTTTGAATAAAGAAGGATGGAATTTGAACTGAGGTGATGCTCAGCTCATCAGAGTTACATCGTCCTTTAAGTCCTGTTTAACTTCAGCTCATTTTCAAGCTGTTCTTCAACATTAGTGTCATAAGTGAAGAAGATATTCAATTTTACCTTATCTAACATATATAGAGCCTTAGTTTGTGAGATATTTTGTATCGTCTAAGTATATTCTTCACCTTCCTAAGATGAACACTAATGTGGGGACGACCTTTCTATACATTCTGGGAATAATTCTTTTGGAATCATGTAAGTCAAATATTCAATCCCCTAAGAGAAATGTCTGTCTCTTTGTCTGTTACGCTAAATATTTTGGGGCTGTGTAATGAACATTAGGTGAGTTTCTAGAGCTTTACTATTGGCCGACGAGAAGCAACAGCTAATCAAAGCTATAGAGTTGAAAACCATACATGTAAAACCGAGTGGAACTGTATTGTGGCAGTTAACTGCAACTTCCTGTGCCAAAAACTGCAGTTCCTCAAATAATAAACACGTTTACAGCCTGGTACAAAGAACGTTTGTGGTTTTGATAGTTAATTCCTTTTCTGTGAAAAATGTACAGGGAGTGAAATATTTATCTAACTCACACATTTGAATTTCATCGAGGCCTACATTCATGCAAAATTAAGGGTGTGGGCGCTTTGAATGAGAGGCAGGTGCCATCGCAGGGCAGTAAATGGACCAGAGATGCTTGCATGGCTTCCTCAGCTCTACCTGTTGGCTCATTTTTGGAATTTGCAGTGAGTTAGGAAGACTGCAAAGATGGCAACAGCTCTAGCACACTGAGCTCCAAAACTGTAGTTTAGAAAACCTATGGGTGACATCACACTGGATTTGTCCATTTATATACAGTCCATGGTAACAATATTCTGAAAGCATATCACGAAGACTGTCAACTGTCACGCTGCACTTAGGTCTGTGTATCCTTGAATAATATAGCCAGTGTCCACAGTTTTACCACATTAGACAGCCATGCTTTGACTTATATGCTAGCTTCAGCATGTGGATTAGGGTGACCAAATGTCCTGTTTTCATGTCCTGTTCTGGTTGTTTTTTATTAAGTGAAGAAAATGTCGTGATTTTCATTGTTTTTCATTGGGCCACTAAAATGCCCTAAAACTAAAGATATGGATATTTTTTGTTAGTTACTTTTTATCCCCCGCCGGCCGTAGGCACGGAGGGGGGTATTGGCGTGGGCACGTCCGTCCGTATGTCCGTCCGTATGTCCGTCCGTCCGTCCGTCCGTCCCTCCGTCCGTCCGTCTGTCCGTACGTACATACGTACGTCCACATTTTGTGTCCGCAGCATATCTCAGAAACTACTTGAGGGATTTCACTCATATTGCACCCAGGCCATCTCTATATAGTATAGCTGTGCCTTTTGGGGTGCATGACCTTGACCTCATTTTCAAGGTCATAGTGAGGCACTTCAAATATTTTTCGATTCTGTTTCTGGAGCATATGTCAGAAACTACCTGAAGTATTTCATGCATATTGCACCAACGCCACCTGTGCATAATGTAGATCTGCCTTTTTTGGTGCTTGACCTTGACCTGATTGTTGTCATTGTAGTGAAGATGTATCATTTTGTAGGTGTATCGTCCAGTATATATTATTATTTCTTGCACTCAGAGGCACTATATATAAGGCGGGGGATGTTTTGAGCGGAGCGTGTTTATTGTAAGTTTGTGAGAGCTATTTTTGCTAAAGTTGAATTGCTAAAATAGCAGAGGTATTTTTTCTAATACAGAAGAGACATTATTTCATTCGATATTTTTGAAACTTGTCATAATAAAACATGTTGAGTAACTTCTGAGAAGCCTATCTGAATTTGTGTCTTTGGTTATAGATAGCATTTTGAAATATAACAATTTTCTCTCCATACAGAGGAGGCATACTTTAAATGTATTGAAATTGTAAGGCATCTTTGAGTAAACCTCAAGTATCATCTGAGTGTCTCATTGTAGGGTCGCGTGTCCTGGTTTTTGGCAATCAAAATATGGTCACCCTAATGTGGACATATGGATGTTTAGTTTACATTTGCAATGAGCACGAAATACAACAGAGCTTGATGAGAATGCCATTAGTTTTGTAGATATGGTTTGATTTCATTACTCATTATAAACCAAATAATATGGCAATTCATTCAGTAGCTGTAGAGAAAAATAAATCAGTCCCAGCCAATGGTAGTGGACCAGCCAACTGGCTAAAAACTGTGATTTCAGCAGCTTTAAATATATAATACTATCAAAAACAGCATTGTTTTGACTTGAAGTGTATTTTTGGCCTGTATTTCATGAACACCGTGTTTTAATAAGAATATTTATATCATCAAAAGACGCAGAATAGAAATCTATCTTTGGATGTCAGCAGACAAAGACAGATGGATCATTTCAGTCCACAGCAAAAAGATTATTTCTTCAGGACTACTGATGCCAGTTGCTTGCAGCTGATAAGACTGAAGGCATCCATCATTAGCAGCCACTTATACACTGATGTCCTCATTAGACAGCTGTGATAACCGGACTGGAGAAGAGGGAAGAGCAGGCCATTAGCATGTCATTTCCCAGACAGGAAGGAAGCTTTCAGACTCGCACCATCAGAATTACAGGATGAGGGAAAAAGACCAGGACACCTTTTATATACAGAGGCCCAAACAATCCCTCCTCTTTCCTTGCCAGCTCTGGCAGAGGAAGACAAGCAAAGAGGGCTCTCCAAAACAAAACCCAGCAAATATGGAGAGTGGTTATTAAACAGCTATAATCCCTTACAATGTCCTCGGCTTCATTCTGTTTTTAGCTTCCATCTGATTGAAAATATGACAAGTTTGAGTTGTTTTCCTTGCAGATTTGTAATCCCCTTTGATCATATGAAAATGTGATTTAATAGCACATCCTCTGACTCCACTTTGCCAGAGTGAAAAAACATCTCTCTCAGGCGGCTGTTCCACTGCGTCTGAGTTTGTCGAGAGACCATATGTTCACATGTTGCTTTTAGTTTGGTTGCATCTGACTTCAAGAATGGTTGTGTGCTTACTGGGAAAAGTGCCGCCTGAATATTTCATGGTATAAATATGGTAAGTGGTTTGTAATGGCCCCTGAAAGCTCGTCAGAATTTTACATAATGTCTTCTCCATCACTCCCATGTTTCCTCTCAGCTTGTGCCACAGAATGTTTTTCCATATATAAACCACTTTCATTTGCACAATTACAGATAGAAAGGCACAAAGTTGAGCAAAACACAAAGCTTTTTACCTATTATTCTTCCTGCTTGAAGCATCATTAAATACTAATACTTGGAGGAAAGAAGATTTAGATTTTCTAAGTCTTGGGTTTTAAAAACAAAACATCCATTGCTACTTTTTACTGAAAATGACTAAAAGCTTGGAAGCCTTTTGTTTGTTGGAAATAATGAGCAACAAATAGTGATTTAACAAGTAGGAGCACAACATAAAAGAGTCAAAAAAGAATGACTATTTCACTGTGTGTGCACTCCTATTAAGAAAGTAAGGAACTACTTGTGCTGCTGCTCTCCTCGTTGCTGTGTTATTGGTATCTTTAAATGGTTCACACCATTTGCATCCTGAGGCTTTGTGCTTTCAGGCAGTAGTTCAAAATGGGCTGATGCTATTCACAATACAGCAGCTGGATGTTCTTTTGCCTCGTGCTTGGGTGAGCTAGTGGTAATATTTTTATGATATAACTTTAAAGCTACAGTCATTCTGCACTACACCATTTTTTTTGCCTATCAGGTCTGTTTTTTAATTTGGTTTCTTGGCCGTTTAACTTTACCGTTTCTTTTCACACGACTGATTCTCACCAGCAGACTATGTCGCATCTTAAACATGCCCACCGCACCCAGTACAAAACAGTTTAAAAACACATAGTTTGCAATAATTTGATGACACTATTGGCACGCCCACCGGCTCAGCAGTCACATATTTCCCTCAGGTGTTGGTATGGACTAGAAACGGAGCTGAAATAAGGCCGGATACGACTCCAAATGATCGCTAATCAGTCATCACAAAAACTTTATGAGGTGATCATTTCATGAAGTAGGTTAGGGCTTCTTTTTGTTCCTTGTGCTGTGTTTACATCTTGTTTTGCTTAAAAGTAAACTAATGCAGGTTTAAAGATGCACTCTGGCAAAAGTCTCACTCCAGAATCCAAATATTTCCCTTGAAGTTGACATTCTTGAGCTTAACTATGAGCTGCAAAGTGTTTCAAACAGTTAGATTCAACAAAATGGTGACATAAATCAAAATAACTTCAATAAAACTTATGGATGGTGTGAACATAAACTGGCAAAGCAACCAAGAAAAGCTGCTCAAGATCCAAGCATAATAGTGACGTTTCAAATCAAACTCCAACAAAATTAAGATCCCATAGAAACAACGGTTAATCCAAAAATGTAATTTAAGACTGAGGAAACAAAAACATTGGGGACTTAGAGGGAATAACACAAGTAAGTAAACAGACAGCAAACACATACAAACTGATAGAGGAATTTGCTGCCCTATATACACACAGACAATTAATTGGGAAACAAGATACGGGTGAAACTAATAAGGGTGGAGCAGAAAACCAAATAGGGGGGAAACTCACAAAGGGATGCAGGCAAGAACATCGGAGACATGAGAGGTACGTGACTTCAAATTAAAACAAAAAGTACCTAAAATGAGAGGAATACACATGGAGACAAACAGAGGAAGACACAGTCAGAGAAACAAAGGAAACACTTAGAAATGCCAGGGCAGAACAAAAGAAAACCTAAGTACAGGGCAGAGACCATGAGGGTGGAGACACTGAGGTGCCACAAGAAAATCAAGGAAGGTGCTTTGGCTGTATTTTTTATTTTTATTTTTTGTCATAAAAGCAAACAGTATAATATTTACTGTTTGTGATTAAGAATTTTTTCAATATATGGTAAACTAACTGGAAATGAGAACACAATCGGGTTACTGCTGAGTTTATGCAGTTTGTGGAAGCAGGAAGTCTCACACACTGAGAGGAGATTCCAGCGTATTTGCATACATATACCATATGTAAATGAACTGACTGGAGCAGCCACACTGCCCGACTTCAGCAGGGCTTTGTGGCGTGCAGAGGACATTAAAAAGCTATATTGCTGTAGCAGATTATTTAGTAACGTATGCTGAAATAATAAGAAGTCTGCACTAAAACTGAGGACGATGAGACGAATGGCAAGGATCTGCACTAACATGAGGAATACTATCAGGGCCAAGAAAGTCACATGCATATCTTGTGCTGTGCCGAGTGAAATCCGCGAGTGAATTATCTCCTCAGTTGCATGAAATCATCTTAACTCTGGACAGCCTCCAGTGATAGAGAGTCTGTTGGATGTGGTGCCCAATTAGTCAGCTTTTCAACGTGAATTATCAGCCCACCACATGCCAAACGCTGACAATCAAAATGTCAGCGACTAAAATATCACCCTTGCAAAATGAGCAATGAAAAGTGCTGAGTGAAGGGATGAAGCCTGCAGAGCTGCTTCACTGTTTACTATGGACTGTTTTATCCGAAAAGGCCATATTGCAGACTGCTGGTTACTGTTTCTCATAAGGGCGGCTGTCAGATCTCACCATGTGGATTACTCCACCCATCTTAAACAAAGCTTTGCTTTAACTTCCCCTCCAAGTCCAGAATGGTGACATCTGATTAATGCGTGTATTCCTCTGTAGTTGCCAGTTGTCGCTGAGCTATAGCAAGAAGGCCTTAATTAAAGGGATTATGGGCTTGTGGTGATTCACATTTCAAAAAACAGGTCACGTGACAAAATGTATGATGCCTGCACTCGAAGCTTTCCACCCTACGCTCTTAAAAATATCTCTCTGGTCATTGATTTAACTACTAAAATGCTATTTCTGTATATCAGAGTTACACACTTAGATTTTTTTCCCATTAAAATGATCCTTTCCTGCCTTAAAATGTCTAAGGTGAAACTCCACACTATTACTTTCTCTAGAAAAGTGGATCTATTTAGACTCTTCCACCCCCTATTCACAGCAGCTGGAGCTTACTAGCTCGCCAACAATCGGCTCAGACGCTAAAATTACTCCACACCACACAAAAAAATGCAAAACTACTCTATGCTACACAATGGCAAGTTGCAATATTGGAAAGATTTAGCCAATAACTGATTATTTTGCTCATGATGTGTCGTCTAGCATAAAAAAAATGGACATAATAATAAGGTACAAAAAAACATGATTTTCACCGCAGTGGGTCTTTAGATTGATGATTTGTAAGGTGTGTTTTCTGTGCCTCAGATTCAGACATTAGTACCGCTTCAGTGCTGCAACTTTAAAGAAAGAGAGAGGCTTCTGGTACGATGACATCCTCTTGTCAGTTATCATGTGGATATGCAGGGCAGTAGCTCCCAGTGAGGACAGCAGAGGTCATGTCTCATGATTTTACTCTGTTTTCTACAAAAAAAAACAGGCAGAGAGGTTATTTTTAGACTCACAGAGAGAGAGAGAGAGAAACAGAGAGAGAGAGATGTGATTTTTGGTGTCAGGGAAGCATGCAGGCAAACAAAAATACACCGCTGGTATCAGTCCATGCAATATTTATAACCTTCCAATAATTAAATAGTGTTCAGTGATGTGTCATTAGAAGAGAATTACATACAGACTGATAAGTTGGCTTTCATTAACTTATTTCCAATGTAGATTGTGTAACTGTTGATTAATTATGCGATTAATCATAAAAACTGAAGTACAATGCCAAAAATATTAGCAAAGCTGTTAAGTGCAGCCGTTTGAGGATGACAAGTTTGTTTTTCAGCTGTTTTGTCACAGCTCTTAAAACTACATTTAATCATCGCTATCAAAACTATTTGTAAAATATATGTAATAATCTGTGCATTGTGATAAATTATCAAACATCGATATTGACTCTCCTTGAGATTTAGGAAACATGTATGCACAGAAAATGATTTTAATTTAGTTTGTGAACAAAAATGAAATGCCTGCTATGTCACAGTCCAGAAAGCCAACAATGAAGCAAATGTGAATCTGAATCTGAATCAGAATCAGAAGATTTTATTGCCAAGTAAGTTTCCACATACAAGGAATCTGACTTAGTGATTGAGTGCATGACGGTAAACAGTAACATGTAGATTAAAAAAGTGTTGCCAATAGAAGTGCAACTGGATAAATAAGAAGCTTTGTTATACATCAAATTATCAGTAGAGGTAATCAAGGGTTTCCAAATCATGAATGAACCCAAACAACAGGTAGAGCACCAGTAAATGAAAAGTAATATGATTATCACGTACAAGCATGTGGACTGTGCACACATTCAGGGTCTCCTGCAGGTACACAGAATGAGTTTGGCTCTACAGTAGCAGACTGTGGGTGTTAGAAACACATCCAGATGCATGTGACTGCTGCTTAAGGTTACATAAGGTGTTTTTGCTCAACTTCTTAACATAAGCTACACACTATACAAATAATTCTTATGATAATCTCTTTAACTAGCTCTGAACTTAAGTGTTCTGATCTGTTTGCCCTCAGGAGTCTTCAGTTTGTACAGAAAACGCATTAGATTATTCCACGACATTAAAAGTGTGCTCTGGGGGTATTTTTAGGCGACATTTGTATGTTTCTTGTTCACATCATTATACAGCTATAAAGTGAGGCTCATGAGGTCATAAAAGCTCGAAAGTGAGTCAAGTCATCTGTCGCTGCAGGTTGTGCATGTCTGTGATGTCATTGTGCCTCGACTGTGTGGTTTCCTCGCATTGGGAGCGAGTTGTTCATGTTTGCAAATGTTGTTTTGACAGACAAGTGGAGGCCGATGTGCAAAAACAATATCCAAATTGTGACTGGTGGAGATCTGACTGAAATGTCCTCTCCAACACTCCCCTGGGCTATCTAGTCTGTCCTGCCATTGTTCCCATCTCGCTCCACTTGTAACTCAACACGTTTTATATGCATTTTTTCCCCGTGCTCTCAGCTGGCTCGCACTGATTCTTCCTTCTTTGTGCGTATGCCATCCAACTCGCCTGTCTGGTTTCAGCGGCATTGCATTTTGTCCTCTCGCGGATGCATTCAAGGTACACTGCGAACTGTCTGTGACATTCTTATGAAGCAGGTTTGGCTGGTGTTCAGAACGTCCTCGCAGAGATTTTGAGAATGCCACTTCTGCAGGGAGGAGTGGCTTTATCTGTGAGCCTAATGTGTTGTCAGCATCCCATGTTCCAAGAAAGATCATTTGGAGCAAAGCTGAGTGAACAGAAATCTCTTCAGATCTGTAAATATGCACGCTGATCCTTTGGCTTTATTTAGCGAGGAAACTGGACCATGTTGCTTTATACAGTATGTGAAACTCTCTCTGACCGGCACAGATAATATTACTCTATCTTAAACCCCCCACACGGCCCTCTCTGCTGATACCGGCGTAAAAACAGAGAGCAGCACAGCTAAATGTATAGCAGCATGCTATATTTAAAGGGGACACAATCAGGAAAAGTGCCTTAACTCTTAATTGAATGCAATTTGACTGCTGTCCAAACATTAATGCAGTATTTATGTGCCCTAAAGATCTCTCCTGATGTCTGAGGATAAAATTGGGTTTAAAGTGCAGTTTTACTTCTGCTCTGTGTGACTGTAAGCAAGAAATATGGGATAAAATAGAGTACACAGAATTTACAGTTTGGTGTAAAGTGTATCAAGTTCCACAACGAATACGAATGCAGTTAGAGGTAAAACAAACACCTACACGAGTCCTGCTTGCAGGGCTTCATTCCAGCAGCTGAAGTTGTATCTTAAAGCTGTGCTTTTGTTGTTTTCTTGGCACGCAATAGAATATGAGAACCTCTGAAGTCTCAAACAGGTTTGTGAATGCAGACGAGTTACGTGAAGGAGGCTTGACATTGCAGGAAATGTGTTGTTGAGGGGTTTTCCATTTAAAATATTCCTCCACTAACGTGTGTTTTAAGTAACCGACTTTTTCTGCAGAGCCAACTCCCTCCAGGTGAAATTCCAGCTCAGCTCAGCAGCTCTGATTGGCTGGACGCTGCAGCGCCTGAGGCCAGACTGACAGGGCATCAGTCTGAAGGAGGCAGCTCTGGGTCCAGACTGAAGGAGGAAGCTGCTACATTCTGTCTGAACATGCAGTGAAATTCATGACTGACTGGTTCCTCTGATAAAAAATGAAACATATTGTAGAACACGTGTGCCTTTTATGGTGTACATTTCTGAATAAATGAAAGTAAGAGTGAACTTCAGTCATCTCAGGTAATGAAGCAATATTAGTAGTTATAATTTACAACCGCTCTCACACATACATTCAAACACGTCTTCCTACAAGTGAACTGCAGCTGTTTCTAAGCAAAGGCAGCAGCATACTTGAACATAGTTTTCCACAATTCAGTATGAAATAAGTCCTGGAAGCAAAGAAAACAGCTTCCCATGCTTCTCTGGCAGATATAAATCCATAGATATGATATAAGCAGAAAAGAGTAGCTTTATAAATGAGAACATGCCTCTGTCTGAGTCTACAGGTTAAAAAGATGTACCTATTAGTGAGTTTTAAAGGTAGCTAGTGGTGTATTTTGTGTTTTTGACAGAACCAGGTCAGTTATTTTGAATCTTTGTGGGAAGCCCAGCTAATGGCAAAGCTAATTGTCATGTACTGCTTTAAATGAAAGAAAAGATTTAAATTTACAGCAGATGCCAAGATGTCATCTGTCATCTTGAAGAAAAGTCTTTCCCAAGGAACACTTACGAGGAAATGTTTTAAATTATAATCAGGTTCCCACCATAGAGAAACATCTATCAATAGCTAGATCTTCATGAAGCAGATGCAGCGTCAGCAGTTACCCATAATGACCACTGCATTTTACTGCACGTCACATCTCATTTCCAATTAATCTCTTGATAAGTTCACAACATAAGCACAAAGTCCCTCTGCAATGTGCCTGCTGTCCGTATCCACCGGGAACTGTTTCCATGGCAACCACTGTGGCATACAGGAAAGGCTGAGGATTTTTTAGATGATTGCCGAGAACTAATGACAGATGATATGAAGACCGTGCGATGATAGTTTGACTCTGTGCGCAAACTAAAGCACGGCAATCAGTCCTGAATCGAAGCTGAGCCGAACGAAGACAGAGAGCTGCAGGTGTTTAGATGCAGCTCATGTCTGAATTTGTGTTTGAGGTTTTCGGTTGTGGCACCGAAACAAAAACTACTCCTGACAGGTGCAGGTAACAGACAGACAAGAAGAGACTGTCCTGAGCCTCCACTGGAGGTGAAACCTGTGTGGGACTTAAAGTGCAGTGAACCATGAAAAGTCAGAGACCGTGCTGCTTTGTGAAATAATGGTCTATGGCTCTCTCCACGGTGGACCTGTGTAAGAAAAGCTCTGTTCATGAAGGAAATAAGTACACAGAAAAAATGTCTCCCACAGTCCCACTGGTGGTCATGCTGCAAACTTTAATATGTGAAAAATATCAGACAAAATTATGAATTTAACCTGTAAAAATGACAAAGTGCTGCGATGTCAGTGACAACTAAATACATAAAAGAAGAGATAATGTGGCTTAAAGTTGATTTTACTGCAATATGATTAGGTTATTTTGTTTAAAATGTTTGGCTGTGAATCTATATGTCCATGTATTTGAGCCCTGATGACATACATTCATTGCTCAACATTTTCAATACACAGCAGATTCTTTATTTTGAAATTATTAAGGTTACATCATCTAAATTGTCCCTGCTTGTCTACACAATGCAAATGCAGTTTTAGCCCGTTATCCTTTACATTTCAAGTACATGTCAGTGAATATTCAACTGTTTTGCATTGTTACTGAGCTGCCTTTATGTTTCAAATGTCGCTTCTGAATTCCACTAAGTGTCACAGATACACAAATACCGTAATGTTGTGAAAGTGAAATCTCGAATGTGGAATAAAACTTGGACAGAACATTTGAAATACTGTATAATTCCAGCACATTACTTAGAACCAGTGAGACAAACCAGAGGTCATGGGCATCTGCAACATGTATAAGAACAATAACTCAAAAAAATGCTATTTATCTGAGAGGTTGCATGACCAAAAACAAAAGTAGCTATATATATATATATTTTTTGCAAAGTTTAGTTTTTCTTTGATAAATATTGTGAAATAACAGGTAGTGCAGTCATGCTTCCCCAAAAGTTTAAACAGGAAATGTTACAGTACGGTATTGTTTGTACTCCCAGTCATTCCTTAGACTCCTCCAATTTTCCCAATGTCTCCCAGCAGATGGGTTGGGCTTCTTTTCCACAGTCGGCCCTATAAATAGCAGCTGTTTCAGAGGGCAGAACAATACTCTGCAGGCTTTCCCATTCATCCATTCCTGGCGCGGGTCCGAGCTGTCTCCGCCCTTTGCCTGCTACTACCTGACTCATGTCCCTGCAAGTCTACTGTATATAAACAGTGGTGCACACACACACACGCACACTTCTATGATCGCACACTCACAGGGCAGCAAGGGATTTCATAGAAACACACACACACACACACATTTCTGCATTACAGTATACTATTGTTGAAACTGATCTGACTCGCACAGTACAAACAGATTTATTACAATCACAACAGAACTGTGTGGAAATCTCACAAAACAACATCTACTGATATTTAGAAGAAAATGACCATAGATCTCACCTGTATTCTGTTCATTTTCAATCTCTACTTAAACACAACATCAAATATAAAAAGCACATTTCTGGACTTCCTCATTGTTCTGCACAACTTGGAACGATGGCTGTTCTAAGGTTAGAGCAATAATTTCTAACCTGGAGGTCAAAACAATCCTGAATGAGTCCCAAGATAAATGTAAGGCTCATAAAATGATTACAACTTTTTTTATATCACAAAAAAGTGATATAAAACAGCTACAATACACTGCAGCCTCTCAAACACTAGTCAGTGCCTCTTGAAAACATTAACATTTTCCATTTTCACACCTCAAGCAACACTTCACCAGTTTAGTTTTTTGGCTTTTTTTCTCGTGTAATTGTGTAATCACCTCTAAAATCCTTCAATTAAAATGGAAATTTGAGCTACAAAGTGTTCATTTCTTGTTCAAACGTAAGACCAAAGTGTCTAATTCAGATCACACAATATTGGCATGAAAATAGCCCAGTCAGACGGACGGATGAAGTGCGCCGGGACTGAAAATAAGCCTTAATTGTTGTCTGGCACAGTATACCATAGTCAGATGCAGAAAGTCTATCACTGTCTGAACTGTTTTACTTTCTCTCCCATTCTTTGAGAACTTTCACAAAGCTTCCATGACAATAAATGACCAATAGGAACCCAAAGTGCTCATACACACACAACATGGAAAGACAATGAACTGATACTGTTTTCTGGCAGGTCCACAGTAAATTTTACTTTCTGTTTTTGGCAGAAAAAGGCCAAACTTATTGAGAAGGCCTTGCAGAACCAACATTACAAGCTAGAACTGTTCTGTAATAATCATTGTCACAATAGCTATCTATTATAATCGATTAGCTGTATATATGTTTCCTTTAATATGTAGTGTATTTATTTTTATACACTGAATTTCCCTTCGGGGATGAATAAAGGGATTCTATTCTATTCTATTTTTTAGGAATCCTAAGTAACTGTGAGTATCTTGATATTGCAATCTCCTCTTGCTGGAGCACAGTTCGAGCTCTTATAGGCCTCACTCTGCCTGTACTGTTACTGTGGACTTTGCATTTGGGGTTGCTTCTAAATTACATGCAGCAGAGCAATGACAGCACGCAGAAACCTGCCTCCTCCTCAGTAAAGTACAGCCTGCAGGACAGATTTCATGCTGCTGTCCCCTGTTTGTTGTTTTATTGTGAGAAAATATCCAGCTGCTTGTCTTTCATTATGTCTGATTTTTCTTTAATGCATCACAACTCAAACTTAAACCGACCATGCTGCAGTTAGCAAAGAGCGGCTTTAAAGCTTGGGTTAGCATTAAGAATAAAAACCTTAATATATGTGGGAAGGCAGTAATTGGCTAATTTTAACCAAAATGTCATTCAAGGTCAAGAATTCCCCTCCCATCCTGCCTGTTTCCTTTGCTTTTATTGTTATTCAGGCAGTTAACAAATCAGGCTTTATTATGTCCTCTGTAAATATGTTACCTAAACTGTGTATTTTTATGATGCTGCTGCAATGGAAACAGACTTGCTCTTTAAATTATTGCTATGAGTTCATTGACATTGGTGAAATCATGCAGCATCTTTGTACTCTACTTCAAAATGGTTGGAGATCTAGTCAGGTAGAGAAACTAAAAGCCCATGTAGGTGTGCAGGGCTTTTAAGCTTAAGGGGTAGATTTGAACCCTCGTGTCGTCCTGCGGGTCAAAATCAAATTTTTGAAAAATTTTTTGTGGAAAAAAAGAAATGTTAAAAATGTTTCTTAAGAGCATTCACAAAAAATATCAACCAAAATCCAACGAATTTCCCTGGATTTTGGTTGATTTTTAGTGAATGTTCTTAAAGAAAATATTAGAAGTTTTACTGATATATATGTAATCGTTTTAGATATTTTTAGGATTTTGTTTGGAATATTTTTACAAATTTTTTGAAAAATATTTGCAAGAATTGTCTTGCCAAATTTGGGGGATTTAAAAAAAAACTTTTAAGGGAAACTTTTAAGAAATTATTGGAATTTTCTTCCTGAAGGTTTTACTTTTTTTTAAAAAAATTGGGGAATTTTTTTGCAAAATTTTGGGATTTTTTTCAGACAAGGAAACAATATTTTTGTTGTCCATAAGTGAGAACAACAGGAGGGTAAAAACAACTACTGCAACATGTTGCCCAACAACACTGGAAATACTTGTGTAAAGAAAGACTCTGAAAGAGTCTCTAATCATGAACTATGCATGAATGATTTGGGTATGAATGTGGTACTGTTGGTGTTAAAAAACTACATAAACTGACATTCCAATATTGGTGAGCTGTACAGGTGGATGTTGTTCAGCCATGACCATTGATTAAAGCAGAAGTAGGGGCCATAAGCTAAAAACACCAGGAACCAAGGTTAGAGACGCATTCTTGCATCACTAAATAATAACAATATTCAGTAAATGTCACATAGTCATAACCACAGGTTGCTGCTGCAGCTGTGTAAGTCACTGGGTGCTTCAACCATAATCTCTGGTTTGAAACTAGCATGTGCCTCAAACCGTTCTGCTGTACATTTCTCACTATTTACATACTCTCAGATCTGGCATGTCGCCGCTCGGTTGGAAGTTAACACCGTAACACAGCTTTTTTGATTGAGGCATCTGACACTACAACTGCTGGCCTGACAGTCTACGATTTGCTTTTCCCAGCAGGCTGCACGTAGGAAGCAGCATTCAGAAGTGTGGGAAGGATTTTTGTGTGGGAGTGTGCTGCACGGTCAAGAGTGAGGGAGCGTCTACGATTCATGATCATTCTGGTTTGGACAGCTGCCAAAGCTCAGTCCGAGAACGAGGAGGCTGGCCCGAATCACAGCCGACTTTTAAATCTCGCAGTGATCATTTATAGTTTTCATTGTGCTTTGGCTCCTTGTTTGTGTTGTGGAAGCCAGTTGGTTTCAGGCCCTCTGGGTTTACAATAAGAGTGGAACTGTGGGAAAAATCAATTAATATTGGGAAACCTATGATATTGTACAGGTCGCCCGAGTCAGCTGGGATACGCTCCAGCACCCCCCACGACCCTAATGAGGATAAAGTGGTGTATAGAGAATGGATGGATGGATGGATGATATTGATAGATTACATTTTTTCCACAGGATTCAGTGCGACAAGTTCAAACCCTTAATTCATGTTCACGATGCTAAGTGAAATGGTTTTAAATGTTTTACTGGAAGAAAATACTTTAATTGAATGGCTTTTGCATATTTATTGTACTCAAAATGTCTCCAAAAATCAGTCTTGTTGTAAACCTGTTTTTGATGCAAAATGTGCTTGGGATATACCTGAAAATATACAGTCAGACTTTTAATTGTGATGATTAACAACTTTGTATTTGATACCTCACTTAACTGTTCAACGAAAGACAAATGAACCCAGAAGTAGTTCATGTTCAGGCAGTGGCCACATTTAAAACGTAACTAATGCCTGTTTATATGATCAGTTAATCTAGCATTACTAGGAGACGTCTAAGGTGACCATCATCAGTCGAAAAACTGAAATATTCCATGCAAAACATAAGAAAACAGACACAGAGGAGCAAATCCTAAGAGAAAAATATCTACCAAATCCAATAATAATCCACTAAACCATCTGCATGTCACTGACTAGCTTTTAAATATTTATTCTATTTATTTTTCAAAAACATATTTCACACTTCGTCAGTTACCAGCTCATCTTCTTGACCTTTACATGTCCTCATGCTGCTGCTGCAACTGGATCCAAAGCTGTGCGTACAGCTGTGTGGAAAACCCACACAGCCTTTACGCAACATTTGTTTATCATCCTGTTTAGTTCCACCCCATCATCATCACATTATGTGGTTACATTACATCATGGCCATGGCAATACCTCATCCCAGACATTATGACAACATGATAATCCAATAATAAAGGCTGGAAGCACTGTGGAAACATCACGACTCCCGCTATACGTCTGCCAAGGCATCGTTAAAAAAAGGGAGAGCTGCAAGAATTAGTCAGTTGTTTCATTAGGTGAGCAACAGATTTAATTGGCAGCTCGGCTGTTTTGAGAAATTGTTTTGAGAAATATGATTATTCAGTTTCTTGATACGGGTTTGATGAGAAGGTTGATTCCTGACACATCTGTAGAAAAGATATGACGCAGCAGCTGGCAATTAACCTAGTTTAACAGGAAGACTGAAAATAGTCTGATTCTGTTCAATAGAAGTAAAATCTGCCTCCAGCACTTCTAAAGCTTACTACCTCACTTTTTTGGTTTTGTTTAATCATTCCCTACAAAACTGAAGTGTAAAAACGACAAGTTTTATTTGTGTGACAAACTATTTCTTGCTTTGAAGACACAGACAAATGATTAGCCAAGAAAATAATCAGCAGATTAGCCCACAATAGAAACCATCTTCAGTTGCAGCCTTAAATGCTTTTGCTGTCTGAACGTGAGCTATTTTATGGTTACTTCCACGTTTTATTCATGTTTGACGTTAATGAAGATATGCAGGTCAAAATTAGGTTCTTTAAAAATACAACATACAGTTAGAACTTGAGAGGTCACGAGGTTGAGTTAAAGCTACCAAAAAAGGAATCAAGCCAAAAGCTAAATCCGAAATTTAACAAGAAATGGTAAAATACCAGCAAATTGTTCAAAGAATTAAATCTAAAAATTATATACATGCACACATATATGCATACACGTTAAAAAATAAATAATGTTCATGGGGCAGTAACAATCTAGCCAAAATATAGATTTTAGATATTATATTTTCACATTTTATTGCACGTTTTGCTTAGTTTTCAGGCAAGTTTGTTCCTTGGTTACCTGTACTAACAGAACCTTGAGGGATTCCAAAATGTGTGCTTGTTTTTTTAAAAATGGGGAAATTTTAAAGCTGTTTATGCAATTTCAGTATATACACCTTGTCTGCTAGCTACCATACTAATGATGCTGTACAAGAGTCACTTGGCTGTTGACAAAGTTTCTCAGTGAGCCATAAGTCCAAAAAGTGTCCCAAGTTTATGCCTTGAATTAGATTATCTGGATGCTCTGTATGCTCCTATAAATTTAGACCCATAGATCATGCACATTAGCATTCTTCTCTACTGAGCTCATATACAGCATGTGGGACTGAGGTCGTTGTTGGACCAAAAGGATCATATTCTGATGATAAAAATATCTTTTGGGGGGTTTTCCATTGATTGTGTATTGTAGAGGAATACTTTTAGGGCCAGTGTGCACCCATAGATTCTATATAAAAGATGGAAATACCCACAGGAGGCCGACGATTATTCTCTTACAGCCAGTAGGAGGCGTTTTGTTTGTTAAAAAATTGTATGGAATCTATGAGAAAATGACTGATTCTCCCTGGATTTTGTTACTTCAGTGTAGATTTTCTTACTGAGTGTGTGGTCTCAACTGCTAGTTTCACTTCTCCTTTGATCGTGTTCATTTTGTAAATTATGCTTTACTTTAGAGTGAAACAGACAATAAAGCCGGATTTGTTTAAAGGCGGGTCGATCCTGGGATCGGCAGGTTTGTAATATCAAAGGCAAATAGTCAACTTTATTGTCAATTCCAGTATAAGTACATGGAACAGACAGGATTGAAATATTGCTTCTCTCAAACCCCAGTGCAAACATGCAGGGCTCAGTAGAAATACAAAAAAGACAGACACCAAGAACAAGATACTAAGAAACAAGCAATACAGTTCAATGGATAGTGCAGTAAAATACTGCCTTGCAAGTAGATATATGTACAGATGGCAGTACGGTATATTTACAGATGTAAAAAGCAGTGCAATAAATTGTAATTGGTAGCCCTAGCCGCGCTAGACAACCCACGGCAACAAATTTAATTCTCTGCCAGGGTGGGTCAAGTTACCCTCCATAAGGCTCGAGGCTGGATGCTCCTAAAACTGGCCGGACCAATCACCATGAAGTGTAGAGTCAGAAGGCGGGCGTAACTAAGTGACGACAGAGGCGCGACGATTCTGACAGAAACAACCGGTGCACAATAAACAGTTATCTTTTGACTCGGCTTTGGCCACAGCCCTTAAAGATTTGAAGCTAAATTCAACTTGAAAGATAAACAAAGGACGGCACTGAAGTGGTTTCATTGAGAAGAAGACGTTTGGACTTATGCCGACGGGATGTGGCAAATCCTTATATACCAGTTGGCCTCCGCGGTTGGGAAGCTAATGTGACTTAGCCACAATCCGCCGGCGCTCTAGGACTACGTCAGCCCTATTCGTTGCACTGATTGGTTGTATACCTACCAATTGCTGCAGATGATTTGAAAGACAACTTTTAGCCCGCCTCCCTCCCTGTCGAGCGGTCCTAGATCCTTGCGTCTTCAGAACATGGGTCTAGCGCGGCTAGGCTATGTAATTGGTGTAAAATAAGATGCATTGATAAAACAGTCGAGTCTGTTGAGTAGCAGAGCCAGTAGAAGTGTTGGTTGTGAAAAATTTAAAAAATACAGAAAAAAAAGGGAAGCATCATGTGCTTTGGTTTTAAAAACATATTGGCGAAGCTGTAGTCATTTTTTCCTTCTTTCTTTGTGTATGGTTTCAAAAGTGCAATATGGTGATGGTTGAATCGCAAACTCGACAACCAATGGGTCAATTATTTTTACTTTGTTCATCTTTTATGGAGTCATGGAGAAGATGAACTATTACAGTTTGACCACTATTCCAAATTTGCCACAGATACCAGTGTTGTTCTTTTGGGATGGTGCCACCTACCTGACTGTAAAAGATCTCTTTAAAAATAAAGTCATCCTCTGTGACTTTAGCTAAACATGTAGTCATCCGAATCTGCTAAGAAACTGACATTACATTAAAGAAAGCTAAACTAAGTTGCCTATTTCTGTAGGAGCCTCATTGAAGATGCACCATGGGAAATATACATAGTCATCTAATTAATGACCTGAAGGAAACAGGGTTAATTGGGTAAAATTAGCTTTATTTATATATTTAGCTATTTATCGCTGCAAACGCGCTGTAACGCACTATTGGCCTGTAGGTGGCGGTAGTGCGCCCATAAGCTGGTTTAGCAACAAAGAAGAATTGCACGCCGTAGTAAGCTAATTGATTAGCCGGCTAGTGTTAGCTTAAATCTAAAATTAACCTAAGCTACAGTTTCTGTGAGATTAAACAGGGAAATCCTCGAGAGAGAAGAAAAACTGATAAATGACAAGTTTAAAAGAGGCAGTAAGTCATCCTAAGCTCCCTGTGAAGCTCCACACACACACACACAAGGAGCCCCACAGGACTAGTGGAGTGGTTTCTCTAAGTTGAGCGGAGTTGTGATGCTGCTACACAGCAGCGCCTCTAGGGCCGAGCAGCAGCCGGCAGAGGAGGAGAGCCGCGGTGAGGAGAGGAGGGAACTCAGAGACACGGCGGGCAGAGTGCGGGAAGAAGTGTGAGAGTTAAACAGAAGAAGAAGACACCGAAGCGGAACCTTCACCTGCCGCGAAACGAAAAAAACCCCTCCGCCGGTGCAAACATGCTATTTGACAGACATTTTCGTGCCCGTGGTTCACTTGTGCCTTAGCTAACACCTTCAAGGAGTTCACATGTTCCTGCGCGTCGACGAGGAGGCGATGTTTAGAGCCGCCCTCGGAGTTTGGACGTGTGTTTCTTAGCTGTGTCAAACGGGGGACAATTTGTTGAAATTCGGGACACAACTGCGCCAGGGACACCGCGAATGTAGCGTTCAGCCGGGCAGAGAGAGAGAGGGGAAGCGAAACGCGCTACCTGCCAGTGTCCTCCTGCGTGTGTGTTTCGGTTTCTCGCCGTGCCGTGCGGCTGCCGGGAAGGATGCAGGTGAAGAAGCACCGGGACTCGGACCGGAGCAGCGGCGGGGACATGCTGGAAGGAGACGGCCTTCGTAAAAACTCGTCATGCTTCTCAAATATCAAGATATTCTTGATATCGGAATGCGCCCTCATGTTGGCACAGGGCACCGTCGGAGCATACCTGGTGAGTACAACACAACCCCGGGCTCCTGCAGGACGCTATTGCTGTGATTCAGACTTGTGTTATCCGGCTCTGGGCTTGCTTTTATGGGGTTGCTGCTAAATTTCAGGCAATGACAGGAGACAGAAAACCTTCCTCCTCCTCCTCAGTAAAGTGGCAGCCCGGAGGACAGATTTCTTGCTGCTCCCCCTGATTGTGTTTAATGTGAGAAATTTATCTTTAATGCATCACAACTCAAACTGAACAACTCTCATCCAGCAGTTCCCAAAAAGTGCCTCTAAAGCTCCTGTTAGCATTATTACTAATAATACATTTAGGAAGGGAGCAATTGGCTAATTTTTACCAAATGTCATTCAAGGTCAAGAATCCCTCTACCTGTATTTCAGTTTTACTCACTCTTTCACTCTTAAAGTATCAGAACTTATTGTGCCCTCTCTCGTAATGTGTCGTGTGATTTTGTGACACTCTTGCAATGAAATGTGAAAACATTTGAAAGCACACAGGTACTCCTAATATAGATTTAGTGGAACAAAGCCACCCGAAGTGCTCCAAAATCTTCCTCAAAGCGTCCCAGAGGAGCTCCAACCGAGCCTCGGGCAACCACTGTGAACATTTATGTCTCGACCATGTTTTATTCTCCAAGAATCGCACCGATTCCTCAGCACCGCTCCCCAATTAATGGAGTGAACCCTAAATGCCTCAGCCATATTTGGAGTGGAACATCTTATCTCTGCTGCTAGTGGACCTGCTGAGCATCAAGCATCCCGCAGCTCAGGGCAGCCACAGAGCACAGCAATGCCACTCAGGCCAGTTATGATAAAAAAGAAAAGAGGATCTTCTTCTTTATTGTTTGTTTCAGATAAAACAGGCATTAAATTAGCCCCATCAAGCAGTGTCTGAACCATACAGTGGAGGTGAAGTTCATGGACTGAGACGAACACTAGCAGCTTTTTGGGCTTTCATCCTTCAGACCAGCAGAGCTAATTTACTTGGAGCTTTATTTACCCAGGCAGGACATTAGGTACCTGGCTCAGTGGCAGTCTGATGAACTGGTGTCGACCTACATGAGCTACTGTGATTTCTCTAATTGGATGACGGTGCTTAAGAGCGTTTGCTAGAAGCGAAGGGGCCAAAATTCAACTATCATGGCCCCCTTACTTTCTGTGAGCCGCTTATTGTGAAAGACACTTAGCGACATGCTGCGTGTCCTGATTTTGCAGCTTGACTGCAAGTGCACAAACGCAGCAGAGATAAATTAGTGATGACTGATTTATTTGATTGCTTTTTGGTTCCTAGGAATTCCTAGTTTTGTTTAGTAATAAGAGGGAATTAGCAGCTCCTTGTGATTTTACTTGTACATCGTAAATAATGACAAATCAGTTGATTTTATCGCTCTAATCGACACTGGGGGCTTCACATAATATAATAGGACTGTCATAATACAGACTGCAAGTTTAAATCCCAAAGGTATTCGGTTTAAGTGAGATTTTACAGAGAAAAGCAGATTTGTGGAGCTACAACCTGATTAATGGTGCCATTCTCTCCACTTTTGCTAACAAATAACTGAGCTGACATAATGTGTCTGTCAAGTGCATTAATCAACACGTCATTTCAACTCAAATGGACATAGATTCCTCATTTAGTACCAGAAATAATTTAGTTAAACAGTCAACTGCAATTTGTGAACACAAGACAGGTCAGTCAGTTAATAGGCAGCAAAACATCGGCGAGGCAGGAGCAGTTGTTTAATGCTTCTAACTTTTCGTTGGTTATTTTTAAATCAATACACAAATTAGCATTTTTTCACCAGTGCTGCCTGATTCCCACCTCTCTGCATGTCACCATTTCCAATTGTAGGGGGGAATGTTTTCTACTAATCTGTGGGGAAGCGCTGTTTGTGACTTATGTGTTTGGCAGCACCTGAGGTCTGAGATTTGTCGGTTGTGGTAACACCTCTCTGATAAGAAGCAATCCGACACTTCAGAGCTCGAGCTGCAAAGTGCAACCAACACCTGAACCTGAACTGTGCTGCTCCGTAGAATTCATCTGCACGTTGGAAGGCAGAGAAGCCTCGACTGAAAACCGTAGTGTCATTTATATAATCTCAGTATTAGTAGCTATCTTCTGTTTTTAGCACAGATATTAGGTCAAGTATGATATTGTTCAGAAACATAGTTACTTTACGAGATAATTTTTCTCTCCTGAGTTGTCAAAGGGTCAGTTTTTTGCTCAGGTCAAAAATACAACACCTTGGTTACTTTCATTGGCGTCAGGCAGTCTTTGGGCCTTTTTTGTTACTTAGGTGAATATGTGTAAGCCTTTAACGGAGCACCTGACGTCAAGGTACCTTAAGAACAGGTAAATGTTTATAAATGTATAGTGACAAGTGCTTTTGTTTAGGTGTTTGGTTACAAGAACATTTTCAAATATTCTAACCAGTCAGACTTTTTTGCAATGCCACATATGCAGTTTGCTAAAGAGATAAAATATGAATGACTTTTAAAAAAGTAAGAAATAAACTGTGTGCCTGTGACTAGATGTCAATTTATTTTAGACACCAATAACACTTACAAAAGTTCATTTGGTGCGATTAAAGTACCTTTAGGTAACCTTCAGTCAACCTTCAGTTAGTTACACTTCATAAAACAAAGTGGAAATTATTCTGAATAGCCGAGGCTCAGTTATAAACAGCTGCTGTGCCAATCACAAATAGCACCATTTCAGCACTTTCGCGTCAGTGCTAAACCTTAATGTGCTGAAAGTGAATGTCAGCAGTGAGTAACTCTGTTTTTTCCCTGCGTGCTGATAATACAGCCTCTGTCAGTACGTCCTGAAAAGCGTCTGTGGAAGTTACGATGCTTGTGGCTCAGACAACATGTACTCTTCTGTGAGGTGATGGGATGTCACGCAGCATGACTACGTTTGTTTTGTTGCCGTGGCAACAGATTAAACATTTCCACTGCGTGAGTTTGTGAGCCGGACAAAATGTGGCTGTGGACCACTGACCAGTGTGTACTCCACTAAGTTTTTCCTATATAATTTATGCTGCTCTGTCTGGCCCTTCTCGAAAGCTACATGTTCACATCAGAGTGGAAGAACACAATCATGGTAAACCTGCAGATGAGAGCATAACTCATCCAGAGGATTTCTACTGCAGAAGCTGTCGCTCACACGCACTCATTCAGTTTCCATAGTGGGATGGGACCTGATTGGATAAATGATTCGATCTCTCTGCTGTCCTGTTGCAGTGTTGATGTCTGTGTAGAGCTAAAGGCTGTAGCGTCTACAGGTTGTTGGGACTTGGTAATTGTTTCTCAAGCATGATGAGACATTGTTGTGATCGGGATCCCAGCCGGGCGGAGCCAGCCAGGCGTACATGAAGCCCGTCCAGTGTGTTCGCATTTGTGAGAAAGAGCACCCAAGGGCAGAAACGTCATGACTCATTGTGAAGTTTTCCCTCCACTGAACTCCACTGAAGGACTCGGGGCACGAACCGCTCCCACAATCATCCTCCCTGTCTTTGATCTGTAGTGAAGGAGTCGCTGCAGTTGCGTTTGGAGCAGCTGCAAGAATGAGTTGCTGTCACTCTGACGCCTAAAAGTCACAGGAGACAACATATTTACACTCGTGTGACAAGCAAAGAGACGGTAAATTATTAGTTTTTGAAAATGACGGACTACTCACCTGTACAGTATAGACTTGTGTTTATGCTTTTTGGAGTGTCTTTTGGCTTTTCCGTAGTGTTATGCAACTTTCTGTTCATGTAAAAGGTCTGCAACTTGTGACACCTGAGGTCCAGAACAAAATTATTCTGTCTGCAGAAATCATAGTCCCTGAAATGCCTCCTTTTGAAATCTAGGCGTTTCTCTCATGTACTTATGTATTACACCATGTAACACATTTGCATAACACATAAAAAAGGAATTAGGGTTGGCCGATTATTGCAACACCAATTATGATATCCAATATATAATTTCTGTAAAGACCAGTGACCCCCCCCCCCCCCTAATAAATAAATAAATAATGTACTTTAGCTCCCGTGCCGTCACCCCTCTCTCTGTCATCATCTTGGCCACAAGATCTTGAACTAAGTTACACCGAGTTTATCATAAACATTTTTTTATTCTTTTTTTTTTTTTTTTTTTACAGCTGCCAAATATCAGTTATTGGCCTCCTTGATTAATAACAATCGATAATGGCTCTGAAGCCTAACATTGGCCCGTTGCCTTTTCGCAGGCCGCCATTATTTCCTTACTTAGAGCCGCTTTGCTAAGGCTTCATCTCTCTACCTAAACTAGTTGGATAATTTGGTTTATGGTACGCTTATCAATGCTGGCTTGCTGCTGACCAGGTCAGAGCAGACTGGGCTGTTGAGGAAACAGAGCGTTTTCAGTTACTGGGTGAGATGAGGTGTGGCAGCAATGCACAGTTTGAGAAACTGAAAGTGTTTTTTTGAACAGGAAAGCATGTAACCATATTCAAGTTGACCCCAAAAACATAATGTAAACCTGCAAATGTGCATCATATGAGCCCTTTAAACCTCGTCTGTAAGGGGGCAGAGTGTAGGAGTATAGATAATGGAAATAATACCATGTAAAGAGGTACATTGGTTACTTTTTTTTGTTATAAATGTCCACATCAAAGATTGCAGTAAAGGTGTTTCTGATACAACACCACATCTGTCATGTAAACTGTATATATATGGTAGTTTTTAGAGACTTATTAGAGTAAGAAGAGTGTGTAAACTATGACTATTTTTAAGAATATTAGCATGACTCCTACGTTGCCATTTTAAAATACTGAGCAGGTAGTGTTTTCTTAGAACATAACATACTTTCACTAAAACTGTTACTATGGAGATTTAGTGCGTGCAAAGTATGACTCCTAATGACGAGTAAAAGGGGATTGAAGTGTTTTTGAATGGAAAAATGGAGTAAATTTTCAACATTTGACCCCTGAAGCACTGAGTCTCATGCAAACACAAAGGTCATTTCTGTGTTTCAAAGAACCACCAAATCCAGATCAGCTGTGTATGTACATTAAATTGCTGTAATTGAGAATTAAATGGAAAACTGTGCAAAGGCAAAACCACAACTTGGCTGGCGTTGCCCTCTTTTAAAAAAAGGATGTTTGTGCTGGTAGGATCGTTTTTGTTCTTTTTTATTTTAGTCCTCAATCAAAACAGAGCCAGTTGGGAAATGGAAAATTGTGATGCCTTTCAAGACAGTTTGGGCCAATATATAAATAGCATTTTTACTGTTTAAATGTGACGCTGTGCTTCACATCGAACAGAGAGACTGTTCCCCACACATCACGAGCATGAAGCAACATGTCCTTGCTCCCATTTTACAATAAAATTCAGTATGATATAATAAAGTTATTACTTTGAAATGCCAAAACATGCAAGTGACTGACTAAAAATATAGTCTTACTATGTGTATTTGACTATCCTGTGAATAAATGTGGCCTCACAGCATTTAATCACCGGCCTCTGAATCACATCTTGGCAAAACCGTGTTGCAAACAAACTGCCCAAACATCAATTCTGCTGTTGTTTGCTTCGGCTCGAAGTTACTGGTAGCTCTAACTCTTGTGTAGATGACAGCTGGTGAAAGAGAGAAGCTCGTGATGAGCCACGCTCACTAAAGGCATGGAAGTAAACGCTGCTGTGCCTGGCTAATCAGAAACAGAGGCCCGTTGGCAGGGAGGAGCCACTGTGTGGAACATCTGAACAGGCTCGCTATTCAGGATATTCCGATGGAAAGGCCCACCTTTTAAAACAGCGTGACAGATGATTGATGAAAACACACGATTTGGCCAAAAGCATATCTGAAAGAATCACATAAAGCCATTTACCCAGTGCTATTATGTGAGCAGCATTTTGAAAACGGTATGTGGATAATGACATATGATCTATGGGATTTTTTTTCCCTTTACAACTTGGTATTAATAAGCGTTCATGCTGTCTCCATTGTGTCCTGTTTTCCTTATATAGACAGAATAACCAGATGTTACACATGCATCATGTCTCTTTCACTTGGTGCCATTACATTCCCACATACTTGGTTTTGTATTTGTGCACATTTCTGCTCCATTCTGCATTCTTCCTCTGACCTTTAACTTCTTTTGTCTTGTTGTTTTCAGGTGAGTGTGCTGACCACCCTGGAGCGGCGGTTCAACCTGCAAAGCGCTGACGTTGGAGTGATAGCCAGCAGCTTCGAGATAGGCAACCTGGCACTGATCCTGTTTGTCAGCTACTTTGGGGCCAAAGCGCATCGGCCCCGTTTGATCGGGCTGCGGCGGCATCGTCATGGCGCTTGGCGCTCTTCTGTCCGCTTTGCCTGAGTTCCTCACAAAGCAGTATGAATAGGGCAAGCGTGGAGAACTGACACAGGTCGAGATACTTGCTCCAATACCAGCAGCGCTGAGAGTCAGGACGGTGAGGAGGCCGTGTGCGCCAACAAGGCAGCACCAACATGATGTACCTGCTGCTGATCGGGGCCCAGGTCCTGCTGGGATTGGAGCCACGCCGGTGCAGCCTCTGGGGGTTTCCTATATCGATGATCACGTGAAGAAGAAGGACTCCTCACTCTATATAGGTGAGTCATATTTGTAAGATTGCTTAGACTAAATGGAAAAAAAAACCACATTTCAGCTCGTTTAATCAAAGACAGATTACATAAGGGTAACATAAGGTAAGATTTGACAAAAAAAATATGCTGTTAAAGATAAACAGTATGCAGGAAACAGATGATTATCATGCTGGAAATTAGAAATCCATTTGCGGCAACACACTGATTTCCCAAGGCAACTAAAACTGGTCCAGTGGAAAGTGAACCACGAACATGTTTGTTCATCGCCATCAGGTGCGATGTTTGCATAGGCTGAGTCAACACAGCAGACGTGTGTGCTCTTCTGCTGCACACTATCTCCCTTTGTTCCGAGCAGCTCAGGCCGGTTCATGTGAGTGCCAGGTGAGCACATCTTGGAGCTTTTTAATCTCCATTACAGTGGTTTAAGAGGCGAAGTGGCCAGATATGTGTGAATATGTCTGCTCAGTGCTCCCTCAAAGGCATGATGCTGCTGATGTGGCTCTTCGAGGTTTCAAGGTGCATCCAGAGTGCATTCTGTGCAAAATGCTGAATGCACAGTGGCTGTTTAGGGATGTGTATTAACTGTGATAAGTATATTTTGCCATTTTGATATTCAGATCGCAGTTTTAATACTTTGCTTGGCTGTGTCTGAAGGTAAAAATAATCTCCCTACTTCCACATCTAAGGCTCTTATATTTACATATTGTGTCTAGTTTGTGTGTTTAAGGCTTGTTAATAAAAGTGACTTTCAGAGACTAATGCATTTACATCTTCAATCTTTGTCTTTACCTGTGAACTATGGCTACATATCACATAATAGTGTGCTTCCTTGTTGTGGCTGTTCCTGTAATTTGTTGTCCAGACTGCCACATCAACCTTTTATGGACTGGATGAGATGTGTCTGCATAGTGCGTGATGTTTGTTATCAGTGTGGAGCAGAGACAATGAGAGTCTGAATGTAGGATGAGTTCAGGCTGGCACACACCCTTCCTGATACATTCGAACAGCAGCAAGCTGTGTGGCTGCCTTTTGTCACTCAAATACAGATGTGACCTACGAACAAAGGCAGCAGTGTGCTCCGTAATCTCAAGCCCAGAGCTGATTTTCTTAATTGCCAGTCATTGTGTTTATTTGTCCTGAACATGAGCTGTTTTTACAGAAAAAGCACCTTGAGCTTTGTTTGAAACAATAAAGATCCTGACAAAGTACAACAAAAGCCTTTGACATTTTCGCACCACCGTGCAGTGGCTTGTTAGCGGTTTATGGTGGGAAGTGGACTGTGAATGATTGAAGTTTGGCAGGCAAAAGAGGGAGAGATTTGGTTCTGTCCTTCCCTGATAAGCTGCAAGGAGAGTTGGAGGAAAAACAAGCGGTGAGCAGTGAGGAACAATGTGGTATTGAGTTGTGCTCAGCTGATCGTCCTAATCCTTCTGCTGCAGGCATGTCATGTGCCCTCAGCTGCAAGAATGGCGTAGATTGTCTGCAATTCTGTGAGATTTCCTTTCATATACTGTTATGTATTTGGATTATTCATCAGTTTACGTCAGCATTAACATTGTTTCAGCGCAGACAAAGTTGTGCGTGAACAGGCTTTGTTGTTGTTGCCAAGAATTTGCTTATTTCCTGCAAGTTTTGAGCAGGTTCTGTTGGCTTTGTCCTCACTTGAGTCTCATATTTCATTTTTAACTCCCTGTAAACACTCCTGCGAATAGGTCCCATAATATTATCAACTCAACATCGCAGGATTATTTAATTTAAAATTGGCTTCAATTTATTGAGCTCGTTATCTCTGCAGAAAAGTTTGCAGAGAGGTTTGTCAAAGCGTTGATGTGGAATTTGGGAGCGGTTTGGAAAAGCCGTTAGACAGAAATTAGAGAGGAAACACCTTTCAAGCCCGAAAACAGAAACTTAAGCCTGACACATGCCTTTCGTAAGAGTTGCAGGCAGACGTGCCGTATTAGCACGTAGAAGTGAAACTTCCTCCACTGGTGCACTCTCATTCTGTCAGATTAGTGTGTATCAACATACGGTGCGGCATGTGGACTCTTCCACACCTTCAAGTGTTGAAACGTACTCAGTGCAAAACAGGATTTAAAGCAAAAGCATCATTTAATTCATTTTAGTCATTTACTATGAAATGATTAGGAGTTCAGCGCGAGGTTATAGACATCATGATTAACCCCGATTAATGATATGTGACACCAAGTGTAACTGATGCTGTTTTTTTAAAAAATTTTTCTAAGCACAAGTGTCACCTGCTGCTGTTGTGAAAGCAAATTTTTACCCGGTGATGAGTTATTGTTTAAATTAGAGCCTGAGCTAAATGGTCCAGGTGAAGAGTGTACGCCATTGAGAGAGGCAGGTCCTACACCCTGTAACAGTACGGCGGTGCAGGCAGAGCATAGCACAGAGGCCTGGAGAAGAGCCATAATTACAGAGTGAGGCAGGAATGCCAACCAGCCAGCAATGAGGTGGGTCTGAGTGGGCCGGGACGCACATGCATACCACGCAGGCCTGTGAAAAACAACTCCTCCAGAGACTCTGACTGCCTGCTTTTACTGTGTATGCTGCAGCAGACATGTCTCCCTGCTAAATTAACAACTGTAGAACACACTCAGCTGAGGGTCTGCTGTGACTCTCCAGAGAGCTTTTTGTCTCTCTCTGGTTCACTGTCATTGTTTGGGATTTTTGGGAGCTTGTATTGTCAAGTGCTACATGTTCTTCTTAAAATATGTACTTCAGTGTTCTTGAGGAGCCGACTTGAATGCCACCGGCGCTGTCGTACTTTAAAAACAGAGTCAAACATCAACATGTATTATTTGGGATGGTGCTCTTTTAGTTTCCAAGAGTCTAGACGTAGGCACTCATCGCAGGCCAAAGGAAATAAATATGATTGGACAAATTGCGTCAACAGGATCTCCATTCCCACTGCTCTATGACCTTTCACTATCCACTGCTAATTCTGGCTCTTCCCACAGGACCCCGACTGCATAAATATACTGTACAGGACACTCATAGAGGGACTCAGAGCTGGCGTTGTGTATCATTCAGCACAAACTTGAGCTAGCTGCCTCTCTAGGTTCGAGAAGCTTTGACACAGCCGGGGATTTCTTCATTAAACTGTAATGTAAAGTAGGTAGCGCCTGCAGTACTGTACATGTAGAGGTGGTCTGAAAGTATGACATTAATTAATCAGGGTCAAGACCTCTTATGTAAAAACCCACAGATTTTTATGTGTGGATGTTGCTTATAACTGCGTGGATTCAGCAGCGTTGAGGGGCAGGACGCTTGAAGTGTAGATTTTCAAAGCACTTCCTGCTGCAGTAAAGTATTATTGCCGTTGTTACAGAGAAGTTTATGGTCTAAATTGCAGGATTTTTTTTCCTGCAAAAGCAAACATGTAGCATCTGCTATGGAAATTGCGTCATAGGAACAAGTCTACCACTAGGGGAAAGTGATAAAGCTGCAAAGCATATTATGACAAAATGTTTAATTTTAAGGGATAATGACCCATTGTTTATGGAGACCTGGAGTAAAAGGGTTTAATTTAAATTGACCACTTTAATTGTTACATGCTGCTGTTATCTTATCACTCTACTACTTGAGGTAACAACTATATCAACATGCTTACATGGTCATGGGGACAATGCTAACATTCTGATGATTTGCACATATAACGATGCCCATGTTCCCCATCTTAGTTTGATGTGTCCATTTGTATCCAAGTCTATGAGCAAATTACAATACTTCTCACTTGATCTGTTAACCCAGTGGACATTTTTCCAATTAATTTATGGTCTCAGTTGATCATTTGAAGTCTCCTGCAATATGGCACAATGTTCATTTTGTAAATCATGCTAGCATTTACAGTAAAATAGAACATAAAGCAGGGTTTGGTTTAAGGTGGGGCTACGTTGTGATTGGCAGGTCTTTACTGTCTTTGTGTGACACCCTCAAATTTTCAGTCATCACGCCCATTTTCAAAACATCAAGGTGGCTTTAACCAAATTCCAAACACGAGGCTTCCATTGCGACATTCATCTTTTATACACTATCTAATGTCATAAAACCGTCTAGTGTCATAAACCGTCTGGGATCATAAACCAAAATGTTGGACAAAGTCTGCTGGTGGCGCCACAGAAACAATCTGTGATCCATTCATAAAGCTAGTAGAATTTGTCTTACGGGCACCATAGAAATCAAACAAAGAGTTGTTGAGACATTTCAACATGTATAGAAAGTGGTTGACTGATCAGCCATCACTTCCGTGCCTGGAACCAGACGCCTAATGTGGCAAGTAAAATCGTTACCTAAAGGAGGAAATTTCTGTCATGTTTAATGACTTCATGACAGTACATAGCCAGATAATGTCTTTATGTATGCCCAGTCAGCAATGTCATGCTTCTGTCGCTGACTCACAATCTGTCAGACAATAGGCAGTTACACGAGAAAAGAAGCAACTGACTTTGAACAGCCCACATAAGCTTTTTAGCTGATATCTCCTTCTTGTATACAAACATGGGCATGTCTTGTGTTCCACCTTGGCTTGTTGGACGAGCTGTCGAACAAACATCCACAGGGAATAGTGGATGTTTGTTTGCCTGCTAGCTGTGGCCCATTAAACAGCTTCAAAACGTATCTGTCAAAATCAGAGCTAAATGCTAACAAAACCTGTCTTTGATTCGTCAGCTGCATTTCTGAGCACGTATTTGTTCTCCAGCTCAGCTGCCAATCAAACACTTGCACCAGTTCACCCACTCAAAGGCTTGAACACTACAGTAGCATTTCCAATAACAGCCTTGTTTTTTATTTAATAAACTCATATTAACAACACATTGTTAACACTTTCCTGTGGTTTTGACTAATAATGATTTGAGTAGGACTTCACAGCTTCATTGAGCAGTGACAGACAGCAGCCACAGTGTACATCAGCACAAACACCAGGGTTTGAAATGCCTCAGATTTTTATAGGTGAGCACAGGCCCGTTTGAGCGACTGCAGCAGACATGTGCTCTTTAGCTCTCTCTCTCTCTCTCTCTCTCTCTCTCTCTCTCTCTCTCTCTCTCTCTCTCTCTCTCTCTCTCTCTCCCTCCCTCTCAGCCAAACTACCAAACTAGGAGCTGTGGGGAATGTTTTTAAAGAGACCTCCAACTGGAGAGGGAAAGTTAAAAAAAATCTTTCCAATCTGTGCAGTTTTGTTGCCAGTCCCTGTCATGTCCCTTGCTTTCACCAAAGGTTCTGTGTATTTTTTCAAACCGACACATCCAGCATTTTTCTAATGATCTATTTCATGATTTTATGTTCACCTTTGCTCTGCAAGGGTAAATTTATCTTCAGGACTGTTCGTTACAGTGACAAAGATTTCATATAGATCCTCAAGAGACTTGTCAACATTCCTGCTAAAATGCTCTGACTCCAAACAGTTGCTGCAGTGGGGCATTTATATAAGCTACTTAAACTCGGCGCATGTTAATGTCATCTTGAAGGATTAGATTCTAAATGGGTTTTTCCGTCCCTGCCATAAGCTGCATGCTGAGTTTGCCTAGCAACACCAGTTTGGTTTATCTCAAGATGATAAATTGTTTTGCAGGAAACTTCCATCAGGCAGCGGCTGCTCCTCTGCATCGCTTTAATGAACTGTGTGGGCTTCTCTTTCCACCGTGTGTGACCGGACGCAACAGTGTGCAGTTTTTATGAGCTGAACGGCACAGAGGCGTTTACATCAAGCCAGAGGCCCGTGTGCAGAGGCCACCCCCTGCTCACTTACACTCAGTCTAGTCCTCGAAGGTAGAGAGGGCAGCGAACACGAGATTATCTGGGACCCAACTGGTCAACAACATGCTGTCTGAGAGTTAATCAGTAATTATCCTCGAATACTCAGAGTATCACATTGTGTAATAGAGTCCGAGACGAAGCAAGCCGACATAATGCCGAGCAGAGGGAGACTGCACACTTCACAGTGCTCCCATTTTGGTAAATGCGAAGCCATTGTGATTGATTAGCAACTTGCCCCAAGTGAAAGGTTCATTAAATTCGAGCAGATGGATTTGATGCGAGTCTGCTGTCCTTCCTTGAATCTAATTAGGTCATCTCTCAGTCCTGCGCAATGATGAGGAAAACACGCTGAGCAAATTTGTCTACTGTTAATAATTTTATATTTTTCAGGGGACGCTGTTTGCAGATGACAAGCGCTGATTAAAGACTTATTTGTTTACGTGCGGGTCTGATGGGAATCGTATGGGGCGGGTTTGCAGGATCATTGATAACATTAAATTAACCTCAGACTGGTGCGGACTTGGCATGAGGTTGATTTTTCACAATGCCAGACTTCTGCTATGTGTCAGGACGAGTAGTAGTCTGAGAGCGACTCATCAACTCTCTGCTCATCTGAAGTGAATCACCTCCCTCTGTCAATCTGCTGTTTTTGTGAGATACTATTGCAGTGCTGCCATAATTAAGCAAGTGCATCTTTTGCTCCTGTCTGTCCAGTCATTCCAGTTTTACATCTGATTGGTCAGATTAGATCTAAACGTCTGAAGTTTCACTTAAACCCCACTTCCTTGCTTGCTGTCTTTTTTCTGACAACACAGAGGAAAGTAGCTGAACACCTGCCAACCACTGTTCATCTTAATCATTTCATGTGGCACAGATTCAGTAGATCAATGCATTTGTTCTACTTAATTTTCTAACATCCTCCAGTAACTTCTTCACCCAGACTTTGAATGACTAAAAATGTACAGCTTTGCACTGAGCTTTGCTGTGAAACATAAATTTGTGAAGATTATTGTCGCAGTGTGGAAATTATTCAGTGTTGGTAGTGGCATTAGTGATGACAGGCTATTGTTATATGACGTTTTAATTTCTTCCCTTTGAAATAATCGGATGGAAAAATAACAAGCATCCATAAAACTAGATGTGAGAAAGATGAAAAGTTCGAGAGCTTTTCTTTGTAATTATATATTACCATTTAGTTTAATTAAAGTCGATGAGAGAAAGCAGTGAAACAATTAGTCAGTTAATAAGTATCAGTTCACAAAAATAGAATTTCCATTTTATCTTATTTAATTGAGTAAAAATTTAAAATCTTTTAAGTTTTTCAGAGGCATGATTTTTTCCCCACCTTTTCATCAGTTTTATAGAATAGAAATAAATCTTTGAATTTTAGACATTTGTACAGTAAAACAATCATGTCAAAGATTCTTCCTTGTTTCCGTTTAATAGATGCAGAATTCCTGCATTGAGTCAAATATAGGTATCTTTTAATTTTTTTAATAAAACTCATACATACAGCTTGTCTATAGTTTTATTTTTTACACATACATTCAATGACTTTACTGCGAAAAGTTCTGATTCTGCTCATATTAAAAGCAAAAACCATACGTGGCTTAAATTAGATCGCAATTGCCTTCGAAGTAGTCACCTTGTGCAGCAATACATCGCCCCCAGTGCTCCTGCACACTGTCCTGCCCTGGATCTCCTCCAGTGTGTCAGAATGGCAGCTCTGGAGCTTGAATTTCATCCTCAACAAGAGGAGGAAGTTGCAGAAGCCAAATCTGGAGAGTAGGACTTTATTATTGGGCCACAGTTAAGGTCATGCTCACTGAATGTTCTCCTTCTGACGCCTCAGGAGATACCAGTAGGTCAATCAACATGAAGGTTGGTCATCCCAAGCCTTTTGACTAAGATCCTGACAGAATTCGACACGGTGATGCTTCTACTGCTCCAGGGTAAAATCGCAAATGCACACCACCAACCGATGTATATGCGTGAAACACAGGTTCCAATGTTGTGCGATGTCACATGAAATCCTGACTCACAAGAGTTATTGTTGCATGCACGTGACCATACCACTCTTCGTTTCTGAGCAACAGAAACAGAATCTGAAATTTCCTGCATGTCTCTAGAACAGCTGCACAACATTTACCTCCTTAACAGCACAGCGAGTCCAATGTTTTACCTTTAGAATTCCCATTTTAATGCACAAAGGTAATCCGTGGTGTGAAAACATAACATTTTCACATTTAGAAATGATTTAAAGGATGCAATAATGCTGTGATTCAGCTGCATGGACTCAGGGGAGTTCTTGACTGATGATTCAAATAATTTTCGTCCAGGGGTTTGCCCTAATAGTGTCTTGTTCCCCTCATGCAGCTAAGAGCTTCTTTAATTATGCTGCTTTATGTCAATCCAGCTCTCTGTGTCTAGAGAGTTTGACCCCTTCAGGACAGTTTTTATAGTTCCACTGATGATGGAGGCCAACTTTTCTGGTCTGATAAATCTTTGATCCCTCAGTTGGATGTCAGGGGAGTGAAAAAGTATGAGTTTGGCCTGTAAATAGGTCAGACCTCTGTATGATATGGATCATGACTGGATGACAGATAGGAGCCCCTCAGGCTGTGTCACTAGAGCCTGCTGAGCCGTATGCTGAAGCGTCTGGCTTTGCCAAAAGCATTTTTATGGGGGTTTTTTTTCTATCAGATTGCCATCTGCAGCAGTAAAGGTGAGGCCCAATAGCCTGAAAGGTGCTACATGTACCATGCTGCCTCAGACACGGCCAGCCTTTTGGCCTCAATATACTTGTGACACCTTTTCCTCTGTCATGGATCCCAGCAGCCTCTGTAAACCTCACCATGCCGCGAGGCAGTCTTCTTGAGGCAATCTGGGTCAGGCTCTGTCACTGCTGATTAAAAAGGGGATTTTTTTGTCATCCATTGAGGGTGGAGCACAGGGATAAGAGGTGGGAGGAGACAGATCATAAACACAGCAGCATCACCAAGCTGTTGCCACAGTAACGGACGGTTGTTAGGCTGTTTTTTTCCCCTTTCTTTTCTTACTATGGGATTGAGATGCTCAGTCCTTCTTCTGTTTTTGCTGTAGAGGACATTGCTGCCTCTTTGCTGGTCTGATTTTCAGATTACACCGTTGAAAAATCGCACAAATGGAGACACTGATGGTCAGCTCCGGTCTTGGACTTACTATACACTTAAAGGGGAGTGAAAAGTATGGGGCCAGCTGCCCCATACTTTTCGCTAGCCGAGCTGCTAGCTGAGCTGCTAGCTGAGCTGCTAAGCTGCCTGCCTGGCTAAATACTGGCGCTATGTCAAAAATTCATTTCTCCACCACTCACATATATGAAATTACATATGGAAACAGACCCCAGGTTGAAAAAAAACGAAGTTCCCCTTTAACTGCTCATTTTAGTGCATGGCAAGTCCTGACCTTGGACAAGGACTTTGCTTGGGAAATACAGACTCACACTGCACTCGTGGCTTTGCCACAAATCCCAAGCCTCATTGATTGAGTGTTGTGTAAGTGGTTGCTCTGTGGGTTCCTACGATCACTCAGAAGCATGTTCAGCACTTAATCCCCATATCAGTGATGGCAGAGAATGAAGGATAACGGTGTCTAATTAAATGGACTCTGATCAATAGGCAGGCAGTAATTATAAATAATTGTTTGATTCGGTCAACTTGTATTTACTCAGCAGGCAAACAGGAATGGGTCTATTTCTTTTCAGTCCTGCCACATTATGCTCCATTTGATTAACTTTGAGTGAGAAGTTTTTCCTGCCACATTGCAGTTTGATTTGATTTTAAAAACTTCAACCTGTGAATCTAAATTGTTTTGTTGTGCGACACAAATCAGTTTTTTGGATGATGGCATTGTGGGGCTGAGCAATTACTATGTTGATAAAATTGTCTTGATGCGATGATATCCAGATATTGTGATCTGTTCTCCATATACTCCTAAATTTTTACAATGTTTAAAAGCTTAAAATGAACTGAAATGAAATGCTGAAGAATTTGTGTTGCTTTTTGGCATTGTTTATTAAAAAAAAAACGTTAGCCACACCCACATCTAGTTTGATGCCTGCAATGGAGGGATTTGGGCTTTTCTTTCAGTTTAGAATCTAGTTAGCAAAATGTCAGATGATGCCAGCCAAAGGTCACTTGCGGCCAAAGCAACAAACTTAGAGAAGATTTTTAAACAGTTTTTAATTTATTGTACAGTTTACCATTTTTACAAATTTTCATTGTGTTGTTAAATTCCAAAAAATACCTTTTGGCACTGAAAAACATTGTGTTTTACATGATAAATTTGAAAAAAACAGGGCTAATTTGTACGTAATGTCAACATAATCTTTACAGTTTTTTTGCTGTTGTTGAATCAGCACAAAATATTGCTATTTTATAGATATTTCCATAATTTGAGAGAAAATGTATGTATATTAAAGATTGAAAAATGGTAAATAATCTAGTAAAACCACAGAAAATAGTATTAATATAGCAGCTGACTATAAAAAGTTGGTCGAAAGTGTATATGATTTTTGAAGTCCTCTTAAATCTGTTTTAAAAAATCTGAAGATTTTATTGATTTTTTTGGTTATTTTCATAATTTTTTTTACAATTTTTAAACATGTCAGTATTCCACGTTTTTTTTACGTCTTCTTTCTGGCATCCCTGCTGCCATGTTTTCACTGTTTCCTTCGGGATTGTTTTTACAGTGTACACAGAGTTTTGCTATTGGAGCTTGTATTTTTTAGAAAAAATAGCATATTTGCCACATGACAACATATCTCTATTTGTCTTCATAGCCTGTTTGATTGTGATTTCAGCTCATCACCCAATCACATTTGTCTCCCCTCATCACATCTTCTCCATCAGTCCTCCTCTTCCTCAGGATGTAGCGCAGTTAGCCCTCCATTTTAATTGGCGGCAGACATGATGTTGTACAATCGGCTGTGTATCTTGCGCCTGCTTCCCCCCGTTGGAGGAGAGGGGGAAACAAGCTGCTGGCATCTCCATCCTGATAATTAGGTTAAACCACCTGCTGAAGAAGCTGTTAGCAGCTGCTGTCAAAGAGTCCCAAACCTCTCTGTGCTCCTCGTCGTCAATAGAGCAGCTGCAGCTCTCCAGCAGAGAGTCGTGCAGGCTCTGCTCTCTTTGGCCTTTGCCTCCATGCAACCACCCCGCTGCCCAACAATGGCGACTGTGTGCAGCTTCGTCTCGGCCCCAGCATCTGAGGCCGATTACAAACAGATCACTGTACGACACGGCTTTGCTCTGTTACATTAACTCCTACACGCCGTCTCTCCGTCGTTCTTCTGTGTCTTTGTGTCTCTCCTCCTCTGCTGACCTGGTGTTCACAGAACCGGCAGTCTGGCCAAGTCCTCTGAGCTTCCAGCGTCACATCACTACCCTGTTTGAAAACGTGCCTGGCCTGTTTATGTAATCTTACGGCGCAGAAAGGCCGCCGTTATTATTGTAGCAGCAGTCGACGCTTACACTGCTGTAATATTAAAAAATCGCCGGCGTTGCAGGGAAAAGACCTGACAGCAGGGAAACGGCGTATTAAAAATATTGATCATTATAATGACGCGTGCTGCTAAGTGTCTGGTTACTAACAGTCATGATTGTTTCATTAATTAGGAGTGTGGATTTAAAGCTATAGGGTATTAAACAAAAACAAATGGACCTGAGTGAGAGTCATCTAATGCTGGTGCCATTTAGGTTAATGAGGGCTTTTACTGCTTCCTGGAATAGTTTGATGACACAAGGTTAATTGGACTCAAAGATTAACTTACTGGATGTCAGGTTAAAGTAGCCTAATGCCGAGGACCTACAAGGTGGAGGAAAAAACTGATTACATGGAGACTGAACACAACATAAATGTAGACAAGAAAACATTTAGCGCTTCCTCTAACAGTGCACATCAAGGACAGGATCTTCAGAGCCACAAAATATTAAGTAGTGTAAAGTACTAAAGCTATCGCATGAAAAAACCTAGAATAATTGCATCGATGTAATTTCTTTATAGAGCTGATTTCAATGTGGCCTCCAACGGATGTCTTTAAGGGTGTGTGTTACATATTTATACTTCCATGTGGCTGCAGGTGAGTAAAAAATATGAAGTAGATCAAGAGATGTGTCATTACTGCTTGAAAAAGGGCACAATATAAAGTGTTCTCTTCCAAACTTACATTCAGTGCAAAGTGATGGTGAAGATTACAAACAGAAATGACTGTTTTCATGGTTGAACTGCCTTCTCCTTGATAACAGCTGACAAAATCACCCTTTAAAGGTCCATTTAGTAGTAGTGCTCATCTGCTTTTTATCACGTATCTCGACAATCCGTAGATAGCATTAAATGTTTCTATCAGGTTTGTCAGCTGAATTGTTGTTGTTAAATATTGATTTAATGTTCAATATGGTGATAAAATATGATGATGAAATGCTTTATATGATATGATAAAAAAAACATACTTTACATTGATTAACCCTCCAAACCCCAAGCAGTTTCTGGGCATCTTTTGCTCCTGTCACATTTTTGCTCATTTTTCGTTGCATTATAAAGTCCTGCACCTCAGTGAAAAAAACACACTAGAGGTAGAGAGAACTAGAAAATGTCTTGACTAAGTTATAATGCCATAAATCATAAAAGAAAAAGCAAAGTTGAGTTGACTATTCATTGAAAAATACTTGAAACTACCTGGAATCAGCATAGTAATATAATGGTGACTCCACATATGATAGATATTGTGCTACTTACATTTTTAATTTGTTTGCAGAATTATCTCTCTTTGCTTTGTGTAAAAAAACAGCCTGAATTCAGCCAAAAAGCTGTGGGTTTTTGTCATGTTGCATGGTCATAGCTGAGTCTCTAATGCAGGGGTCGGCAAGTAGATGTGGCTTCGGGCCAAAAAGTTTGTTAACAATCGAACAGCGGGCCAACCTGCGGGGGGGTGCGCTCCGATTCCGCGAGCGGGGGGGCGATACCGCGAGCAGCGGAGCTTCTACAGCTGATCGCTGCTGCTTGGGACACACGTCTCAATTCTGATCACAGATGTATTAAAAATGACTCCCGAGACACACACGTTTTGCACACACTGTTGCTCAGTGAAATGTGGCTGGTACAACCGTGTAGCGCGAACGCGGAAATGCCTGGCAGCAGCCGACCACGAGAGTTTCGTGTTGCGGTGACAGACTGGCTTGGCTCCGTCCCAAATCAAATTTTCAAAATCATCTGGTGGGCCAGATATTATTCCTGACGGGCCAGTTTTGGCCCGCGGGCTGCCAGTTGCCAACCACTGCTCTAATGGCTTCATAGTTGCACCAAAGAGTGCAGAATTTTGACTTTATTTTTGACAAATTTTTAAGCGAGACAGGTGGAGGTGTTTGATGAAATATTGTTCTGACTGAACTCCATGTCACTTATGAGTAGTTCAGAGGCTGTCAGAAAGTTGATAATCTGACAATTCTCTCTGTTTTTGTAGTTCCTGGCTCTGATAAATGGTTTCATTTTTGGTTATTTTTCGAATAAAGATATCATAGTGTTCAAACTCACGGATGGGATTTCAGGTTCAGACAAGTAATGCAAATAGTGAAGTTTCAGTTTTACATGACTAAGTTTTCAAATTGACTTAAAGATCCAAACTGGATTCAAAACAAAGCAATAAGCATGATACATAATTGTGTAAATTCAGTCTTACTGGTCGAATAATAGCTTTGTTAAATTGAAAAACTGCATTTCAGTTGGGAGTGATATGTGTTGATTAGTAAGCTGATACTGAGTGAGATCATTTGGATGCTGGCTGGTAGAATGGGAACGCGTACAGATTCTGGCCACCATAGGGTGAAAAATGAAGTAAATCAAATCAAATCAAATCAAATCAACTTTATTTATATGGCACTTTTCATACAGTCGAGTAACACAAAGTGCCTCACAGAGGATAAAAACAAAAACAACACAATACAAAACACTGTGAAAAACCCGAAACCTTACACCCCCCAACAAATATACACACAGATACGTAATCACATATACATTCACACACATACGTAGACATACGAACAGACATACAAACCCACACACACAAACATACGAACATACACACACCAACATACACCATCTGTCAGTAAGGAGATATAGCGGAGACATGGCTGGGCACCGAAATCCGAAGTGAGGAAGAAGCTACCTTTGGGGGCCACACACACCGAGTGGAGTCATGGACCATAACTGCAGGGGAACCGACACAAGGACCACCCCAGCCCAGGCAGACAGGAGGCTCCACACGAAGGTGTAAAGCTCTCCAGCCACCCGGGCCAGGGCCATCCACGGGCCAGCACCCCCATCAGTGGACCAGAATCAACTCCAGGTGTGGTAGGCCCCCAGGAGGAAACACTGGAGAAACGAGGGACTAAAATAGTAAAACAAATAAATAAATAAAAAATAAAAAATAGTGAAAAATAAATACATCAATAAATAAATAAAAGGTATGAAAGCTAAGACTGAGATAAGAGAAAAGAATGTATAAGTAAAAATGTATACATAAAATAATAATAAAAATTGTAAGAATAAAAGTCAGCTTAAGAAATTATAAAGAATTAAAATGAGTCAGTTAAAAGCCTGATTCAAGTACCTTGAAATATTTAATGTTATATACCATTTTAAAGGGTGTTGTCTGGGGTATTATCCAGTGAAGTTTCAGAGCTTATATGGCATGTTTCTAAATCAGGTCCAATATGCAAAACACAAAAATGTGACATATTGGGACTGAGACATAAGAGGCATTTGTTGAAACTAAAGTTACTACTTGTAGTGCTGAAGACAGTACCTTTTTGTGAGTACCAATCAATAGTACACACTAACTCATGACATGATTCCAAGCTGGTTCTGTAACATCTGGAAAGCTACAGAGCGTGACGTACTATGTCTGTGTATCATTAATGGACCTTGTATCAGATATATTAGAAGAAATAGTTGACTATTTAGTGACTAAATCTAACTAGCTACCACTACTAGTAAAATACCATAAACAGCTGTCCTGTATCATTGGTAAGCCATCCCTTGGCTTCATTTTTCACCCTATGCTGGCCAGAATCTGTACGCGTTCCCGTGCTACAAGCCTGCTACAGGTTCACAAAACATGCTTTTAAAGCCTTCCCATCCAGGTTCTTGTGTATAAATAGGTGTTGGGACTGAGCTGGCATTTCTCCCTTCTGTAAACCTGTTTTGCATCCCTTTACAAATGTCACTTTAGACTAAATGCCGTAAATGTTTTTTAACATTTATTCCCATTGAGGATTTCCCTCACGTCCGTCTGTTGACTGTGCCTTTTCTAAGCATTTAATATCAGAATTTAGTATTTTTCAGGACATGAACACTCAGAGTGTGTTCTTTTTCAGAACTTTAATATGATGGCTTCTCTCTGTCTTATATAATGTATGAGGACTCAGATGTGGATTTTTTTAGATTAAAAAAGCATTTATTTCCATGACAGGCCTTCACTGTTCCGGCTCTGTCTTGTATCTCACTCGATAAAACCTTTCCCTTTTTCCCATCCTGCTGCAGAGTGTTTTACTTAAGTGATTTTTCTCTGTATTGTCATCCAAAGGGATATGGCAGCTCAGCTGTCGCAGCCTCTGAATTATAAAATAGGACAGAGATCTGTCGGGCACAGATGATCTTTTTTTACCTCTTAGACAAACAGTTGGTTTGAATATAATGAAACAATATGAAATATAAAGAGCTCCACTGTAAGTAGGGATTATTTTGGTAATCAGTTTATGTGCAAAACATCAAAAATAGCAAAAAAACTAAACAAAAGAACTATTCTTAGTCTGTGGTATCAGCAGCCTACAACAATTATACTCAGCTTAGTTTAATACAAAACACAAAACCAGCAAACAGATATTTGTGATGTTTGGTTAAAGAATAAGTAAGACTGTTATGAAAATAGTTGCTATTTTTTATTTTGATTGACATGTTTTGTTGTATTAACTAAACTAATTTAGTAATTAATTCAGGTAGTTGGTTTAATTTTGTATTTCAGAGCAGTACAAAATATTTGTATTGAATATTTTTTACATTTTAATGTTTCATTGTACATCAAGGTTTTTACCATTTTTTTCCTCAGGTTAAGAACATGCACATTTTTAAGAATATAATATTTATATGCTTTATGTATAATCTGTAATGCATAAATCACATATTGATTGCTGTAAATTTTAATTTAATATCATATTTACAATCATAACAAACCTCTCTGACGTTGGGGATTAAACAGTCCAGATAAAGGCGTCTGTGTAAAACAGTGTGTTTTGTGTTGAATTACATAAGACGATTAAATAGTAAAATGCTACTGTACAACTGCGTATACAGTAAACTCAGTGAAAGTCAGCCGCCACACGAAAGCATCTCTTCATCAGCAGTCTAGACTGATATCTGCAGCCTGATACTGTAGGCTGCTGATGGGAGGCGGTGAAGCGTTCAGCGAGGCCTGAGGTTGACCTCCGACGTCGAGCTGCGACCTCTCTGGGCTTAAAGTGAGCCGGAGTTGGGCTTAACATGACAGGGTGTTGAGGGGAAGGGACCTGGTGAAAAGCTGGTGTCGCAGGCCGGACGTCCCTTTGCTGAAACCACCACTGCTCATCCTCTGGGTCAAAAAGCTAATGGTATTAAACGTGTCCTCAAGCTGTAGTTTTTTTTTACACAGCAGCCATATGGCATCAGTGAAACCATTTAAACACACGTCTGCTCCAGTTTAAGTGTAAAGTTAGACGAATAAGAAGCTGTTTTGATATCAGATCAAGGCTGGGCGCCTGCAAAAGGCTGGTTTCAGATTTTACATGATTTGACGCAAGCGGAAGTTAAAGCAGGATGATCCTGATGTAATGGCATTTGAATGTGAGTCGAGAGCCTACTTTAAGCTTTGGCTTGTTATTTAGGTCATGGCTGTCTCGAGTTAGCAGGGTTACCATAGGATATGGCCGAGCATCAGAAAGCCTGTTCTTGCATTAATTGACAACTGTAACGGTCAAGTTTTCCATCAGTTGATAAACAGAGAAATTGCCAAGGAAGATACTGACACTCCAAGTTTTTGAAGTTCTGGGTTCTCCTGGATTCTCCTATCTCTTAAGTTTCTGGAATTTTATTTTATTTTTTTTTGCTTATGCCACATTTTTCCCCACTGTGGACTAATTTTTCACTACAGTATAAAGTTCCTATAGGGAAACGGCACAATCATGGCTAGAGACCTCAAAAATGCCCATTTTGCAGATTATAACACAGATACAAGGCCAGAAATCATAAAAAAACAAATAAAAAAATAAACTTCAATTTCTTTCATTATTTGTTTAGAAAAAGACCTGGAATCAACATGTACAACATTTTTCCAAGTGCCAGCAAGTGTTAACAATACTGGGAACAAAGATAGCTCTAAATACTATAGATGTTTTACTTATATTTTTAGTTTGTTTTTATTATTTTTCCTTAACTGTTAAGTTTAAACACTGCCTGCAGTTCAACGCTGTTCAGCCTAAAAAGTCTCTGAATTTTTTTCACGTGTCTTGGTTGTGTTGGGAAGGTCAGATTTTTTTATCCTCTTTAGCTTCACCTTATTTGGGCCTTTTATAATGATACATTTACAATGAGGATATTTTTATTAAACAGTAACATTTTATGTTTATATTTTCCAGAAGAAAGTCATACATAATGAGTTCAAGCATTTTTTTTAAAAAAAGTTCAAAATCTGAAATATTTATATACATATATATGTATATATTCAGGCTGGGACTTTAATGCCTTTATTCCAATTAATTAATTTAAGAAAATAACACATTTCATCGCACCTCTCTCAGTTCCCTAATTTCTGGCACACCGGTATCACTGATGCACACTCCAGCCCAGTAGGTGGCGATAATGCACCTAAAGTGTGTTTGCCAACTGTGAAGAAAAAAAGTGAATCAACGCAGAAATGTCAGACCAACATGGCGGTTCGGTCGCAAACTTTCTTTTTTAATACGAAAACTGTTCAGCAAAAAGTATTTCTGAAAGCATTTCGCTGCTGAATCTGTTCTCGTTTTAGTCTGCGATGACTAGTTTACATGTCTGACGAAAGTTTCGATGCGTTGGATCTCCATTCCCCGCACCACATTCACATTAAGGAAACTACTTAATGCAAATAAGCTCTGAGGTGACGCACCATACCTCAGCTACGATGTTCTGGTATCGGCTAATGGTGTAGTCAGCCCCAAAATAGATCACCTTTCAAGATATTGAAAGTGCTTGAGTTTACAAACAGTCCTAAAATGTAGACTATAATCGCTATAACTGCACTTTTAAGTTTGCAGTAATCCGTGAATGTAGTAGACAGATTAAAAATGCACAGACAAACACGAATGAAAGATAAAAGTTGTTTAAGTTCACATATGTCTATTCATCGATTCTGTCGTGAACCCAAATTTCTTTGAACTGAAAAACTGTGCTTATTGTGTCAAATTTTGCTATCTGACAAAAAATGTGATTAATCACAATTAATTAATTACAAAGCCTGTAATTAGTTAGATTAATGTTTTTAATTGCATCCCACCACTAATATATATACATATATACATGTATATATTTCAGGCCTTTCACACCCAGATTCACAGTTTATAGTGTTTAGTGAAAAAAAATCATCTAAAAACCTGTGGGATTAAATAATTTAATTCATAGTTTACATTTTGGAGCGATTATGGTTTTCACAAGACACTGAATCATCTTAAGGTATTTTTAAAAAAAACTCAGTCAGTGACACTTCCTGCTTTCAATGTGAATAATATTCTCCTTGACAAGTGATGTTGACGTTGATACTAAAAGCCACTCAAGTGGGTTGAGGCTTTGCTTCCTGTGGTGCGAGCTGCTGTCTAATGCTGTTAGTACTTACTTATGGATCACTGAAGATTTGGTGGCCATTAATCTGCTCTGTACCTCATCAAAATAGACTTCACCTTAGGAGCGACTTTGGCATGACTTTTAGCTGTTTGTAGTAATCCTGTTGGCAGGAAGGGAAACCAAGTTTACATAACAACTATCTGTATGAACTGACATTTGGCTTTTGTCTTGTGTTAAATCATGTTTTGTCTGTTTAAAGACATTTATTCTGTTTAAATGAACTCATTTGCTGTCACCGTTGTTCAAAAGTTTACATCTTACATGTCGACCAAATGTCACAGAGACGCTGAGCAGCAGTCTGCAGGATTAGAGAGTTAGTGGTATCATTCAAAGACAGAAGTGGAAGTGGTGCTTCAGATGGATGTTCTTTCAGAAATGTACGATAAGAATTTTTTGTCAGCTCCCCTCAGAGTGCCTGAAGACAAATAACTTTAAGATTGAGATCAGATGTGACAGCAGAAAAAAAGTACAAAAAAGAACCAGAAGACAAAACTTTCCTGGACAAGCAGATAAGATACTCTGCGTTTTGCAGAGTCCCTGAGTATTTAGTTTCATTAAATGCGGTTTTTCTTTCTTTTTTTTCTTTTTTACAGAAACTCTGTATCAGTAAATTGATCACTATGATCATAACTGATAACATCCTGCAGGCAAAGTATGTTTATCTGTGTGTTACCAGCAGATCAGAAGCATGAGAATCGAAGCAATTACGACACAGAAATGCCTGAATTGATTTTTACTCATGAATCACGTTAGACCAGATATCTAAATGCCCTTCCTTACAAAATTCTCCAGCAAAACTGCAGCAGATTGCAAATTGTTAAAAATGAAACACATGCTGGTTTAGTCCCTGTAGTGGCTCATGTGTGTGGTTGGTTTAAAAATTTAGCAGGTAATTACTACTAACAAAATAAAGCCACAGATCAACAAATTACTTGATAACACTCTACTAAGTACAGAGTTGAAACAGCACACATTTATCTAGAGATAAACAATTAATATTGGTCATCTAGTTAAACATTTTCAGTTTTGGTCTTTAGTGTTGAAAAATATGGTACATGTAAGCAAAAAGAGCTTTCTGCAGTCAGCTCATGCAGTCTCACAAATGTTAATAACTGAACTGTGTCCTTTCTCACAACCAATCATTCGGATTGCATGTGGAAGTCGTAAATCCTGAACATTTAGAGGTTTGAAAGATTTTCACCTACAATAAATTAGCATGGAAGATAGAAAGTGATGGTTTCTTTTATATTGTGCTAAGTAAATGACATCAGCATATCGTATGAGGTAGGGAGGTCAATATACAGTTCCCTGTTGTTAAGTTTACACTCTTCATCCCACGCTGATAATTATGTAGAGTCCAAGAGTCTAGGACTATTTACTTATGGGCTGTCTAGCTGCTTGCCAGTAATCTCCCAAGTGCCAAGAACAAGACTGATGCATTTATGACAAAACTATGAAAGGTGGGGCAAAGGTACATCCAGTTATCCATGCATATGCAGAAATGTATCAAATGTGAGGTTAGTCTTTTATTACAGTCCTCCGGAGCAAATTATATTTTACTGTCACATGTTACACAAACAACTCAGCTTATCAGTTAGCAATCTTCCTCAGCAACAAAACACACCTCTCCGTGTATAACATCATCAGCTATCAGCAGCCACTGACTGAAATAACCAAGATGTACTTAAAGAAATAAATACCTGACTTTGAAATGGCACCCAGTCACTTTCAAACAACCAAGTGAGGAGTAGTAGTAGTAGTAGTAGTAGTACTATTAGTGTTAGTGTTTCAAAAACTGTTGAATATGGATGCTAATAGTGTAATTACGGATGTGCCCAGGCAACAGCTGACCTCTGCCTCGCAATTAACCTTAAGATTGTCTATAAAGATAAACATAGATATTATCAACTTATCGTGTTTGTTTAACTGCTATGTAATGGATGCAAACGTAGTCGAAGCTAGGTAGCTAAGCTAACACACCACTGTTAAGAATCAAAATATCTCTGATAGTTCCATGTCTTCTCAAACGTAGTTGCCTGTGACTACCAAGAAGACAGGTTGCTAATAACAGTTTGATTATTTGTTTCTGGATCACAATGTAGACTTACAAAGTCGGGAATGGTGCTTGCATGGTTACGATGTGTGAACGTTGTTGAACGGCTACATGTGCAGTGACGTACTGACGTCTTACAGTGACACAGTGACGTAGCTCCAACTTGGCTTCTTGCTAATGGAAAAGCAAACCAGTACTTAGGAGGCATGAGATTTGAACTAACTAAGCACCAGTACTGAACTAGCACCTGCTTCTTTTTGGTCAAAACAGTAACCGGTTACTTGAATGAGCATTGCTCAACTTGTGTATGAGTAAAAAAGATGTAATACATTTTTTAAAACTTGTTTTTGGTTTAATGTGTCATGTCAACTAGGGCTGGGCGATATGACCCAAATTTTATATCCCAATACGATATGCATCACGATATAGCATATTTTTCAGGTGATAAAAACAGTTACTCGTGTTCCAGTCTGTTGTTGGGACCGGGCAGCGGCATACCTTACAAAGTACGGTAGTCTGATCCTTGTCGGTCTTTTTAAATCCAAACTCCCACCATATGACAGAAGTTCCCCCTCTTTTAGGAACAAGCTCGTCGGTTTTAGCTGGTTGTTTGTTGGGCTGGACCCGAATATCCGAATATTCGTTTGCTAGGGCACTATCCGGATATTAATTTTGATATCCGAATATTGCCTGTGCTTTGGGACGGAGCTCACAGCAGCACCTGCTGCTTGTTGAAAACAGTACCTGCAGAATGATCCCAGTTTTCCTGTCAGTCTCTCCAAAACGGCAGAAAAAGTCACTAGATTTGTCACTAGTCGCTTTTGACAAAAAAAGTCGCTAGGACGCTTTGGAAAGTCGCTAGATTTAGTGTTGCCAAGTTGCTAAGTTGGCAACACTGTCCGCGTGCCTGGGCTTGCCATAAGGCACGTCAGTGACGTAAAATACTGCCGTAAAGCGTGTTTTGCGACACTGCAATATAAATGATAGGATCTTCACATAAAATGATAGGCATTTTCTATCGTCCAGACCATATCTATCGTCATATCGCCCAGCCCTAATGTCAACACTTTACTAACATCTTTTGTAGAATCGTATTTTGGGCAACAAGGGATGTTGTTGCTGCAGTATCACAAATGACCACAAAGACAAACTGGCAGCAACACTGAAAGACAGTGAAGTTTCCACCTCTTATAATACATGCTAACAATAAGCTTGGCTACTTCATGTATTACCTGCCAAACAGCGACTGTCCGGGCAAGCAGAGAACATTATGGGAAATAATCGTTTTTGTGGCACAGAACACAGTGGTAAGCTGCTCTACCATTTTTTGTGGTTGAAGTGGTAGAAACCAAAGCTGTGTACATTTTGCCCCGTGACATACATTTCAGAAACACATTGAAGGTGTCATATGTATGTCAGTCCTATTCTAAACTGATGTATGACAGACTTTGTCAGGTTATGGTTTTGGTCATTAAATTTTCTCTCAGAATGCCATGAACTCTTATTTTCAATATTTATTCTACATAATTTGCAGACCAAGTGGCTTTAAAACTACAGATAAGATACTGTGAAGTTGTTTCATTTGGATAAAAAGACGTCTTTAACCTTTAGAATTTTGCCCCTGGTACTGTTGCATCTTATTTCACAAACTGAAAAACAATTTGCAGTTGTTGAAGACATCTATATAAAGTGTCTGTGCAGTAGAGGAAGCAGACAGCTGGTTGTTAGGTGACTTATCTGAGTAAAGGTGTCTAGTAAGTGTCTGAATCTTTTGTCAGCTTACTTCAGTGGGCATGCAGGAAATGGCCTGTGCTCGGCCTGACACCTCTGGCCTATTTGAGAGTTTCCCCAGAGGCTCTTCAATCTTAAACATGTCTTCACACTTCCACTGAGAGGATTTCATGACCTGGTGCACCACAGAGGAGCAGTTGAGGGCTTAGTTGGAAGGCTCTTTGAATCTTTAAACTTTTTTGTCACTTTAAATGTAACCATGAAATCTTATCTATGCTTTATTCAGTCCTTCAGTCCCAAGGCTTTCTCGACTGGTCTTCTGACGTAAACTCACGTTTAGGCCTCACAGATGGAGAGAGTTGAGACTCTATCTCTTGGCTTTATCTTTAGTGATCATTTAGCTCACTCTCAGTTTCAGTCTGGCCCCTCATGAAAGTGGCACAAGCTGTTGTTTGGCCTCCTACATTGCAGCGTCCCTCTGCTCTTATTTAGCTCAGGGGATTACTGAGCCAACTTGAGCAGGATTAATGGAGGACAAGAAGGAATTCCCTTTGTACAGTGAGAGCAGGAGGATGGGGAGGCGTTTCTGTTTAACCGCACTCTGTGTTGGCTTATCATTGTAGGCCCTCGGCTTGGATGGTCTCGAGAAACTGAACTTTGCAGCTGGAGGCTGTTTAAATGCCCTTTAGCTTCGCTGAGGACCATGTATGTGTGTCGATGGCTTTAAATCATCCCTCTATGGGTTTCACCTGCCACCATGTTAATCTCAGAAGTAATTTCATGAAGAGCACTGTCTGTCACAGTTACCATCTTTTCTGTCACAGCTTAACCTTTGCTTAGTGTTTTGGCTACATCATTATGAAAGCTATATGATGAATGTGCTTGTATTTGCAGTCACGTATGTGGAAATGTAAAGACGTCAAATAGTGTGATGTCAAGGACTGCGCAAAACCACAAGGTTCATATGAAATAGTGATTTTGATCTTCAGTTTGCATAAGAACAGCTCTCTGTCTTCTTTAGGGAAGTGCATGGATAATTTTATATTCATAAATAATATTGAATTAACCTTCAAAATGTAGTCCACAGGTAATGGGGATGCATCTGCAGGTTAATTAATATCTGAGAAAGGACAAGCCTCATGAGCAGGCTTTCCTAGGTTTTTCTGTTGCTCTCTAAATAAATTAGAGGGAGACAAAAACACACGAACGGAGCTTTGTTATTGAATTACATCTGACATGCTCCCCTGAGAGTATAATTCGCAGGGTACTAAAAGGCTCGAGTGAAGTACAACATGAACAAATTAGTTTGTTTTGTACTTATCTTGTAACGGGACCGCTGGAAGGGAAAAGGGATTTAGAGGCAATTTGGAAAAGTAGTGTATTACAAAGATTAAGCGCGGCTGTGGTCGTGTATTGTCCTTCATGGAGATTTAATGTGCTTAACATAGGTTTGCTTTTTTTCCCTTCTTCTTCTTCTTCCTCTTCTTAATCCTGTCATGAAAAACATAAAATTTGCCCCTTCACAGCTTGCACAGACCCAGTTGTCTTTATGTCTTTGACTTTGAGGATCTCAGTCACAGTTGATTTTCTAGAATAACATTAGGACAAAGAATAACTGCTGCTTAGTTGATAATTAAGAAGAGAAGTTTGTACCAAGTTTGTACAAACTTATTAGAATGTACATGGGAGAGTCTTTCACACGAAGTGAACCGAATCCGCAATGATTTATGGTCATCTCTGAGAGTTAAATCCCCCCATTCCACTGCAATTTTTTTGCAACTTTCTTAAATGAAAATTTACAACATGAGAGAACCTTATTTGTCATTTAGAAACTGTGGTCCAAAATCACTTAAAAAAACACTTACAAACCCATGAATTATAGCTTTGGCAACCTAAGACAAGGATGGTGACAGAAATTTCGAAGCCAATTATTCAAGTGTGACAGCTGCTACATCTAACTTCTGCAAAGCAACCAATCATGTTGTAGAGTCTTTTTTTAATTTAAGGAATAGCACACACACACAACCCCAAAACGAGGGAATAATAAAAAAGTTTGTCACTGGCAAAGACAAGAGCCATCCACATGGATGACACAAGCTGATAGTGTGTCTAAGCTTTGATACGCTCAAACTGATACTGTAGAGTCTGACACCGTTTGGTACCACGATTTTATGAGTCATCTCACACATTGTGACATCTAAAAAGGCAACGCAGCCACAGTCTAAAGACATCTATATATGATAAGATTGGAACCACAGATATTTGTTGTCACAGCTTAGCACGAGACTGAAAATGGGGAAGCAAATGACCAATGTCTAAATGCATGAAAATTCAACTTACAGCATCTCTAATTATTGCTAAGTAGCATGTTTATTTGTTAAATTCTTGCGCTGACTTAAGTATAAAACTGACGATGGACCATTTTATGCGGACTGTGTGCCAATTTTTGTCAGCTGGCAGCAAACTGGACTCCCATTAAGTCACTACACCTGGCCATGAAATAATCCAACACATAACAATCATTTAAAACTACAACTTGCTGCTTTAACCTTAAAATGAACTTTTAACATGTTACAACAAACTACATGTTCATTAGAGGTGATGGTAGGAAGGTTTTGTTCACTTCAGTCAGAGCCAAGATAGCTTTTCCACCTCTTCTTTATGCCAAGCAAATCAAAGCAGTAGAAGATTATAGCTTCATATTTAGCAAACAAACATAATAGTGGCATCAATCATCTCATCTAGATAAGTTTCCCAAATTATCAAACTAGTCCTTTAAAGCTGGATCTAGAAAGCAGGTAGCAAAGATGAGCATGAACACTGAACCTGAATGACAGTTACTGGCTTTAGGGGAAATTACGTCTTTATCGTAAACATTTGGTGAACACTTCATTGCAGGGACTTCCCAGAGTGTTGTTGTCACCGTTAGGTTGCCAGGCAACCAGGTGTGATTCCCTGCAAAAATGTTATCAAGAAATACACAAACGTTGTGCTACTTTACACCACAAAACCACAGCATTTCTGGTTGTGCAAGTATTAAAAAGATATAGTTTCAAAGGAGCTGATAGATGCTTTTTCTGTTTTTTTAACTCTGGATTGAGCCGAGCTAGTTGCTATTTTATGCTAAGCTAGGCTAACCACTGGCTGATGACACATAAATGTAGTATCATTTCGTGCCACTATCTGTGAAAAAAATTGGAAAGTATTTTCCAGAATGACAACCTAAACAATTAAAGACAAACAGCTAGGGTTTGGTCTTCTGCCATCTTTCCATGTAACCGCTGCCAAAGAAGTAAAAAAACAAAACAAAGAAGAGTTATTTTCTCAAGCATGCCACTTTAAGTTGGCTCCGGTTGGTGGGAGAGGGAAGAAAACGAAACTATACTGAAGTTATGTTGGACGTGATACTTTGCTTATGTTTTGACTGCAAGGTCCGTTTGATTTTCATACCAGCTTTAATCCCTTTGTGAGAGACTGCTCCCTACATACTTTTCCTCTGCTGCTATTGGCCTTAAGACAACAAAGAAAAAAAGCCATCCAAATTATTTTTACTAAATCTTTCCTGTGAAAATTATCACCAGCTTCAAAACTACATTCCTCTTGTTTCTTCCTCAGAAGCAGCAGATTGATAAGGAGGCACGCTCCCTCGTAGTTCACTGATCTTTTCCACATGCAAAGCTCGTGCTGTGGCTCAATGTTATCATCAAGCAGACAGTGTTTCTGAGAGCAGCCTGGGTAGGCACGGATCGCAGTGGAAACATTTATCCTCTCAGTGGTCGTGGACTTGTGGGCAGGCCGAGCCATCATCTCTTTGGAAGGTGATTTCACTAACTGAATTTCCTCTTCGAGGTTTCCTGTGGTGAAAGCAATTGTGATGTTGTTGCTATGAGGAGACAACACTCAGTTTCTAAGGAAACACCAGAAACAGAGTGCACAGGCCTCATTTACAACACCACAGGCAAATTTGGTCGTCACATCGTGACTGCAGCCCTCTAGTTTTATGAAAGTGCTGTTAAACTACACACTTTGGTATCTAGTAAACACTCCCTGATGTGCCACAACAGCTCCTTCCTTTGTCTATATGTGTTTGTGAATACCCGTGTCTGCACATGTAGGAGGAGCTACTGTTGTTTGAGCTTTGTTTTTTGAAACTTTGATTTCATATTTTGCATTTTTGCAGAGGAAATTGGACTTTGTCTGCTGTTTGACTTCTTTTCCTTAGTGAAAAACCTCAGAAGCTAACAGAAGGAAGAGGTAAAAACCTGTCACGCTCTGGCGCCTCATGGACACATCTGTATTTTTGTTCATTTCCGTGCTGGTCTGACTGTCAACCGCAAAGTTGTTTCAGTTGCATGCTTTTGAGAAAAAAAAGCGGAATGTTTCCATCGCAACATGAAAGACCCCTCTCTTTTGTTTCGCTCCTCGTCAAGCATAAAGGAGCCTATTTGTACCACATTATAGGTACTGAGCCACACCTAACAAATCTGTGAGCCATTTCCTTTATGTGAAGAATAAACTCTGATGTGAATGAGGCCGCATTATGTGAATATGTTGACTCCCTTCCTATGTGGGTGGTCAAGCCAGGAAGCAGACCGTGCTTTCACTCTCAGCACCAGCAGAGACACACAAAGCTTAGTCACAGTTTCCATGCTTGTTCATTAAGTGGCTGCTCCTGGCATCCAAACAGCATCTTACTGGAGATGCCATGCTGATAGCAGCGATGCTCAGGCCGGCCTGCAGCCAACTTGTTATAAGTAAAGGGACTCTGCTCTACTAATGCCACATGACCAGTTAGCTGAGATGATTTCATTTTATTTAGCTGGTAATTGGAGACTAGCATTGCAGATCTTTTATGTAACAGTAGTCAAACTTAGCCTGGGATCTGGTTTGTCGCTGTGTGCCAGATACGGTCCAACGCTCCACACTCAGTCTAATAATACCACAGATCATAGGACATACAGTCAGGGAGAAATTTGTCTCCCAAATTGAGCTTTGAGTCTTCATTATCTGCCTGCAGTCTGACTCACCGTGCCAGAGTCTCACCCCGCTGACGGCGCTCTAATGAGGATTTTGGATCGAGCTTCACATTTTTATCTGCAGCTGCCCACTGGAGCAGATTGGGACAAAACAACCGGTTTCTGTTGTCAGGTGTCTCCCTCACAGTGTGTGTTTCTGTTTGTTCGGTGTGTGTTACCCTGCGAGTTTGCAGAGAGAGCGGAGCCGTGTGAACATAACAAGCACAGTCACTGTGTGTGCAGCCACCACTGCTGCACTTGCCTTGTGGTTTTAACTGGATGATTTGATCTTTCATGACAGCCGAAATACTTCCCTGTTTGCTGTCATGCTTCACACTGTAGCTCCTGGAAAAGGACACTTAAAAGTAGAGCTGAAATGAGGAGGAAAAAGGCAAATATTCTCTGCTTCTCAAATGTGAAGACGTGCACATTATTTGTGTTTATGTCATTTTAAATCAAATATCTTATAATGGTAGTAAGTAAATAGCAAGATCTTTGAGTTTGTCACAGTATATATCTTGTCCTGTTTCCTAGTAATTTACAGACTTTTCAAAGATGTTAGTTATTCAAAAAATGATTAATAAAAAATAGTTTGTGATGTTCAAACTATTTTTATTTTCTGAGCTGCAGATGACCAAGACTAAATGTGTTTTTACATAATTTTGCATAATTCACTGGCATTGTTGCTCCTCTGAAGTCCAAACAACATTTTCTGCTCCTGTCACTATATGTCAATGTAATATATTCTATACAGTTAAAGTTTTGCACCATTACAGAAACAACACAACCCTGGCTAGACATAGAGAGGACTCATGAACGTCTTTTGTGCAGTATCCCACAGTTCTAATGCAATAAATTGTCAGAAAAGTTGAATGTTTTTGATTATTTTTAATAAAAACTGTCATTAACAAGTACAGTACTTTCCCAGATTCATACAGTACAAGTGTTCCAATACGTTAATAAAGTTAACTGTACATGCTGTAGATATTTTTACTATTTTTTTTATTTGCTCCCATACTTCTTGTCTTATCTGCTCTTCATAAACACAGCCTGCAGTTCAGCCGAGTGACAATTTTTGTCACATGACTGTCGGTCAGAACTAATGTCTTGTCAGTTGCACCAAGGCGCCGATAATTTTTAGTTTCTTTGCACAGTCTTGTCAGGGCAAACGCTGTATTTTTTATGGCATTTTTTAAAAAGTTATTATTATGATTTTGGCCTTTGTTATATAGGAGGGAGAAACATGGGGAGAAGATTAGGGGAAGGACCTGCACCAAAGTGCCATGAGTTAGATCTGAACCCCTGATCACTGCATCAGGGACTACCGCCTCTGTTTTTGGGTCACCTGCTCAACCAAACTGAGTTACTGGGGTGCCCTATTTGTGTCAAATCTTTAAATGACACATAAAGAAAAAAGTGGTTTTGATGACGACTTTAAGCTCAGCTTTGGTTTCATTTTCCAAGGAAACGGGGCATCACACCTGACTTGTTCACTGACTATGAGAAAGCTGAAAATAGAAACTTTTTTTTTATGTATTTCCAGTTTCTGGCTGTAAACCATTGGTGCTATTTTGGAGATTTTTTTTAACAGACGACATGACTGAAACCTGCCAGGGGGCTCACAAATTCAGATGGTTAATGCTGTTTTAGAGTACAATAAATCTTTATTGGAGATATTTGTTCATGTCTTTTTGGTTGGTACAAAGGATCCTTTCTGCATTTCTTTGTTTCTCAGGTGTTTAGCACCATCTAGAAGTCAAACACAGCACTACACAGAACATCTAATGATCTTGATATTATTATTTTCTATCATTTACGGGTTGTTTTTGTCAAAGTGTCAGATAAATAAAACTCAACCCACTCAAATTTATTTCTTCACAGGAATCCTTTTCTCTACTCTGGTGTTCGGACCTGCCTGTGGCTTCATCCTCGGTTCCCTCTGCACTAAATTCTATGTGGACGCTATCTTCATTGACACCAGTGAGTTGAATATTCCTCCAATATTTCTGTTTGTTTGATGTGTTTCTCAGTGCTGCATTCACCCACCATGCTCTTCCTCTAAACAGGTAACTTAGGCGTCACTCCAGACGACCCTCGGTGGATCGGGGCCTGGTGGGCGGGCTTCCTCCTCTGTGGCGCCTTGCTCTTCTGCTCAGCCCTCCTGATGTTTGGCTTCCCTCAGTCGCTGCCGACAAAGGAGAGAGAGGAGGGAGCAGACAGCGAGCAGGTCATGCTTCCTCCCTCTCTGAGCCCAGAGTATGAGGCACCGATATCCTGCAATGGAGCTGTGATGAACCATGAGCCTGCCAACAGCCCCACCTGCTGTCAGCAACTCAGGGGTGAGCGTGCAAGATCCAGCGTCGTACTGCAGTGTTTTCATCCAAAGCAGTTTACATCCATTCACATTTAAACGTGTAAAATGTATGATACATATATACTGATTGATTAATTAATTAGTTTATTTGCTGTATTTCTGAAAAAACAATTATTAAATTGTTGAACTACGTGTCTGATGTTGCAGTTGACCTGCTCAATAATATTGTACAGATCCTTCAGAAGTGACACTTGCAATTAGTAACATTAAATCAATAAATTGCCAGCTTTTACATTAAATGCCAACTTCTTCATGTGCTGTTTATCAGTTTGAGCATTTTTTAGGAAGCTAAAATAAAAATTTGATGGTTCAGATTTGAATATTTCATTTCTTCCCTCCTTTATTACAATAAACTGAAGATTTTGGGGTTGCAGACAAAAAAAAAAGACATTTAAACACATCGTCTTGGGCTTTGGGAAACTCTAGTAGATAGGTTGCACATTTTTGACATTTTATACACCAAAAAAACAGATCAATGAAGAAAGAAAATAACTGTCACTTTAATAGATCATGAAAATAATTGCTGGTTTGTGGCCCGAGCAGCAATACTGCTCCGTCATAAGTAAATATAATGAAGTAAAAATGTTGAATAATACTGCAAAAGTTTCTGAAATATGAAGTGTTGCCAGATATTTGTATGTAAACTATCTCTTTAGATTTCTAAAGAACTTGAAAAGTGTACTTGCATGCAGAACTTTAAGCAGTTGCAGCATATTCTAACTCTGCAGCTGCTCTCAAGCTTTAAAAGTTTCTATTGTACGAATTAAATAATGAACCTAAATGCTAGTTTCAGTCATCACAATTATCTCAGGTGTGTCTGTTTTGCACGGTTGTGACACTAAGTACAGGTTTTGGAAGTGTATAATTGCTGCTATCTGAATGCTAAACCCATATAATCAAGTGAGATCAGAACAGGTGCTAAAAAAAGGCAACTAAGCATCCTGTCTTTCCTGCTCAGCAGCATGCCACCAAATCAGTGCTCACCTTCTCTCATTTCTTTACCACCAGTGATCCCAAAGGTGACCAAGCACCTCCTGTCCAACCCAGTGTTCACCTGCATCATCCTGGCGGCCTGCATGGAGATCGCCGTCGTGGCTGGATTTGCAGCTTTTCTGGGGAAGTACCTGGAGCAGCAGTTCAACCTCACCACCACCTCAGCAAACCAGCTGCTAGGTCTGCATTTAGGGCAAAACGTTACACAAGCAGCACCACATGTTGGCATACATACCCGTGTGATAAACATGTTTGGCCCACTTTGTGTTCAGGCATGACGGCCATCCCGTGCGCCTGTCTGGGGATCTTCATGGGCGGTCTGCTGGTGAAGAAGCTCAACCTCTCGGCACTGGGAGCCATCCGCATGGCCATGTTGGTCAACCTGATCTCCACCGCCTGCTACGTCTCCTTCCTGTTCCTCGGCTGTGACACGGGTCCCGTCGCCGGAGTGACGGTCAAATACGGCAACGAGTAAGACAGAACATCACTATATGGCATTTAAACATCATGGGGAATACAGGATAGGACAGGAGATGCTACATAAATTATAAGTTGAGCGGCTGTGAGATGAAAAAGTCAAGTCTCAGCACTAAATGTATTTGCTTTTCTGTTGATTATCAGCATTATTTGTGGAATTATTTGAATAAAACTAGAAATCACTTTGACTAAACTCTTCATTGGTCACAGGAGGTCACACATTTCGTCATTGTATCAGGCCAAAAACATGAACCCTTGTGTCGTCCTGTGGGTCAAAATTGACCCGTTTTTAAGTCTGAAAATATTTTCACTGTGAAAATTCTGATGTCCACAAATTCAACATTTTTTGGAAATCTTTGAGCATTTTTTGGTGGAAAATAAAAGAAATTATGAAATGTTTTTTAAGAACATTCACATAAAAATCAACCAAAATCCAGCGAATTTTGTTGCATTTTGGTTGATTTTTATGTGAATGTTCTTAAAGAAAATATCAGAAGTTTTACTTTTATATATATATATATATATATATATATATATATATATATATATATATGTAATCACTTTAGACATTTTTAGGATTTTTTAGAAGATTTTTACTCATTTTTGAAAATATTAGAAAATTTTCTTGTCAAATTTGGGCGATTTTATTAAAAATAAAACTTTTATGGGAAACTTTTAAGGAATTATTTAAATTTTCTTCCTGAAGGTTTTGCAAATTTTCAAAAATTTAGGGAATTCTTTTTAGAATTTTTTCATTATTTTTAGACAAGGAAACAATATTTTTTGGTGCCCGTCAATGAGGACAACAGGAGGGTTAAAGATTAGAGCAGTACGACGCTTTTCGTCTCCCGTGACAGTTCCCATGAGGTTATCTTAAAATGATCTTATTTTAACAACGTTTCACTTCCTGAATAACTCGTCCTACAACTCACCCAAAATTTTCCATTTTCGTGATAAACCTCGTTCTGTAACTTTGAATCGATCGCACACAGCTTCATCAGAACGATGTATTTTCTGTCCGATAAGATGAGCTATATGCGGGCTGCACAAGAACAATAAACAATAGATATTATATAAATATATTTTTTCTGTTCTCATCGTGTCTTCATGCCCTAGATTGTGACAGAAGTGCACTGCTCGCGTCCCAGTTATTCTAATGAATGAAAGCAGCTTAAACAAAACGATAGCGGTGAAAACTAAGCAGACCAGAGGTTTTTAGTGGAGGCGGAGTGCAGGGGATCTAAATGCGTAAACAGAAATTCTTAGTATATTAGTCATATTTTTTATTCAAACAACTTTGTATCATGAAGTCTTTAAAGAGATTCTCTATTCAGAAAGTGGCCTTGTGTTGCTGATGGTTGCATACACTGAATATGAATACAGCTGAGTCAGATGCGTCATTCACTTTCACACTGATAGATTGATTAATTCTAGTTAGATGCTAAATGCCTTCTATATATATATATATATGTATTTGAGTCATACGGCTGGGTGAGTCACTGTCGATCTGTTCGCACCCACTTTATCTGTCACTTCATCTCAGCCTGTTCTTGTCTTGGCAACTTTAACTGTGTCACATAGTTCAGACACAGAGTCGCTTTCAGGTTCTTTACGGCTGCAGAAAAAATATATTAGAACAAGCAATAAAAAGGAAAATAAAAGAGATGAACCCTCTAAATCTCAAAATCCACCGGTGGGTTTCTAGTTTTGTAAAAATCAATAAAATTACGTCATTTATTGAGCAAGAAAGTGTAGAGATTGTTTAACTTTTGAGTTTCTGGCAGTCGTCGTAGTCCTCACGGTTTACATGCTGTTCCACTGGAAAACAGAACTAAATCTAACCCTGAAATCACCATATTTGTAAAAATCACTTTAGTCTACATGTCTGTCCAAAATTTGCAACAATAATAACAAAAATATAAATAGTAACTAACTGGGTGTAAAATCAACATACAGATATATTTTAGATCTTTTTAAATGGTAAAAACTTGGTACAAATACGACAGAAATAAAGAAAATCCAGAAACTGCTTGGAGTTTAGAGGATTAAAACAGAATAACAACTAATAATGGGCTATAAACACAATACATTTATGCAAATACTCTTCACTCATGTTGAAGTTTAGATGCTAAAACAATACTTTGTGAGTGAGTTGCTTTAAGGACAAAAGACACCAAATATCTCAAATTTAATTAATTAAAGCCAAAAAGACTAAACATAATCAAAGCATTATTTATATCCATAAATATCTCATTGAAAAACAGGTGAATGGAGGCCAATTACAGCTTTTGTTTGACAATTAAATCTTTTCTCTGTACCGTAACTGGATCTGCAAAATATCAACAAATCACTTTGTTGCTTTCAAATTAGTACACAACAATTGAGTTAATTAGTTAACCGTCTCTGTCATCTTTTATTCTGACTTTCAGTTTGTGTAATCGCCACTCTTTTGTCTTCAGAAATTTGCAAGTATTTTATAGATGACAAAATGATTTAACCAGTTAATCAAGACAATAATCTGTCGATGAATCCATAATTATAATTTTCATTAGTTGCAGCTCTGATCACAGCAAAGTAACAAGAACACCACAAGCACTGTCACGAGGGAGAGGGAAACATTAAATTCAGAGGAGGATAATGGATTCTGTACACAGTATGATACTCTATGCATGTGCGTGTATCTCTCAGTTAAAGTTTTGCACCAGCAAAGCGACTTGTGTTTTAAATTATACAGAAGCCTCTTTTTCTTTGTGTTTTGGCTGACATTATACATTTGAAAGATGCAAAATGTTTCTCTTTACCGCTGTGCCAGTGGGAGGAATTGATGTATGAAATAGTATTCTTTTCCTTTTATTTGCAACACTTTAGATCTTCTTAAGACAGCTTAAGTAAAAAAATCCTTGACAGGTTCTGATTCTACCAAACAGTAATATTCAAGCTCAATCCCCAGCCTCAGAGTGGACTTTATTCCTTCTTATTTCAGTGTGAAAGCAGTATTTTTGTCTGTACAGTGGCCCTGTAGAAACACTGACTTGGGGGCTTCACTGCTCTTTGATTTGCTACCCTGAACCCATTCTCCTACAGAGCAGGTTAGCTGTTCAGTGCAGTTTCCATGGAGATGTTAAAAGTGCACCAGAGATCCATAGTATCACGGATGAAGGGGCTAAGGGTGCTTGTTTCGATTTTTGTTTGTGCCTCGTACGGATGTAGTTGGTACTTGTGGAGTGGAGAGAGGTGCTGAGATTTCTCTCTGCGTCTCTGTTCAGGACGTTAACGGCGGGAAAGAAGCCGGAGAGTCAGTGCATCAGTCACTGCAACTGCGTCACCTCCTCCATCAGCCCGGTGTGCGGCTCCAACGGCGTCACCTACCTGTCGGCCTGCTTCGCCGGCTGCAGCCCCGCAGGATCCACTCAGACCTCGTCCAACTCCTCCAAGGTCTTATTATCACCGACCACAGAAAGCTACGAAATCCACTGCTGCTTTTCTCTGAACCCATTAAAAATATGCAGGCAGCTCGGTGTGTTTTAACGTGTGTTTCGTTACAAGGAAAACAGTGGCAGTGTTTCGTAGCTCTGTCATCAGCAAACACATGCTGAGCAATCAAGTGCTGCTGCGCTTGTTTCAAGATCAGATGCTGACTGCAGATTAATGCTTTCTGTATTCAAATCACATGTAGAGAGAATTGCTCTCAGCTCGGCAGCACAGAATATCAGTTTACTGCTGCCTCACTGCCGCAGTCATCGTCAACTCTTGTTTTTAAAGTGCAGATATAAAACAGTTCTTTCTATGTGTTGGCACCATTTGTGACAACCAGATCTCACATGTTCCCTGCAAAGTACTTGTTGTTGAACCCTTTCTTCTTTTTCTGTTGCAGAACTCGAGGGGGTGTTCGTGTATAACCAGTGCTGAAGGTGAACTCGGCACGGCGGTTCCAGGGAAGTGTCCGATGCCCGGCTGCCAGGAGGCCTTCCTCATCTTCCTGTGTGTGATCTGTGCCTGCAGCCTGGTTGGAGCCATGGCCCAGACGCCCTCCGTCATCGTCCTAATCAGGTATCGCTGCGGCTTCACTTGAGGAGTGTGCAGTTTTTTTCATTTCATTCACAGAATAAATTTACAAGATTACAGAATGTCGCTCTTCTCTGTAGGACTGTGAGCCCTGAACTGAAATCATACGCTCTCGGAGTGTTGTTCCTGCTGCTACGACTGCTTGGTAAGAGCTGCGATCAGACCACATCAGTTTTTAGATTCTATCGCTCTGTCTCATTACTCACGATCGGAGCGTTTGCCACGGTTCCTGCTAAGGCTAAAGTTTACCTGAGCTCACCGAGACTTTCCGTTAATGAGGCCACACTGTCACTCACACAGATACACGCCTGCCTCGACCTCAGATGTTCTGTTGGTTTAGTTTATTTCCACACAGGAAACACATAAATCAGATGAGACGTACACAATTTCAACTGATGACAGTGGAAAAACAATTTCATATTCAGTAGGTGGGAGAGGTAATGGAATTATAAAAATCTAAATCAAGTTATATGGAGACATGCAGGCGTACTGTACAAAACACAGACATGACGTGATGTTATTGGAATCATTTCAGAGTTAAGCACAGGAAGCTGTTTGATAGATTGAAGCTACAATGGGCAGCTGGTTAGCATCGCTCAGTAGTGCTCTAGTTTTCTGTCAGGCCCCTCTTTGGAGGACAAAAACTTCACATATAAACAGTTTTTATATTAAAACATGAATATGCAGGGCTGTATTATTTTATCTGATTCCATTTTGTTGTTTTTCACAGTAAAGACCAGGGATGTGAAACTCATTTTAGTTCAGGGGCCCAGTTGGATCTGCAGAGGGCTGCACCAGTAAAATCACAACATAATAGCATATAAATCACCACAACTCCAACTTTTTCCCTTTGTTTTAGTTTTTTTTTTTAAAGTACATTGTGAAAATGCTCACATTTAATGAATTTAATGAATCTTTTTAGAAATAATTATGAACCTGAAGTTTTTTAGGAAACATAAGTTCAGTTTCATCAGTGTTATGCTTCAGTTTATCATTTACACATTACAACTTTCAGGTCACAGTTTATCTACAAACATACAAAACATTCATCTGGAACTGAGCGATCTGGTATTTCACTTTATGATCAAAACAACTTGTCAAGGTCTGGAAATGATTTAAAGTTTACAGTTTTATAAATTTACAATTTATAGTTAATGTCTTCTCTGTAATTTTTACACTTTATAAAGTCGTCCACGGGCCGAAATGAACCATCTGGTGGGCCGAGGTGGTGACGTGATCAAGTACACCAGTGTTCCAATTTTACATTAACGACACGTTCTTCTGTTCTCAGGAGTCCGTATTTGCCAAGTATGGACTTGCACGACGGCCACCGCAGTTTGTGCGCCACAAAAAAAACAGGCTGATGTTGAGACAATAGTTCAGCTGATTAGTTCCCTAATTAGTCGCTCACGCCCCCGTCTTCATGCCTCTGCACCACACTATTTGAGAAACACTGGCCTAGCTTAGCATGAAGACAGAAAGCAGGGTTTGGCATGGACTTTTAAAACCCTACTGATCGTTTACAAATCCCAGAACGGTTTAGGCCCAGAATACATCTGTGATATGTTCAGAGAATACAAACCTAGCAGGGCTCTTAGATCCAAGGACTCAGGTCAGCTGGTCCAGGCCAGAGTCTGGACTAAAGATGGAGAAGCAGCATTTTATGCTGCAAACAAGTGGAACAAACTGCCGATAAAGATAAAACTTTCTGCAAATGTAGACACTTTTAAATCCAGGTTAAAAACGTTTCTTTTCTCATGCATGAAATCTGCACCATACCTTTCATCTATCTGCACCTCACTGTAATGCTCTGAATGTTTTATGTAAAGAACTTTGAATTGTCTTGAACATAAAGGGTGCTATACAGATAAACTTGCCTTGCTTTGCCTCAGAAGGTATTTAAAGTAAGTGGGCTCAGGAAGTGTTTCTGTTTTCCAGGTTTCATCCCCCCTCCTCTGATCTTTGGTGCTGGGATCGACTCTACTTGCCTTTTCTGGAGCACGGACTGTGGCGATAAGGGCGCCTGCCTGCTGTACGACAACGTGGCGTACAGGCATCTCTACGTGAGCCTGGCCATCATCCTGAAGGGCGTCGCCTTCCTCCTCTACACCACCACGTGGTATTGCTTGCGGAGGAACTACAAGAAATACATCAAAGGCCACGAGGGACACCTGACGCCAACCGAGTTTTACCCGTCTCTGAACGACGGCCCCAAGCTGGTGGACAGAACAAAGTTTATATATAACCTAGAGGACCACGAGTTTTGTGAAAATATGGAATCCGTTTTATAGTTTGTAAAAGAAAAAATTACAAAAAAAGGACGATGTGGACATTTACATTTCTCTAAAAGGAATATTTTATGATTTTATTCTTTTTTCTTGAAAGGAAAAAAGTTTTTTGATAAAGGCGGTCAGTTCAGGTCACTGGAGACGTCCTCGGTAAACTGCATCGAAAGGGTCCATTGTAGTCGTTTACGTTTGAGCGAGGTTTCGTCAAGTGTTGCCAGTGAATTCCTGTGTTGACTCGGTGGTAGAAGACAACTACAGCACTGTGTGGCTCAGTCCTAGTCGTTTATTAGCGAGCGGACGCGGCGCCGCTCCGACTATAGATGCCATATTTTTTTTTAGGTCTGTCATGATTCCAGTGATCCGTGTGAAAAATGACAGTTTCCTTTCAGTCAGCACTGTGTGTTCCGTCTGTCACTCTCAAAAATGAGATTTTTATGGTTATTTCAATAACAAAAAAACAACAAAAAAAAGAGTTCAGGTGGTTCTTCGGTTATTTAAAAGTTGCCAAGTGTTTACAGACTAATAGTTGATCAGTCGATGCATTTGATTTCAATGCAGGAAAAGAGAACAGAAACGCCCAGACCGGGTTATTATAGTGGCCTACTAGATGTTCTAACTGTTCAGTTTCTTGTTCTCTTGCTGGATCGTAGACACTGTTTTTTTGATACTGCTTAGACTAGACTGTGAGGTCTCGTCTCATAGGTGCAAACGTGCAATTCATATCTGACTTGTCTGTGTTTATTCCTAGTCAGACTGCAGCTTTGTTTAGGCTTTTTTTCATTGCAGCAGTTTGTTTCATTTCCACGTTCGTTTTTACGTCCGCAGAGTTTCTTCAGCCTAATATGTCTTAATAAGGGATTAATTAAATAAGAATGTTAATTATATTTTCTCACGGCTGTTGCACCTAGTGGAAGAGCAAAGAAGAAAATCAAAAGTAATATTTTTCTGTGTTTCAGCGTTCGAGGTAAAAGAGGGGTAATATATTTGTTTCGTTAGGCCCAGAATGTTTTAATAGGTTGTGTTTGAAAGGACAGTTTAAATTATAAATATAATCTAATTATCTGGGATGTGTGCGTCTGATGTCACGGAACATTTGGGACAGTTCGTAGCGATGAAAGTGGGATGTTGTGGAGCAAAGAGAAAAGAAACACAATCCGTGTCTTGGAGCTCGGCCTGTAGTGTTCGACATGAAGCTTCAGGGTCAAAGCGAACAGCACTGTATTTCTTCGTGGATCTGAACTCTTTAACGTGACTCGGCACACGCGACCCGTTACTCTACTGATCTCTCTGCAGTTACAGTTTTGATGTTGTCCCTTTTCTTACACTTTTTGTATGGCAACATATGGTTTATTTTACTCTGGAAATAAATTATTTTTCAGAAAAAGCTTGAGAGTTTTTGTTTGTTTGTTTCATGGGCCTGTTGTGTGCAGTGTTTTTGCTTTACATTTGGTTTTATTCATGAATGGGAAAGACAAAATAGGAAAAAAAAAGCGAATAAAAAGCACAATAAATCCCAGCATGACACAAAATAAGACTAGAAGTTGATGTGATCTCCACGGTAACCATCCTCCTGTTGTGATATGAAGGTTAACCCTCCTGTTGTCCTCATTTATGGCCACCAAAAAATATTGTTTCCTTGTCTGAAAAAATCCAAGAATTTAGCAAAAAAATTCCCCCAATTTCTGAAAATTTGCAAAAACCTTCAGGAAAAAAATTCCAATAATTCCTTAAAAATTTCCCTTAAAAGTTTTATTTAAAAAAAGAAATCCCCCCAAATTTCTCAAAATTCTTGTAAATATTTTCAAAAAATGAGTAAAAATCTTCCAAAAAATCCTAAAAATATCTAAAGTGATTACATATATATATATATCAGTAAAACTTCTAAAATTTTCCTTAAGAACATTCACAAAAAATCAACCGAAATCCAGCGAAATTTGCTGGATTTTGGTTGATTTGTATGTGAAAAAATGTTCAAAAATGTCCCAAAAATGTTGAAAATGTGGACATCAGAAGTTTCACTGTGAAAATATAAATTTTTTTCCCACATTTTCAAACTTTAAAACGGGTCAGTTTTGACCTGCAGGATGACAGGAGGGTTTAATGATTTTATGTATTTTACATACATCTTTATATACAATTTTTCTGCAGACACAAACAAAGAGGATTTCAAACTGAAAGAACCAAAGAAAATCTTATTAAAGAAAATACAGTGAAGATTCTTTATGAATCGTATGAAAATGATACATCATCATCTAATATGGGATTTGTAACTGTGGTATTAAAAAATCTAATCTGAGCTCCTTTAAACTCCGGCGTTGATACGCTGCCTGTATTGTGCAGAATTACATTCTTTTCTTTCAAATCGTCTCTTTAAACATTCTCATTAAAGAGCCGAAGCACCGTTTAGATAAAAGCTTGACGTTCTCAGCTGCCAGGTTCCATTCACGGCTCGGCACACATTCACAATATTGCACTAAGTGCTCGCTCGCCAAGATGCTTTGTGTGGACTTGAGAAAATTAATGGACCACATGAGCTCAGAGACTTCATATTTTGATCGGCGCAGCAGATTTGAAGCTGACAGATTTAAGAACTGACTTACCGCTCACAAGGACAGAAGGAGCAGCAGAGTGTTTGAGAAGCTGTGAATATGCTGCTGGATGTGCGGTCTGTGAGCAGAGGTCAGGCTGAATCCAAAGGCAGTTTGTGAGGCTTGTCAAGCGTGGACCGTTCACTGCCTTGTACGACTGTGGGGAAAAGGGATGTCGGACTTGTTGCGCTTCGTTTCTTCTACATCAAATTTGGTGCAGCTGAGGATTTTAGAGCAGATTCAGAAACATCAGTGTCTCAGAATCACTGTTACATGACTGCTTCTCTTTTCGCTCTAATTTATGGTTTTAATTGGGTGGAAGGAAAAATGTCAACTTTAGCTGGAGTTTTTCAAAACTAACTCCGGCCTGGTGCTGAAGATAAGAAGACTTATTGTATTTCAGAATTCTCTCAAGTGTCTTTTATCCAGAGCATTAGGATTGTAATGAAATAAAGCACAAGGCATTTAATTTTGATCCCACAGTTGTGGAGCTGTAAATGTGGGAATGTTTTTTACTGAACACATCAGTTATAAAGCAGGTGAGCATGTCTGGTTTTAAAGCGTCTTACTTTATTGCATACTATATATGTGTGTGTATCCGCCTGAGAACCGAGGAAAAAATATTCTTCAATTTAACTTTTTTTTGTGATTTCCTGCCTTTGTGGAGCTAAAACAACAACTCACAATTTAAAATTTTAGAAATCTTGAATGATTTTACCGTAAAAAAAACCAAACAAAAATAACAGCGGCACTTCCAAATCAAAACAGATTGACAAAAAAAATATTGACAATTATTTTTCAGTGTGAAGCTTCTTCTGCTTGGCTTAACAGGTGCAATCAACACATAACATGAAAATGGTTCATTTCACACATTTGCAAACCCATTTTGAACAGAAGAAGTGTTTTGTGTTAAATTATCAACTCCATGAAAAGAAAAAAATTCAAAATGTAAAATAAAATCTAAGAAAGAAAATTAATATCATGCAGAACTATTGTATTTTATATGGAGGTCATTCCAATGCACATTAAAAAGGCTTGAACATGCCTTTTTTAATTAAAAAACAGAACACAATTACACTAAACACAGGTAGAAATGGTTATTAATGGAGTTAATAATGAGATATAAGTGGATAATTAAACATGACCTAGGAGCATTTCTGCTGTTCCTGATGAACAAGCCTAACAGGAGGTCTAAGAAACTAAATTACACTGAACATGAACATAAACTCTTAACAATAAAGAGGCAAAGTTCCCTTCACCCCACCCAATCATGAGATATGATTTCAAATGTGAGGATGTCTTTTACAGAGCACATCAGGATTTCATAGGGAAGCTGAAATGAGTCAGAAGATACAGATCAAAAACAAACGTCACCACATTTATACGTACAGTTTGTCTCCCGAACAGAAAATGCTGCAGAAACAAGAATGACATAAGACAAGGAAAGTTCACTGCAGTATCACAAACTTCCAAATGTGTTTTACTGAAGAAGTTAAAGGTCATCGAGACAAGATGTAAAATAACGCAAAATAAAAAGACAGATTTAGAAAGCATTCGAATAAAAAAAAAAGATTTGACTTCTGCCAACCAGTCAAGCTGCAGTTTACATCCACGTTCATTTAGACTTCAGCTTTGACCTTTCAGAGACAAAGTTCAACTATTTCATAATTTTATTCCGCTAGATGTTTACTGTAGAAAAGGTTTTTATGATTACTGTATAAATTATTCCGTCACAGCCAAAAACATGCTATACAAGGTCACTGTGACCTCTGACCGCTAAAATCTGACAGAGTCAATGTGTTTTTTCCTAAATGTGAAGTCATTCCCTCTGGCTGTTCAAGAGATATCGAGAATAGCGACAGATGGATAACCCAAAAACCTAATGGTGCTGACCTCAGCTGTCACAGATGCAAGAGCAAAATAAAGCAGATTCTTAATGCTAATTTAAAGGAGCTGTTAGTTTGCTCAAACCTCAAGTTTGGCACATGTGGCACATGAAAACTAAATGCAGCCAAGTTCAGTTTTGACTCTGTGGGCAGCGAGCAGAAGGTCTGAGAGGTCAGGGTGGTTCAGAACGCAGCAGCCTTCAGTGCCTCATAAACCAGCAGTGGAAAAATATCAGATCAGCTCACTGACGCTCTGTGAGGCTGGAAAACATCTGAGCAGTGGAGGGATGTGAAGCTGATCTGGAAACACTCAGATGTTAGAAAACAGTAAAGTCCTTTCATTCTAGATGGCAATTAATTGACTTTATATTAAATTTATCCTCATACTGAGTGTTCCGGCTCCTAAACAGGGAGGAAACATCAGCGTCATCACATGAAGACCTGCCAGTGATGAGCCTGCTGCTGTTTTCAACCTTAACCCTCCTGTTGTCTTTATTTACAGGCACAAAAAAATATTGTCTGAAAAAATCCAAAATTTCAGCAAAAAAAACAAAACAACCCAAATTTCTGAAAATTTGCAAAACCTTCAGGAGAAAATTCCAATAATTCCTTAAAAGTTTCCCTTAAAAGTTTTATTTTAAAAAAAAATCCTCTAAATTTGCGAAGAAAATTCTTGTAAATATTTTCTAAAAATTTGTAAAAATCTTCCCAAAAAATCCTAAAAATATCTAAAGTGATTACATATATAACAGTAAAATTTCTAATATTCTCTTAAGAACATTCGCAAAAAAATCAACCAAAATCCAGTGAAATTCGCTGGATTTTGGTTGATTTTTTTTGCGAATGTTCTTAAGAAACATTCTTAGCATTTCTTTTCTAATCAAAAAATGTTCAAAGATTTCCCAAAAATGTTGAAAATGTGGACATTAAAAGTTTCACTGTTAAAATATTTTTTTCCCCCATTTTCAAACTTTACACCGGGTCAGTTTTGACCTGCAGGACGACACGAGGGTTTAAACTTAGTTCAAGTTTTCTTGTAAAATTCAACTCAAAACAAGATCATTTCAAGACTGTTTGACTTAACAAGATATTTAAGATGCATTGTCTTAAAACAAGTCCCTCCATCTGCTGAAATGTCACTTGTTAAGTGAATTTATCTTAAATCAAGTGGGGTGAGACATTTTGACGAAAAATAAGACAGACTCGGTAAGATTTTGAGTTTTTGCAGTGTGCTGCTGATTTCAACCTTAACAAACACTAACAGTGCACAAATATCAGGCTGTACTGTATGTGAGAAAATTTTCTTTGCAGTCATTCCCAAAATATTTCCACAGGTCACGCTCCAGGAAGCAACAAAGCCTCCGCAGCACCTGCATCCAGCCAATTAGAGGCTGACCGGAGTCTGTCGCAGCAACCGGAGGTCTAAGGGCGGTTTGATGTTTGTCAGCGTGCTGCTGCTGTGCTGCCTTTTACAGTCGGTGTGCTGCGAATCTGAAGACTGATCAGAGAAGCCCGGGCGTGAATTCTTCAAAATAAATCACAATAACAACAGCGCGCCAGATCTGAAGCCCCGTCTGCGGTTCAAAACAACTGAGCCAAAACTAAGCTTGTTACTGCGTGTGAGACATCCACAAAGGCAGCACAGACATCTATGAAGGCAGCATTTCTTTGTCTCTTTAGGAGGTTTTGGATTCTACAAAACACAGTCTACTGGACTGGTGTGCACAGATGTCACAGGGCCGAAATAAATCTTTGATATCATGTAAACAATATATCACAACTTTGTTCCAACTTCTTTCTCGTGTCCTGAACACTGGAAAAAAATGCCCCTCTCAAAACAAGAAGAAAAAACTTATTTCAAGGAACTTTTACCTTGAAATAAGTGTAAAAATCTGCCATTACAACAAGTGAAAATGGCTTGGTAAGATGATATTTATAATATTGAGATCTTAAAATTAGCCGGGAAAACTTACTTTAAGCTGTATTTTACCAGGATTGTCAAGCTTAGGCGTCTTAACCTTCCTGTTGACCTCATTTATGGCACCAAAAAATATTGTTGCCTAGTCTGAAAAAAATCCAAAAATTCAGCAAAAATGTACCCAAAAATTTGCAAAATCTTCAGGAAGAAAATTCCTTAAAAATTTCCCTTGAAAGTTTTATTTTTTTTAAAAAAACTCCCAAATTTGGCAAGAAAGAGAAATTTAAAAAAATAAAATAGTAAATATTTTCAAAAACTGAATAAATATCTTTTAAAAAATCCTAAAAAAAATATCTAAAGTGATCCCATATTTATCAGTAAAACTTGTAATATTTTCTTTAAGAACATTCAGAAAAAAATTAACCAAAATCCAGCAAAATTCGCCGGATTTTGCAGATTTTTTTTCTGAATGTTCTTAAAGATTTTTTTTAACATTTCTTTTTTCCACCAAAAATGTTCAAAAATTTCCCCCCCAAAAAATTGAAAATTTGGAAATTTTCACTGTGAAAATATTATTTTTTCCCCACATTTTTAAACTTTAAAATGGGTCCATTTGACCTGCAGGACAACAGGAGGCTTAAAACAAAGTAATTTCAAGATCACAAGATATTTAAGATGCATTGTCTTAAAACAAGTCCCTCCATCTTGCTGAAATGTCACGTGTTAAGTGAATTTATCTTAAATCCAGTGGGGTGAGACATTTTGATGAAAAATAAGACAAATAAACTTGGTAAGATTTTGAGTTTTTGCAGTGAAGCCACAGCAGCCAGACTGTGAAATCAACACAACATAATTACTGTCATTTCTATCATTTCTAGGCAGTTGGGAATGTAAATGTAAGTTGCATTGAAAAGTGAGATGGAGTGAAATCGGCTTGTGTTTGTGTCTTTGTGCGTGTACGGTTGTCAGGTGGTCGTAAAGTCTAATAATAGCTCAATGGCACTCTTCAACAAGACAGAAAAGCTCGCGCATGACAGCAGCTACAATATCAGCTGCACCTGCCTCACTGAACAATACTCTCCGATACACACCTCAGCCCCGATGCTTGGCACAACAAAGACGCACAAAACGCACTTATGAAAGCGTCCTTGTTGAAAGTCGCAGCACCAAAAAAAGCCAATCGCAACAGAAGCTGCCGCAGACGGGAGTTTTCTCCTTTCATCAAGAGGTGTCAATTAGCCTAATGGGTGCTGTAGTGAGACGAACTGTTACGAAACAAGTGGAGCGGAGAAAATAAAGCAGTAAATCCTCACCGGGGTGCTTTGACTTATGTCTTTCTCATACTATTGATATGCTGTATATGTGTCAGTGGCTGTTAATCTACTGGAGTGACTCAGTCCAAGCTGCTGGCATTTAGAATTTCACGCCTGGACACCAACAGAAGGATCACAAACTCTAGAAGATGAATGCAAATCTGAGAAAAATCAAATGTGAGCTTTTAGAAGATATATGCCGGATCACACATACGTGCATAAAATACAGAATAAGACAGATTTTTAAGAATGAATTGGTGCTGCACAGCATTATTACCTCGGTACATATCATTATGAGTCTTGTCATTATGTGCACTCTCAAGGCTCCAGCTGTACTGTTCAGTTTATGTAAATTAGACCTTTATTCGTGTCTACGAAACACAATCCGCGAGATAATGTATGCATGAAATTTGAAAACAGACTGTGCCATCACTTTAGATTTGCTTTGACCACATAATCCTTAATTTCCTTTCATTAAGCACCAACTAAATAATACACTCAGCTACCAAGTGTGTTTGAAAACGGCATCTGATGAGCGACACTCTGGAGGACGAGCAGCTCTGAGGGTGACGATGATGCTAATGATGAAGAAATACATACTGTTAAACCCAATTTTAGTGATGTGGAAAGTGCTGACAGCAAAAAAAATATGGCTAAAATGTTCACATACACACAGGGGCGGGTCCAGATTCCGTCTAAATCAAAATGAGTACCGTAAAATGGGGCTATAAGGGACAGCGGAGTAATAAGGGACATTTTTCCGGAAAATGTTTTAAATGTAATTCTGCGGTTTTTACCTAGATTTCTTTAAGAATTCATGGATAATTGATAAAAACAACACAAAACCGCATCCTGCTCAACATAAAAACCGCAGAATTACTTTAGAATATGAAAAAACATCATACTTTAGTATGTCGTCCAAAAGATGAAAAAAACATCATACTTTAGTATGTCGTCCAAAAGATGAAAAAAACATCATAGTTTAGTATGTCGTCCAAAACATCACAAAAACGTCATAGTTTAGTATGTCGTCCAAAAGATGAAAAAAACATCACAGTTTAGTATGTCATTCAAAATGTGAAAAAACGTCATAGTTTAGTATGTCGCCAAAAACGTCATAGTTTAGTACGTCGTCCAAAACATCACAAAAATGTCATAGTTTAGTATGTCGTCCAACATCACGATAAAAATGTCATAGTTTAGTATGTCGTCCAACATCACGATAAAAATGTCATAGTTTAGTATGTCGTCCAACATCACGATAAAAATGTCATAGTTTAGTATGTCGTCCAACATCACGATAAAAATGTCATAGTTTAGTATGTCCTCCAAAATATGACCAAAATGTCATAGTTTAGTATGTCGTCCAACATCACGATAAAAATGTCATAGTTTAGTATGTCCTCCAAAATATGACCAAAATGTCATAGTTTAGTATGTCGTCCAACATCACGATAAAAATGTCATAGTTTAGTATGTCCTCCAAAATATGACCAAAATGTCATAGTTTAGTATGTCGTCCAAAACATCACAAAAATGTCATAGTTTAGTATGTCGTCCAAAACATCACAAAAACGTCATAGTTTAGTATGTCGTCCAAAACATCACAAAAACGTCATAGTTTAGTATGTCGTCCAACATCACGATAAAAACGTAATAGTTTAGTATGTCGTCCAAAACATCACAAAAATGTCATAGTTTAGTATGTCGTCCAACATCACGATAAAAATGTCATAGCTTAGTATGTCGTCTAAAATGTCACAAAAATGTCATAGTTTAGTATGTCGTCTAAAATGTCACAAAAATGTCATAGTTTAGTATGTCGTCCAACATCACGATAAAAATGTCATAGTTTAGTGTGTCGTCCAACATCACGATAAAAATGTCATAGTTTAGTACGTCGTCCAAAACATCACAAAAATGTCATAGTTTAGTATGTCGTCCAACATCACGATAAAAATGTCATAGCTTAGTATGTCGTCTAAAATGTCACAAAAATGTCATAGTTTAGTATGTCGTCTAAAATGTCACAAAAATGTCATAGTTTAGTATGTCGTACAACATCACGATAAAAATGTCATAGTTTAGTGTGTCGTCCAACATCACGATAAAAATGTCATAGTTTAGTATGTCGTCTAAAATGTCACAAAAATGTCATAGTTTAGTATGTCGTCCAACATCACGATAAAAACGTCATAGTTTAGTATGTCGTCCAACATCACGATAAAAACGTCATAGTTTAGTATGTCGTCCAACATCACGATAAAAACGTCATAGTTTAGTATGTCGTCCAAAACATCACAAAAATGTCATAGCTTAGTATGTCGTCCAACATCACGATAAAAATGTCATAGTTTAGTATGTCGTCCAAAATATGAAAAAAACGTCTTAGTTTAGTATGTCGTCCAACATCACGATAAAAACGTCATAGTATAGTATGTCGTCCAAAATATGAAAAAAAGTCTTAGTTTAGTATGTCGTCCAAAAAGTGGAAAGAAGGTTCTCAGGTAGCTCAACTGGATGAGAGAGTGAGTCATAAACAGCACCCCCACCACCACCACGGAAGATCCACCTCTGCATCAACAGTAATTGAAATGTTCAGCTAATCTAGCTGTTATGAATAAATGTCCAAAAAATCCAAAAAATCCCCAAATTTCTGAAAATTTGCAAAACCTTCAAGAAGAAAATTTCAATAATTCCTTAAAAATTTTATTTTAAATAAAATCTCTCAAATTTGGAAAGGAAATTCTTGCAAATATTTTCAAAAAATGAGTAAAAATCTTCCAAAAAAAAATCCTCAAAATATCTAAAGTAATTAGATGTGTATCAGTAAAACTCCTAATAGTTTCTTTAAGAACATTCACATAAAAATCAACCAAAATCCAGCAAAATTCGCTGCATTTTGGTTGATATTTTTGTGAATGTTCTTAAGAAACATATTTAACATGTCTTTTTTCCACCAAAAAATATTCAAATACTTCCCAAAAATGTTGAAAATGTGGACATCAGAAGTTTCACTGTGAACATTTTTTTTTTTTTTCACATTTTCAAACTAAAACGGGTCAATTTTGACCCGCAGGACGACACAAGGGTTAAAAATGTTACTGTCTTTGCTGCAACTCGTCTGCTAAAGAAACTGCAAACATGCTCCGTTAGCTCTTTTCAGGATAAACATGAGTTTTCAAAAATATATATTCAAAGAAAATCGAGACACAGCAGAGCTGCTGGTGGAAACAGTAATATAAAGATATACGGTCTGGTGCATTTATTATTTTTTTCCTGGGATCAGCACTCTCCCATTTTACAAATGAAAAACAGAAATTCACTGAGCAAAGCAAAAGAAGAAGTGAGGAATGTAAAGTTCAAAAACAGTTTGGGAAATGATATCACAGTTCAACATCAATCACTTTGTGGAAGTAGCTCACTGTGAAAATGAAAAGAAAGGAAATCGTATCACTTTCATGTCAGACTTCATCCCTGTGAGTGAAGATAACAGGGTTTATCAAACGCTCCCAGAGGCTTAAAGGACCATCAGTTCTCTCCTCAGACCTCATGTGGCTTATGTCAGCCTATCAGTTACTTTATGTAATTGAAAGCACCAATAATAACGATGTTGTATCAGCAACCAAATACTTACATTTAACATTAAGTGCAGAAGAATGCCCCCTGTGACTGATCCATCATTACATATTAAATCTATTGATTGACATATGAGCAGCGTTTGCCTGTCTGTTGTCATCCAACACAGAGAAAGTTTTTGCTACTTTGAACAGTCAAGTCCACAAGTTTTTGGACAGTGAAACAAATTTAGTAATTTTAGCTCTGTGTGCCCCCACAGTGGATTCAGAAAGAAGCCATAAATATGTGACTGAAGTTTAGACTTCCAGCTTCAGTTCTGGGAGTTTGAAAAATACTGTCTTTGCTGTTTTCCAATATCCATTCGTTTTCACAGGCTCAGAAGTAACTAGACAGCTGACGGATATGCAGTCAAGGAGTTCAGGGAGTTAAGATTAATGGGAATTCTCAGTTTGCGTTTCAAAGAAATGGTAATGCAAAGGAAGGAGATCTATCTTTAGCATGAAAGAACAAAACAGACCTGGCAGAGACAGAGTAGAAACTTTAAGAGTGGCTACATGAACAATTTGGGAGTTTCTTAACCCTCCTGTTGTCCTGCGGGTCAAAATTGACCCGATTTAAAGTTTGAAAATGTGGAAAAAAAATATTTTCACAGTGAAACTTCTGATGTCCACATTTTCAACATTTTTGTGAAATCTTTGAATATGTTTTGGAAGAAAATAAAATGTTAAAAATGCTTCTTTAAGAAAATCAACCAAAACTTAGTGAATTTTGCTGGGTTTTGGTTGAGCTTTATGTGAATGTTCTTTAAGAAAATATTAGAAGTTGTACTTATATATATGTAATCACTTCAGATATTTTTAGATATTTTTTGGAAGATTTTTACTCATTTTTTGAAAATATTTACAGGAATTTTGTTGCCAAATTTGGGGGATTTTTTTTTTAAATAAAACTTTTCAGGGACATTTTTAAGGAATTATTGGAATTTTCTTCTTGAAGGTTTTGCAAATTTTCAGAAATTTGTGGATTTTTTTTGTGGAATTTTTTGACTTTCTTCAGACAAGGAAACAATATTTTTTGGTGCTTGTAAATGAGGGCAACAGGAGGATTTAAAAAAAAGACAGGAGAGTTCAGCAACACCTAAAGGCCAAGATGACCTTCTTCTTCTAGACTTCTTGCCTTTCCAGCGACCATGCCTTTCCACTTTTTTTCTGTCATACATTTCATATGTTACAGTGTTGGCCTTTGATGTATTTGTCCAGTCCTTGATGTTGTCAATATATGTCATTCTCTGGCGTCTTGTAGCTTTCTTCCCTTCTAGGACCATGCTAGTCCTAGAAGACCACCGAACACAGCTAAAGTGGACAAACAAGTAAAGAATTCACAAGATCCAACCAAGTCAGAAAGACTCTGGAGGAACACCACTGTCAAAGTGTCCAATGAAGAGACGTCTTCATGAAGGTAAATACAGAGTTTACCTCAAGGTACAGACCGTTAACACTCGATTAGACTCTTCCAGAAAACATCTCAAATAAAATACAGCCCAGTTCTAGAGCAAGATTCTTTGGCGTGATGAAACCCAGATGAGCTTTGAAGAGTGAAGAGAAGTGAAAGATCTTATGATCCAGAGCATAGCACATCATTTGTCCAACATGGCGGTGGCGGTATCATGTCATACTTATGCTCTGTATGGCCGCCAGTGGAAATGGGTCACTGGCGTTTATTGATGATGGGACCGCTGATATCAGGATTAACTCTGAAGTTTATAGAGCTTAACTCTCAGCTCGGATTCTATTATATGCTGCCAAACTGATGGACGCTGCTCCACAGTACAGCTGATAAGGGCCCAAAACACACCACAAAGGCAACCCAAGAGCTCCCGAAGGCGAAGAAGTGGAATGTTCCTAAACAGCCGAGTCAGACACCTGACCTCAACCCAACTGAGCTGTTTTCTGAAGACTAAATTGAGGGCAGAAAGATCACAAATAAGCAGCAAGTGAATGTAGGTGCAGTGAAGGTCTGGCAAAGCATCTCAAGGGAAGAAACTGAGCATTTGGTGACGTTTACGGGCTCCAGACTTCAGGCAGTCATCGGCTGCATCCAAGCATTAAAAATAATCCTCATATAAATATTGTTATGTTTGTTTGTCCAATTAGTTTTGAGGCTGAGAAGATGAAGCGGCTGTGGAAAAACTGGCTTGAATTCCTGAACACTTACTGCTCTATTTTTGTAAAACCCCTTGAATTAAAGCTGAAAGTCTACACTTTAATTACGTCTTATGTGCTTCATTTCCAATCCGTTAAGGTGGTGAACAAAATTACAAAACTGTGTCATTGTCCAAAACCTTATGGTCCAGACTGTCCCCAACTGATTCCCAACCAAGTGATCAGTTTATTAGTGTCGGAAAAAGTTCTGCTACACCTCTTTATTTTTGGAACTTTTCTTAAATTTTCAGCTATCCGAGAAGTAGATGACGACTGTCTATCGGTATTGTTATTTATGAAATTGAAATACAAATGTAAAAACTAAATTGCACCAGATTTTGGGATATCTAACTAAATACAGTCAAAACATTGTACATGAAGTTGAAATATTGCACATGAAAAAATAATTATTGCACTTGATGTAACTATTACACGTGATATTGAAATATTGCACATTACACTGACACATTGCACATAAAATTAAATACTGCACACAAAAATAAAATATTGCACACAAAAAAACATATTTGTCATGAAATTTGAATATTGCACATAACATGAAACAGTGCACATGAAATGGGAATATTGCACTTGAATATGAAGTATTGTAAATGAAATTGTGATATTGCACATAATGATTAAATTTTGAACATGAGGTTTACGTTATGCAAATGAAGCTGAAACATTACACACGGTAACTGCACACGAAGTTGAAAAATTGCATGTGAAACTGAAATTTTGTGCATTAAACAAAACATTGTAACTGAAAAAATTTAATATTGTACATGAAACTGAATTATTGCACATGAGAATTTAAAATTCTCAAGTGCAATAATAAATGCATAAAGTTGTATACGTTTATGCATTTATCTATTGCAAATTATTATCAAATATTTGAATGCTTTGTCACATCTGCCTCTGAAATTATAAGTAAAGTAGAATAAAATATCACTTACAGTTGTCGGGTCAATATAAAATTGCGGGACTTTTTGTATCATAGTTGACATTTTTGCTGTTTTCAGACCTAAAATCAACATGGCCGCTTATAACCAAACACCACATGGCATTTTTACAGAAAGATTCTTCTAAAATATTCTATAAACAATCGAGTAAATTGAAATTGAAAGTTATATATAAAGATATTGTAGTAAACCCGATGACATGCGATAAATCCACCCTTGACTCACACACTACTTTATATTGAATAAATAAGAAAGCCTTGGAGTCCTACCAGTCTTTTCTTCAGGAGGAAATGACATCATGTGGAGCAGGTCATGTGATCTGGAATTAACACACTTCCTTGAGAGGTGTTTTTGTAATGGCTAACTTAGTTGAAAGTGATTTCTCGGACACAGATGCAATTTGTTATTTTCCATATATTGCCAAACAAGAACTATCTGTCATGATTATCTCAGCTTATTAAAGAGAACACAATCAAAACTATTTTTGAATAAGTTCATTTTATTATTGTTTAGCTAATTAGAAGGTGGTTTTAATTAAATTTGTACGGTTATTTAGTTGACATTTTAGTGACTGTTTCCATCATAAGTGATAATTATGGAATTTGTAAAGATGTGATCACAATGAACATAAAAAGGCACATTTTTTTTTCACTTTTAACAAAAATGTTCCAAAAGTCCCTCAATTATACACTAACCCAGCCAGTATAATGTTACTTTCCAACCACTGGAGAGCTCAGCTATTAAAAGATAGCCCTCATTCCCTTCTGTGGGTGTCTGGGACTCTCTCACTGTACATTAATTGAAGCTTTGACCTTTATATTTTTGAAATGTAGGCTATCAGACCACACATACACACACACACCTCATGGGCAAGCCGCAGATGCTTCCTGTATCCTTCACACCACTTGGGGCAAACCTGCTCCTTCCTCCCTTCCTTCCTTCCACCTGTGCAGCTGGATGGATCCACACTGCGGTGATCCAGAAAACACCTGGAGACCCGGAGAGCCACGGTGGGCTGGAGGGGACGGACGGAGTTGTGGCTCCCTGCACCTTTAAGACTGCATGTGGTCCACATCTCGCTGCTCCCATGGCAGGCTGTGGAGGTGCACGCTTTCAAAGTTTGACTGGGGAATAAGAGGGAACAGTGGAGACGGAGGCAGCGGCGGCAGCAGCAGCGTCGCCCCGCCGGGAAACACACACCATCAGAGAGAGGAGGAAGGAGAGGGAATAAAAAGAAGGAGAAAAGAACCGCAGCTCGCCCTGGGAGTGTCCGGAGATAAGAACAAAAGATGACTGAGCGGATTCTCGCTTTCTAAATGGAAAACACAAGCAGGTTAATATAAAAGCCAGTGTGGCTGCAGCCTGCCTCTCTGCTCCTCTTCCTCCTCCTCCTCCTCCTCCTCAGCCATGCCGCTTGTATTCCGCACGCTGCTGTTCGGCTTTGTAACGCTGCTGGTTGTGCTTTTGATAATTGATGATATTGCACAAGTGGAAGAGGAAGAAGAAACTGCGTGAGTAAAGCCGCCGTAATTGATCCGTGCTGTGTGTGTATTTGTGTTTGTGTGTGTGTGAGTGCAGCAGCCCCCATTGTTTTCCTGTCCGGCAGGTTATCTCTTTCTATTTCTTTATAGAGATTCTAATCTATGAAGTGTTGAGATAGAGACTGAGGAAAAAAAGAGAAAAGAATATATGAATGGAATAGATGAAGTTTCGCCGTTGCGTTGAAGTTTGATTGTGGGTAAAAGTGTGTGTTTCTCCATTTGTAACACTTGGGTGCAGCAGGAGCAGCTGTTCCTGCCTGCATGGGTCTCCGAGGATTAGGCTATTTGTCTTGCAGCAGTCTGCATGCGGGATGGGATACATTTACACTAGAAGGGGAGAATAGTGAGAAGACAGCGAGAGGAGGAGAAGGAGGGGGCAACAGATTGGAAACAAAAGAGGCTTTCCCATTTCTTCTCTTTTATTCCCCCTCCTCTCATTCTCACTTTGAAATGTTGAGCAGTGCACCAGAAATCTTGCCCCACTTGCATTTGACCTGCAAGGAAACCCAGTCTTAATTTAGCATGAAAAGCAGCCAAAAAATCCATCCAGCCCTCCACAGTGCAACATCCTCCTCCTCAGCGCTGTATTTACCTGAATACTTTTTTCTCCCCCCTCTAACAGTGCAAAGTGGATTTCCCTTTCAGCAAGAGCATTTTTTTGTTTGTTTTGAATGCAATTACCCGGCTATGGCTCACATTGTAATGAGGTCACATTGGTTTGTGATTCGCCGTGGGAGAAGAACCAGAACCAATTGCACTTGTGCACAAATGCAGCCCTAACACACTTATAACAATGTATTTAAACGACGGCAGGATTCTAAGGAGATGAGTGAGAGGGAGGCCGGCGGGGGTCTTCTGGTTCAGTTTTTCACTCCTTCATTTAGACAACCACCGGCAGCCTGTCACAATTTTATCAGATGTGACCAAGGTCATGGTTGCAAAATTGCCCGAGGCTTAAAAATCTCAATGCATATGCAGCGCATCTACTGTAAACGCATCCCTGCTGATGAATTCGACGCCCTTGTAAAAAAGATTGCTCACTTCCAAGTGAAAAGAAAACCTCCTTTCAGTATAATGGGGCCCCATTAAGGCCACATTTCTCCTCATTACATCAGCAAATGGGCCCACAGTGGAGCTCTCTAAAAATACCTTGATGTGTGCTTTTTCACATTCTGTCTTGAGAGACGGATGTACAGTACGCCTGCTACTGAATACAGTCGCTGCATTAAATGGAAGAAGCCAGGCTGCAGCTAAGTGCTTCATAATTCAATCTAAATCGCTTTTTTTTCCCCTCCCCGCAGAAATATTGGACATTCAAAGAAGATGAACTTACATCGGCTCATCCCCAAACCGCACAGGTCTGAAATCTTATCTCCACTCACACGCTCACACATGCACGTATAGCTGCAGACCACCAGCGGGGAGCTAAACGTCTCTGTAATTTTCACTTGCCATTGGTCATTGAATCCTTTGCAGCCTCTATAACACAGTGAGTCATCCACCTCTTTAAGGCAAGACGACTATAAATACCCATCAATGTGGTCATATCTGTGTGGCAGTACAAACATCTGCTGTGAGAATGGAGCGGAATTAAACTTTTTAAATGCTGCAGTTTTCCTCATAACAGCGCTTTATTGAATGTAAGCCTCATTCAAGGCCAGTCAAGGACGGCAGTTTTGTCTAAACACAATGATGGAAGAACAGTTTACACAATAAATACTTGCCAGTCCTGCATTCGTAGCAGTAGTCAATTAACCCTCCTGTTGTCTTCACATACGGGCACCCAAAAAAATATTGTTTCCCTGTGAAAAAAAGCAAAAAATTCAGCAAAGAAATTCCCCAAATTTCTGAAAATTCGCAAAACCTTCAGGAAGAAAATTCCGATAATTTCTTAAAAGTTTCCCTTAAAAGTTTTATTTTTAAAAAATCCCCTCTTGCATTTAAAAAAAAAAAGAGTAAAAATCTTCAAAAAATCCTAAAAATATGTAAGGTGATTGCATATATATCAGTAAAGCTTCTAATATTTTCTTCAAGAACATTCACAAAAAAATTTTACCAAAATCCAGCAAATTTCACTGGATTTTGGTTGATTTTTTTGGTGAATGTTCTTAAGAAACATTTATATCTTTTCTTTTTTTCCACCAAAAAATGTTCAAAGATTTCCCAAAAATGTTGAAAATGTGGACATCAGAAGTTTCACTGTGAAAATATATATTTTTTCCCACATTTTCAAACTTTAAAACGGGTCGACACGAAGGTTAAGAGCGCACAAGATAACTGCAATGTATTTTTTAATGTGTAAAAAACATTATATGCAGGTAGTGTAGCTGCACCAGCTGATAACCAATGAAAGCAATGGTTAGTCTATAAAAACCCACAAAATGTAATGTACTAGTACATGTATCTTGTTACAATCCACTGCTCTTTATGCAACACTTCAATCACAAATTTGTCTCAGGACTACATGTTTTGTACAAGAAAAATTAAAGCTTCCCTTTAAACCCTTAGATCCACACAGTGCATGGACTCAATAACAAGCCTTCTTTTTAAAGATCAAGATTTTGTGTCTATAAAAGGAATCTTTATTGTCTTTAGAAAGGCTGCAGCGCCTGTGGATCCCACTGCTTCACCAAGACCGAGCACACACACAGACCGCCGTCGTCCAAGCAACACCACCGTCAAACACTCGCCAAACAGCTGGACCTTCAATAAGACCCTCTCCAACCTCATCAGGTATTTTCATCACTCTCCGCTGTTATCTCTGCAAGGTTCTGCGCTCCATTAAGCAGAGTCTTTCCTAACTAGAGCATATTTTCTCTCTCTGCAGGAAGAATATTCTGAGATTCCTCGACCCTGAGAGAGATATCTCGATTCTGAAGGGCACGCTCAAACCGGGAGATATCATCCACTATGTTTTTGATCGCCACAGCACCACAAACATCTCAGAAAATCTCTACCGTCTCTTGCCAACTGTATCCCCCATGAAGAACCAACATCACAGGCGCTGCGCCATTGTGGGCAACTCTGGGATTCTGCTCAACAGCAGCTGCGGACTGGAGATCGACTCTCATGACTTTGTTATCAGGTAGTTTTTTTTAACCAAAAGAGCATAAGTGATTTCGGCGTTGGAAGTCTTCCACTTGAAGTAAATCGTAGAAGATGCCAGTTAAAGTGGGCTGTAATTGAAATGGATCAGCGTATTAGTTTCAGGTTTAGGCTTATCTTACTTTACTGACAGTATAATTCACATTGGTATGATAATCACTTTCTGGAGTCCTCGGTTTGATTCAGGTTCAGAGTTGATGCCCACACAGCTGGAAATATATTAATTGCACTTTTGAAAAAGCCGTTAAAACCTTTTTAATAACTTAAAGTTGGAAACCAGCTGCCAGACTGAGAGCAATTAAATGCATGATGATACATGAAATTGACATTTTGAAAAGCTTTCGCATCCAGCAGTAACACATTATGCTTTTCAGCAAAACACCAGCACTCTCCTGGGCTCTGCTCTCATTTAGCTCTGTTTGTGTTTGGGTGCAAGCAGCAGCATCACTGAGTGGGCTGTTTATCACTATTCAGACCTGTCATCGGAGAGAAAATAAGTCTGTCCAGGGTCATATTATAATGGCAGGTACAAAAAAAAAGGTGCTCTGGTTTCAAATTCCGTGTAGAGCGAGGCACATCTGGACAGGTATCTATGATGAAAAAGCAGCCTGTCATAAATCACAGACTTTAATGTGGGTGTGAATGGAGAAGGAAGCAGCTGTGCGCCGTAGCACCTCATTGAGGTGATTGATCGATAGCTGAATGAGCCCCAGAATCCTGTATGTCCCTTTTTCTTATTCAGAAATTGATTTTGTTGTCTGTGCACCTTGTCTTTTCTAAATGCTGCAATGTTATGCAGATGAGGAGAGGTCATGATTTCCAGACTCCAGCAGCATGTTAATAACGCCGGCCTGGGGCTTGGCGGTAATGGTTGGCTGAAGGCAGAGACAGAATGGGGAATGTGTCATTTTTAGAAGCTAAAGAATTTGCTTCAATACTGATATCAGATGGAGAGATAATGTCTCAGCTAAATATAGTCCTCTACCCGTCACTTGGTTTCCGCAAAGATAGGCTGACAGTGTTTGGGATTACAAGGTATAGACGATTTCAGCTCAGTGTTAGAACAATGTTTGCCTAGCAGCTGTTGTTTGAGCAGGTACACTGGCTGTCACGGTAAATTGATAGCAAACATTAAGATGTAAAAGAACACAAAGTCCCAGTCCAGTGAAAACCATGCAGGTAAAAGATGTGGGAAATAAGTATTCAGATTGCGTTCTTCACTAAAAGTAGCAGTACATCAGTGGAAAATACTCTGGTAAAGGTAATAGTCATGCATTTTACAAAACATTAAAATATATTGAATGCATTAAAAGAGCAAGTACTCATTATGTAGAAAGGCCCATTTCAGAATGTGCATTATAGTATTGGATTCTAAATATTGATGCAGTCATGTCTAGACATCAATTTAATAGTACAGAGGTTAAACCTTAAACACTGAGGGGTAGCTCATGAATTAAAAGATAAATAAATAATGATAACATATAATAATTTATTTGTCAATTCTATTAATATTAACTTGTAGACTGGCTGGTATTTTAAGCGACCAAATAAATGTAGTGGAATACGCAGGATAATTTCTTTTCTATTTTCTTTGTGGTGTAGTAGAAGTGCAATGTAGAACAAAACTGGAAAAACGTAAGTAAATAAGAAAGACCGTGAAACTATAGTTTAGTGCAGTGCTTTGTTATGTTCCATGTTATGTTATGTTACGATTTCCACACCCTCAGACTTTTGCAGAGCATTTTGGTAACTTTTGATCATCCATGCCTGGTGTACATCCTGGCCAAATTTCAGCTCCATTGGGGTCACCCTGTTTGAATTCATAGCTTTTGAAAATGTGCAAAAATTGGTCCAAAATCCTCCAAAATATGACACATAATTCAAATAATTCTACTTCCTGTTGGGTTTTGGGTATTTTTGCAAGAGGCTTTCCTGTGTATCCTTAGGTCTTAGGCTACATATTTTTTACCAAATTTCCTAACGCTAGGTGACACATACTGGCCATAGTAAATGTTTCAAATTTTACAGCTATGGAGTCATTTTGGCTCACACCTATGTAATTCCCCTAAAATATGAAATTTTTCGCCGGTCCTGATGCGTGTGCATAGTTTCACACATTTTCGATTATCTTTAGGCTGCTAAATTCAAGTTTCAAAACATGGGAAAATAATTCACAATCGGGTTTCAATAAGGTGTTCGCACCATTGATGCTCAGACCCTAATTAATCAGAAGTCCAGTCTAGACATTGTTAATGTGGTAAATGACTATTCTAGTTGATTTTTAATGGGATATCAATATAGGGGTACAGAGGCCTATTTCCAGCAACTATCAGTCCTGTATTGTAATGCTACATTGTGTTAGCTAATCGTATTGAGAGGCTTATTGATGATTAGATTGTATTTATGAATAAAAGTGTGAGTTTTCATGGAAAACATAAAATTGTCTGGTTGACCCCAAACTTTTGAACATAGTGCATGTTTTGAATGTAAATTTTCTTCGGGATTATTAAAGTATCTATCTATCTATCTATCTAATCGACAACCTTGTACTCGTAAAGGTGTAACCTGGCGCCAGTGGACGACTACTCTCGGGATGTTGGCCGGCGGACCAACCTGGTGACCATGAACCCCTCGGTGGTCCAGCGGGCCTTCCAGGACCTGGTCAGCGAGGAGTGGACGGAGCGTTTTTTGCAGCGTCTCCGGAGCCTCAGCGGCAGCGTGCTGTGGATCCCGGCCTTCATGGCTAAAGGTGGAGAGGAGCGGGTGGAGTGGGCCCTTCGTCTCATCCTGCTGCACACCGTGGACGTTCGCACTGCCTTCCCGTCGCTGCGCCTCCTCCACGCCGTCAGAGGGTAAGACGCAGATCGGGCACAGCTGCTGCTCCTGGTGCGCTGCGTCTCATAAGAACACCTGCGAGCAGCATAATCGAGGGCTCGGCTGGCTCTAATCTGCAACCTATGAGGCTATTATTAAACCGAGTATTACAGCAGGTCACCAGGGGCAGCCGGTGGGAGAAAGCTACTCTCGCTTCTCACTCAGCAGGCACTTCCAGTCACCTTATCAAATGTGTAAAATGTGTGTTTTCCTTTTAAATGGGTCTACTTTGTGCTTTATTGGCTTGCTAGAATCAATTGTTAACGTCTCTGTCTCCTGAACAGACTGTCTGACATTTTGGAAAATATGCTTATTTGCTCTTTTGCTGAGAGCTCGATGAGGAAATCGATTCTGCTCTCATGAGTCGTTTCCATCTCTTATTTTCATGTGCATGAATGGGGAGCACTTTTTTTTGAATGATTTTGGACAGAGTGAGCATTTAAGTCATAAGACTTATCAGCTATGTCTTTGCCTCCAGACAGCATGAAACATGTCCAATACCAGCTGACATGAATTCCAAATACTTCTCTCATTTTTCTCTCATACAGACATAGTTTTGCTTGTTTCATCTTCTTCTATGAGTTTTTTTTAGCCGTTGGCAAATGACTGCTTTTGTTTCTGACTTCTTGTAGTCTGTTTAGTACATCCATCTGTTATGTAGCTTATATTGCAACTTCCTGATAGCATTTCTTAGTGTGATTTATTTGGCCTACAGCAGTCAATAGAAACATGTCCAATTCTTGTTTCATTTTTATGACGTTTGAAAAGTTTGCTTCCAATTTGCTTGATAATTCCATGAAAACGCAGCTCTGTTGTGTGTTAAGTGGAAGCAGGAGCAAAGTAGAGGTTAGTATAGAGATCTGAAGCGAAAAGCAAACGGCTTCCAGTCCAAAGTTCAAAATAAACCTACCGACACCTCTGAAGCTCGTATCTTGTGTTTAATATAACAAGGTGCTAGCGGCTTGTTGGGGCTCTAATTAAATGCCGCAGTGCGTCAGCTAAAAGCTAAAAAAAAAATGTAAAAGAATAGATATAACAAATGGGATGCCACCTTTTGGTTTGTGTAATACCCAGTGTTGGGCACGTTACTTTAAAAAAGTAATTAGTTATAGTTACTCATTACTTCTCCAAAAAAGTAACTGAGTTAGTAATTGAGTTACTCCACTATGAAAGTAACTAGTTACCAGGGAAAGTAATTATTACGTTACTTTTTTCTTTTAAGTTTAAAAACACATACCTCCCCACCCAGAGCGGGTTTCATAAGCCAGGTGCACAGAATGGAACAGCAAAAACATCGGCAGCATGTTTTCAACAACATAACGGCCTAACAGTTCGTTAAGTTCCGTCTGTGTCACAAGTTTCTGTGGAGCTGGGGCAGAAAAATCCAGCTTTGGCTGCTCGGACGGCGTGGCTCCGTGTCCTTCGTTGGCGGAGCTCACGTTAACAGCACCTGGCTTGCCATCATTAGCGGGGTCAACGATATTTTTAGCCACTAGCGTAGTAGAAGCGTGTGCAGTCAAGAGGTGCTTCATTAAATTTGAATTGCTTGTATTGGACGTTGACAAACTCTTTACTCTGGGACGACATAATGTACACTCAACATGTACATTTTTGCCTTTTACCTCGATGAGGTTGAAGTAGTGTCTGTATTTCCATCTTGAAAACGCCGTCTTTCCTCTCAACTCCGGACTCGCCATCTCATCGTAGTTTGTGTTTGTATGTGTGCTGCTATGTGCTGCTGGGTTTGTGTGTAAAGCAGCACCCGCCCACCTGATGTCTCTGGTTGGCTGAATATGAAATCTTACTCTACCTTAGCCAATCATCATTATGAAGGCAGTTATCGCGCCCCTCCCTTCCCACCATCACCAAAGGAGGAAAAAAAAGATAAGTCGGATGACAGCTTCAATAAAGTACCGCATAAACGACGTGTTGGTAACAGTAACAGCGTTGTAACGGTAGAGAAAGTAATCAGTTAGATTACCCGTTACTGAAAAAAGTAACGCCGTTAGTAACGACGTTTATTTTAATGCCGTTATTCTCATCACTGGTAATACCATTGTAAAGTATGAAATCTGGCACTTGACCATCGCAGTGTTGGTTTCTAGAGACCAGATTGGACAATGAAAGAACAATCAAAATGTAACCGTGACCTTAAATATGCCCTTCTTTGTCATCTATTTCATTCTAAATGGGACCATAACGTACGAAATTAACACCATGTTATATTACAAAAAGCCTGAAACTAGTCACTGAGACCAAAAACCAATCAAGGAAACGTTTACAGAGCTAATAAATGAAAGGAGAAGTAGGGTTATATTCTCACAGACTTCTATAAAATCAGACCTCAGGAGTCGCCCCCTGCTGGCTGTTACAATAGACGTGTCAGACACTTCTGCACTGGCATCACTGTTTAGATCTATATTCTGTTTCCATCTTTTCCATACAGTCAATGATCTAAATCAAACCACAAGTGCCAACCTCACGGTGGAATTAAAGGAAATAGCAGTGGGTTGCAGACAGCGGTGGACCACTGGGCAGCACTCACATGCTTTGACTTTATCTTAGTGAAGAACAGCAGATTGCAGTGAGTCCTGTCGTCACCGTGAGATTGCCAGGCAACCGCAGCAGAGATGCCGCTTGAAAGTGCTGGGAAGACGGACGTCATGTTGTTCATGATGTCGATCTACTCATCTAATTGCCGGCAAGAGAACAAATGTGCACGTTTTTACAATTCCCAGAGCTGCTCCTTTAATTGAGGTGTAGTCTGAGTCTGATTGCTGTCACCAGGTGTTAGTTCTCAGCTCAGCGTGACTCACAGTCAGCATTTTCAACCCTGCTTGAGGAAAATGTGAGCTTGTGAGAAGATCAGTTTGCCTTAAGCTTAAATTAACTGCAGAATGTTATTTGTTAGTTCTGTTGTTGAGAGGCTGGTTTATTTATTCATTGTTGATGTTGATTTATTTTAAAGATAGTGAGCGATTCTTTTACTAGGACTGTGTGTTGCGTATGTGTCCGATACATCCTCAGCTGCCTTCAGGCTTTTCTACAATCCTTCGATGCAAGTTTTCATTATCTTGCAGTCCTCGCTTCTCTCAACACGACCAGACTCCGCTCTGGAGATTTCCTGCCTCGTTAAAAGCCTAACAACCACCGCTGGTCACTGACCAAATTATGCCATTTTGTATGCTCCAACTAGCTCTCGGTATTGCAACTGGCCATGGGTTTTGTCGCTAACAGACTGTGAGGTCAATCTGTTGCAAAGTTAAATCATTTAGCTTGAATTTTATCAGAGATGTAACATTTGTCTTTATAGTAGAGTCTCCTCCTGACCTTTTCTCAGTGAAGCTGAACTTTAAATCCCCATAGTGAGCAGTAGAGGACAAAGGATCTGCTCATATTCACTCCAACCAAATGTCACCTCAGACTATTTTGTTGATAATTGGATCATTTTTTCTGGTTGTTAGGACGCTTATTATCTGCTGCTGTATTTGACCGGACTATAAACTTGCCCACTGTTCGACCTGCGTGACCCATGAGCCGCTTTAAATAGCACAACCTCTGCATCTCAACACAACCTTCCACAGTAACCACAGAGGGTGTTAGAGGAGAGAGAGGCAGCGATGGCCTCGAGGCTGGACAAATGGGCGAGTGACTGAAAGGGAAAATGAAGTTAGGGCAAGCGAATGGCTGACCATCTGTCCCCAGAGCCGCTCCCCAGGGAGGCATGTGGCATGTCACTGTCATAGGAGCTCCTCGGTCAACTAAAGGAGAAGACAACAGTTGTGCTGAGCAGCTCCAGTCTGTTGTGTATTTTGTATAAAAAAAGAAAAAAGAAAAGCAGAGGCAGTAAAAGAACATGTGCTCAACAAACACGCAGCAGAAACCGTCAACCTGAACGAGTAATTTATCGTCAAATTAAGCCTTCTGGAGTTATTTTTTTCTTAAGAGACACACAGTAAAAGCTCTGCCGCTGTGGTGAGAGACTTCTTTTTTTTTCCCACAGAGCAATTTCCATTACTTCAGGAGTGTCTGAGTGTTTGTTTCCTCTACAGATGGTGCTTGTATCAAAAAAAAGCACTAGATTTAAGATCTGTTTTTGTTTTAAATTGCAAACGTGTGAAGAATATTACTGAGAACGGCACTGCAAGTTGCAATTATTATTGGTATCACTCTGTTGATTAATCACTAAATTTTCAGTCTTCAAGTGGCATATTTGTGGCAGTCTGCACTGAAAAAACTCAGAGACAATTAGTGTGCAAGGCAAATCCTCACATTTGAGAAGCTGTAACAAGAGAATGTTTGCTGGTTTTGCTTGATAAATTACTGCAACTATTAATTTTTCCATCAGAGTGACTTTGGATTAATCAAGAAGCTGGAAGTGGAAGAGATTTTATGAATAGACATCCTTAAGGGTCGGTTTGTTGTTGTACAACACAGAAACAGCTCTAGGCTTTTGCTTGTGTGCCGCAGGAATCAGCTCCTCTCAGCATGTTTCAATGCATTCTATATGTGACTTAACCCTCCTGCTGTCTTCATTTACGGGCACCAAAAAATATTGTTTCCTTGTCTGAAAAAAAAAAAATTCTGTAAAAAAAATCCCCAAATTTCTGAAAAATTGCAAAAACCTTCAGGAAGAAAATTCCAATAATTCCTTAAAAGGTTTCCCTAAAACTTTTATTTAAAAAAAAAAATCCCTCAAATTTAGCAAGAAAATTCTTGTAAATGTTTTCAAAAAATGAGTAAAAATATTCAAAAAAATCCTAAAAATATCTAAAGTGATTACATATATAGCAGTAACACTTTTGCTATTTTCTTTAAGAACATTAACAAAAAATCAACCTAAATCCAGTGAAATTCGCTGGATTTAGGTCGATTTTTTTGTGAATGTTTTTAAGAGACTTTTTTTAACATTTCTTTTTTTTCACCAAAAATGTTCAAAAATTTACCAAAAATGTTGAAAATGTGGACATCAGAAGTATTACTATGAAAACGTGTTTTTTTTCCACATTTTCAAACTTTAAAATGGGTCAATTTTGACCCGCAGGACAACACGAGGGTTAATCTAAAAACGCAGCAGGAGAATCAAACAAGTGATGCTGAAACTGTTTTCACTTTGCCCACTAGAAAAGAGCTGCAGAGACCTTGAATTTTTCATCCATCTAAGCGACTGCTGCTAATAGCACCTTGCTTGTCTCTGTCTACAGGTACTGGCTGACCAACAACGTTCACATAAAACGTCCGACCACCGGCCTCCTCATGTACACCATGGCCACCCGCTTCTGTGAGGAGATCCACCTCTACGGCTTCTGGCCCTTCCCTCTCGACCCGCACGGCAAACCGGTGAAATACCACTACTACGACACCCTGAAGTACGAGTACACCTCCAGCTCCAGCCCTCACACCATGCCCCTGGAGTTCAGGACCTTGAGCGCGTTGCACAGACAGGGGGCGCTGCGGCTCCACACTGGGACCTGCGATGTGATGCAGAAACTGCAGGAGGAGGTTCAGAGCAAATAGCTGGATGGGAGATCTCCATGGAAACGGCACTCTTGACTGAACAGAGCAAAGACTTTTTTTTTTCTTGTTACGACTACTTTTGTGAAACTTATTTTCAGGAACTGGAGTGAACATTTTCTCACTTGGTCGGTACGTTTCCGTTCAAACAGTGAGACCATTCTTTACGATATTAGTAATGGGACAGCAGTTAATGCTCCCAGCTTATGATATGATAGGGCTCCATTAAGGTCGCGTGGTGAATTATGCAGCGTGTCAACAGCATGAAGGGCTGCTGAATTGATGATGTGAATGCGAGTCGTTGGTCAGGCCGCAAGATGGAAGCACTTAATAATCAGGGAGAACTGCGATGAAAGAAGCTGACCAACATTTTGCTCTTAAACTGAGGAACACTTTTTTGGATCTTCTAAAAGACTCGTTCAACTTGTGATAACATTTCTTCTGATAGAGAACGTTTTATGCTTTTTGTAGCTTCTTATAAAGTACCTTCATTGGTGTTAGAGCAGGTAACTCACAAGCAAAAATTCAAGAAACGCCCACTGAAACCACGTGACAGTCAGGTCACCTTGAGAACCAAACAAAGGAGTGGAAGCATGTTGAGTCGAGTTCAACGGCTGCGGAGATAAAGAAGTGTGCCAGCTGTTCACATATGAATGTTTACCTAGACGTAGCCTACAGTGAACTCACTTTGTAAACTTTCCTTCAAAAAGCACCAGCCCTGTTCCTGCACTGCAAATGTCAGGCTGTAGTCGTACGATGGTGTTAAGAAAGCGTTTTGCTTTTTTTTAAATGAATGTATTTGTACTAAAGGAGCCCCATAATGTGCTTTAAATTAAGTCCTAGTCACAATTAACAATGGTTTCAGTGCAATAACACTGAGAGGAGGAAGAGCTGGAAACTTGTATGCCTTTGTTCACTAGAAATGATGTTTGAATTACACTTACACCTACAGCGTGTTTGGATTAGTATTTAACCACTACAGTAGGAGGACGCAGATATTTGTGGATTTAGTTAAAGCTGCCACTATTTTGTGCCTATAATCAATCATTTTTTCCCATTTAAAAGTGGACCATTCACATGCTCACGAGTGAAAATGTTCAGAGTTTACTTAAGTTATACTTCATGGTGTGAGGAAGACAGAAAAACTGATTGTCTTTATAGCAGCCTCTCTCAAACTTGGTTATGAATTAATACACAAACAGCATGTGCAAAAAATTCAGTTTTATTTTCAGTCTGCAGGCTTGTTTTTAAGTAGCTGTTGTCAGGAAAAATGTCTTTAATTTAAAAGCCAATACCAGACTGATCTTTCAAACCAAAACATCTTAATTGGATTATATTTTTGTACCTCAAGCTCCACTTCGGTTAGTTGTTCTGACACTGAGCTTCCTGCCAAATGCTTTGGGTATTTTTCTGCAACTAAATGCCCCTGTGTTAACAAAAATTACCAGAAGCATTTGAAATATGCCAAAAGCTCTGCAGCTAAACAAGTAGCCTCTCATGCGCTCCCAGCCATGTGATTTGTCCACAAAAGTGTTGTTTTGACGAGATGCGAATGTTGACTTGCATGTTGGCCTTATTACGACGCCAATTAAGTTAAGAATAGACATGAAAGTTCTACCAGAGACGTCAGTAATCTGAAGCAATGAAAGGTTTATTTGTCAAAGCTCGTCTGCGCTTGGCAAAAGTAGAAACATTCTGTGGCTGTAACTTTATTAAGTTAATTAAACCAGAAATCTGGAATTCGCCACAGTTTTGAAACCTTTCTGTCATGTAGTTGCTGCTGTGAAGCTGTGTGGATCGTGTTGTGTAGTTTGATCTCATGTTTTCTCATGTGTACTGTATGTTAACATCTGTTTAATGTCTATATTCCGGCAAACGCATAAGTTTTTGCATGCTTGTCTTGTTTTAATGGATACAACTTGAGAATATCTTGAATTTTTTTGTTCAAATACTCAGTCTGACTCATGGACATTTCAACTGTGCAGTTATGACAATGTGAATGTACTTCTCAATGGCAGAAAATACACAATAGATGAAAACGGGAAGAAAAAAACACATTTCCAAGCTCTCTCTTAAAATTATTTAACACTTCAAAGGAAGTGGTTTTATTTCAGTAGTGTTTCAAAGAAATGGAAACTGAGGAAACAGCCGTGGGTACACAAAACATCTGTGTCAGAAACCAAGCAGAGACTTGTTTTCCGTCGACTTCCAAAACAGTTTGAACATTCAGCGTTTTTTTTGGTTTAAATGTGGCATTAGGGAAATTAGCTACAGTCTTCACAGCTACCACAATGACTTTGATGTATTTTACAAGAGTAACTTTCTGTAGCGGATGATTCTGTTCTAATAAAAGTCCACAATTAGCATTTTTATATGTGCTGGGGTGTTTTTTTTCCACAATTTAACACACAACTGAAAATAAAATATGCATCACTGCCAAAGGTGACATTAAAAAAAATGATCTGCAGTCTTCTGTACATACAGTGAAAGACCAAAATAAAACATGTCACAATACTGAAATAAGCAGTGGACATATAGTCTGACGGAGTACACAGGAAATAACTAACAGTCTGCCTAAGATAAAGACATCATATCAAAAATATGTTTAAAAGTTTTACATGTGATTCTATGGATAATATTGTCAGACATTCACACTCAACCCTGCATCCTTCTTTCTACTAAACAGTGACAATAAAGATATTCAGTCCTCTGAAAAAGTCCATAACTTTGGCTTGAACAAAGAAAAAAGCACAATGTTCCTTCTAAAAAAAAAAAAAAAGAAAAGAAAAGAAAAATAGAGTTGAACAGGTTGCACAAGATTGGTCACTGCAGTTTCTTATTTTCTTATTAAACGGGGCGGACAGCTGCACCTGGAGAGCTCGGTGCACTATCGAATGACAGTTTGGATTAAAACAGAAGGTCACCTGCGACGACCACACTCACATTCGCTGCAGAAACCTAATCTGTGTCCATTCTGCCTTGGTCTTCAAACATTCTAATTACAGTTATTGTGCAGACGGAGACACAGAAGGCTTGTAAATTCTTCTGCTGCTCCTTTTATTGATGTTGAATCAGACATTTTGGTAGGTTAGTATCTGAATTAAACATGTATGACAAATGGTTCTTCATGTTTTAATAGTGATTTACCACTAATGTTAAGGATCAACTTTTTGAAATTTAACTGTGAAAACATTTCCACAATATACACTGTGATATTATATATGGCAGTTTGTACTGGTTTGTCTTTCTGCGCACACCACTGCATCTAAAATAGTACATTTAATACACCTGGAACCAGGAAAATCACATTTTATAAGAAGAATCAATAGTCATTAATGGATATTATAGTGGGAGACTTTACATAATGGTTCATTTACTATCATACAAAGAATGAATTTTTGATGATCATTTTTAGTTGAGACATTATATTGTTTTAAAAACTAAATACTGCTGCCATTAAACCTGCTGTTGATACTTTAGCGGTTACTAGATTAAATGAAACTGTCACGTGACTCGACAAACGTGACCACGACAGATTACAGCATTCACATTCATAGTAAAGTGATGTATTCTATAAATATCTTACAAATATATCCAGACAGTAATCTTTGAGCTTTTAGTCAGATTGGAAAACCCCGGCTGATATAGCAGCGAAATGAGACTGTAAAAAAATATACGCTCACTTCATACGTAAAGACGCGAAACCTTTAACAGTATATATGCACAATAAAGTGGTTAGCGGATAGAGATAATATTTGGTTTAGTTAAAAAATATCAATTACTGTGTTTCACTCATTTGATTCTGTATTGTCTGCAAATATTACAGTTGAAGAAAGGATTCTCTGCAAATATCTGTTGCTTATGAGCATATTATGCAAATGATGGTCTGCAGTGCCACCAAGCAGTAATTTAAAGATTACATATTTACTTAAATCACTAAGTGTGATTAATCCTGCACTATAATAAAAACATATCCATATTTTGACATTAGTTATAAACTCCTCAGTGTGTAGAAAATATATCTAAATGATTAAAAACAGAAAACTGTATTTCCATACAATCAGTTGTTATGGAGAAGATTAAACTGTAAACTACTGACAAGTCTGATTGTTGAGTGAATCCATGAAGGTGCCTCATCTCTATTATTAAAAGTAATTGGGTTCATTACTGGGGCCACATGATAGCAGCATCAGCAAAGCAGCAAACAATGATATCCGTACTGTGTCACTCATTTAAAACACAGATACATGCCATGCACAAGCAGCACAAGTTCCTGATATGGAAAGACTTGGCAACACAAAAGTACAGGAAATCACTTGAGCTGTCTCAGGCAAAACTGGAGTCATCAAATATTGATGTCCGTGCTGGCATTCACCTGCAAGGAAAGCAGAAAGTCAGAGTTACTTCGCAAATTTTGATGTGTCGATACCGAGCATGTGGGGAGGAGGAAGTACGTTTTCCCACAGTGTGCTGTCTTACTTGGAATTCAAGACTGTCAGGTAAACAGGACGTCACATTTTCCTTTGAGGAAGTGGTTGTGTTAAAGAACAATAGAAAGCACGGAAGGGTGAAACCTTAAATCAACACTGGAGTAGATTTAAAAGTGTTTTATTCAAAATAGCATGTTTCTTTTAGAAGAACAAGCCATTCAAATATGTTTTACATGCACACTTTAATACTACTACTCTTTCAGTGTGGCTTTGTTTAGCAGCTTCCTGCTTTAGTTTTTTGTAGTTGAAATTAAATGGAGTAAGTGTCTATTAAAAGCAAGAAGGGCTACAGCTGCTTAGTAACAAGGTAATTTATCTCTGCTAAAACTGCGTTTGTTATCCTGCAAAGTTTCATAGTCAAACCAGAGTTAAACTTTTGCTTTACATAAGCAAATCAAGGTTCAAACACGTCATGACTTTGATAGAAAAACGAGATGTGCGTAGAGGTTGTGAGTGTGCAAATGCTGAAGAAGGCTTCAGTTTAAAAAAAAATCTACATTCATGTTTTAAGTTCTGCTAAATAGAGCCAAACCCTTACAAAAACACAAGAACATTTCTCTAAGGACATAAATATATTGCTGTACAGTGGTGGGCTGTCGTTTGTGTTACTGAATACTTCTTGAATTTCCCTCGGGATTAATAAAGTATCTATCTTTATCACACTCCATAGTAATCAGTATCTCCACTGCACACACAGAATCATCAGCCTATCATCTCCAAAAGACTTTTCTAACATGAAATAGTGTGCATGACCTTCTCATAGTTGGAGTAATCTAAAAAGAACAGACCTGTATTTGACATCAAAGAGGGTTGAGTCATCCTCGTCGTCGTTCTCCTCGTTAAGAGGGGCCATCTCCACTCGCTCTGCAGGTGTCGTTATTATATCATATTTTCGTGTTTTCCTGATTCGTCTGCCAGATCTGTGGGAAGTAAAATTGTCAAACGTAAGATCTGATGAACAAGAGAAATAAAATCACACTGCTTAGATTGGTCAGATGGAGCTGAAAAAACAGGAAAATTTGGATTTTTTTTAATTATAACTGATAATCCTCAGACCTGGGAGTTAGTATAGTCCCTACTGAATAATGTTTTGCTGCTGAAATCATTATTGAACTGGTTGAAAATTAACTAATCATTTAATAATTTATAAAACCAACATGCCAAATATCCTGTGGTTCATGCTTATTAAAGGTATTTTATAAATACCTTTGCCAAGCAATTTGAGGGCAGCAAAGTATGCCGCTATGGTGAATATTTACTACTAGTTGCTGACAGGCTATAGACTGATTCATTGATAAATCACAAAAAAATAATTTTGCAGTTAACTTGAGGACAACAAACTGAGCTATTGTAGCATCTTCCACTAGGTTCTAACTGAATATAGATCGTTTTCTGCCTCAGTATCAAATTGGACACCCACAACAACTTTCTATGTAATGACTGCAAATGTTTTGGAAATGTTTCTAAGCATATTTGACATTATCCACTTATTAGATTGAGGTCACAGGCACATAAGACTAAAAATAACCTACATCGAGCACTTTCTTGTTAGATTACTGCTTAGTCAAGTAGTACGTGAGAAATCCCTACCCTGCCCTCCCAGACAATTTATAGGCCCAGATCTTTTCCTGTTCCTGACCAGGAGCCAAACAAGCACATGCTCCTCATCGGTTCATTTCCCACAACACTAATGAAACCTCAAGCAGCAATGTGACTGCACCATTGTTAATTATAAGCCTCATAATACCATAAAGGTCCAACGGAAACATGTGCACCTACCTGATCACTTTGATGACCAGGCATGTGATGAGAGCAGCTGTTAGCACGCAGATGAAAATAACAATGTTTTTCAGAGTTGGAAGATGCGCCATCAGAGATGAAATCCGGGATCCCACGGCAGAATCTGTCATATTATGTGTCAGTTCATCGTGGCTGATGATGGAGGATGAGGTTGAATTTAATTGCGTCGCAGATGAAATAGTGAGCGGTTCGCCACTGACCCGCCAAAGAGTCGCAGCAATGAAAGTTAAAACCAGATTGCAGGTCACCATTGTGCTGGAATAATAATGATAATAATAATTTTAAAAAACGCAAGAAGGATGCTTCAATAGTTTCTCCCAGTTATATGAAATGCGACAGCAGCTGTCACATTATAGAGAATCGGCTTATCAGATTCTCCTATTTACACAATAAACACAACGTGACGCGCAAACATCCATTTCTCTACTGATTCCAGCTTCTCTCAGAGACGCGCTTCTTGCTCGTTTCTCGCATTTGCTTCCGAAACGTGTCTCCCTGGAGGTGAGTTCCAGCGATTCCTTCCTGACTGAGGGAGGACTTGGTGTGCAGATGAGGATTATCCGCCTCCGAGGAGCCGTGCAGGATGGCCTTCTGTTCCTGCTGCTCCACACGAGCATTATGTGGGCTGCTGATGCCTTCAGGGCCGCCTCGGAATTCCCGACTCCTTCAGGTCCACGTCGTTACAAAAAGGATGCTGGAAGCTTCAGGTGCATGCTTTGGCAGCTACTGCTTACTGAAACGTGCTTTAATTAGAGATGTCCGATATTGGCTTTTTTGTGCGTGCCAATAATCCATATGACAGATATGTCCAACTCTCAATTTCCGATTCCGATATCAATCGATACTGATGTATGTGGGCTATTTAACTAATGTTAGGGAACATCACATATCTCCTGTCGTGGAATTAACACATTATGCCTAATTTTACAACAAAGATATTGACTGATATTACATTTTTATGCCAATATTGGGGCGATAATATGACATCCCTATCTCTAATAAAAAAAACAAACCCAGAAAACCCAGGATAAGATGTCCAATTTAGGAACAATTTATATTTTCATTATCACAATCAGACACAGTTTGACTGCCAAGAAAGCTATCACAAAATAAGAATTTGACTTGGGGTTTTAGTGCATAGCAGTAAACACTAATATGAAGATTAGAAAAAACAAAGTAAAGCAAGTCTTGCTCAGTCGTATCATTTGTGATGGATAAGTCCCAATAAGTCCGCAATGGTGGATTTGTACTAGGATTGCAATCATGTTATCATCAGCAGGCAACTGGTGTAGCGTTCGCCATGCCGCTAACTCGCAATAATACAGAAATCTTTAACAAATCCATGCATTCAGACTATAAGCCGGATCACTGCCAAAATCTAATCAGGTGGTCCTTGTGTCATTTCTGACCTTCCCTGAAAATTTCATCCAAATCCGTTTTTCTGTTTTAGAGTAATGTTGTGCACAGAAAAACAAACAGACAAATGTACACCTAATGTCACCCTGCCATAACCCTGCCGCGTTCCTTGCCGAAGAATTAAGAAGAAAGTGTCAAAAGTTGTACAAAGTAATAGAAATATTTCCAGGGAGAAGGAATGTGCAAAATAATTGCCTGATAATGTGCAGCGTTAGAAAGTATGTCATGTAAACAACTTGAAATGTGCAAAAGGACGACAACAGTCCAAATTAAAAGCTCTGTGTTAATGTAACACAGAGTCAATGTCTGTAATAGAGGAGTGGGGGAGAGGGGCAACAAGTAAAGGATTAATAATGACAACATTTGAATGTCCTCAAATATGGTAAAAATACAAAACAATTAATAAAGTTTTTTGAACCATTAAAATGAACTTTGTCACGCTGTTTTTTCTTTTCTTCAGATGAGGCTATCAAAATAATTTTATAAAGCCAACATGGCCATGAAAGTGAACTTACTCATTCACTTAAAGATATTCATATATTTATTTCAATTATTATGCACATCTAGAGGAGGTCAAATGTCTCCATGTAGCTAGGCTAACTAAAATACGGCTATGCTTGCTCTTCTTAGCTTCATTCCAGCAAACCAGCTGACAACACATTTAAGAGACACTTTATTTGATCCGGTTAGACAAACTGATTTCATTTTAGGACATATTTCGTGTTCCTTAAAAACATTGTTTTCCAATCAAAATAACTGAGAGCAGTGTCCCATTTTGATAGTGTCTGAGTGTCCAGTTTTTACAGAACGCAACTGGCAAAAAGGGACACGAAAAGTGCATTTTTTTAAAAGGGCAAAAAGAATAGAGAATTTAATCTTAGTAATTCTAATGCCTAATTATCCACTTTTTCAGTTGTTTATAAGCTGTATGTTTACTGCTAGAACACTACGTCATTTCAGTTACCACAGTTCTGTGAGTGTGTCTGCTGACGCCCACTTTAATGGCATCATACCATGTGAACTTTTTATGTTTGTCAAATGCCTTTTCACGGGTTTTGGGAGATTTTCAGTATTCCATAAAAAGATCGTCATTGCATAGTTTAACTGTCCCCATTTGTCAGGTGACCCATTTTAGGAAAACTCACCCCACACCTATTTTTTACCAGAATCAACACACACGCTCACTGCTTTCCTGTTTTACTCTCTTCACACTGACTCCCAGTAGGTTTTAAGGCAGATTTTAAGATTTTACTGATAACTTTTTGGCCTCTCTCCTCTATTACTCTTAAAGTACTGTATTCACCGGTACACACTTAGAGAACCTCACCCAGAGGTCTTTTATCTGCTCCAGGGGCCAGGCTGAAAATTAAAAAGGACAGAGCTTTTGCAGTTGATGCCCCGAGGCTTTAAAAAAGTCTGCCTTAGGAAATCAGGTCGACTGACTCAGTGATCTCTTTTAAGTATCTTAAAAGATGCTTTTATCAGATAGCTAGCCTTGCCTGATTTTATTTGAGTTTTAATTTCCTTTAAACTGTATTTCTTTCAATATTACTCTGTCTTTTATTCCGATGACTTTATGACTTCTCTGTTATATTTTGCTGTCTTGTGAAGCACTTTCCAACTTGGATTTTGAAAAGGGCTCAATAAATAACGATTATTGCCATCATTATTATTACCTAAATAGAGGCTGTCTTTGCAAACAGACCTTTACTCAGTGATGTGAAAATATTTAACAATTCATATCCTGATACAAAGTGGCGGCATGTAGCTGAGTTGTTTGTTTTTTTATCATAGACTTTTCCAAGGAAGCTTATGCTTTTGAATTGTTATATTTACAACTGTGTACAAGTTTTTAGGTGTCATTATGTTTGTCAGGTGCCTTCTGTCTGTTCTGAAGTAGCTCGACCAAAGACTTATTCATTTTTCTGGGGGGCATATTAACAAATGCACGTCAAGAAATACATACATATGTGCAGGGTGAGCAAATTTAAATAGGGCCCATCTGAAACACTCATTAGTCTCAGCCACAAACATTACAATAGGAAAGTGTAAGGGGCTCAGCAAAGCTTACAGAAAGCAAATCATTGACAAGAACAAGTCAGAAAAATGCACCTGGAGTCATTTCATGGCAGCTACAGATCCCGCAGTCATCCGTGCAAACAAGTGTTTGTAGCTATAAGATGCATGATACACTTGTGTCACTGCCATGATCAGGAATAAAACACAAGTTATCCCCTGCTGAGAGGCGATTAGTCAAGAAGGTCAAGAGTCAACCGAGAATCACCAAAAGGCTGCTGGAACACGGAGTAAACAGTTTTCCGTGTCCACAGTCCAAATGTGCTTTATCTCGCCATGAGCTGAGAGGCTGCTGTACAAGAAGAAACCCTTTGTCCTAAAAACAGCACCCTGAAGCTCAACTGAAGTTAGCTGCTGGATCACAAGGAAGAAGAAAAATGCTTCTGGAGGAAAGTAGCATGATCAGATGAAACAAAAAATAGGTCATGTGGACACATCGACCTTTAACTACAAGAGCACCCATCATGCATGGTGGTGGTAGTATCACACTCTGGGGCTGTTTTGGTGCAAGTGGAACTGCCGATTTACACAAAGTAAACTGAATAATGGAGAAGGAGGATTACCTCCACATTGTTCAGGAAAACCTTAAATCATCAGTAAGAAGGTTGGGCATTCATGTTCCAGCAAGACAATGACACTAAACACACATCAAAAGTGGTACAGAAACAGTTAAATAGGACTAGAATCTGTGGACTATGCTAAAGAAACAAGTCTGTGTCAAAAAGCCAACAACCTTAGCTCAACTGCATCAATTCTGTCAAGAGAAGTGGTCAAAGATACAACTAGAAGCTTGTTGACCGCTATCAAAGGTGCCTAGTTGAGAGGAAAATGGATAAAGGGCATTTAACCAAGAACCTAGACCCGAGAATTGCTGTATGTATATTTATGTCCCTGCACATCTTGTTATATTTCCAGAGGACCTATAATAAACCTACAAATGATTTTATAGATTTTTTTAAATACAAAAATGCATGTTTGCTTTCTGTGACAAAAAAGCATGCATTTCAATAATTCCATCAGAAGAAATTGAGTTATACGTGTCACTAGAAATTCAAGACTGCCATGATATGCATGGTTTTTCAATTTTTCCCAGATATGAGGCTCAATGGTCAATCTTTTTTATAAAAGCAGCAAAATCTAGGCATCCAGACTAAATAAAAATGCTAAATGTGTGTTTCTATGTTACATAAAACAAAAATGTTGTGGATTAAACCTATTCAGAAACAATGCCACTCAGCTATTTTATTTTATTTTCTATTTACATTTTTCAACACAGTGCATAGGAGGCTGACAATGGGCTGTTACATCTTTTTTATATGTGTTTCACAGGCTTTTTAAACTTATCTTACCACTTTTGCAGCACATTTGGGCTCGTTTGCAGTTTAGAAATTTCCGACAGCATCTGAAGGCAGCATTTACCCATGGGAGACAGCAGACACCATTTCCCAAGGGCAGCAGACTGTTGGGTCACGACCGTAGCTTCCAGGGAAAATGTTAACCTGACAAGGAAGTGATAAGCAGTTAGTGGATCAGTGAAGGTAACAACTGTTTAAATCAAATCTAAGTGCAAAATAAATTTTTGCTTAAGTATCACCCTTACAACAGACACAATTTCTATGGCTTTTTAATGTCTATTTTCATCAGATTAAATGTAAAAATGGACAAACATGTAAGTTTCTTTCTAGAAATAACCCCTCTGATTGCTAGTGGGTACACATACTTTAAACTATGTTCGATAGATGGGCTGTGTATCAAATAAATGTAACATTACTCCAACCTATTGGAGCTTCTTTTAGATTAAAAAAGACAAAAACAGAAGCCAGTCTGTTTAGTTTGCCTGTTTTGATGTCTGGGCTTATTTCTGTACAGCTGGTAGTGGGAGCTCTGGCCTTTTACCATACAGCTGTATGTGACAGCTATTCGATCGCATCAAAGTCCACCAGATGGCAGCACGAAATTATAATGGAGCAAGCTTTATCTTCTAGCGGCCAAGTTTCAACATTCAGCACAGATTAATTTGAGAACACCTCTGGGATCTGTAACACTGCTCAAGAGATAAAGCATTCGGTAGCTGACATTTCCCACTAGAATAGGTATGTTAAGATGTTAAATGGGCTTCTTGGTTAGGAACATACAACATCATGCACACAAAAAAGACAGTCAGTATGCCATGAGGTGGCAGCACCATTTCCATATCTTGATTTTGCATGGAGAGTCAGTGCTCACTGAGGGGACATTCATCCTGTGAAGCATGACTTTGTTTTTACAAGGGGTGCTACAAGTCTTTAGCTGAGGAGTGTTGTTACATTCAGAGAGGAAGGCCTCACCTTTGCACAGAAAAACAGCTCAGGTTGTGACTGCAGTACAACACAGTTATGTATGTTACACTTCAGCTTCAGGTGGGAAAATATTTAAAATGCAATTTAAGAATGTTATCGTGGTGCCGATTTTCAAACTTGATTCTCTTGTCCCTTCAAACAAAAAGAGCTTGAAACATGATTTCGTGTTAACGTGCTCAATTTGACCAGTGGAATGTTAGACGTTGTTTGCTGTACAGCATAGCCACACCAGCATACAGAGCCATTTGTCTTGCTCGGAGAAAATCAAACATGAAAACAAAGACAACCTTCTTCTTGAGTCAAAGGATATTTGCAGAGTAAGATAACACTCTGTGTAAACGCCTCAGCAAGTAAGTGAACACCCATGAATGTGCAATCCTGCCTCTTGTCGGTGCTGTTTTTGCAACATGTAAGGCACACCCTTCTGAAACAGGAGTACTTGTTCCTTTAGAGAACAAATGCGTTTTAGTCTTCACATTTTGACATAAAAATGTGTCATGCATGCTGCAGATTAGACTGAAATCACAGTGTATTTTTGTTTGACAGCAAGTGGTACGACACTATTGTAAACGCAATACCCGTTAAGCTCTCTGTGCTCATTACTAACTAAAGAATGCACATATACAGGCAATGGCCACCTGTACATTAGTAACACTTTTGTTTACAGCTGCTTCTGTTAAGTTCTCGTAAAACTACAGTACCATTATATCAAGCACATTGTAAAAATGCAATTATTCAGGTAAGTTAAGCAGGAATTCATTCACTTTTACTTTAGTACAGCATCTTTAGCAATAATGTTCTCAAGGCAGTTAATTTAAACACAGCCTTATCATTCAATTCTCAATTTGTAAATTTGAAGATTCCTACACACAACCTGATAAAGGCAGAAGCCACACCAAGCACCCAACTAGTCAGTCAGTATAAGGCTGTGTTAGATTCACTTTTGGATTCGTAATGCTTCTGCAAGGCACTCCTGTTGCTAGGCCGAGGATCTTTTTAAAGAAATCTTCCACCACAGAGAGCATGCGCTGTGGTGTGAAACAGCTCATTGGTCAGTGATGGGGGTGGAGAACATACCACAGACTGCACAGACTGCCCAACAAAGGCTGCTCTGACTGAACAACCCAAGTTTACCAGCTATGGTTGTTCTCATTGGACTTTTGATTGTGTTTGTAGCCACCCTTTTTCAGTTAAGATCTGTCAAGCATCTGAAACATGTGCTTATGTTTGGTTGCTTTTCTTCAAACAGGTCTAACCTCAAAGCTGCATTCCAGTCCCACTTTTACAAATCACATGCAAGCATACACTCTGAGTTTGAAAAAAATAACATTTGGCCATACTATTAATGGAATATCTTACTATTAAAAGGAGTGGAGCATGACCTCAATCACTCAATTTCTGTGAACTGGTGTCACTGGCTGAGTTCATATGATAACAAACTAAAATGTATTGATTTCTATTAATATGTTCCTGCAACAAACTATTTTTTAATCCCACCCGGTAGAAAAAGCTTCTACATATTAGGCAGAACACAGGGTATTACACACTACATATGTCTATTTGTGTATATACCAGATAAGGTAGCAGACCATTAGCAAGAGAAATGTGATTTAGCACTTGAAGTGCTAGTTGTTTAGCTAGCCCTGTTTTTATATTGGCTTTACAAATTAGTACCACTCACAATGCCACATTGGTGTCAGTATGTTTATACAAAAACACATATTTTCTAATATATCAGCAGGTCATACAGCTATTTGTATACAATACTAACATCCAAATTTAGCTTTATTTGACAGGCTAAATTGACAACTGCTAGTTATGTGTAGCTACTTTATTTCGCCCAAAAAGACAATATAATAACGCTTAGTTAAAGATACCTATCGCTTAGAGGTTTTTAAAAAAGTGTAAGGTTTGGGTTCAGTTAAGAAAAGTTTTTGTAGTTTCATGGTCGGTATGATCCTAGCGCTAGCTAGATGGGGCTGTAGAGGAGTGGAGTTTGGCTTACGTTGAGAGGAAAGTGGGCAGAGCCGCTGAAGGATATCAGCTCAGGCAGAGCAGAGGGGAGGACACACGCAGCAGAGGAGCAAGGCGTCGAGGACGGAGAGAAGGCTAGGCGGAAAGATGCGACTCAAAGTCCCACCAAAACGACGAAAATCGCCCCAAAATGCGACTCCGACCATGGCAGACGACGGGGGATAGACATGGCCTGGGAAATGGGTAAGAACTTACGAGTAATGATACGTTAATAGCTGAAAAATACGAACCAGGCGTGTATGGCAATATGGTGGAAAGAACGACAGTTAGACGCAGTGTTGTAAAAATGGCCATGGTGTGTTGTCAGCGAAGAACAGACAAAACGGTTTACAGGCTGCAAATAGCAAATAATTGTGTTTTACTCGATAGATTTTGCATGTTTAGGAGCTATGTTTTCAGTTAACTTAGTTCATATCTGGACATGTATATTTGTTCTCGACCTGTTTGGAGTTATTTCAACCTACGCATTTAAAATTTGCTTTGTCCTTGAAAGGGCAAATGCCCTTGTCTGAATTTGCTCGACAAAAACAACAAAAATGAGCAAATGTTTCGTTTTTTAAACGTCGTATCGAGACTGATTGACATCAACACAACAAGCTGAAGCATATTTTTGTTTATTTTCAGTCTGTTCGTTTTTTTTACATTTTTCATCGAATTGCAAATCAAAAAATACTTAAAAATCGACGATTTTGGACACTATCTCTGCAGAAAGTGTACAAATGTAGTTTGAGACAAGATTTAAGCAAGCATTATAGGCTTAATACTTATAATTTATAAATAGTTTATATAAAATGTGATAAGTTGTCAAAATGCTTAAAATGTGACTACTGACAGCAATTCTTTCATTGTAGACATCATACATAGACTATACTTAATAATATAATTGTCCAATAAAGGTTCTGTATGTTATAAAAGCTTAGATATACTTCGAAATACAAAATAGGGTGTTGGCTTTTAACCCTTTGAGGTACTGAATGGAGAAGTAATTTAAATATTTACATATATTTTGTCTTTCAAGTCAAATTACACCTGCAATACATGCATAAAAGATTTTTATGTTAGAAAGCCTTACTACAAGTCTGTGAATTTGAGGAAATTCTAAACACTATTAAAATTTAATAAAGAAATAAAATCATCTCAATATCTCGGTCTGATGGACGAGGTTGCTGATTTATCCACATATATAGGAAAACACTACACATAACAAGAACAGATGATATATAGGCTTCAATAATAGATATTTGTGTCTTAGACTTTATTGTTAAATCCAAAGGATTAGTACCACCCTGCACATAACAAAATGTCCTCTTAAAGCTATTCTCAAATGGATGTTACTGTTGAGGACAAATTTAGTTGCATTTTAAAGCACTAAGACATGCAAAAAAAATTACATTTGCATGTCTAAACATGGAACTACTTATTTATTACTTTATTTACATGTTAATGAGCTCTTAACCAGTACCAAAAATAATCTTTAAAAAATATTTAAAACAAACTACCTATTTATGAGTGGTTTGTATGCCAACGTAAGTTATGATTTTGTTGATTGCGACAAACAATAATGACAATAATCACGTTTCGTGTTTTGCAGGAATTTCCCTCGATGTTTTTCGAATTGCGTCAAGGAAGAAAGGAAGTCGTTTCACCTAAGCTAAATGGTATGCGTTTTTTTGCTTTACCACTTCAAGCAGTTTTTTGCAGCCATACCAGTTTCTTTGTCTTTACTGCTACATACATGCAGCCAGTAGGGTGTGCTGTTGTTGCCATTCCTTTCTGATCTGTTATTTTTCTATTTTAAAGGGTTGACATTTAGCCACCATGAAATGAAGAATTCGTGTGATTCACGCTCCAGTGCGGATTTGTAAGTATCAATTTACGAAAGATTGAATGTCTTTAGCAGATTCCTTGTATGTTACATTCATTGATCTCGTAATTTATGTCCAATCGTATTGTCTGTTTTTACTGACTGTACAAGTTTAACTGAATAAACGGCACAGGAAATAGTGCGTTTTTGCTTTCACGTTATCACATAATGTCATTATGATGAAATAATGCTATGTGTCATTACACAACTGTAGGGAGGACTTTCTGCCCCCTAGTGTACGATGAAGCACAGATGCGCACATAAATTAGAAATGTATGGGTGATCTGATACCTGGCCCCAGGGGATACGATGCGTTGTTAATTTGAAGTTATTTTCATTTGACTTAAACTAAAGTACACTGAACAGATATGTAAATTAAAGTCATTGTTTTGTATTGTATATACCTTAACTCTCAAGCCATCTTGACATTTTAAAACAAAATACAATTAGCAAACATGTTGCTGAAATGTGATTTAAATCGTAAGATACGCCCAGAAATTCTCTTCAAAGTGACCATTTCGTCTGAAATCTGTTCTGTTGACTGAAAGAGAGACCACATCGTGTTTTATCGTAATTTACTTTTAGTTATTTTCAGAAAACATATTTGTAATATGCAATCTGTCCAGGGTTTCCCCTGCCTTTGCCCGAGTCAGCTGGGATAGGCTCCAGCACCCCCCCATGACCCTAATGAGGATAAAGCGGTGTATAGAGAATGGATGGATGGATATTTGTAATATGTCTGTTATGGACTTTCAAATAGCTAGCTACGCAATTAAGCACTTAAAGTGTTTATATTCATTCATTTTTGTCATAGCAGTATCTTTTGCAATTAAAATAACCGGCAGTTATCTCGCACTTACGTCAGTCATATTGAAGACGTTGACACTGATGACACTCACTATGGTACATAAGCAAGACCTGCGTTTGGTTTGCGATCCCAAGAAATGCTTCAGATCATGCTTCACTGACCTCAGTGTGAAGTGATGGGCCAATGCAAACTCTTTTGTGCAGTAATGTGCCAGGTTTTATCATTTTGCCATTTGAGATCTTTGGAAATTACATCTTGGTTTTAGAATTGTATTTGAACAAAACCACAACTTTAATGCTACACCTTTGGCTCGATTAATGTTAATTACGTACACCTGGAGTCACATCAGACACACATTTTTTTTGGTTCATACTCCTATGGCTGTCAGTAGTTTGGCAACTGGCGCAAACAGTCAAAATTGGATCACATTTACATTTCTTGATTAAGTTTTGTACGGTCACAGACTGGTGACATTTGGCAAGGGTAATCAGAAAAGAGCTTTTTGCTAATTTGTCTATACAGTTGTACTTTAGAAAAACAATTTTAATCTTGCTTTAATGAGGACATCATGAAAACAATCTTGTCAAAAATAATTTCAATAGTATCTATATGCACACTGTTCACAATTTCCTTATGAAACTGCTTTTGATGTAGGACACTTGAGAAAAACCTCAATGTCAGCCAAATTAAAGTGACAGTATAATCAGTGCTTTTAGAGGTATTGGCAACCGGAATGTAATTTACTGCCAAAAGAATGACATTGCAATTACTTTAACAATGTAAAAAGTCTAATGTAAAAAGTCCTTTTCCAAATAGAAGAAACATATTAACTTGTGATATAATAAAAAAAAAATCCTAAATGAAGTTTGGGATTGCACCAATATGGATTTCTTTATAGCACTAAACAAGACCTACCTCCTTGATGTGATCAACACTCAAAGCCAATAATGTAACTATTTAGCATCATCAGAATTATTGCATTAATCAGTCATAAGTAAGAGAAACATAAGTGGTCAAGATGGATCACTAGATATTTTCCACTGAAACTGCTTAACGAAACAAAAATGATGTAACAAATTGTTCTAAAGACAGAAATGCAACTTTTTGACTCCTCTTTGAAATACATCATTTTTTCATGTCTCATAAGTGTAGGAGAGAGTTGTAGACAGACAGGAGTCCTTGCATCCAAAAGACAAGATTAGAAATCCACTAAGAAGAATACAAAGGAACACACTACAGTCCGCATTCCCTTTCAGCCTGCAGAAAATCAGTATCTGCATTGAAAAGTCTGTTGCAGGCTCTCATCAGATCTAATTATTTGTTATGTGTTTGTAGTGACAGAGGAATAATAGTTCAAGTGTAAAGCTCTGGGAGACACTTTTAACCTAAAATATTGACAGAGATCAGGAAAGTTGCAGTATTAAACATTTTCTCTGAGTCAATATATGTTACATCAGTCAGTTGCAATTAACATCAGAAAACTAAAACACTTCCAACTACTTTAAGCCAGCTACACTCAGTGGTTAATTTTTTTTCAAACTGTGTGTGGATCTTATGTGCTGTCTGTTAGGTGGATATCATTCATTGTTCCTTTTTTTCTTCCATAGCTGAGACTTGGACTGGTGAGAAGATTTTCCGGTTTTGAAGAAAAAGAAGACAGCTCTGTAAGTTTCTCATATTTGAATTGAGTACTTATTTTCCACATGCTTACTAAAATATTGATTAGACAGTTTGTCTTTCTGGAGATTATATGCTCCCTATATTTGAATAGGTTAAGGATACCACATTGCCATTGTCAGCAGAATTTACCTCATGTCTGTGGAATATTTATTGCTGATGTTCAATTTTAGCTGTAAAAGGCTAGCAAAAGACATTGCACAAATAGTGCATTAACAAAAGATGCATTCAGAAACATCTGGCAGTACATGCATAACAATGCTATTTGGCTACTTTTGTTATTGATTAAATATAAGCTATCTTGGTGGACATTGGCTGTACTGCCTCCTGTTGGCACTTCATAGAAAAAAGCCACATTCTTCCACAAGTTGCTATACGCTCCATTTTTGCCAAGATCTATATCAGTTTTTGTTCTGTATTGAAAACCTGCTAAAACAAGGTCAATACCATGTTATTGATTTGCTGTTGAACAGTGAATCCATGAAAATTACTATTGTTTGAGCTGTTGCTTTGTTAAGTTATTGGATGTGACTGTGTTGTCCCTCTGTTGGTCATGTATTTGGTTACTCTGGTTGTCACTTTGTCAATTCAGGCAATGGATTATGGACAATGGATTATTTTGCCCACAAACTAGTGTTGTTGTTTTGATCTTAATTTGCTTCAACATTACTGCTGTTGCATAATTTTTCCACATAATGCATGATGTGTCTTAAGTTCAACTCTAGACTCATTGTACCCCTGGTGGTCGGTTGATGAATTTTTTGCGAACTGTCGGAACATTTATTCAGCCCAGATTCCATTTTTCTGGTTACTTTGGTTTTTGTTACACAACATATCTTTTCAGAGCCCTACAAAAAATTGACAGTACAAACGTTACCATGACAGCTTGTCGCACTTCTTACTGTATAACTTAATGCTAACAGCTCCCATATGGAAGCATAACGCAAATCTATTTAGCATCATCCATAAAAATTTGTAATGCATGTCTTAATAGCATTTAAAACAACATTTGGCACTACAACATTTCCGCAGCTTTGAACCTAAACTGATAAACAGTTACAAAACTGATTATTAAACTCAAATGTGTAGTATGCATTTCGTATCTTATGATGACATGAAGCCTTTTAATCACAGCTCATAGGAATAGCAATTTAGTGCTCAAGTCTCACTTTTTTTTTTAAACAATTGTGCATTCTAATGAATGCTCTTATTTCAAAATAACATGCCCTTGCGCAATGCTCGCTAACGCAACTGGAAGCTATCCACTTATGTTACTAAACTGTCGTAGTTTTAGTCTAGTTTAGCATGCCGTCTTTAACTGCTGGACAGTGAATCATTACTCATTTCAGTTGCACTGTGGGCTTACAATTCTTCCTTCTTTTTTTATCCTATCAAGACCCCATTCAACTGGATATTGCTGAAGTGGAGACAGCGTTGTTTAACGCGAAGATGACAAGCGATTTGGCGGTTAGCCAAATTTTGACAAGATGAAACCTTTTTCTGAGTGGACTTTGACGTTTGGATTTTCATTATTTTTTTTTACGACAACAATGGACTCTGGAACACCGTCTCTGGCTGTATAGTGGACTCGTTAAAAAAATTGCATTGTTTTTCTGGGAAACACAAAATCCGCCTTTGTACATTTGATATTCAAATGTTGTTTTAAATAAAGTGTATGTCCTGGTATATTTTTTCCCCTGGCTTTGTTTCATTAGCTATCACAAGCGCACATTTGGCGAAATATTTCGATGAATGCTGAAGTGCGTAAGCTCAGAAGGTAGTTTTAATATTTTAGCTAATCCATACAAGAAATTAATTTTGGTTTTAAACTGACTTCGTGTCATTAATAATCAAGGTTTACCCATTAATTTAAGAGTCAGTTTAAGTGCTTAAGCTTTGTACTGGTTTGATGAATCTTTTTTATCTGTTGTTGCTATAAAATTAAAAGTTTTACCTAGATTGACGAGATAAAGCAGAAAGTCATCAATGAAAAAGCAAGTTTGTGCTTTAACGAGTTCCTCTGGAAAACCTTTACTAATTCAAAAACAGTTATTTATTTGTGCAAGATGCACTGGGGGCAGTTAAAATGAGTTTTGCCCAGAACAAAAATGGTTTCCAAAGGCTTTCTAAAATGGCTCCTGGCTGTCCTTCTTCCTGTCTGAGTAGGAAGTGATGCAATTGGTGCAAAATATATACTTTACAGCCTCTCAGTTTTTTTTTTTTTTACCTTTTAACATATGAGAACAAAGGTTCCACTTTGAGGCGTCTGTCCTGGGGCTGAAAATGTATGCAAGTTTATATAAACGCAAATTTTAAACATAATAAAAGGGGTGGGACTTACACATCACCTGAGTGTGGGGTAAATGGAAATAACGTCAATCAAAGGCAAAGCTTTCAGAGCAGGGAAGGAGCTCTAGATGGCGGCTGAGCCTTGGGAAGGGTGCCATGGGCTTTCGTCAGACGTTTCTCTTGCCTGTTTTTCGACTCGAACCGCTTGATTCCGATGAAAAATTGAGAGCTGTGGTCGTGCGATCGCTGTTTTGACGGGAATATACGCGTTTTGTGCGGTTTTTGGGCTGATTTTGTGAGCCGTAAGAGCCGACTGTGCTGGGGGAGTGCTTGTCGTTGTTTTCCATACTGGGCTCTGGCAGCCATGGCGCGCCTCCATTTTTAGTGTGCTGCTCGCCTCTGTCGCTCTGACAGTGGATGAAGACTGCAAAGGCCTACAAGCTTTTTTTTTCGAAACGACACTGTTATTTTTTGTAATTTATTAAGTTATTGTTTTATTACAGTTTATTTTTTATTCGACTCGGATAAATATTTAAACTGCGATAGAGCGAACGAGAATCTAATAGTTCATTTACAGACTAGCACCTTTCTTCACATTGAATTGCTATGTTTACATTGTGTGGTGCTTAGTTTACTGATTTTCTCATCCTTAAATATTATTTTTCTAATGCTTCATCTGATGACGCAGTTAGAATTAACGGCATGCGGCTTGATCCGTGAACAATATTGAAAGACACGGCGGATATTTAACTTATTGTAACAGCACCTGTCATTTTTTAGCATTATTTAAACTAGCGATGTAAATAATGAGCTTCAAATCTTTCGATTTAATGCCTTTTTCTTCACTCGTGTCGCACCGCCTGGGTTTTAACTGCCACCTGAGCAAAGGCAATCTTGTGGGACTTGTATGATAGTTCATGCTTCCTCTTAACTTTTTGACTGTAAATACCTGGACAAACGATCATCCCATCAGATTTTCAGGATACTACGATGATGAAGAATAAAAGCAAAAAACAAGAGGATGAAGGATCGGCTCAGAGCAATGCATCAAGGTATGATCCTTATACTTTTTTAACCTTTTTCATATCTGGTTTGATTGTTTACCTTGTCAAGCATGGTTGATCACCTGTGTTACATTTGTTGTGTGCTTTTGAAGAAGTGCACCAGTGTCATGAATGACCTTGCTATTGTTTAATAGCCACACCCTGATTTTTCCTACCATTTCTTACACTCAATACTGAGGTTTCAGGCCTGTGTTAAGAGATCATTGCCCAGAAGATGTACGTGTTAGACCCCAGGAAAACTCATTTGTCCTGTATTATGTTGCAAATAATTTGTCACCTATGTTTCATGTCCTCTTGCTATAATGTTATATGACCTTGTCTTACTAGTTGGTACTGCAATGCACCATTTTAACAACGTTGTTTGGATTTTATTTCAGACACAATGCATTGTTTTGGTGTTACCTATGGACGCCAATATATCCAGTGTTTTGGATTTGTTTTATGTAACATGCTTTGTCGATAGTTTATGGAGCTGAACACTTTATTTTTTTTGTATCGATCTTTTACTTTTTATATTAACATGTGCTAAAAAGTTTTGACCAAGTTACAAAGTTTTTTTTTGTTAAAAAGTCCTGTTTCTTTATGCTTGGTTATTTATCCTCATTAAAGCCCTTAATTGTTAACATTTTATTGATTGTATGCAATTTTGTCTTATTTTACAGAGTTAGTAAAACTTAAAACTTCTTTACTTTTGTGTGTTATAAAATTATGTCCTAGTTCACAGGATTACAGCGTACAAGAACAATATAACCTTTAGCTTTTGTTTTTCAGGAAGAGATTACTTTTACTTTTGGATTGAGGTGCTGTTTCCAATTGACAGACTTAATGTTAACATTTTGTCTGATCACAATGGTTATTTATGATTATTAGGCTAATTGAATGATTTCTCTTTGCTTGAAATGCAGCATGTTATATCCAGTAATGATCCTTATTGCATAAATACACTCTTATCTGAAAAGTTTAAAAGACACATGTTGTACTAATTTATGTTACATGGATATATAAAGATGGATGTGTTAACTGAAGGACTTGTTTTGAACTTGTCTTATTCTTGTGTATGTTGCAGCTAAATTATATTAGTTTCCAATTAAATGTGGCTGTCTTTAAATGACTTTACAGGTAGCTTTTACAGGCCTGTGGCCACTTTAATTTGAAGATTTTTTTTATAATATTGTCTGCTTTTCTTATTGTAAAATGTTAACAGTTGCAAGTGTGTTTTTTTTTAATCATCTTCAGATATCTAAATCTTCATTTATCAAAGTCAGTGGAAATATATTTTCATCAATAAAGATATCATCACATCAAATCATTTGCATGGTGTCAGGACAATTTAGAATTGCAGAAACAACATACGTGACTGGCCATTATTTGAAAGAGAAGATGTTTGTATTTATTGCTTAAATGCTGTTTCTCAGCTTAAGTTTTCAGTGTTAGAATTGCTGTCATGTTGTCACAGCAAATAATACAGCCTGATCACAATAGACTGTTGTGTTTTTAGATAAAGACACAGAGAAGTTTGGATACTAAATGCAGGTAATCACCGCCACAGCATTTTACAGACTGTACACTGCAGCAGGTTACATCACACTTGTAGTTTTTTTGTGTGATCTTGTGGCAGCCATTTTAGTGTTTTTAGCTGAGTGAAATATGTCCTCTCCAATGATGACAGCCTAACTTTTTACACTGATAACTGAGTAGGGAGGGCAGAAAGAGGAGCAGAAAGAGCAGCTTAAAATCTGATGACTTTATGTAACAATATATGTCACTAAAGTGCTATTTACATACTCTCCTGAGTCACAAAATGGCCCTTGCTTTGTGTGCCCAGCTTGCTCACTTATCTGTATTAAAACTCTGCTCAGAACTACACAGAGGAGGAACAGGAAGAGTTTAGACCTCAGACAGCCTGCACACTGCGCTGTGATTGGTTAAATTGCCACCTAGCAACAAGCCAGCCAATAGTAATTCGAGATTTTGTTTGGTTCCTCCCACTTTGACCTCCCTTAAAGCGGATGGAGCTATGTACTTCCGAGGTTGGTCACTGAAGCAGCAGGAGGTACAGAGTGTAAAATTTAGTAACGAGTTGTTTTTAATCACAATTTAAGGAGACTAATTAATTCAGGCTTCCCTTCAGCAATATACCCGTAGTGTTAACAATTGTAAAATATAGATACAGCTATAATTTATACACTTAGTAATGAATTTGAGCTGTTGTAAGTTTCACAATAAAAGTAATGGTGCTTGACAGATAAAATAGTCACAAGGTTTGTATACAAATTAGATTTTTTTTATGAGGCACAAACCCTTACATTTTACAGTATCAATGTAAGGCAGAGATTCCTGCAGATTTATTCCCAATGGGTTTAATGACTAGCGACCCCATGTGTCCAAAAAATATAATGCATGCCGAGGAAGCCTCAGCAATATATTTTATCTACTGATGATTTAGTCACGTATTTTTAATTTATACTGTTCCTTTTATTTATTGCATAAACAATTGATTAATTTGTAATAAAGTGAACTTCATAGCAGCAGTAAATAGTCTTTCTTATGTATTATCAGAGGAGTCCCAAAAACATGTAAAGCTTCTTGTGACTTTAATTTTAGAACGAAATGAAGCAAATCTCTGCTAACCTGGTTTGATAAATAAGATCAGATAAATCTGATGAAATGATTAAAATGCTTACATGCCTCTTTCTTTAATTTGTCAGACAGGTTCCTCTTACTGATAAACGAACACTTGTACCTCTAAAAATCCTTTGAAATAAAACAATCTGGGAAGAAAAACATAAGGTTTTGTTAAGCTGATCACAACTACTGTTTAGAAGTGGCCCTAACCTGTAATGAGGGGTCACAAGTTTCTTTAAAGATCTTTTTGCTAAAAGGATTTGGAAACAATTGTCAAGGTACTGGACTCATTGTTTGATATTGATTGATCAATCAATTCCATTTTTATTCCTGCAAAATAAGTGTCGGTCTTAATGATGATGTAACTTAAAATGCAGAGTGCACGTGTCATATGTGTTATGTATTGTAGTAATTCTAATTGTTTCACAACTCTTACATATTTAAATGTTAGAAAAGAGGACCCAGTTTTAACTAATTTTAGCAGTGAAAGCAGGTCTATAAACTTGACGCTTGTGTAGAATGATGGTAATTGGATTTGGGTGCTGCAGAGAGAATGAGGTTATAGGACTGTTAGCGAAGTGAAGAACATGATGTAACAAGGTTTCGGTTTCCTCTCATCTGAGAGTCTCAAATTACTCACACCATCAAGCTCTTCTCCATGACCAAGTGACTGTGTGCTTTGAGTTTGAAGACATTTTTAAGTTGCTGTCACTGTCAACTCATTTTTTTTTAAATATGTTGTTTACCATTTTGGGTGTACATGTTTCTATAAGCAGTAGCTTAACATATGCACTGCAAAATCAAAAGGAATGAACATTTTCTTGTTCCTTTAGCAATTCAGCCTCAGAAGAATCCAACCGCTCTGCATCGGAGTCAGGAAGTCAGTCCGAGAGCGAGCATGGCAGTGAGAGGAGGCGATCCCACAACTCAGAGTCAAACAGCTCCTCAGAGTCAGAGAGTCACTCAGAGTCAGGGAGCGAGTCTGCAGGGTCCAAGTCACAGCAAACCACAGCAGAGGTCAAAGACAAGCCAGTTAGAAAGAAGGAGCGCCTGGCGGATGTGAAGAAGGTAAAAGTCACTGAACTTCTGTGGGGGTTTACTGTGTCTAAATGAAATTACAGCTCCTGCCCTATGTCAGTGGTGATTGAGTTGACTTTATTTGAGTAATTGGACTCTTAATGTGATTATAGAGGTGTGACACTAGTTGGTAAATCATTAGTTATGGAAGTTTACCTTATCCATACTGTCCTTTATCTGTGTCATTCTCTACTTCTGTCCCTGCTTCATGCTGCATCCTACAGCAAGTTAAGAGTATGTAGTGTGTTCACTAAAAAGTGAAAAAAGTCATCAAATTAAAGAAAAAAACACTTGGGTAATAATGATGCATACAGAGAAACACTTGACCTTGAAGTGAGGCGCTGTGTTTTATCGTTCCATAATGCAGCGCATAAAGAGGCACTGCTCAGCTGCAAAACAATTATGGCTCGAGGAAACCAAATTGGAAGCACTCAATCTTTAAAAAATGAACATGCTTTGGCAGTTAAGAGCTGCACTGTTAATTGACCTTTTATTTCCACACATTATGCACAATTGCTGCTTGCATGAAACTGTAAAGAGTATAAGTTTTTCTTTACTAATTGTCAAGAAGGATACTATTACAATTAGTATGTAGAACATTGGAACTGCAATAGTTGATACAATTATTGATCGGCTGAGAAATAGAAAAACGACAAATAAATGCCCCCCCCCCATACTCCAGTTACTGTGTAGCTTCTCAGCTGTGAATTTTTACTACAATTTATATATTAATTTAACTTTTTATTTAACTATTAAGTCCTTTGACATCAAAACCTCTTTTTCAAAGGCCACATGATCAAGATGGCATCATTTTTTAATGCATGTGAACTGAATATCTTTGAGTTTGTTTGTTTGTTTTTTTTAAACAGTTTTTTTTTTTTTGGACGAAACAGTAAAAGTGAAAATGTCACAATCATCTTTGGGAAACTGGGTCACTTGTCATTGATGCCTGTTATTTTATAGACCAAACAAATAATCAGTTGAGACAAACATCAGCACATTATGGAACAATAGCAGCACTCTGGTCTCTAGACTTGCAAATTAGATTGTAGAACAGAACTGGGACATGCCAAATCAGTATGGTGATGCGAAAAGCCAAAGGCTCCTCTTTTATAAGCGGCTCTTTGTTTGCAGATGTGGGAGGAACATCCAGATGTTTATGGTGTTAGGAGGTCAAATCGCAGCAGACAGGAGCCGGCTCGTCTGAACATTGGAGCTGGGGTAAGCGGATGGGAATGAAGGCGAACAAAGAAACATTAAAGATTCAGTACGATTATCTGCAGTGGTGTCAGCGCCTATAAACAAGCCAGTTGCGCCACCGAGTGGATAATATAAAGCACTGCTGCATTTAATGTTGAAACTCGGCTGAAAGGTTTGTCTGCTGTTCTCGCTGTATTACAGGGTAGCAGTGATTCAGAGAGCGAGAGCCCTAAAAGAAAAACATCACGAGCTAAGAAAAAGGAGTAAGTATGAGGATTGTGAATATGATTGTGATTGACTGTTTTATCATATTCATTTATTTATTATTATTTATCTGAGGTCTGCCATGAGACACTTGCACTGAACTCCTTGATCAATAAGAATTTTCTTTTACAACACTTGATCCATACAGTAGAGTTTATGCAGTTCATGCCTGTTTGTGTCATTCTGCTGCCAGTCTGTGTTCATGTTGTCAATCCTATCATTTAATGCGTATTTATAAATGGGTATCTGTTTGTCTCAGATTGGGCTAAGTTAGTTTCAGCCAGGTGATGTGCTATATTTAAATCAAAACTGATTGGTCAGATCAGTGGGCTTCCCCTGATTTAAATTGGGTTGTGCTGAACACCCTATGGCCGGTATTTCAATGAAATTTAAATTGGTAAAATAGCAGTGATGGGCCTTGAGGGTGAACTTGTGGCATTTCTTTGTTGTAAGAAATATCTGGAAAGATGATGACTCAAATGATGAAGAGGAGGAGGAGGATGAGGAGGAGGAGGAGGAGGCTTCCGACAGTACAGACAGTGAGCAGGAAGAGAAAAAAGTTAGATCCAGACGACTTCCTGCTAGAAGGTAAGAGTGTAGCGAAGCCTGGCCATCAGACAGCTACCCACTGGTCATCTCCAAATCATTCCATATTGTGTGAACAGTTGTTTGATTACATACAGTGATGAGTCACAACATTAAAACCACCTGACTAATATTGTGAACGTCCATGTCGTGCCGCCAAAGCATGACTCTACAAGCCTGTGAAGGTGTGCTTTGATATCTGGCACCAAATGTTAGCACAAGATCCTTTAAATCCTGGAAGTTGCAAGGTGATTGGATTTGTTTTTCCCACAGATGCTTAATTGGTTTGAGATCTGGGGAAGTTGGAGGTCAAGTCACCATCTTGAGCTCTTGGAAATATTCCTCAAACCATTCCTGAACATTTTTTACAGCGTGACAAGAAGCATTATTCACCAAAAGATGCTGCTCCCACCAGGAAATCCTGTTGCCATGAAGGGTCTGAAGCAACGTTTAGTGATTTGTGCCAAAATAGCATTCACATAAATACAAGGACCCAAGGTTTCTGCCTTCATTGGCTTGCCTTTTTCCCAAAGTGTGTTCTTATGCCATTTTTCCCCCTTAGCAGCAAGCTCTGCTGAACTGTGTATTCTGACACCTCTTATCTTATCTAGCATTAGGGTTTTCAGTAATTTACGCAACAGTAGTTACTCTGTGGGAAGCTATTCTCCCCACACTTGTCAGTGAGCCGTAAACATTAATGATCCTGCCACTGATTCTTCCTTTGTCCTTCTTTGGACCACTTTAATAAGTCCTAGCCAAAGTACACTGAAAACAACCCACAAGACTTGCTGTTTTGGACACGCAGTAATTCTGTTGTCTACCCGTCACAATTTTGGCCCGTGTTTCCTGCTTCCAACACGTCTGCTTCAAGAACTGACTGTTTACTCTGTGCCCATTATATGGAACCCCTTGACAGTCGCTAATGTAACAAGATAATCAATGTTTTTCGCGTCACCTGTCAGTGGTTTTGTTGTTGTGGCTGAGCTGTGTATTTTCCCTTTGCTTTGTTTTTGAACCTAAATGCTGCAGCAGGTCTGAGTCTTTAATTTATGGCATTTCTGAGTTTTTAAAATGTCAGTTACAGTTATTTTCTCAAATCGGTCAAAAATGTGCTCTGCTCTGTCTCAGGGCGTAGGCTGCACTCTGGCATTTAGGTTTGACAGTCAGCCGTTGGACAGCCAGGAACCGAAAGAAGTGTGAAAAGAATTAATGAGCCAGAAATGTAGCTACTTATCTCTAAGTGGCTTTTGTTTTTCTTTGCTTAACTCTGTGTTTTGCAGACCTCAGAGCAAATCAACAGTCAAAAAGCAGCTGTCTCAAAAGGGAAGAAAGTCCAGGAGACAGGAGTCATCGGCAGAAGAAGATGACGACGACGACGATGACGACGACGACGATGAGGAAGACACTCCAAAGAGGCAGACCCGAAGAAGAGGTGCCACAAAAGTCAAAAGGTATATTTCTAAACCCATTTTTGGAACATAAATTTCCATGCGCTTAATAGGCAGAAACATTTGTTTTAGTTTTATCCAGAGTTTTTATTGCAAAGGGCATTATGAAAAAGTTTTCACAATTGTTCTGTTGTGTTCCAGTTATAAAGAGGACCAACATGACTTTGAAACGGACTCTGATGACCTGATTGAAATGACGGGGGATGCTGGTGAGGAGCAGCAGGATGATGACAGCGAGACCATCGAGAAAGTCATGGACACCAGGACAGGCAAAAAAGGAGGTGATACATTTTCCCTCGTCTCTCACCGTTTTGAAAACCACATCCACCAAAACACATTCAGTGCAATCTGCAGTCTGAAACACTTCTTTTTCTGGTTCATCTAGCTACTGGGGCTACCACTACTGTGTATGCTGTGGAAGAAAACGGGGACCCTTCTGAAGGTTTTGACCCCGAGAACGATGAAGGGGAGACTCAGTATCTGATCAAGTGGAAGGGCTGGTCCTACATCCACAACACCTGGGAGAGCATGGACTCTCTGACGCAGCAAAAGGTCAAGGGACTGAAGAAACTGGACAACTTCAAAAAGAAAAACGATGAGCTGAATTCATGGTGAAGATCTTTTTGTCTTCGAATCCACATTTTATTTTGCATATGTGCATCTCTCCAGAACTTTGACTGTTAATCCTGATCCTGTTTGCAGGTTGAGGAAGGCGTCACCTGAGGATGTAGAGTTTCATAATTGTCAGCAGGAGCTCACTGCTGACTTGAACAAGCAGTTTCAGATTGTGGAGCGTATCATCGGTAAGAAGTCATTTTGTACTTGCTGTTGTCACTCCTTTTTTAAAGATACTGTTGCGTTTTGCTCTAAGACTGTACTAAAATGAATTTTATTATCGACAGCAACAAAAACAGGGAAGACACCAGGATCCTCTGACTTCCCCTGTAAGTCCCTGTTTGGAGTTTTGATCATCACTGTCCATCACAATGTGTACTTACTACAGTTTTCCTGCACTTTTTGAACTTTTGAAGCAATCATTTGTTTAATATTTTGTTTGCTTTTTAAACAGCTCATAGTCATAAGACTCCATCCTCCAATGAACCTGAGTACCTATGCAAGTGGATGGGTTTGCCCTACTCCGAGTGCAGCTGGGAAGACGGAGCTTTGGTCAGAAAGAAGTTCCAGCACTGCATAGACAGCTTCACGAACCGTAACTCCAGTAAAACTGTCCCCTCTAAAGAGTGCAAGGTAGGAATCCAATGAAACTGACCCAAAATGGTGGATCTTTCTTGTTTATTTTTTGTCTTTTCCTTTTTATTTGATATAATTGTAAAATATATTTATGTCCCTGTTAACTGAAGGAGTTTATTACTGTTGTTTTCAGGTATTAAAGCAAAGGCCAAGGTTTGTGGCACTGAAGAAACAACCGTCATATATTGGTGATGAGAATCTTCAACTGAGAGATTATCAGCTGGATGGCTTGAACTGGCTGGCTCACTCCTGGTGCAGGTATTGCATTAATAATTACAATAATTTCCAAAAGACTCATAATTGACTGTATAAGCAAGTAAAATAACTATTTGTTCTCCTTCCTCTGTAGGTGCAATAGTGTTATCCTGGCTGATGAGATGGGCCTGGGAAAGACCATCCAGACAATCTCCTTCCTGTCTTACCTCTTCCACCAACATCAGCTCTATGGGCCCTTCCTACTGGTGGTGCCTCTGTCCACACTCACCTCCTGGCAGAGGGAGTTTGACACCTGGGCTCCAGACATGAATGTGGTGGTCTACCTTGGTGACGTCATGAGCAGGAAAACAGTACGTTGAATTACCTACTGTTCTTTGGCATCTCCAGAATTGGTTACATAAATTTGAACTGCTCCTCCTGTTCTGTTTAGATCCGTGACTACGAGTGGGTGAACCATCAAACCAAAAGAATCCGTTTTAATGCACTACTAACCACTTATGAGATTCTACTTAAAGACAAGGTAGACTTCTTCACAGCTGCGTTTCTATTTTAATTCCATCATGTTTGTGTGCCTGAGGAGAGTCGATCAATTACAGCGTTTTAACGTTTGACTCCAGGGTGTGCTGGGGAACATTAACTGGGCGTTCCTGGGCGTGGATGAAGCTCACAGGCTGAAGAATGATGACTCCCTGCTGTATAAAACGTTAATGGAGTTCAGATCTAATCATAGACTTCTCATTACTGGCACTCCGCTGCAGAACTCCCTCAAAGAGCTCTGGTCACTGTTACACTTCCTCATGCCTGACAAGTACGTCCCGGTTTAGACGTTAAAAATTCCACTAAATCAGTTTTAATTCCGGTGTGACACGAGTGACGTTTGTAATATCTATTGTGCGCTGCAGGTTTCACTCCTGGGAGGATTTTGAGGATGAACACGGGAAAGGAAGGGATAATGGTTATCAGAGTCTTCACAAAGTCCTTGAGCCTTTCCTGCTCCGACGTGTCAAGAAAGATGTGGAAAAATCGCTCCCAGCCAAGGTGGAACAAATCCTCCGTGTAGACATGACCGCACAGCAGAAGCAGTTTTACAAGTATGATTTTTTTTTTTTTAAATTACTATCCTTTTTGGCATTTTTATCTCATCCATCTTTCGTATGAATCACACGAACAGTAGCTGCATTTTTCCTCCCCATTAACTTAATTTGTTCCTGAATTTTTCCAGGTGGATTTTAACGAGGAATTACAAAGCTCTCGCCAAGGGCACCCGAGGCAGCTCTTCCGGCTTCCTGAACATCGTAATGGAGCTTAAAAAGTGCTGCAACCATAGTTTCCTGATTAAACAGCCTGAGGACGGTGACGCTGAAACACAACAGGAACACCTGCAGGTACGTCTCCTTACGAACCCTCCTCAGCTCAGAGCGTCACCTCAGGATAACTCGGCTCTGCGAAGGAAAGGAGCTGCAGTTTAACAATGAGGAAAACGCGACTGCTTTTACAGATTGCTCAGTGCCGATCGGTATTTCCTCATTCACACCTTTCTGTGTGTTTTTAGGGGTTAGTGAGAGGCAGCGGGAAGCTGGTTCTGCTGGACAAGCTGCTGACGAGACTGAGAGAAAGAGGAAACAGGGTCCTGATCTTCTCTCAGATGGTCAGGATGTTGGACATTCTGGCTGAGTATCTCGCCAAGAAACGATACCCATTCCAGGTGAGGTTTGTGCAACTTGGGGTTGTATTCACACTGGAAAAAAATGCCCCTCTCAAAACAAGCTTATTTCAAGGAACTTTTACCTTCAAATAAGTGAAAAAAATCTGCCAATAGAACAAGTGAAAAATGGCTTGGTAAGATTTCTTGAAATAAGATGTGATATTTAGACTATTGTGATCTTAAAATTAGCTGGGGAAACTTATTTTAAGGTCTATTTTACCAGAATTATCAAGCTTAGGTGTCTTAAAATAAGCCAGACATGCTAAAAAAAATAGCAATTTTCACTCTAAAATAGACTTTTCCTTTATGTAACCTCCTAATTTGAGATGTGTTAAACTTATTTTGAGTGTTGTTGTGAAATACAACTCAAAAGAAGATAATTTCAAAACTGTTTGACTTAAGAAATTTAAGATGCCTTGTCTTAAAACAAGTCCCTCCATCTTGCTGAAATGTCACTTGTTAAGTGGATTTATCTTAAATTGAGTAGGATGAGACTTTTTGACTAAAAGTGAGACAAATAGACTTGGTAAGATCTTGAGTTTCAGCAGTGCATATTACAACAGGATTCATATACAAAACAATATGTAATGATTTCTGGTTACTCCGTGTACCTCTCAGAGACACACTTTCCCGCTAAATATAAAAGAATTTGAGATCAAGAAAGCCTGTTGCATAAATGGAAATACCTGAATTTCAAGCTATAACTTCAATGATGCCCTCACCCTGTCTCTGTTGATGATAATCATACTTCCACTGGATTCCACATGAAGCCAGCTACATGACTAGATAGAGGCACGCTTCTGATTTTACTGTTGTTTTTGTTGGTGTGAGGACTGAAGGGCCTTTTCGGACGGTCGCGCTGGGCGGATTAGAGTCGGACGAGGATCGGATGTCAGTCTTGTTGCACACATAGTCCGCCAGGCTTAGAGTTCAAGTGTTTATTTATATCAACAAGTTATTTTCTGCTGACGACCAGCCGGACTCCTGCAAGTCACACCACTCGGGTTGTTTTTGCTGACTTACTCTGCATTGGGTTGTTGTGGCCGCTCTGAACGTATAGACGGGGTGTGATGGCATGTACAGCGGAGTGATGCAGAGGTTATAGCAGATGTGCAGGAAACCTTCAAAGGGTAATTCTTTCTTTTTGCCCCCTCTCCTCTTCAGCGGTTGGACGGCTCTATAAAGGGAGAAATCCGAAAGCAAGCACTTGACCACTTTAATGCAGAAGGCTCAGAGGTATGTATACTTTAACACAACTACCTGATGCTAATGGAGTCTGCAACTGTGGGAGTTTTATGTACCTGTAAATATATTTTTAAGCTACAGTAGTATTATAATATTGCCAAATGCACATCACACAGTTGCTTAGTCACTTGGAGGTTACAAATAGCACTTAAAGCAAAGGCTGATGCTATCTTGTAAACATGGTCGTCTTGGATTTTGGATGACTCTGAGAGCATTAGCGGGGGGAACTGTATTTGATAAATGAAGCAAAAGGGGTCAAATAACAAGATTACGTCAAGGCAAGTCTGTTCCTCTACCAATTCATGAAATCTGTTAATTAATGTTGATCATTTTTGCGTTTCATCTGCTTTCTAGGACTTCTGCTTCCTGTTGTCCACCAGAGCAGGAGGTTTAGGTATTAACTTGGCCTCAGCGGACACTGTAGTCATCTTCGACTCTGACTGGAACCCTCAAAATGACTTGCAGGCACAGGCGAGGGCTCACAGGATCGGCCAGAAGAAGCAGGTAATCTACGGCTGGAAGTCATGGTTGTAGGTGCAGTTAAGCCGTTAAGGTTGTTGCGTGAAACTATATCCATGCTTTTCCTTTATAGGTAAATATCTACCGACTCGTCACCAAAGGAACAGTAGAGGAGGACATCATTGAGAGGGCGAAGAAGAAGATGGTTCTGGACCATCTTGTCATTCAGAGAATGGACACCACTGGTCGAACTGTTCTGGACAGCAACTCAGGAACCACAAAGTAAGTCTGAAAATGCAATGAGTCTAGCTGATGAGGCTTTGTTTGCACATTTAGATGCTAAAGTTCTTGGTATGCTGCTTTTTTTTTTTTTTTTTGAACAGTTCAAACCCGTTCAATAAAGAAGAACTCACTGCTATTCTCAAGTTTGGTGCAGAAGAGCTTTTCAAAGAGGCAGAAGGGGAGGAGTCTGAACCACAGGTACCATCTCATATGCATGGAAACATTTTGTTACATATTTGGGAAAAATTAACCAGACTTTTTGTTCTTGTAGGAGATGGATATTGATGAGATCTTGAGATTGGCTGAAACAAGAGAAAGTGATCAAGGCTCCAGTGCTACAGATGAACTTCTGTCACAGTTTAAGGTACTTGCAAGCTGTAACTGCTTTGTTTTGCTCACATTTACATGGACAAGAATCCAGGTTTCCTCGTCTTTCAACCACTGATTTTCTTTCCTTCTCTCTCCATTCTGCCTCTCGCTGCAGGTGGCCAATTTCTCCAGCATGGAAGAGACCGCCCCAGAGTTTGAGGAGAAACCGATCCGGGAATGGGACAATATCATTCCTGAGGAGCAGCGCCGCAAAATTGAGGAGGAGGAGAAACAGCGGGAGATGGAGGACATCTTCATGCTGCCCAGAAGCAGGAGCTCTAACAAGCGAGTAAGATTCAATTCAATTCAATTCAATTTTATTTATATAACATCAATTACAGTCAACTCGTCTCAAGACGCTTTACAGAACCCATATGCCTGACCCCCAGAGCAAGCCCAAAGGTGACAGTGGCAAGGAAAAACACCCTTTTAACAGGGAAGAAACCTCGAGCAGAACCCGGCTCTATATAGGGGGGACCCATCTACCTGCTGGCCGGGCGGGTTGAGAAGGACAGAAGAGGGCAAGGGGGAGGGATGGGAGAAGAGGGAGGGGTGGGAAAGCAAGGAAAACACAACACACATTTGGATACATATATGACAGGATATGTGACACAGACAAAGTATAAGCTAACATTGAAAACTGACTCATAGTTTACTCTGATGATGTACGGCTCTGACATTAAACATACTCCATATATAACTAGCAGTAAAATTCAAACAGTATGTAAGTTAGCATAACAGTATAGTGAAGGCGATGCAGAGTTGACTGGTGGAAAAAGGGAGTTGGAAGCAGAGGGCTGGAGGAAGGTCAGCAGCAGCATCCCACAGTGGACATGGTGGAGACTGGACCAGCTGGTGGAACATCGACCGCAGATCTGAAGCATCCAGCTCTGGGACCAGGGACACTCGGAGAAATAGCACAGGGGGAAACAGAGTGAATGTGCTGCAATAACGGTATACATATTAAATGTAAAGGTAGATAGAGAAGGGCTCAGTGCGTCAAGAAAAGTCCCCCAGCAGCCTAGGCCTATAGCAGCATGACTAGAGGCAGAACGAAGGGACGTCCAAGAGGGAGTCAGCTGTGCAATGAAGACACAAGCCGAACCCCTGTGGGTCACCCAGTCAGCCCCAACTATAAGATTTGTCAAAAAGAAACGTTTTAATCCTGGTCTTAAAAATAGAGAGGGTGTCTGCCTCCCGAACCCAAACAGGGAGCAGGTTCCACAGGAGAGGCGCCTGATAACTATGATGATTTATTTCTTCATTTCGAGCACCAATTTCTGTTGGATTTTCTCTCAACTTAGCGAGTCGTATACACACATTTCATGCACATACATACAACAGGAGTTTCAGTCCCAAATTTCTGTCTTGCTACACCTCACGATCCAAATTTTTACAGTCAGAGTAGGCAGTGTATTTATTTCTGTGCACTTGTTTATCAGCTATAAGAAACTAATCAGATTAACCTTGAAAGTTGCGCAGACAGTGTGTTGTTCTTTTAAAGAAACTTTGTTAATTCCAGTTACACAACAGAAGACTATTGATTCTGAAAAACACATACCTCTCGTAGCAGCTGCTCAGTTTTTGAATCAAGCCGTTTTGTTTTCTTAAAGTGTCGCTCCTTTGTGTTTCAGGCTCAGGCCAATGATAGTGACAGTGACGTGGGCTCCAAGCTGAAGCACCGATCCTCAGGCTCTGAAAGCGAGACCGATGATAGCGACGATGACAAGAAGCCAAAGAAGAGAGGCAGACCTAGAGCTCGTAAAAACAACGTGGAGGGTTTCACTGATGCCGAGATCCGCAGGTAAACGCTGTTCCTGTTTGACAGTTTTTGAGAAATTCATTAGATTCAGTTGTATTTCTAAATGTGCTTTCACAACAACAAAAGGAACTTATTTCTGATCTTATCAACAGGTTCATCAAGGCATACAAGAAATTTGGATCTCCACTTGAACGGTAAGCATGTTATTAACCCGTTAAACTTCAGTGTCCCGCCGGCAGTGCACTTACTAATTTGCGTAGGAATTTCAAGAATGTCCGATGGCTGCAAACGCGATTATACAAACACTATACGCCGATGGAAAGCTTAGATTCTCATGAATCCGCCGGTATAAACCACTTTCAGATGTGATTACCACAGCGGGTAATATAAACACATTTGTCCGACAAAAAGCGAATATCCATCCATCCGTTCTCTATACACGGCTTCAAAGCACACAGCGCGACTCACATTTCCGGGTTCATTATTACACACAGATGAAAATATTCCACAAAAAACGGCCATAATCCAACCTTTTACATCCAGATGACACAAGCCAGTAAACTATTTTGTCCAAAACATGTCCTGAAGTCGGTATAAAATCCACGAATCAGTCGTTTTCAAGGAAATGCACCTCGCGATGCGCGTCCAATATTCCCTGTACTTCTCATCATATTTTTTATTTACAAATAGAATATTAGCGATTTTTTTGTACTGAAAATGGCTGGAATTGACTGAAGCTTAAAGGGTTAAATCAGGAAAATATTCTGTAAATATCATTTGATTCCTGAACTATGAGCTGTTTTGGTTTCTATTCAAGCACTTCTTCCAAATTGTGCATCTTGTGTCCAGGTTGGAGGCCATTGCCCGAGACTCTGAGCTGGTGGACAAATCCATAGCAGACCTGAAGAGACTTGGTGAACTGATTCATACCAGCTGTGTCGCTGCAGTGCAGGAGCACGAAGAAAACCTGAAAGAAAACCCAGTTGAAGGTATTTTGCTTGTGCTTGCTTAGGGAGAATAAAAATACAGTGTTTTTAGAACCGAAAATGATGCCTGTCATTCTTCCAGCCAAAGGTCCTGGGAAACGGCGAGGAATAAATATCAAGATCTCAGGAGTGCAGGTCAATGCCAAGACCATCATCCAGCATGAGGAGGAGTTTGAACCTCTGCACAAAGCGGTGCCCTCCAACCCCGCTGAGAGAAATAAGTAAGATACCACTGCGCGTTATATTTATACGAGAAAGAGCAGTTTTCTTTCTCAGAATGCTCAAAAAAAAGCTTGTGTTGTAGATGAAATTTGACAACCCCATTTCCCACAGATTCAAGCTGACGTGCAGGGTGAAAGTAGCTCACTTTGATGTTGACTGGGACCTGCAGGATGACATTCAGCTTTTACTCGGCATCTACGAGCACGGCTTCAGCAACTGGGACCTGATCAAGACGGATCCCGACCTGAAGCTCGCTGATAAGGCAAATATCTAGTATTTACCCTCCACACTGAAGTAAAAATGGTGCTTAAATAAAGAGGAACATTGACGAACAATAAAATGCAATATCATGAGCCCACAGTTATGAATACTTGCATTATAAGCATTTTCACCTAAACTGGCATGTCAAGGTATTTTGAAAAGATTTTATAAATAACTTCTCAAATGAATGTGTGAAGAGTGCATTCGTATTTTTAAGACGAATGAAACCGTCTAACAATCACAAACTTCTCCACAGATTCTTCCAGATGACCCAAGCAAGAAACCTCAGGCCAAGCAGTTGCAGGCAAGAGCTGAGTATCTTCTCAAGCTGCTTAAAAAAGAACAAGACAGCGCAGATCTGTCGAAAACGGGGGAGGAGGTATGCCGCTATTAATCACGGAGTATTCCATCCGTACTGGAGTTTGCATTTGCACACAATGTACACAAAGGGGCCTACCTTCAGCCAAGCTCATACGTCGGTTTGTTTTTTCCTCCAAGGTCAAAGTGAAGAAGAGGAAGCCTCGGGTGAAAAAGGAGAGCAAGATTCTCAAAGATGAGCAAGGGAATGACATCTCCTCCCCCCGCCTGTCGGACAATCCGTCAGAAGAGGGCGAGGTCAAGGTCAGATATACCATGGGCTCTGTGGGGTCTCATTGTAGTCTAAAGGGAAAAGACTGAATTATGTTGCAGGATGTTGTCGCTTATATGCTCTTCCTAGAAAAATGGTTCCTACAATTGGCTGCAGGTATGGATGGAGACTAAAAGCGATATCTTTGGTCTCTTAAGGCTGCATTGCATTTTCTCTTACCTCTTTCAAGTGCAATTGAACTAAAAAAAATACTTTGACAAACAAGTTTTATCTTGTGATTGCAAAGACTTTTTAGCTGCAGTGCTTCCAGTAAAAAGTACCGCAACACCTAAACAAAGAAGCATAATTCAGCTTTATCTGTATAGAATCGTGCTCTTGATTAGCGTGCAAAACACCAGTGCAGTATTTGACCGTCTCCTCATTGTGTGACCTGCTGTTGCATTGTTTAACCTACGCCGTATTTTCATTGGCTTAAGCAGGATGATGGAACAGAAAAGTCCCCTGTCAAGAAGAGACAAAAGAAAAAGGATAACAAAGAAAACAAAGAAAAGCAGGGAACTCCTAAAAAGGAGAAGGACGGGGACAAAGAGAAGAAGGGGTCCAAGCCCAGAAAAGAAAAGGTATTTCAGAACATTACTCGTGGCCTGAACATACGTGCATTGCTCTTAATTTACATGGACAAAAGGCTGTGCATGATAATAGCATTAAAAATTAGGAATATAGCTAGAACGTCATGATCTTTTACCAGTCTGTCCTGTAAATAAGCTGGTATAGGTGTTAATGTCTGTGTATGTTTTTGTCTTTCAGGCTAAAGGAGCCAAAGGGAAGAAGCCTCAAGGTCCGGTTCACATTACTGCTGGGTCTGAACCTGTTCCCATTGAAGGAAAGGAGGATGACGAACTTGACCAGGAGACTTTCAGCATCGTGAGCTTCTTTTCTAAGTCTGGTGTAACAATTAAGCCAGAGGAATTGATGCTTATCCGAAAACAATAAGTAATGCTCTCCAATAATCTTGTCTGTTTTTGTGTCCAGTGTAAGGAGCGCATGAGGCCGGTGAAAAAGGCCCTGAAGCAGCTGGACAAACCGGACGAGGGTCTTTCTGACCAGGAGCAGCTCCAGCACACTCGCACATGCCTACTGAAGATTGGAGACCGAATCACAGAGTGCCTTAAAGCTTACAGCGACCCCGAACATGTTAAAATATGGCGACGGTAAGATGATTAAATAACATCTTTGTGAAAGGAAACATGATCATCTCCTTTTTAATAATTATTTTGTGTCATTTCTTTGGCAGAAACCTCTGGATATTTGTGTCGAAGTTTACAGAGTTTGGTGCAAGGAAGCTGCATAAGCTTTACAAAATGGCACAAAAGAAGCGATCGCATGAGGAAGAGGTAAGCTGGTGAGAGGTGTCAGGCAGAGAACGTAATCTGATTCATGTATGGAACACTGAAATGATCCCGTGACATTTTCAGAAGGAGCAGAAGAAGAAGGAGGATGCCACGGGGAGAGTAAAATCATTCAGACCAGAACCCTCTGGTTCCAGTCGAGACTCGCTGGGTACTCAGCCATCCTCCAAACCTGGACCTCACCCGAACCAGCCAGGACTCCACGGACACCACAGAGAACCCTACAACGCAGCCAACAAGCGGCACTTTGGCAACGATGGTACGTGGATAGATTTCCTTTTACCCACTGAACCCCAGCCAGTTTTTTTGCATCATACACTCCTGTTTATTCACTATGTGTTCATCTTTTACTGACTTAAAGTCCTGCACTTCTATGGAAACACCACAACCATAGCTAGAAATAAACACAACTAAATGATGGTTTTTGTGCCGTATAACAAAGTTGTATTGCCAAAAATAATGAAAGAGAAATTAATGAAGCTTGAATAATTACTAGTTTTGCAAAAATTGGAAAAATCTAGAGCCAGATGCACCACTTTTTCCAAGTGTCCCAAAAACAGTGACTCTGCATACGATAGACATTTTACTGCATACATTGTAATTTGTGTCCATGCTTCTGTCTGCTGTGTGGAAGCGCAACCTGCAGTTCAGCCAAAACGGCTTTGAATTTGTGTCACATGACTGTTGGTTGCAGCTGAGTAAAATATGGCTTCTCAGCAGAAAATGGTGACATTTAATTTACAGTCACTTTGTTTTGCAACTAACATTTTGATAGTTTTTCTAACGTCGGACGATGTGGCGTGTTCGGTATTCCGAATATTCGCATGTTCGTCGTTAATCGGGGCCGAATATCTGGAGCTTAGAAATTTCTATTTGGGCCAGCCCGAGCGGTATATTACGTTTAAACCATTTAAACTAGAAATACCAAACACTGGTCATCAGTAATAACCGTTTGATGTTTTTCTGGCAGATCGAGGAGACTGGCAGAGAGACCGTAAACACAGCTATCCAGGTAACAGCAACCAGTCGTGGCAGGGAGACCGGCATCATCCGTACGACCCTCATCGCTACAAGGATCACTATGGTGACCGACGCCCTCATGGAGACTCGTATCGCAGCTCAGGCAGTTACCGCAACAACAACTCCCCTCGAAAAAGGCCGTATGACCAGTACAGCAACGACCGGGACCACAGGGGGCATCGACCCTACTATGACCGGTGAGTTTTTTAAAAACACTGTCTCTCTTGTGCCCAGACAGATGTATAGAGAGTATCACCATGTGACACACTTCCACTATTAAACAATAAGACTGCGTGAGTCAGCAAATAGATCTCTGATGTTACTAAAAATAATCTTACAGCTGAATAATAGAATAAAGATAGTGGGAGCCACATCATTGTCTGGATAAAGCACAGCAAATCATAAACCAGTATAATGCACAACATCATGATGTACATTTAGAGTTTCCAGAATTCTGACATGTTCCTACAAGTATGCCAGTTAGGTTGTTTCTGTACCAAATAAGAACATAAGGACAATGCTAAACTTATTTTTAAATACTATCAGAACCATGGTGGTATGACTTATTTTAAAAAATATAATCTGCGATGATGGTATTTCAGGCATCCGGACCCCAAAAGAAGACGTCCTGATGATTTCCGTCCCAACTACCACCATGGAAGAGAAGGCCCCATCCAGGACTTCAGGAGGATGCCGGACCACAGACCAGCAGGTCCACCGGGGCCCGAGCACTACGGCCGGCCCTTCCACCCCGACAAACCGCCCCCGCTGTTGGACCCTCGCTCCCCGCAGACTCAGAAGTCTCCCCAGGACTCCCGCTCTCCCCTGGAGCGACCCGTAGAGCCCAACACCATGGCAGACCCAAACTGGAACAACAGAAAAACATAAAAAAAACTGATGTGAGTGTTTGGTCCAGGGTCAGAGCCACACGCTGCTGCTGATGGACAAGTCTGGACTCGCCAATTATAAGCTCACAGTTGAAAAGGGAATCAACGTGTACCTTCTTTACCAGCAAAACCAAACTATTTTGCTCTTTTCCTCCCAGTGACTGTGGCTGCAAATGATTTGTGCCCTGAAGGAAGAAAGAAGGGCGTTTCCTTCTGTCTTCAAGATGAAAAAAGACAAACTAAAACATGCATCTTTATTTAATGAACTGACTCATCAGTTGATCATGGTAAGACTGAGTGGAACACTTCCGGATGCTTAGTCCCATGGACTATTATATACGGAACATTTAGGATACGTGACCTGGTGACTGATCTCAATCCTAAAAGTGCCTGAAGGTTTTGGCCTTTTTGAATGGTAAATGTATGGGATTATTCCCAAAGGAACCATGACATGAACATTAGTTTTTGTGTTTAGCTTTAAGTCTTGCAAATGATGTCATTAGAAGATTTCAATACAATAGAATGTGTAATGTGTTATCATCTGCACCTTCAAAGTGTTTGTCTTGAACATGTAGCTGAACCGAATCCTGGAGTTCAACCATGTGGGGGGGGGGGGATCTGAATGATCGAACAAGCCAGTATCTCTCTTCTATAAACTCAGCAGAATGTTCGATAATGGTTTTAACAAATTCACATTTCTCATGTGTACAGATAATCATGATTTCTGTAATTGTGTAGCTGTATAAGTCATTACTCTGTTCACTTTAACCACTTTCCTCTTTGTGGGCCCAATGAATTGGAAGCTTTGTAAGCAGTATTTATTGCGACAACTTGTGCAAAAGTTCATAACACTACTCTTAAAAACTATCCTTTATTTTAGCCTTTCAGTATTATCAAGGTACTTGGGTGTAGTTTTGTTAGTCCACCCATCTCATGCAAAGTCTCAGTTGCATCTGAAAAAAGCTAGGTGACAGAAACTCTTTCTTTCCTAATCGATGGTTTGGCATTATTTCTGATTCACAGATGGTTGTGCTGTTGTTCAGGGGGTTATCTGAAAGTTGCTGTTGACATTTCATCATGTTAATTCCCTTCAGTCACTCTTTTCCTGTGCCAAATCTGCTCCGGCCCTCCTCTGTTTTCTTTCTTTTCTTTAATGCTTCTCCGTTTGTGCCTTATTTATGTGTGTATTATCATGCTGTATATTGGTTCATGGACAGTACTGAGGGCTGATACAAGCAGGATGTGGTCACATTTTAAAGAAAAGCGCTCCAACTCAATGAAAAAAAAAAACAGATGAAGAGACCATGTGATTCTACTCGTGTGTGGTTCTGTGATTTCTAAAAGAGTTGATGATTTGAGGGGGAAATATAAACATTAATATGAAGTAATGACGTGTCCGAGATACTTAACCGACCTGTTAAAGTGAACAGACAGCCCATCTCCTCTTCCACCTTTAGCAAGCTACAGTTCCTGTATCATATGTTCTTTAAGAAAGTCTAAATAATTTATATTTGTGGCAAACCACTCTTCATGAGAAATGTGCTGTACATATGTTTGGACATATGTAATAAACTTTGTTACACAATGAAAATCATTTTCCTTTTGGCTGACTTCGTTAAATTCCGCCTGATAAAACACCTGATTTATAATAACTGCTTCATTGTATCACCTTTCTCTGTGAAGGTGCATAAAATATAATTGCTCTATAAGCTTTCAATAAATTTTAATTGCTGGTATTTATAAAGGTGCTCAGAAACACGGCAGTTTGTGCTCTTGTGAGTCAGGAGTGACCAGAAGAGGCAGCAGCTACACACTAGTCATACAATCATGGAAAGAATGATTAGACCACCCTTATTTTCTTCAATTTCATGTTCATTTTAATGCCTGGTACCTCTAAAGGTTCATTTGTTTGGACAAAAATAGCTCATAAGAGTTTAATTTAAGAGCTGATTTGTAGCCATTTTCTATGGTTTTCTTGATAACCAAAATCATGTTCTTACGTCAATAGCTGTGGCATTGTTCTGCCAAAAACAGCTTTTAGGATTCCATGTTTTCTGTCTGTTTCAGTCACATGATCCACACAGGAGTTAGTACTGATCCATAACCATTGTTTCTGATGACTGCAGCCATGTGTCTTGGCATGCTCTCCACCAGTTTCTGACATTGTTCTGCTGTCTGCAGCCCATTCCTGTTTTTGGGCTTGTGGTTCTCCGTTTTGTGTTTGATGATTTTCTACAGGTTTTCAGTTGGATTTAGATCTGGTGATTGAGCAGCCAAGGCATGGTTCCAATGTTCTGGTTCTCCATCTAGGCTTTAGCTGACCTTTATGACTTTACCAGTCATTGGAGGTAGAAAAGACTTTTTCCAGCTGATGGGAGAAGACTGTTTTCAAGAGTCACCCTGTACATGACCTGGCTCATTAACCCTGTTCCACTCATACTGAAACAACCCCAGATTGTCACTGATCCACCCCCATGTTTTACTGTAGGGGGCAGACAGTCTGAATTGTAGCTTCTCCAGGCTTCCTCCTGACCAGTAAGTTAGCTGGAGTGAGCATCAACTGAAAACTGGATTGATCACTGAAGAGAACCTTAGCCCAATCGTCAACAGGCCTTGTGATCCCAGCAAAGAGTAACCAGGCTTTCCTCTGCCTTTCATTGATGAAGGGCTTCTTCCTGGCCTGTGTGACTTCAGACCAACTTCAAGAAGTCGCTTTCCAACTGTCCTTGTTGAACAAGTCACATTCCTCCACAGTGTCCACTCATTTTTAAGGTCCCTGGAGGTCTGAGGACAATTCCTGACACAGGAATAGATGAGTGTACCGTCACCTGGTGGGTAGAAAGATGTTTCCTGACAGAATCAGCTAGAAACTTGGTGGCACCATGTTCTGCTTGTTTTTTATTGGTGTAATGAACGACTGTCTTGGAGATCTTCAGTTTTTTTGCTACCTGTCTCTTACTCATGCCAATTTCCATCAGTGCCAAGATGGCTGCCTTTGTGGCTTCACATAATTCTTTTGTTTTAGGCGTTATGTGAGAGCTGACAACTTCTAAGTCGTGCTACAATTTGAATGTAAGCAAGAAACCACTCTAGGCCTTTGCATGTGCAGTGCTGCTTATGACATGAAATGGTCTCTTACATACCCTATATTGCCAACAGTATTTGCTCACCCATCCAAATAATCAGAATCAGGTGTTCCAATCACTTCCATGGCCACAGGTGTATAAAATCAAGCACCTAGGCATGCAGACTGCTTTTACAAACATTTGTGAAAGAATGGGTCGCTCTCAGGAGCTCAGTGAATTCCAGCGTGGAACTGTGATAGGATGCCACCTGTGCCACAAATCCAGACGTGCCATTTCCTCGCTCCTAACTATGAGCTATATTATAAGAAAGTGGAAGTGTGTGGGAACAACAGCAACTCAGCCACCAAGTGGTCGGCCACGTGAAATGACGGAGCGGGGTCAGTGGATGCTGAGGCACATAGTGCCAAGAGGTGGCCAACTTTCTGCAGAGTCAATCGCGACAGACCTTCAAACTTCATGTGGCCTTCAGATTAGCTCAAGAACAGTGCTTCAGCAGAGAGCTTCATGGGATGGGTTTCCATGGCCGAGCAGCTGCATCCAAGCCGTACATCACCAAGTTCATTGCAAAGCGTCGGATGCAGTGATGTAAAGCACGCCGCCACTGGACTCTAGAGCAGTGGAGACGCCTTCTCTGGAGTGACGCTTCTCCATCTGGCAATCTGATGGACCGGTCTGGGTTTGGCGGTTGCCAGGAGAACCATAATAGTCGGACTGCATTGTGCCAAGTGTAAAGTTTGGTGGAGGGGGGCTTGTTTTTCATGAGCTGGGCTTGGCCCCTTAGTTCCAGTGAAAGGAAATCTGAATGCTTCAGCATACCAAGATGTTTTGGACAATTCCATGCTCCCAACTTTGTGGGAACAGTTTAGAGCTGGCCCCTTCCTCTTCCACCATGACTGTGCACCAGTGCACAAAGCAAGGTCCATAAAGACATGGATGACAGAGTCTGGTGTGGATGAACTTGACTGGCCTGCACAGAGTTCTGACCTCAACCTGATAGAACACCTTTGGGATGAATTAGAGCAGAGACTGAGAGCCAGGCCTTCTGGTCCAACATCAGTGTGTGACCTCACAAATGCGCTTCTGGAAGAATGGTCAAAAATTCCCATAAACACACTCCTAAACCTTGTGGACAGCCGTCCCAGAAGAGTTAAAGCTGTTACAGCTGCAAAGGGTGGACCGACGTCATACTGAACCCTATGGATTAGGAATGGGACGTCACTTACATTTATATGTGAGTCAAGGCAGGTGAGTGAATACTTTTGGCAATATAGTGAACAAATCTTTTTTCTCATTCATTTAGAGACACAAACAGCTACAGAAATAACTGTAATCCCAATACTGACGGAACAATGCGATAGCATTTTAACAAGCCTTTTTATGGGTTTTATAATAAAAACAATGTTTATTTCCAAAGCTGTATCTAAAGTGTTGTGTGTTTAAAGTTCAATTACTTTATGTGAAGCTCTGAAATAATTTCTAAACCTCAAGTCAAAGTTGAGGACATTTCTTCAGTATCATTAGCTCACTTTCCTTGCTACATCTCTGCAGCAGGGGGCAGTCAAGCTCTTTAAAGTCCAAGGAGAAAACATGCTCATTTTCAAAAAATGCCTTCACTCTCACATGTCACACATGAGACAGAAAGACAGCTCATTAACAAGACATTTTCTTTTATTCAATAAATAATTTACATTATAAACAGCTGGCATGTGGGACCACATTTGCTTTACACAGTTTGATCTTTCTGGCATCTCCCACTCAGCTATTTTTTTAAAATTCTTTTTCACCATTACAAGTCAAACAAAAAAAAGAGCTAAATGAAAAAGAAAACATAAAGTGCTTTAAACTCAAAAACATGAACGCCCCAGATCACTTTTCCTACATTCTCTTTTCTAGGGAAGGCGGGCTGCTTTACAGGTTTTACTTTCATTTACTTTACAATTTTTACTTTAATCTACAACTACCATTTCATCACTTCTTCTACAAACATCAAAGTGGACACTGTTCAGTAAATACTATTCTGGTCTGTGGTGTTCATGTTTTTGCAAAAGAAAACAAAATAAAAAAATATCCCTTTTCAAATCAAAAGGTTCACATTCACCAAAACATCTCATGTACAAAAAACTGGAGTGATAAATTCAAAAAAACACAACTGGTAATATACAAATTTAAAGTCAACGATGCACAAAACATATGTACAATCTCACATTACACATGTAGAACCGTATACTGTAAAACACACAATACAAATTACATCTATTAACACAAGATTCAACGTTACAATCATCTGTTTGTAGGACTCTTTTTTTTTTCGTTGTTGTCAAACTGCACCAATACATATTCCAAATAGCAGTAGTAAGGCCTGCCAAATACTTCAGTGTAAAGGATAAATGACCAGAAGACTATGCCCCAGTAGTAACAGTATCTACAGGGATGACTTGCACGCTAACAGACGCTGAGAGCCAAAGCTCAAATGAAAACCTCTCGTCGCGAGGGGCGCCATCATGAAACGCAGGAAAAGCAAACGTGAGACTGAAAAAACAGAAACAAATGTTGCTTTTACAGTATGCGTTACTGTAAATTTTTAACGCTAGTTCACCCACAAAACACAAGCTATATACAACCGCCTAAATGTGAGCCGTTTAAGACTGAAAGATGAAAATTCAGCTGTGAGGGAAAACGTTGGCACAAGGGCTTGTTCTTTGGCAACGACTTAAGCCATGGAATCACGTCTACAGACATATGCTTATCGTTTAACTCACTAAGCCACGGTCAGGTCAGCGCACTGGAAGTCTAGAAAATGCTAAACCGACTAGAGGCGATGTCATTACAGCTAGCACTAACAGATCTAACGCCACGCTTCAACTGGAAACAGATTCAGACTCACAAAATGATCTCACAGAGTTGTCATACTTTGACTGGATTGATCTAAATTCTGTAAACGCTTCGAGTGCCCTTGACGAAGTTTGTTCCTTTGCTTTCCTGTTCGCTACATTCACAAAACAGACTTGAAACACAAACACTGTGTGATCAACATGTCAGCTCCGACAACGGAGGGAAGAGGTTGTATGACACTGAAGTTGACGCACGGATGAAAAAAGGACTATTTTTATCAGTTCCCTTTTGGAGTTTGCTACTTGGCTGACAGAGCCCGTTTGAACAGACCCGAGAGCGTCATCTTTTCTATTTCTGAAATGTTGGGTGCAACACAAAGACATGGGAGAAATGTCTCCCACTGGAGGTTTGTTATCTCCTTTCTGGAAACTTCTGCACCCACAAACACACAAAATTAACCACAGATGCTGAATTCTGCACACATATTGTACTAATGCACACACATCCACACACACAAACACACACTCACAACCTAACAATATGACCCATTAATCTCCACAGCAGACAACTGGAGACGCTGCTCTGACATCCTTTTGGCTGAGTGCTTCCTCCAAAAGACTCAGGCTTTTCCAAAGCTGGAAACTAATCAAACATAGAGCTGCTTCTGGCCTAAGGTTAACAAAAGCCCCTGTCAGGTCCTCTCGCTTCGCCACATGAGCCACAGAGAGCTTCACTGGCTTGGCACCAATGTGGGGATCAGGGGAGGGAGATCAGCAAACTCCTCTTTCTGCAAAAGATCATCTTGTCCGGCTTCCCATAGGCATGCAGCCCTGATGAGAATGCGGGATTTAATCCCAGGTGGATATCCTGAGCTCTGGGGTAGCTGGGCTCTCTCACCGCTGCTCTCTTCAAAGACCAGTCCTATGAACCAGCTAAATACATGTGATGACAGGTGGGAGGACTGCAAACTCGTCTTGTCCTTAGACTGATGTCAAGACACGACTATCACTAAAACCACTCTGGGTTGGAGTGACCTACTGGCAAATCACTGGTCAAGTCACAGAATGAGAGCAGAAGAGAGGAGCGGATGTGTGATGCAGCGATGGTACTCTAACACTCACTGACGGATACACCATGCTGTGATGGGACTATAGACGAATGCCGCCACACTCACTCCACAATAAGAAAGCGAGGAGGTTGAGGAGGAAGACTGAAAGTAAATCTTTGCCCCTCTTTGCCGCGCTACTCATTAAAGGATCACTGTCAAAGATGTGGTATCTCTTGCTGTTTGAATGGAGCATTTTTACATCCTCAAAGGCGTAGTAGGCTGCCATGGTGAAGTTTATGTCTCCAGAGGAGAGGAGGTCAAACACACAGGAGTGGAAGTACAGATCCTCTACTGGGAGTCGCTCTTTGCACTTGGCCTTTGCAGACTGGTAGGTGAAGCCGTGCGCTCCGGTGCTGCTCCTGCTCCTGCCTCCGCTGTGGGCCTCCGTGGCTCGAGCTCTGAAGTTCCTGAAATCGATGCGCTGGTTGGCCGGACAGCCGTGCAGACACAAGTACAAGTCCTGGTTATCGCCTTCCTCCACGGAGTTCACGACTTCCTCCGGCATTCGCACGGCAAAGGTTAGGTAGCGGCCCACCTGCCGGACCACGATGGTCGTTCCAATGTACCTGGCCTGAATCTCCACATGCTGCCCAGGAACCTTCTCCACCACGCGCAGGGTGTTCGCTCCGTGTCGATCCCCTCCGTTCTTGGAGCCATCTGCAAACGCAGCCGGCAGCTCGTCTGTCTCTGCGTGGTACGTCTTCTGCTCCACACATTCCTGGAAGTTCTTAAAGATGATTGTCAGCTGCAGAAGGAGTGGGGAAAAAAAAAAAATCTGATTAGCATTCATCGTAAAACATCATATGTGTTTGCTCATTAGTGGCTGTGCTTTTCCACTCGCACACTGAATCCTAGTAAACTGCAGCAAATGTAAACATCAGAATTAAAAAAGGGAAGTGCTTATACTTTTTGCATTAAGAACAAGTTGGTGCAATGTGTGCCATCTACCCCACCACCCCACTTAAGTGTCGCATTTCAGGGCTGGCTCGACATGGGGGAGGCCAAGGTAAACGCCCTCAAAAAACACGAGTCTTGGCCATGTAAAATCAGGCCTCAGTTTGCAGACACAAAGACGATCCATTCATAGCGCTGAAAAACCTGCCTGTGAACCCCCAGAACTATGCTCCAGGGAGTGGCGTCGGGCCAGGACAGAGCGATATACTCTACAGCTAATTAAGTGAGACTGGTCAGGGCTCTGTAAGCTTGGTTTCATCAGGACACCAATGAGCCATTGTCAGCAGCGATACGGGGACAGCCTAGGGACTCCGATGTCTGCTTACTTGAGAGAAAGGACGAGGGGGTAGGGGTCTACAGAATACACCATTAGCTTGACAATTCATCTGTTGCTCCAGTTCTGTCTCAGTTCCCTCTACCGTCGGCTAACATTTCCCACCTTCATTAACTTCTGTTTTTGTCCTGGCTCTAATCTTGAACACTGAATGAAAACAAACAAAAGAAAAGGCCTCCGTTATCGCTGCATCACAATGAAGATGGAAATAACCAGACAGTTTTATTTGCTGTAGTAAGAGCAATGTACCAACACAGAGCTATGCTAAAGCAGATCTTTTACCAGAAGGCCCTTGTTTGCACAGGTGGCACTGGCTGCTGCTTTGTTTTCCCTTTGTCCAGAATCACGATCTTTAAAAAGCCGTCTCATTTGCTTCCAAGAATAGCAATATAAAAATGTAATTACTTTAAAAGCTTAAAAAAACCCACAAATGCTTAATAGCATATCATTAGGAAGCCGTGATTACAGAAAATTATAGTTTCTACAAATGTGATTAAGGACAAAGTCCTCTTATACCTCTAAATACTTTCGCTGTGATACTCTGTAAAGTGACTGAGGTCCACAAGCATCGCTGCTGAAACTTTGCCAAATCTGGGCCAGCTCTGTCTTACAACCTCGAGTTTTACTGAAAGCAATTTCAAGGGCTGCCATCCAAACTCACCACTGTACCATGAAACGAGACAACAGCGCTGATAAAGAAAATCCCTCAGAATGTGGAGCAAATATCTGCAGTTTAATGCAGAGACACTATTTACTGTGCTCACTGCGGACTCCACTCCAAGTAGCTCAAACGTCAGGCTGGGCTCAAGTGAAAATGGAGCTTCATGTCAACATCTGACGCAGAGCTGCTGTTAGAACACTAACATATCATTTATAAAGCTTATCAAGATCTTTGCGATTGTGCTGGGTTATGCTCCTTCGTCTGTTATTGTGGACCTCATCCAAACACTAACCAGAATCCACAGTTTGACAGAAAGGCAAACTACAGCAGCTCTCACATTCAGGCCACATGAAAGAGGAGATTCGCACGTACAAAAACATGATATTCTGATGTAGCACTGACATTTACGGACATTAACAATTACCCTTTTTATAGCCGTCACTACCACACCAACAGTCTAAATCCATTTATTTCACGCAGATTTTAGAAGCTGGAAACAGAAAGTGGTATTTTTTTTGCTTCATAAATGATTAATTGATCATAAAAATTGCTACTGAATAATTTTCTGTCGATTGAAGAGCCAAAAAGCTTGGCTGCTCAATCAATCCCACCACAGAAAACTCATCAGAAAGTTTGTTTGAATACTGAATTAAACATGAACTCTGTGATTCTGGAGAGAGAGTGTTGATATTTAGCTAATTGGCATATCTAAATAGTTAGCATGTACCAGATTTACTGTCATCCTTAGCTCCCACGGCCCTCTTTCTCCTCATGTCACCTCCCCTTTTTGCTCACCGTACACGAGAAAGAATGTATATTGGCAGAAAGATGGATACAATATGCTAGTTTTGTGTGAATCAATTCAAGCCACAGTGTTTATTTAACATTAAAAGAGCCATAGCTATGTTAGAATACCAGAATTTTCAGACAGGTCAGACAAAAAAAGACAAAAAAACAACAAAAACAAGACAAAATATTACAAAATGAGATGCAAAATAACAAAAACGAGAAAAAATGAAAAAGAAAATTAGACAAACGACATGAAACAAAACAAAAAAAGAGACAAAAAATTTGACACAAGTTTAAAAAATGGACAAACGACAAACAAGACAAAAAAATGACACAAACGAGACAAAAAAAAATGACAAAAGCCAGAAACAAAATGACAAAAACGTAGACAAACACGAGTGAGACAAAAAAAAACCCAAAACGACAAACAATGAATAAAGCAAAACACAAAATGACAAAAATAAGACAAAAAACACAAGCGAGACAAAAAGGAAACCCAAAATGACAAAAACGAGAAACAAAACGACAAATACATGAAACAAACAACAAAAGTCAGACACAAAAACAACAAATTATTTTAAAAATGGGACACAAAACAACAAAAGGAGCAAATGAGCAACATATTCTACTTTATGACCCAAACAACTTGTCATAGTGTAGAAATTATTTTAAATTTGTAGTTTTACAAATTTACTATCTGCAGTTAATGTCTTCTCTGTAATTTGTACACTTTGAGGGCCAGACTGAACCCTCTGGATGGCCGGTTTTGGCCCGCAAGCTGCATGTTTGGCACCCCTGGTGTATTGGAATAGAAATGCTGACTCTATCTTTACTTGGTCAGCTTCCTTTAAGAAAAAAGACCCCAGTTCCAGCTTCTCAAGTGTAGGAATTTGCTCTTTCCTTTGCATTAAGTGACAGCAACACGAGTATTTTGGGAGTCAGACACATCTGCAAGACATCTGAAGATGCCACAATGGACTCTAGGAAATGCTTCTATCGCTATTTTTAGAAAAATAATATTGAAAACAACTGCTAGCTGCAATCCCAGTGGACTGATTATGTGGCTAAATCATATAAATACGCATGCAGAATGACTAGAAGGGTTCTTACCTTGCTTGTGGCGGTGGCGAAGGAACCTGGTACTACAGGAGTGTTGGTCACCTGGACAGACAGATACTTGTTGTGGATGAGTGGCCAGGCTCCCTCCACTTTACACGTCTGGAAGTCGTCACCAAACGTTCGGAGGTGCGGGTCTCCGAAGAAGCCGCAGTGCGTGTAGTTGGGCGCTGCTGTGCTGCGTGAAAGACTGCGTTCATAGTGGCACACCTCTGGGCCGTCGGAGCGCTCCTGGCTGTCGGTGAGGACCGGCGGCGGTGGAGGAGGAAGCGGGGTTCGGGCACGTGGTTGGGATGTCGGTCCTTCCTTGGAGCAGTTGTGTTGGCTCATTAAATCCTCTATGCCATGCTGGGCGGAGTGGTACGTCAAGTCACCCCTGCAGGTACGAGCGGTCCGGCGTACGCAGCTGTTGTACGCTCGCAGCGCCGTGCAGAACTCCTCCTCCGGTCCAGTGTTCGAGGTGGAGGCCCAAAATTCAGAGTTGCACTTGAGGATCTTGCACTGCAGGCTCACTGTCAGGGAGGAACAAGATAGGGTTTGAACAAAAGAAGCAAACCAGAGGCAACCATGTCATCTAGAAACATGACACTCGCAGGCACACAGATAACGCCTCACAAACACTTGATGGATGATCATTTAAAAGCACTAAATGTAAGACTTTACCAATCATTACAACTACTTTTAAAGATTGTGGTGCCAAATGTAGTCTTACTGTTCTTGCATACCAATTCTTATGCTTTGCCAGAGACTTTGTTGGCATCTGATCAAAATTTTATGCAGAAAAAACAAACAACATCTATATCCATTTAGAATCTGTACATTTTACACGATATAACAACTCCATAAAGCAGTCTGAACCCCCTCAGGTCCACCTGGATATACAGCAGCTTTGTTGTTTATCGCTGAGAAGTGTAGTTTCCTTTCATGCTCAGTGGTTTCTATTTTACATCTAAGTAAAAGCACCATTAAGGATCCTAATCTGCACCTTTCCTGATAATTAACACCGCCTTCTTTCTGCAGATTGCTTTCTCCAGCTTTTAAAGCCACATCCGGCAAACTCTTGATACAAATGTTCTTCAAACATTTCTCAGGAAGCCTTGTTGCGACACCACGTTTCACTAGTATCACCTTGGACTAATAAAGCGTTTATTTGACTGGGCTGTGTCTGGAGGTGGGGGGAGAAACCATATCAACACTTTGAAGTCACACTTTAAACAATATTTCTCCTGAAAGCTTCACCGCCGCTCTCTCCAACCCCCAACACAGCCTCTCCACTTACAAACCATGTGATTGATGCCAATAAACTAATCTTGATCTCCAGCTATCAGCGCATTATCACTTTGTTGTTTGATGGTAATTGATTTAAGAGGGAAACTGATAAGGATTTGGCAAGGGTGCAAAGTGAGCTGGCTGAGGTGTCCACACAGGAAAAAGTCATAATTATCCAATTGCAAATTTATGGAGTCGTTTTAAAATAAAACACTGCAATGCTAGTGTGGTTTAACTCTTAGTTTAACCAAGGTAAAGGCTGGAAAAGAGATTGCTTTTAGGTGAAATATTGAGACATGCCCCCATCCCCCAAAACAAAACAAGGCTTGAGAGCTGCTCCAAGAGGACCTCTCATTTCTTGGTCTTTCTCTAATATAATATAATAAAACACTGATAAAATCTACACAAATCAGTCAAATTTACTCCATCGTAAATAGAAACAGAACTACGTTTGCACTCTATTTCCCAAATCGTTCTAATCTCTGTATTCTAGTAGATTCTAATCGCTTTTGCATTAATTTTGGTGGGAGTCCAAGTGACGGCTAATGAGAATTAAGCACGTCTATCCGCTGTTTTACAAAATAGCGGATTTCTGCAGCAATTTTGCAATCTCCAAGCAGTATAAGTAACTGTAGCTCAACTGTAATGCCAATTAAATATTTCGGCTATAAAATGGTGCTCGAATATGGCGAATTTGCTGTTCAAAGTTTTTTTTTTTTTAAATCAACAAAGTTAGCTGTGATTTCTAAAGTTAACCTGCAGCTAGTATCTGGACCGTGTCGGTGTGAAACCCGCCTGTCCACGACATAACATTGCTTTAAAAGTGAAAAAAAAAAAGATTGTGTCTTACCGGCAGGAAAGAGTACGAAAAACACGGCGAGAACTCTGCACACTTCAAGCGCCGAGGGTCTCCCTCTTTTCCCCATAACCATCCATCCAGCTCGGGGTCGCACTTTACTCCTCTCCCTGGTCAAATCGGATGAAGGAGGGAAAAAAGTGAATAGTTAGCTACAGCCGGAAAGTCCTCGTTGGGGAGAAAAGACAGAAAAAGTCCATGAAAGAGGTGTGAAGCCCGGTTCTCTCATCACTGCCCCTGTGGGAGGCTGTTCGGTTGCTCTCTCTCCGGTTAGTGGAAGTTAACTCGGCGGTTAGCTAGCTAGCAGGCGGCGGAGGACAAACGGCTGAGAGCGGGCGGCAGCAGCGTCTTGTGTTCGGGGAGTGTCGAGGAGGAGCAGCCTCGGAGGGCCAAGCGGACACACTGAGCCAATCACGGCCGCCTGTTCTGCCCCGAAACCCCCCCTCTTTCACAAACTCTCAGATTACACCTCAATGTGCACACTTGTTCGCCCCAACGACCGACTTTTCACGAGTCCACAAGGCCACAGGTAAGAAAGGCTTGATCCGCTGCTGCTGCAATCACAACATGAGCCGAAAGTAGGGAGGCGAACGGCCTCCACAGGGCAAATGTGACACAAAACAGAGGAAATTACCAACAGTGCACACAAACTACCAACTATGCTTCATGCTAGTTGACACAAACACATGTCTGGTGTCACATCGACCTAAAATGGTGGATACAAGCCAAATCTCCATCTCCACAGATCCACAAAATGATGCACTGAACCTCAAAATATCCCCATTTAATTGAAAGCAGTTGTGGGTTTAAATGTTTCGTTGAAATCCTGGAACAAGAAGTTACAAAATACACATGATGAAGTCCCACACTGACCCTGTTTGGTTTGATCATAACAGCAAACAGCCTCTTAATGTTAATCATGGTGGAACAAGTGGGTATTTGGCTTTTCTCCTTGAGAGTCAATCAATTATTGATGTTCAACTGCTTAACTGACTAATAGTTGCAGTTCTGGGTATGAAATGATCACAAATAGTCTTTCAGGAATATAAAACACTGGGTATTAAAGGGCCACAAAGAAATGCAATCATCAAAACATACCCTATCAAATTAGAATTGAATATCACAACATGATAACCAAGGCCATCCAGGCGTTCATGTTGGAGGAACTAAAGTTTTATTTTTGCCTTTACTGAGACAGATGTTTATAATTAAAACAGTCATAGTCATCCTTTTAGAAACAGTGAGTTAAACCAATGTTTTATGGACATCAACACGCTTTCCTTTACCATTCATTTATATTGTTTGAGCTCCAATCTTCTTAGAGGTCCTTAATTTTGATTAAAAATTGACTTTAGTCCCAAATCAATAGCAGATTTAATGTTTAATCACTCACTATGTGTGACATGTCTGTAATTATATGATGTAAACTCATCGTCAGGTTGGCAAATGACTGAAATCTCTGGAAAAAAAAACATAATGAGAGTGTGAACCATGTGTTTTTAATGGAAATATTGAAGTGTTTATTGATGGAATTGTGGCAATAGTTCACCCAGCATGTATAGATTTACCCTAAGTACATGAAAGTCAAAGCCAATGACTATACTTGATGGTTTATATGTCAGTAAATGAATGAATATTTTACTGCTGCTTGTTTACTTTGGTAAAATTCACACAGCTGGGCTTTTACTTCTTATATGAGTATGTTCTTGCATGTTGATTGAATGGATTTGAGCACATTTCCGTGAATAACCAGCAGAGCAGGCGTTGATCTCCTCCTCCATATGTCGTAATACGCCTTTCTTTTGATTATCTTTCAGTTGCACAAATGACACAGCGCTGGTGTCTTTCACTGCCATTTAAACCAAAATACAAGCAGACAAACGGCTGCATACGCTCAGGTTGTGGCCGGCCGTACAGTATTTTTCCATCGAGTGCTGAATGTCTTTGTGGTTGCTGTCCCTCTCGTGGGTGATGGATTCGTTCATGTACAATGAGGTCTGAGCCTACACATGTTTTCAACAAGGGTGGCCCCGCGCAGACTTACTCCACTGTACCAGGCTTTTTCACATCTGAAATGAATGACTGCAGCTGAAAGGTATAAGCTGCTCGGTGAAATGCTGTGATGAATTGTGGAATATTTTTGGATTGTGGTGCAGATACTGTGGCTGCAGCGGGAGTGAAATTGCCCCGTAACACTCTGAAGGCTTTGATGCCGGTATCTCTATCGAGTGCTGGTTGACCGTGGGGGAAGAAAACCCTCAGAATCAATGCAGCCGTACACAAATGTGACAAAGCACCAAACGTATTCACCTGTTGGAGTGACAAGGGTGCAACATGTAGTGTCATTTACATTTTTTGCATAGTTTTCCCTCATGTAATAGCTGCAGGATTGCTGTCAGTGATTAGGTCGCTAAATGTTTTAGTGGATTTGTCGTTTTTGTGACCTGTTTATAGAAAACAAGCAGATAAATGACTGTCAATAAATTATAATGACGTCTAAAGATTAGCATTAAGATGTCAGAGATTTTAAGTTATTGATCATGGCCAGTGATATCTAATTATTTGACAGATTTTTTTTTCATGCATATCAATGAAAAATCTGCTTTAATTTAAAGCCCCAGATCTTTTTTTTTTTGTTCAGGACAAATCTATGTATTGCTTAAACCCAAAAGTTGTATTTATTCCAATTAACATAACAGATTGCTACTAACTGCCAGCTATTCTGATAAGCAGTTAAATTGTTAGGATCATTTACTTAGCAAAAAAGAGCCAAAAAAGACTGTGTGAATATCACATGTAAAAGGATCATCTTTGATAGCCATTTAAAAGACTAGAACACCATTTTAGTAAACAATTTTCTGCCATTTTTTTAGATTAATCAAAAATAAAATGAAATAATTAGCTTCATCTCTGTAATTCTCCTCATAAAGGCTACATAACCAATCAAAATGAAGTTAGGACCTCTTGTCAGATGCTGTCTTTAGCAATAAAGAAAGTCACTTTCAGATGATAATATGATGGCACCCTGATTAGCATAATGTTTGATTAATTTTACCTGATTACGTATAATCTGTACGCTTGGACAGATCCCCAATTTCCCATGACATGAATCTAAAAATTAGGAAATATTTAACATCATATAGACACATCTGCCATCCGCTGTGCTCCACATGCTGTAACAGGTAAAGGTGGAATAACGCAACAATAAAACACCTCCATAAATCCAGTCATGTTTTACAGTCTGCTGCTCTAAATCTGTCACATCAGCCGTCACACTTTTGGCATTTTGATGACATTATGTTCGAATGTAAATAATATTTCCTCTTGTGAGCTGTTACATCTGTTAAACTGTGTGCTCCAGCCTACAGTTCTTCTTATTTCCTCTGCATGGATATGTGGACTGATCCTCTTTTCCAACAGATGGCGCTTGTTATGAGCTCTGATATGAAACCTCAAATCATGACACAAACGCACATGGCATTATGAGGACAAGCAAACCTGTCATTAAATGTGAGCTTTACGGACAGCTCGGTTATTGGTCTAATTATAGCTGTCATGCACTTTAGGATTTAAAAGGTGAGAATCTGCAGCCGACAGGCGCATTTTGTCCCGGCTCTGAAGGAGATCATCCTTTATGGCATGTCAGATTCACGGCATTTCTGGGGGGGTTGTAGACTAATAATAAACCCTGACAGTAGAAATAAAATAGAGCTGCAGGATTTTTTTTTTAGAAGGAGTGAGTAAAGTGTAGAAATTTGGTGTTTCTTCTGTGACACTGAATGGATCAAGGTGGTTAATATTGCAGAAATCCTTCTGTCCGGATAGCAGATGGTTTCAAAAACAGACAAATATCAGAGCACAGAGTTTGACAAGCACTCCTGTGTAAAATAAACTCAATCAATACCGGTGAATAAATCCAAAACATGCAAGAAACCAACCTTGGCGACTGCATGGGCGACTCTGGAGTCCTGCAGGAACCCGGAGGACAGCGAACAGGAGCGAGAGGAAGCAGACTCCTAATATTTTTTTCGTTTTTTAAATCTCCCCCTTTTAAAAAACACGACCAGTGTGTCACAGTAATCCCAAATCAAACGCGCTCAGCGGCTCTCCGTGCGTAAAACCCGCCAGTCTGCGCATGATGGTCCGCTCGATCAGCTTCTCCAAAAAACAAAACAAAAAAGTCTGCAAATCAAAGTGCTCTTCTTTCTGTTAGTTCATTTAAACAGCCTCTTCTCGCAGCCGGCGGATCTCTCCAGCCATTGCTTAACTCATTTGACTATCAGTCGATCTGAGCGGAGACATTATGATAGATTAAGTCCAGTAATTGGCCTCATCCGCGTGCCGAATCCAAATAGTTGGTTATGGTCGACGTCGGGGAAGAGAGAGAAAAGCCCTGAGGGGTAAATCTGCTGCTGCTGCGTACAGCCCGATCCGCTGTGTGGATGTTGTGAAATGGCTAGTTAGAAAGTGTGAGAGAGACAATGATCGGCTCTGCATGACGCCGCATGGGAGCCCCCAAATCTCAGATCCCCTCCTTTCCCAACTAGTTCTCCTCTCAGACGCTTCTGGTGAGAGGGGAGTTTACAGAATAGGTCGCAGCTGCAGCTGAAAAACAAGCCAGAAATGAGTTTGACAGTTATTTTTTTTCACATGCAACTAAACCCAGCATTGCTTTCACTTAAATCAAATGCCATGTTGCTGGGATGTGGTGCTTTATTTTCTGCAATGCATCCCATTTCTGCACAAAAACAACACTGTGTCATTAATGGCCAACAAATAGCCCCTTTTTTTTGTCCAATCTACCCCCTAGCCAGATCACCTTTGTTGGTCCCTCATCTTTTGCAAATCACAGGACAAATCCATAATAATCAGGATTTAATGGAGGATCAGATGGACAAACACTTTGCAGGCAGGAGGAGGGGGTTGGGGTATGCTCAAGGGCTGCAAGGAGGCTGCACCTGTGTTTTAGGATCAGACTGCATGCAGGAAAATACCACCACAACCCCCCTTCCCTTCCTCCCTTCCTCCCCTCCCTCCCTCCTCTGAAGCTTTTCAAGCCTGCACTCCTTACAACACAACTGCTGCTCCAGTTTCTCTCTCACTTGAAGCAGCAAAATGACCAGGATTCTCTGCCAGGCTCATAATTATTCTGCAAAATGTAACCAAAAAGAAAATGCAGAGCTTGTGGAATCCTTTCCCAGTGAGCTTCACCCTCTATTAGGAGCTGTAGATGTCATTTGCATGGAGCTGCTGAACAGAGCTGTCACATTACATCACCCCCTCAGCGCGTCCAGCAAGAAACTGACCCCCGTAATCCACTCGTTTACACCACCGCAGCCCGGATCTGCTGTCTGCAGATGGCCACTGAGAGGCAGCATATTTTACATCGATGTAACAGAAGAACATGAAAGAGTGACACCCCAGTGTGAAAAGAATGGCTTTGGAGGTGCCGGATACTGGCCCCATCTCAAACACAGCTGGTGCACACGCTGCCTCACTGAGGTATTATGGCGAGTTAACACAACAGACCTGCTTTACATGTCATTGGATTAATAAAGCACTTCGATCGTGCGGGAGCGTGTGCTGCAGATGGGTTTCTGCCTCATTTTACTGAACAAATCAGACACAATCAGGCATGTAACTGTTATCGCAAGCAAATAAGCATTCAGTGATGCGTGTACACTCGAGGCTGTCTCTCATTTCCTTTAGCAGCCTCTGATGTAGTCCATTACAAAAGACCTCTTGGGTTAAAGTGGCCTCTGCTGAAACTATATACAGATAAATACAGAAGAAACATCTTTATGGGGAGCAGAAGATACCTGTGAGACCAATGTAAGAAAAGATTACAAGGCCCTTGATTCCACTAAAAACGCTCATTTTCAAACCTTGAGATGTAGTCGGACTGATTCGTAAGACATGTAAGAACATGACTGATCACAAAGCACATGCTGAAATTTCAACAAATGTGGAGGAGGCACTGAAATCTTGCTTCACAATCCGATGACTTCCTCAAATTGTCACATGTTCCTCTATTGGATCCAAACTTCTTGAGAATCAATGACTGAATTTAGTTGGAAAGAAGCAGTTCCAGTACCTGTTTCTTTCTGTTCTGTCATGGTTTCATGAGAATAACCTTTTTTTTTTTTAGAGCTTGAGGTGATTTTTTTTCCTCCTAGGCGCATAAAGTACATTAAGAAGTGTCCTTGAGCAACTGACCACATGTTGGGTGGATCTGTTGCAGTATTTCAGAGTGACACATGGATTAGTAAGCATCATATGCTCTTATTGGATCATCCAATGTTTTTTTGGAGGTGCAGGTGTCCACACATCTCTGAAAGATTGGACAGAACTGTTTGAGACACACCCATTGGCCTGTGATTATTATATCACCTCACAGAAACGTGCTAATTTTCCCCTGATTTCACTTCATTTAAAATATCATTGTTTCCTGTGGAGCTGATTAACAACTCTGTGCCCTCACCTGTAGTACTGCTGTAAACAATTAAGAAATTAATCCATTACAGCATCCATTTATTTACTAATTAATTGATTGTTTCAATAGTTTCGCTAGCAGAAACATCAAACGTTTGCTGCCTTAAGTTTCTTTAGGTTCTGGTTGACAAAACAAGGCATCTGATGGCTTCTCATTGAGCTGTAAGAAACTGTGTTGTGCATTTTTAAATTTTATTTCTGACAGTAATAGACCAAGTAATGAAGAAAATAATTGCCATTCACTGCCATACAGTTTGCAATCATAGCAGATATTTTTAATTTAAGGATCTGTGCTGCAGTTTAGCGAAATATTTAACCCTGTAAAGCCCACTGCTATACCCAGATATAGAAAAAATTAACATTATTTAAGAATATATTTTTAGTGTATATTTTGCAAAAAAAAATATATAGAGAGAAAGTGATAGAGAGAGATAGCTATATACATATATGTATGTGTGTGTATATATATATATATATATATGATTTTTAAAAAAAATTTTGCTCGTTTTTTTGTATAATATATATTATATTATTATTATAAAAATACATTTGGCATTTATTTATAGATTTAAATTTACTTTTTTAGTTTTATTTCCTAATATATATGTATATATATATATATATATATATATATATATATATATATATAGCTTTGTTTTATTTTATTTTTTGCCCATTTTTTTCTATATTTTGGTCTTGCAGGGTTTAGAAGAAACCTGTTGTGTTGCAAACACTGTGTGCATCTTGTATTCTATATAAAAAAGATTCTGCTTTGTTCACTTTAATATTCATTGCTGTTACCGTCCACTAGTGCCTGTTCTTTTAAAGGAGACAATGCTTTTATTGTACCCCATAAAATCATTAATCAAGGACTAATATCCATTTGTAGACCATACATGTGCTATACACGCATATCCGGTTGTATAGACTGTTGCTGGCATTGTATTATGATTCTGACCACATCAAACAGGACTGAAGAGCAGTTATTTGTGCTACGACTGAACTTTTGTTACTGCCAGAGGTTTCTTTTTTTTTGAAAGGCTGTGAAAGTAGAACAGTGTTAACCAGTGAGAGTCCCTTTAGTAGTCTGAGAAAATACAACTAGACTAAGATCAATGTTCCATGTACATGATTGGCATTTAAAAAGAAGGGGTGGTGCACACAACATCACTGTCTTCGGTAATAAGGAGTGAGCACGAATTCAAAAAATTCTATTAAGGGGTGATATGTGGGGCTCAGATACTGTGTGGAATTACTGCCACGGTCTGTAACAGCATGAATGCAGGAAGCTTGCAAATTGGCCTGTTCATGCACACAGAGGAAGGGAGTTGAATGTGTAAACCCTCATTATAGAATCTCCTTTCACATTTGGAGCAGAGAAGGTGAATCCCCCCCCCTCTTTTTTTTTCTTTATAAAGCCAGACTGCTATCCAGTGCGAATTATACACACTGCTTAATTCCAGACATGGACCAAACTAGACAGAGTGTGTACAGACTGCTAGACAAATAATTATCTCTGCCGCTAAACAGAACCGATGTCAGTGAAAGACACATCGCATGGAGCCAAATTTTTAGGCAGAAACATTGGATAACTGTTTTAGACTGTGAGTGATCATCACAATTTAGCACCTGACAGGGTTGACAAAAACACGCTGGTGAGCAGCCATGGCTCCATTTGCATGCAAGATGCCATAAATGCATGGAAGACAACTGAGGCTTATCTCAATAAAACAGATGCCTTTTTAATTTCCTGCCTCTGAAATTCTGCACAAAAAAGTGGAAGGCTATTTATATATTCAGTTTATGAATATAGAATTAGATAAGCTTTAACTCCATGCTGTGGAAAAAATGAAAATATTGGCATTGTGCCTGCGCTTGTCTCCACTGTCGTTAAAACAATTATTCCATTTTTTTTGTCTTGCATTTTACACAGACAATAGGGGAAAAATTCTGACCCTCAGTAGACTATAATTAAAATTCTGAACTTCTGTGTATTATATTAATTCATCAGGCTACATGGATTAATACAACATTTTTTAAACTAACATCTCTATGTTACGAGACGCATTTTATTCTTCACAGTCACTGCTGTATTAGTCTATATGCTTCTAACTGACTGTATTTCTGTGCAGCAGAGACACAGTAAAAGACAACTCTGTCTTTGAATGGCTTCCTGTCAAAACCACTATTTCCCCTCCATTTAAACTCAAGGTATCCATCCTTGACCTGTGTAAATGCAGAACAATGATAACACTGAGAAAAATATGAGCGCAGTAGAAACATATAGACGCTATCACAATAAACTGACCCACCGTGTTAGATCTAAATGCTCCTAAAAGGGAGATCTAACTGAATGCTAACACTGTGTGAGGATTCCGTTTTGGAAAACAGGCAGCCAGTCTGAATTCCTCACAGCTCTTTCATGCCTTCTTCTGCCTGGTTGTTGAACTTTACTAGTGTCCTGCAGTGTTGTCATGTATGCACAGCTGCAGGGGCTTCGTACTGCCCTCGCTTTTGTCCCGTCTTGTCACAATAGCTGCAGCGAAAAGCCGGTGCAGGTGCGAGCAAATTATTGGCAGCCCAAAATGACTCTGCAACCCTCATGCTCTGCTGAGAGACAGAAACAGGCTTCTTTGAGCTGCACAAGGGACAGCGTTCAATATAACAGCAGAAAATGTTGATGAAAATTCGAGGAATTTGCAAAAATTGAGCTTCTAGACAGTAAATATTCAGCATTAAGACACAGTTGGCTTGCAGGTTTTCATGGAGCACCTTTAGCCCTCGCTGCTTTTGAGCTCTCTCTTTATTACTCTGACCACACACATTGACTTTAAAGCTCCCCAGTCGAGATGGCCTCAAACCTCACAACTTGCTCCGTTTCACATTTTAATACTCCAATTCATTTTCATTATTTCAGGCAAATATGACAATTATTAGATGGCAACGTTCGCAGCCATTCCCTGCAATATCAGTGAAGGAGATTTTATTTCTAATCAAAATAGCAGTTCAGTTTGAAACCATTATCATGGGTCAGTTGCTCGTAGAACAATCCATCCAAGACCACAGTTTTATCCTGAAGTGATGGAAATAACTGCATTTGCAATTCAGGGCCTAGAAAAGAGATCATTTCCATACTGAAATATTTATAGTCTCTTTAAAATTGTTGAAGAGTGGAATTCAGTGGTGGCTGAACGAACAGTTTAATTTGAAACTCATTAAGATGTATGCTGTCCTCTCAGCTGGCCCAAAAGAGGAACCATTTCCCCTTAGATACCGCCTAACATTTGGAAAAAGACGGCAGTTGTGTAGCGTGGCGTGTCATCCAAGCTCGTATCCCTGCGCCTCGTCCGCTCCCTCTTTGTAAAGTGCGCTGCGGTTCATTAATGAGATTTGGAAATGTCAACGCTTTGGGTTCAGATTAATTGAAGGGCTGTTGGATGTCTAATTACAGGGAGAAAGACTCAGAGATAAATATCAGCCCTCTGAGACTGTGGACCTTCCCTCCGGGGCTAAATGATGCTGTTATCGATTGTGTATGTATATGTAAAATGATACTGTAATTTCTTTGTATCGGCTGTAATTGAGGCAGGTTAATTGGATCAGACCCTAATGAGGAAAAAAAGACACTGGTGCTGAACAAGCTATAAAAGTTTGATCTGTTATGGAGAAGCCTTAGCTTTAGGAGCGTGTGCAGTGAGGTTAATTAACAGTAAGTTGAACGGGTGCAGAGCTGCAGCGGAAGAAGAGGAGCTCACATCTGGTGTTTGGTCAGGTGTTTGTTACACAGGGGAATGATGATGGAAGCTGTTGATGTTTTACTGACGGATCTTTGTGGCAACGCCTCGAACACAGCGGCTCTCCTGAAAAGTTGTGAAACAGGAGGAGACTCGAGCACCCCTTGAAAAGAAAAAAAAATCCCAATACCAGAGCCAAAATAACATCCGTGAGTCATAGTTGCCTTCAGGCCACGCTGACTTTATCTTCTCTGTCTCAACTTGCAGGCTGGTCCTCTTACCAGTAACTTTAATTAAAGCTCAAGTAGGAGTCACCACATATTTAACCTCATCGTAATGTGTCTGCACAGTCCTAATATGTCTGATTCCAAAAAATCTTTCTTTTTTTTCAGTCTACTTAAATTGCATAGGAAGCTCTGAGTTTGGATTTCTCCATGACTGTTTAAAATCTACTCTGGTGTAACAACCCTCACTATGGAATAGAAGTGAAATGATTTGCATCTGATTTATGACCTCTCCATTTCAAGCTGCAGCTATTCTGTGTCTCTCTTTGTATGTGGATGCAGTGAAAGTGAATGGTGGTTCTAATGACTAATATATGAACAGTCTGCTCCAGTCTGTCTGCCGCTACTTGCCCCAGTATTGTCTACATTTCCTCTCATTTGTGCCAATCAAAGCAAACTGAGGAGGAAAGATACCTTGGGCTGTTGAAAATTCAGTAATATGACAAATGATATATTAGGTAAAATAGGTTACCTTTTATGTGCAGCTATCATGTGTCCTAACAGACACGTACTGTAACTGTCAGGGCACGTGAATCATGTAAACCTGTGGCTGCAGAAATATGAAGAAGAATCTCAAGTAAAACCACCAATACAAGTTCAAATCAACTGCTCAGAGGAGGGTTTTACACTGTAGCATGTGCAATAATCACAGTATATGTACAGTCAAACTAGATAAAGTCATATGTTGCTCTTAAACAGTATGCACTTATTCCTTGGAAATAGCTGTACGGATGGAAAAAGAGTAGAAAAGTCATGTAGATACAGTAACTGAGAATATCCCTGACAGCAAACTACAATCAGTGAAGCTGCACGGCATTAATGAGGCAGCATGGCCACATTATATGATATTTATGTCACTTGCAGGGAAGCATTTCCAATCAAATGGTAATTTTTTGTAAAAATTAACTACATGGATGTCACCGCTGTCTGACCACGGGAATAAAATGTCCCTGATTCCACAGTAGTGAGAGAGAGTCCAAGGTTGCTGCTGCTTCTTTGTTAGAGGCACATAGAAAGCACCCAGCCATCCACTTAGCACATAGCTATTATGTCCAGCACCCTGAAAGGGGCTGGAGCTGCCACTACAGCTTTACCGAAGGTGTAAAGAGCCAGGGAGAGTCTGAAAATTGCTCTTTCTGGAGTGCACAGCAGAAGAAAAGCAAGTTGTCTTCTGTGCACCAGCTGAACAAGCTTCCTAGTAACTTCTGAATGTGAATAAATAGCTTAGCCGTATCCGTCAGTAGCAACACTAGCTAAGTAGTGCATTCAAAATACCTACGTTAGGCGAGAGATAGCGTATTTCTAAGTTGTCTCAAGCTGATTAAACAGTACAGCGGTGCAGTGAGGAGACCTGAAGTGCCTGAGCTGGTGACAGATTATACAACATTCCAGCAATGAAGAAAATACAAGGTCTTCCAGTTTCCTCTGAATATCAAACCACACCTGGATGAGCTCAGGGGGCAGTCCAAGTATAACTGGTTTCGACAGCCTCAGGGCCTTTTTCGCTAGAACACTAACGCTGTGGTGAAAAACACGAGTTTCCTCATTTATTTTAATGAGACCCCTGTGTTGGCATAGTGAGGGATCATGATTAAGGAGCCTCGGGTAAAAAGCCCAGTGTTAAACATTTTAAAAAGTAGTTCTGACTCGACCTTTTTGTGTCACCGAGCAACGTCTGAAAGCCAAAATCTGAGCCGAGTGCAATAAAGTGTGTCATTTAGGTGGAGGTGAAAATGATAAATGCTCCACAGTGTCTTGGCATTTCATAAACCTTTAATCTTGACTTATGAATTTACATTTCATCTTCTGCTTGTAGCCCGCAGCAGCACGCCGACACCAACGCAGCCAACTGAGTTGTGTTGGCGTAGTCAAATATTCATTACAGAGAAAGTGAACCAGTGTCGTCACCTGACTGAAACAAATGTTCGCCACACATGCTGTCTGCAGCCCACCAGGCTCATCTGAAGACCGAGATGCAAAACTGTTATTCCAACTTGGGAATATTCATGCATTATTCCAAGTAATGTCACGTTAAATTTTAGTTTATATATTCCAGTATTGCAGATTTGCTTCAGAATCCCTCTTTCTGGCCAGACAGACGTGCAGCAGATGGGCAATTAGGATGACAAAACTATAGATAGATAGTTATCGTACTTTAATTTGCAAAAGTAAGCACATCTCTAGGAAAATGTTGGCTTTGGCAACCCCAAACCATAACATTTCCACCACCATGCTTCACATTTGGTCTGAGGTTCTTCTTCTGAAAAGCCGTCTTGGCCAACATGTCTGCAGTTTGTCTTTGATTTGTCCGTCCAGAGCACCTTATTCCAGGAAGCCTGCTCTTTTCCTATATGTTCATTGGCAATCTGTAGTTTCACTCTGATGTTCTTTTTGGACAGTGAGTGCTTCTTCCTGGCAAACCTCCCATGCACTTTGACACCAACAGCTGCAAGAGTTACCTGCAGATCCCGTGATGAACATTTGGAGTTCCTGGAGAAGCGATCAGTCAGCCTTTGAGTTTTTTCTGTATAAATTGGCAGTCTGTTGATATCTGCACCACTTGTAGATGATTTTCCTCACAATGGAATGATTTATTTCAAATAATATTGAGATCTGTTTAAATCCCCAGTCAGACTTGGAGGGATCTGCACCTTTTTCTCTGAGGGCCTTTGAGAGTTCTTTAGATCTTGACATGATGACGGCACACGTCAATAGCAAAGGGACTAGTAAACCATAGTTGCCAGTGATTTAAATAAGACAGGTTCCACCTTTTCCTCCATAAGGAGGTTCTAATCATTAACACCCAATCTGGAATCACTGAATCTGGGTTTATGGATTTGAAGATGTAATAAATTTACTTATTTTTTCATGTCACTAATTTGTTCTTTTATATTTATTTAACCCATTGATGCCTATTGTCATGAATTTGCAACATACCACTTTCATTCAGACTGCAGCCGAGATAGTGTATCCATTCCCTCAATTCCGGTTTGTGCATATTCAATACGTACCGCGGAACCTTTTGCAAGCACTGGTTTGTCGTAGGACTGGTCGGACAGGGACGTAATTATTATATATCTGTTCTATGTGTAATAGATAAAATAACAATCTCCACTTATTTTAGCATCAGCTGGAAAGCAAAAACTAACACATTTTTGTTATTTAATTCTAAATAAATTCAGGTGTCAAAGGGTTAAGTTATGAAAATGTCAATTTTATGCGTCATTTGTTTGAGTATGGATGTATGGATAGGCAGTGTTTTAAAGAGGGGCAAGTGTTTGCTTGTTCAAATGTGTTAATATAGAAGACCATTTTCTTAGGATATCCAACACAAATATGATTCATAAGTACAACGTTAAGTGTGCCGGCAACAGATAGGAACAGAGCCACACTACCTGCTTTTTAGCATGAAGACCTAGAAACAGAAAAACACACAGGAGGCAAAACTCAAGCACAGTATTTACACCTCCAGGACAGGGAAGCAAACACAGAAGAGAGAAACAAGAGCAACACAGTTGAGAAACAAAGAGATAATCAATCTCCTGGAGGTCGAAGATCCCCATCCAGAACATCTGGAATGAGGCACTGACAGTCAGGGAAGAGAAATAGAGGAACAAGAATGATCAATCGTCCTCCACAGAGAGACCTGAGCGAACAGAGAGGACAGGAGGAGAAAAGAGAGATGCAGTCATTTTCTGTTGGCAGGATGCACATACACAATACTGAGAGTACTGGATTGATCAAGACAGACTGACCCACAACAGAGAAGATGAGAACTGGTAGAAGGCCCAAAGTAATCAAAGACTAACAATTCAGCAAAAGCTCAGGAAAGAGATAAGTTTGGATTTAAAAGCCTGAACCGAGTCAGTCAGATGTCAGCAGGAGACAGATGGGGAACCTTTAAAGCAGCACAGAGGATGGAATAAAAGGTTTAAAGAGATCTGACAGGTATAGAGCGGTATGCGCATTTTAAATTTTATATATGATCAGAAGCACCTTAAAGCTGACATGTACAGGCAACCAGTGAAGGAAAAGTAAAATTGGTGTAATGTGGTTGAATGTTTCAGTTAGAATTTTAACAGCTGCTTTCTGAGTCATTGAAAAACATTACAATAATTGCTGATTGAGACAGAAAAGACTATATATTTTTTTTTAATCTGGGGAAAAGGTCACCTAGGTGAAGTCTTTCTCTTGTGTTACACCAGGATTTCTGGCTTTCAAACCAAAATTTACTCAGTTGTCAAGAGTAAATGTTTCTTGATAGAAGTGGTGTTTGTGTTGGGCTGGGCCAATAACCAGCATCTGAGGTTTATCAGAATTGAGGCACAGGAAATTATGTGACTTCCAGTTTTTCACGTCAGACTAACGGGACTCCAATTTTGCTGTTGTCTGCAGTTGTATGTTTTGGTCTGTCATTCACACTGAAATGCTGTTTTAGACCACGCAAATGTCTTTTTGAGGGCCGATTTTTAAAAACTGGTTTACGTGTATCCATCTGGACATCTAAAAGGGAGCGTTCAGGAAGCAGTAGTGAATATGTGGATATGGCAGATATATTCACTAGGTTCTTTATATTTGGTTGACACAAGACATTATAGTTTTACAACTGAACTTGGCATTTCTGCACCACTTTACTGGCACAAAACAGGATCTGCATTTGCATTCTGTAGAAATGTCAACATGACTTGAATGTTCTTCCCTAGTAATGGGCATATTGTTAATGTAAACTGGTCTGGCACCATTTGCAGTTTTTACATTGCGTTTGGCGATACTTTGTAAAACAATAGTCATGTGAATAGAATTTGTTTTGAACAGATTCAAAATATCCGTATGTTTTCGTGTGGACAAGGTCTTAGATGTCCCCTCCCTCTCTCTATATATATATATATACGTAAATACATAAAATATCCAACTTTAGATGATTATTTGGGATATTTCAGATTTCCCATAATGAAGTTTTCTTAACCTGTACAATACCGGATACCTGTACAATGTACAATATACCAATGGATATGTACATTACTTTTTGCACTAAGAACAGATTTCTTTGCTTTTTGAGCTGTATTATCACTCTGGCAATTATCATTTTGCACCACTCTGTTTATATATTCCTTTCTCGCTTTGTAAATTTTTCCTCTTTCAATTCAATTCAATTTTATTTATGTAGCGCCAATTACAGTCAAATTGTCTCAAGACGCTTTACAGAACCCATATGCCTGAACCCCAGAGCAAGCCCGAGTAGTCTTTCTGTGTTTTTTTTTAAAAATTATTCTCTTTCCTTATTCCTAGGGTGACACCATCAGCCGAAACCAAATTTCTTGTATGTTTTGTATGTACTTGGCCATTAAAGCTGATTCTGAGTGGTATGAACGCCTAAAATGACATGTACGCCTCACTGCTCATTGAAAAAAAAATCCAGAAATGTGCAATTACTTGATCTCACCTATATCCCTGGAAGATCAGTGAGATTCTAGTTTTCACATTAAACTTATGTAAGATGACCGTTTGAACCAGGACTGGCTTTGAAACTCCTTGTGATGTTCCAAATCAAACGCCTTAAACTCGGATTTCAGAGAACCTTTCTACTTTCAGCAGATTAATTAAAAAGCAGCCTTGTAGTGTGAAAATGTGAAACATGCATTATTCTGTGCAATGAAGCTCAAACATCCGAGACAAGCGACTATGATCAAAACACACTTTAGACTGAAGGGGACGAATTTGAAAATGGTAATCTACCGTCAGACGCAAACAGCTCAGTGTAGCAGTGACAGCGTAGAGTGAAGCGCTCACTAGGTCAAACATAAAGAGAGAAAAGCAGAGCGCCAAGGTGTCTTCGCTGGAAACGTTTTATCTGCCATCAGTCAAAACGGCTCATCTCTTCTAATGTTATCTTAGATGTGACAGACACTCCAGGTAGTGGGAGTGATGGCACTAGTAACCTTTATGTGGCCTGCAGTCGCTCCATCCCAACCATTTACTGTCCCTGTTTGTCGTCCTGCTGTCTCCTCCTTCCCCACTGACAGGCTAAAACAATGCATACGAACAGGAGGAGACGCTGATACATCCATTATAGTCAATCCAGGGCCAGAGATTTAAGAAGAAACAGGGAACACTCTAGTTTTAGAAAAGCTGTAAACCATGTCACCAGTCCATAAGGTTGAAGAGATTATAAAACAAAGACTAGCCCAGAGCTTTGAATCCATCAAAAAGGTAGGTCAATATCGATTTACTGTCTCTAGTCTCGTACCTGTGCAGGGTAATGTCAAGATGCACGGTCGGCTTACTTCAATGAAGAGCTGAGTTCACTGTACTGAAGCTTCTCTTAGTGGTGAAAGATCTTCAGATTTCTGTGCCTCTGTGTCGACCTGTCTTTACTGTTTTTGGTGGAATGGCAGCGATCAAGTACACACATCATTTAAACCCTGAATGGAGCCTTTCTTTTCTAGTCTAAAACCAAAAATCACAAATTTCCCTTGAGAAAGCTTTGCAATCTGCAAAACACTCTGTTCTTAGAGGGCTGGATCAGCTACAGAAAACCTTCCAAAAAACCCTTTAACCCTCCTGTTGTCCTCATTTACAGGACACCAAAAAATATTGTTTCCTTGTCCAAAAAAAAAATCCCCAAATTTATAAAAAATTGCAAAATCTTCAGAAAGAAAACTCCTTTAAAGTTTTCTTTAAAAGTTTTATTTTAAAAAAAATATCCCCAAATTTGGCAAGAAATAAAAATTAAAAAATGTAAATATTTTCAAAAAATTAACAAAAATTCTTCCCCCCAAAAAATCCTAAAAATATCTAAAGTGATTCCATATATATCAGTAAAAGTTCTAATATTTTCTTTAAGAACTTTTAGAAAAAAATCAACCAAAATCCAGCAAAATTCACTGGATTGTGATGATTTTTTCCCCAAATGTTCTTAAAGAAACATTTTTTTAGATTTCTTTTATCCACTAACAAAATGTTTTCACTGTGAAAATATTTATATTTTTTCCCACATTTTCAAACTTTAAAACGGGTCAATTTTGACTCACAGGATGGCACAAGGGTTAAATCCGGAGAAGGGATAGTTCTTCCAGAACATGCAGCAGATATTATGTAGACAAAAAAATCAACATAGCAGATTTACAGTAATAAGATATAAAATGACAAAATTATCCAGCATAAAAATCTAACAAACAAAAAACGTGGCTGCTTTTCTGATACACTCTTTTCCCCTGCCAAGTGTTATGTAGATTCGGATTGTTGTTGTCTTTTTGTTTTTCTCTTATGTTTGACTGTATCCTAATTTTTTTTTAGGGTTAGAGTGAAATGCAATTTCAGTCCTCTGTATGTGTACGCATGTAGTAGAACCGACAATAAAGCTGACTTTGACTGGACTTTGAAGTGTTTGCGCTGTAAGGATTCTAGTTTGCAGTTTTGGCCTGTAATTGGGTCAGTGTGCTTAGGTTCAGCATCTGAAACTGACATCAAATCTGACAGGCTGTGGAGGAGGCAAAGTCACTGTTTGAACTTTTCTTGCAAGCGCTCCTTTGTTTCATCCATCACGTTCTGTGCAGAGCCAATAAAATCAGTGTTTTGTATTTTTTTTTTTGCAGTGCTTATCTGCAAGTATAAGCTGTTATCACCATCTAAACACGTACCGTGTCTCACCTCCTCTCAGTGATGGCCAGAGTTTTAACCCTGCAGTCAGATCTTATGGCCTCTTGAGCAGCAGCAGGTGAAGCTCATTTGAAACCGCTGAACAATCACAGTGCAGTTCGGGGCCAAACAGCGAATGCCGATCAAATATGCGGATGGACAAGTTACAAGCCTGCTGAATGTGAGAGGTGATTTGTAAGACCCTTCAGGGAGCGCTAAAGCACAACTTTATCGCATTAATTACAATTACATTACAACTGGCTAGAAGGAAACTGCGCTTTTCTGCTTCATCCGCAGTGGAAAAAAGAGAGGAAACAGGTATTTTCATAAAGTAAAATGACTCCTTTGTCTCACCACAGAGGATGCAATGGTGTTTTGGGTGACTTTTCCAGATGTCTCACGTATGTTCATTTGCTTTCCAGCTGCTATCACTCTCTCTTTCACAGTAAGGTGATCTGTGCTTGTGATCCCAGCTGTATCTTTGCAGCAAATTCCAGGGTATCAGCAGTCAAACACACAGCGTATCTCATCTAAACCTCCAACACACACGACACAGGAGGGAATGAAACCGAGTGTGGGGCGGATAGATAAACAAAGGCAGACAAAATGCGAAGACAGATTTCATTTTATTTTACCTGTGGTCTCTTTAAATGTGGCCCTGCTTTAAGGTGTGTTTGTCAAACTGGAACTGGAAATAAATCAAGAACTCTTAGTCAGGCAGAGCAGCCCACGCAGAGAAAATCTGAAATCACTCTGCCATTTTAGATAAGAAACTCAATTTCTGTCAGATCCCAGAGCCAAGAATTCTGCTCTGCAAAATCTGGAGATTCTGCCCATACTTGTCGTCTGATACATTTTAACAGTAATGACTGACAGTATTTTCAAGTGGATTGGAAGCAGTCGCACTGAAAGAGCCAGTAAAGATTGAAGACACTAGTTCTTGTCTCTTTTTTTAATTCTGCCTGGGACCAACACACATTAAAATGTCCACAAAGCTTATTTGTATTATTCCAAAATGAAAAGCTTAATCTGTTTCTCTCTCCAGCATCAGCTTCTTCGAATCTCTTTCTTTTGTATATGCCCTCAGAAACCTTTCCCACAATTTCTTTCTCTTCATTGAACAATTCTCACTTCTTTTTTTTTTTCCACCTGAGAGTTTTCTGTCACAATGCAGCATCCTGACAAAGAACTGAAGCCTGGATTCACAGACACAACTGTCAGCTGGTATGGTTTTTACACAGTAGAGGGGAGAGAGAAAAAAATCTTCTTAGGCATCCAATTGGAACCGCCCAGGCGAAAGGCTCAACTAAAACCAGGCAGGGAAGTCTTAGACACAAAAAGCATGAAGGCTGTATGAAAAGGGAGCTGGGGGAGATGAGCACAGACAGGCCTCACAGCGACCCACAGCACCACTGACATCCATGCAGCTGGATTCTTGCTTTCATCCACACAACAGAAAGCAAAACAAATCCATCAGCAGAAAGGTTTATTTGCTGTAGACATTAAAAATCATCCATTACACAGACAGCCATGCATGGAGCGACAACATCGGCCTTTATTCTTGTTTAATCTGCGCTTTCATGTCATATTTTAAATCTTTTTTTTTTAAGTTCTTTTGTCTTAAGCTTCTTTGGCAAACTGCACATGGGAGATTGATATACGATCGAGAGGAGAATCATGTATTCTCCATAAAACTGTGAGAACAATTGAGAGCAGTTTATTTAGTGAACAAATAAGAGCTTTGAGAGAGCAAAGAGTGAAACTAAAGGCACCATTCAGTTCCAAAAGATGACTGGATCCTGGATAAAGAAGGTTTAGACCAGCAGTTTAACCCATTCCTACAGTATGTTCCTAACTACATCACTTCAGAGAGCTTTAATCCTTCCCTGCTGCTCTCAGTCCGCCGCTCTCAAACCTCTGGGCTGTGGCACAAGTGTGCAACGCTAATTGGACTTGATGGCTCGTGCTGTTCTTTGGTCAGAGACCAGTTAGAAACAACTGGACACCTTTTGTGCTCTGCTGAGAGTACAGTCATAAAACTCTTAACTTGTCAGGCTAGTTAAATTATTTCCCGACGTTCCGGATTATCATTTCAGCTCTTCTCCCCCTTGCGCTGCAGTCACATTTCCCTCCTCAGACTCCAACACCATTGGGTGCCTCTGATAGTTTCGCTGCACGTGGGACAATCCTGTGTCATATTCAGAGGAATTTAGCGGCCCTTTCAGCTGTGAGGGCATGTGACGAAACGGAAGCAGCAATTTTCAGCGTCTCTCTGTGGCTGCAGCGTATTTTTGCTCTGCTAATCCTGAACACAAAGCCTGGATGTGCAGCACCTTTGTGTGTGTCAGAATGGAAGGCTTTAGAAACAGGCCCGAGCATGCAGGACTCCTCACACAGCAGCTACTCTGTGGAAACTTAGCCGACACCGAGCACATCTACACTGATACAGAGGAATACTGTTGGCAGTGATGAGAACACGCCCACAAGACAAATGCATGCCATCTCCTCACCACTGTGGGTGTTTTTTATGTTTTTTTGTTTTTATTTTTGAGCGTGCTTAGTGGTGTTTTTCCAGCAATGTCTTTTAGCTGACTTAGCTGGACGAGTGATCGCAGACGTCCATCAAATTCTCACTGAACCTAGAATGTCAAAAATGTGGACTCACAATAGGTTGTTACAGATAGGCCTTTATTTTATCTGAAGGATTTCAGGTAAAAACTTGTGATTTTTGTTTTGTCTTGATCACAAGATACCCTCTGAATTTTTTTACTCCATTACATTTTTCTGACAGTTATAGTTTCTGTGCATTATAAGGGTTTACATTAAAATGCATTGATTTCCAACAGTAGTATAAGAAGTGCAATACATTAATGTAAAACTACTCACTTATAAGTAAAATGCTTTCATTTAAGAGCTCTCTTGAATATTATTAGCAAAATTGGCTAAAAATATGGAAAATTAAAGTACTTGTTGGACACAAAAACAGCTGATATTGTTATTTACACACATATATATGGCCAATAAAATGTACATAACATTTTACTACTGAAGAAATTAGTATTTTAGTCTCATAGCAGTCAGACCCCCCTGAAGGTTGCAAGATATAGTGTTGTGGGATGATTAATGAGGTAGAAAATACACACACGATTCAGCTACACAAAATTTCATTAATTTTGCACTGGTTTTGTGAGAAATTGGATAATGTCACCTTATGGGCCTTGAAAGTTATTTAGATTAATCGTCCACTAAGTTTAAAGGGGAAATGTCACTTTGGTGGAACTACAGTAAAGGGACCCCAAATACACACTTTTATTGGTCTCAAGTCATAAGTGTAGGCAACTGCTGGTTTAATTTATAACTATGTCTTTTTAAAAAAAAAAAAATAGTGATCATATTTTACGTAGAATCTTAATCCGAAAGTAACTACAGCTGTCAAATGAATTTAGTGATGTGTTTCAGTCTGCAATGTAGTGGAATGGCAGCAGAATGGAGCAAGAAATAGAAATACTCAAGCAAAATATAACATTTTCAATCTAAATTTCTGTGTTTTTCAATGTTTTATTTTCAATAGCTGCTCAAGACTTTACAAAATATTTCATTTTATGATTTTATGCGCTTGTTCTCCCTGTGCATGCATGGGTTTTCTCCAGGCACTCCAGCTTCCTCCCACGGTCCAAAAATATGCTGAGGTTAATTGATTACTCTAAATTGTCCGTAGGCATGAATATGTGTGTGATTGTTTGTCTGTATATGTAGCCCTGTGAGAGACTGGCGACCTGTCCAGGGTGTCCCCTGCCTGTAGCTCTGTCATTAAATAGGAAATTATTTCTCAGAATTCACAGAGAAAAGTCTGAAATGTTTGCTAGGTTAGCGTCCCGCATGTTCTGTGGCTCAGCTAAAGCTAAATCTCTCCAACTTCTGGATCTCTGGAGCTGCTTGTTGTTCAAATATCTTGCTAAAGGTGCTGAAGCTCAGAAAGTCAGATGTTTGTTCAAAATAAGCTCATTCTCAAGTCTTATCTGAACTGTCCTCTTTTGTTTGAACTTTCCCTAAACTTAGGAGTTAATGACAGAGCAGCACATCCAGACTCAGTCTCATTTATGTAGAGATTAAACTTCAGTGTCATTCATTGATGTTAAAGTGCAGTTTTTCACATGTTTGTTGCTCCCGACCAAACCAGTCCAGGTGGAAGACGATGTGAAGAAAAGCTCCAGAGGATGAATATCACACATTTACATTGGAAATAAATGTTCTTTAATTAGACATTGTCATGCAAAAGTTGGATTTCCCTTTAATGATGTTCAAAACCTTGAGTGTTTTGTTGATGTTGGTTTCTAAATGTTTTCTGACACTCGGCCCCAAACATTAAAACCTTTTACGGCTCACAAGCTGCAACAATTCACACATTATCAACTGTCTTTCTGACTAAACTAAGATAAAAAGTGAAAAACTGCCTGATTCCTGCATCATGAATGCCAATCTTTTTGGTTTTTATGACAGTAAACTGAATATATTTGGGTTTGACATTTTATAAACCAAAACAAGAAATGAATTACTGGAGAAAATAACCAACAGATTAATGAACAAAGAAAATGTGTTTACCAACATATGTCTGAATTACTTCAACAATACAAGATACACACAATTTAAATTCAATTTTATTTATATAACGCAAATCACAGGTCAAATTGTCTCAAGACGCTTTATTTTATTTTTTTGTCATATTTAAAATATGAAAAAGTAAGACTTTAAACTTCTTGACTAATCCAATTTATTATTTGGTTTTTAAGAGAATAATTGACAATTAAAATAACTTTCTCCACTAAAACTAATAAACATGAGGTCAAATAGAAGGAACAGTTTTAAATCCTGCAGTCCCACGATGACAAGAATAAAGTTTCTCAACAAAAACTAAATCTGCTGGTAGACTCCATTAAAGTCCTAATAAATGATAATAAAGTGTGATACTGAAGGTTTGTGGTGCTAAAAATCTCAAAGTAAAGATAGCAAGTTGAACATCTGGATGGAGGTTGGAAACTGCAGAGTGACAGAAGAACCAACAATATCTCCCGCTTTCTCCTTTAATGAGTCGACTCTTCTTGTGCTTTCAGACCAAAGAACGACAGACTCTTCACAACCTGCTCAAACTCTTGGTACAGGACCTCACCACATGGGTCAAGAAGGTTTCCTTCTCATTTCTACTCTGAAGCTCACCTTCTCCTGCTCAAACTGCTGACAAATGTTTCTGCTGCTCCAAAGTCTGGTCTCCAGAACTTCCTAAAAACTCTCAAAGTCTCTTCTGCTGTAGGTTGCTTTGTAGAACTGTTACAGAAAACCTCACTAAACCACATGGAGGGGCCTCAAGATAGTCGTCCAAATGAAACCGTACAGAAACCAAACTAGCACAACCCAAACGCTAAAGTCTCCTGCAGCCTACCAGAGAACCTCTTTAAACAGAGAATCAAGACAGGAACTCTTACCTTCTGGACAACCAACGTTGGTTCACAAACAAGAATACAGAATGTGTCTGACCAAAAACATCTAAAGACTCACTACAGCCAAGATAAAGACACAACTCAGGTGCACCAAATCCACTAATCACTGCACACATTAGCACCATGTGCTAACTGTGGCTAAAGAACCACATTTACCAAGACAACTATCCAGTACAAAGCCCTAAAACACACCAAGAAACACATTAAAGACAATTTTACTGCTGGGATCTGGAAGCTGCAAGCCAACGCCTAAAGAACAAACTCAAGCAACGGAGCCAAAGCCGGTTCAGTGAAGAGAAGCAGAGGAAATGTTTGACTGCAGACATAAAGCAGGAAGATACTGAGCTGCTCAGGTGTTCCTGATAACACCAAGCAGCCACCTGGACAGCCAATAGGAACACAGCTTACTGGAAGTCCAGAGGGCTGGCTTAGTGAAGGAAATTTAGTTTAAAGTTGAAGCAGAAAGTTAACAGAGAAAGTTGAAAACCACCTTCTGATACCTGAAATCTCTGAGTTTTCATACATAGAATGCCTGAACATGTCAAACTGGTTCCATAGTAGAACCGTCACTGTAAAAACATCATAGTATGGTGTTTTGCTCAAAAAACATTACGACCGGCTGTGTAGGGTCGCCGAGGAGAGACACAAAAACAGAACAAACTCTAGTTTCCAGGGGGTTAGGCGGCTATTTATTTGAAAGAATAAGTTTACAACAATACAGCATGTGAGCAGAAAAATCACAAAGTCTGTCTTTAGTTCAGCTGAAAATATTAGTTTTTGTCATTTTTTATTGACCAAACTTTTCAGGAAGTAGATGAAGAATAATTAAAGCTCTCATGTGGAAGTCAAACTTATTTTGGATCCTTGTGGTGAGTTTAATCTTAGAGTTTGTAAAGCTGTTGAGTTTTTAGAGTCACATGGATTGTTTTGACATTTAATAACCGAGTCCTGAAATAAAATTACAGTTGTGGATTTCTGTCATTTAGTCTGGAATAAATAACTATTCAGATCTTACAAGAGCTCCTTAAGAGTTGATGACCTTAACTAAAAACTCTAATCTTCAAATGAGTGTGCGGGTCAACTGGAAGAATACGTTCTATTCACTGGTGTGCATGAATATATATTTCAGCTTGTCGTACATCTTTTTCTATCCATGCTAACCTTGGGATATGCTATTGTGGAGCGTAACACATTCAGGCGCTGCCATTTTCATTAGCGCTGTCATGTTCATCTATGGCTCCCAAAGGCAAACTCATTTTGGCAGCCAGGCGTTGGATAGGGCCACCTGTCATCTTACTTCTGCACATGGCCTCTGCTGTCAGACGCTGCCTGACATTCCTCAGAGTGCCCCACACAGCACCTGTGATTGGCTCGCCTGTTGCCATCACAGCTGTCAGGCCCCCCCTCACTGTTAATTAAAGTGAAAGACCTCCCAAAAAGCTGCTGATTCCAACAGCGTGGCGTTTTCTAGCCAAACGTAGCAGAGCAAGACTGTTAGGTTACGGGACAGTAAATATTGAATACATGAGACAGAGTATTTGGACTTTCATTGGACATCACAATCATTAAATCTTTAAGATTTTAGAACTGAAAAAAATCAATGAATCAAATAATCTTATTTTTTTAATACAATAGCCATGGATGCTGTGGTGCTATGGGTGCACTTTCCACAGCACTGAACTGCTCTAGCTCTGACATACTGCGCTGTTAATTGAACTTTTTATGGTACTTTAATATATTGTGCTTGGGCTCCTGTTTCACTATTGTGTTTGGATGTTATTTGTTTTCTAGCTATCTTTATTCATTCTATTATTACTCCGCCAAGGAACGCGGTGGAGTTATGTGACAATCGACGTCTGTCTGTCTGTCTGTCTGTCTGTCTGTTTGTCTGCCTGTCTGCCTGTCTGCCTGTCTGTCTATCTACCTATCTATCTATCTATCTATCTATCTATCTATCCCTACTCTTGATTTCTGTCTTTTCTGTGGTTCTGATTCAAACGTTTTGTGTTTGCAGGTGCACAGAGAAATAACAAAGAAATCTTGGATCTAGATGTGCGGTTGACTAAACAAAGACCCCTGAAGACATTACCTGCTTTGTTTTTAAGTGTTTTCTGATGTTTTTTTATCGACTAAATAATTAATTAGGAAACTAACTCGGAGATTTCTGAAGCAAATACTGTAATGTTGATGATGTGGCAACAATGGCACTTATCAAGTTCTGGGATGCATTTGGTAACTGAACAGTCAGTTCACTGTGGGTAAAGAGAAATGTGCAGGTGTGAAGACCTGAGCTACTTTCAGCTGATTTGTTTTGTGAGTACTTACGAACAGCTGTCCTACAAACCATGACCTAGTAACTGGCTGTTATGGAAAGTGCTGGAACAGTCTGTTCCACACGGGTTCCAGATCCCAACTTCTAGCCGCTAACTAACGTCTTGGTGTCAGATCTGGAGCCCGTAGAGACCCGGTGCCTTTGTGGTTTCTAGCTGGCTGCCTGCGAAGGACCAACAGCACATTAGGCAGAGGTGGTCATAATGCTTTGGCTCACTATCTTACATGATATTATTCCAACATGTTGAAGCTCTTCTTGCACACAAATCAGCCACAACAGAGTGAATGAAACACAAAATGTGCAGCATCCCTGCACAGTTGGATTTATGTCAACCTCATCTTCTGGGACGTTTGTTCCCAGAAAGCCATAATATTCAGCCAGTAAGACAACAGCAGTTGCAACACATTGATTCAACCCATCCAGGCAACAGAGGCTCATTTAGAGCATCAGTTTCAATATTATTTGCTACTAAACATAATCTCAAATGGGCAGGCGTCAAAATAAAGGTTTGCGAAATCAATTCATTTAAATATTTCTGTAAAAAAATACAAAAGCACAGAATAAAAGCAGCTGCATTAATCATTTTCAACAGCAGCAGCATTAATATGTAAAGCCTACGGTTGATTATGCAACAGGCTCATTGAAAGCCTCCCTGCCGTCACTGAATTAGCCCGAACGGTGCCATTAGAAGTGTTTAAATTTGGGTGCAGAACAAAAATGAGCAAAAGACAGCGGGAGGAAACAGACCAAAGAATCTGGCGAGCACTGAGCCAAGATAGTTTGCATTCAAAGCCAGCCCCTGAGTGTTGTCCCTATCTGTGCATTTGTCTGCATTATGGATGCATTTTACAACAATGTTATTGGATTCACCTCATTATGCAGCAATGGCGATGCCTCTGCAAATATCCTTTGATCCATTTTAGTAGTGTTAATTCCTTTCTGAAACACAGCTCAGGTGTCAGCAGAAAATGTAGTTTTTTAGGAGGTGTGTGCGCCTTTGAAGGCAGAAATATGGAAGCAGCAGATGATGATGTGTGTGACTAAGGATGCAGAGAAAATTAGTACGGTAAAATATGTTATCTATCACATGTAGAAAAAACCTCCTAATCCAATAAATGGTTAAGTCTTATGATTAAAGTAACAAATTAACCCAATAACCTCTAAATGCAGTGCATTATTCATGTCCTTGACAGTTTAACCGGCCCTCATGAAAGCCAATTGGATGTTGAGTTTAAAGGGAGTCATGCTTTTTTTTATCCTCTTTTGGTGTCCCCCTTTTTTCTGTGATTCAACTCTGACAGTGAGCGACTTTGATGTTTTGTAGAAAGTGTAAATGGGAGCAGAGTTGAATGAAGCGGCTGGGTAGCACTGTGTGACTGACTTTTCCTTTCATTTGTGAACTCCAGTAGCTAAGCAGAGCCTTAGCTATGGATAAAGCATCTGATCTGTGGCCTCAAACATTGTCCGGCCTCGAACATATTTACCAGGTTGGGTTGTTACAGTTATTATTCTGATATGACAAAAACAGAAACAACAGAGGAAGGGGAGGAAAAACACTTTAAACGAGGCAATCTTTAATCGCAGTGACACTCAATCAAATTAGCCAGTAATGAAGCTCTATTTTCTCTGAATGGCAGCGGTGTTTTGTTCAGCTGACAGAGGACGAAGCCCGCTGCTGAAGGAGTTCCTGAAAAAACGTCCGGTTTTTGAAATGCCCCCATTCAGGCTGAAGGAAAGGATTTCTTCCAAGCCCACTGTTCTCACACTTGTGCTTGCATCTCAAATAAACCTCCTATGGATTCCTAAGTTCACAGAATGGCAGCGGGGGGAAGGGGAGTCGGGGGAGGGACAAGGAGGGGGCAGTGTGTGCCAAAAAGAGTGTTTTATTAAGATGCTGATTTCTTATTCACTGGTCCCTCTGTAAGAACAGAAACCCGAAAGGAATGCACACTGAAAGCAACAATTCTCATTCAGGGGCCATAATGCATCCATCGTATATGAGCTGAAAAAGAGTTTCCCTGGTGGGAAAATAGTGACCCTCCGAACCCCCTGTGAAAAGATAGCTGCTGTGCAGGGGGCGCTGAATGCAGAGGTGCATTGTGGAGTCTGCCAATGCCTCTCACCTGCACAGAAAGAGAGCGAAAGCCCTCTCTAGGTGTTTACACCAAGCCCTCCTCTGCCTTTCCAGTGAAGCAAAGGAATAACAGCAGAAGTCCTGGCTGAAAGTGCGGAAATGCGTTGTTGCCAGATCCTAATCGAGGCTTTCATGACACATCATTCTGTGTTCCCACTTATTTTGCAGATATGGTCCTTTTGATCCTTTTTTCTGCGGTAGATTATGTTGAAGGCAGTATGAAGCGTGAAGATCATCACAACAAAGAGCCGTTACACCTGATAGGGATCGTAAAAACACCGACCAAACCCAAGAAGTGAGATGGAGTATACAGGCTGAGCAAACACCGAATGGTTTTAAATATGCCGAGCGTTTCTACACTCGCAGGCTTCAGAGAAACTTGACACGGTATAACTTAAAAAGAAAAATTCAGCGGATAAATTAAATATGAACTTCAGTGTTTATATTATGGACCACTGGAAGCACAGTGATACTGTAAAATTCAGATAGGACCAACCCAATGCATAAATAAAAGCCAGTCGCAGTTAATCTATATCCTGGCAGAGCGGTGTTTATTTTCTTATATTCCCTGACTTGAAGCCAGCATTATGCACGACTTGTGCCACATTTGGAAGAATTAGAGATTATTCCCCGTTCCAGCTGACAGGACTGTTAAACAGATGTTGAATTGGAGACAGATATCCTCGGTGGAGCGAGTCCAAGAATACCAACTGGATTTACAAACTGCACTGATGGACACATGACATTTGGGCTTCGTGTGTGTCTGTCTATGTGTGTGTGAGACAAAGAGAGAAAATACAGAGTGCATGTTTTACATATGAACAAAGCACCTAAACAACAAGGCCCTGAATGCAGCAGATTCATCCTGTAGTCTCGCTGAAGAGTAATGACAGCGTATTGGCAGCTCCACAGAGAATTAGTTTCCTGGGTGATATTAGTATTTGTGGTGAGTTGTGCATGTCAGTCACATTAGAGATGCTCTTTATATAAAACCTCTGAAGAACCTCAGTTCAATGGGTCCATAGTCTGGGGAATGCTTTGTAGAGAGCCAAAGGTCAGGGCTTTTCTTCCGCCCCCCTTCTCTCAGACTGTGTGGTTTTGTTGCTCAGACCATATGGTTCGTTTGCACTTAGAACATCTCCACATTTTTTAATGGGTTCAAGGCTGTGGAGACACACATGCATGTGGTTTTAATGTAATTCAGCATACATTTGCATATCTTCAAATGATAATTGTATTGTTTTAAGGGAAAACAACAGAGACAGCAAAAGTAATGTTTCTCATCGCAGCAGGGACTGAGTGGAGGTTCAGTTGCCAATGCACCTCACCATCTTCACCACAAACACTGTTATCGTCCTCTTCATCACAACATTGAGTGGATATAAACATTTCGACCAATGACCACAGAGTTGGATTTTTAAAGGTCCCACATGGTGAAAATCCATTTTTGCTCTGTTTTGTGGTTGTAAAGTAGGAGTTATAAAGCAAAAGCTGTCAAGTTATGAAGACATTTACTTCTGTCATTCCTCAAGGCACTTAACAACTATGTGGCCTCTTAGCTTTATAAACCAGTGAGAACTTCACTGAGCTGCTACGTATCAGCTGAGGAACCAATAGTCATCCAGCTAATCATGCATAATTTGCATAGACTTACTTTTTCTAGTTGAACCATTCTGCTTCTTGCTTTCTCACACTGCTTTTCCTAACTCTAAAACGTCTCAGCCACTAACAAAACATGAAAAAATACTTTGATAGTTGCTGCAAGAGTGAACACAAGAGTCCTCATGGACTCCCAACATCTGAAGAACTAAAGGTCCAGTGGATTAATTGTATTTTTGATGTCGATGTGACGACAACAATAGGAAAATCCTTAGTTCTAGTGTGCCGAATGGCTAATGTGGCTAATGTTACTTTTAGATTTTATCATAAGACCAGGGTGGAAACTTTGAGAGCAATCTAAAGCTCACTAACTTCAAAGACCGGGTGGGTTTTTGTGTTGTCATGTCACCTGTCACATTTGTAATGTTCATGCTCTCCAAAGTGAAGCACTCTTTACATGTTTTTTTGTTTTGGTTTGTTTTTTTTTCTTTACTCTAGTAGCTTAAGAGTCCGGCCCAGTACATCTCCACAGGCTCTTATAAAAGACATGAGTGAACTCCTTTTCAAATGAGAGTCGACAGTCGTGTTGCGTGTCTTTCACAGGCTGTTATCAAGTCCACATTTTTAATTTACTGCTACAGTCCACTAATGTGAAAAGCAAAATCCCATCATAAAAAGATTAGGTCTGATACCACCTGGGCTTTTGGTTCACAGAGTTATTTTATTTAATGCTGATGCAGCTCAAGCTCCTGAAATGTCACTTTGTTACTTTAGTTTTATGAGAGACAGCGGTGTTGGTGAGATCATTTCGTGTTTGGGAGTGGAGCAGCATTTACTGAAGCTGTTCCCACTGAGCAGGACGTGTTGTGTGAAGTTATGACACTTTATTTATCATTTTTAATGATGGAATGAGTGGGTGAGCTCAAGGCTCGTCTTTGGCATTCAAGCAAACTTCATGAGAAGTAATTAACTGTAAAACTAATTAATTCATTCATGATGTAGGCCCAGTAACACTGCAGGAGGGACAGTTTCGTTATAGTAACTGAATATTACAGTTTAACCAGTGAGATGCTGACTTAACTAGCAGTAAAACTGCTGTGAAGAGGAAACTGAAGATCAATCACATACCTGTCCACATTCACAACACGGACACTTTATAGAGCAGAAAGTAAAATGTATAAATTGTTGACAGAATCCGACTTAGAGATGGTTTGAGATTTTGAAAAACATGTAACATTGATACGTCTCGACAGCAGCTGAGGTAGCTCCAGGTGTCATTTTTCAATACTTCATGGTGAAACTATTTTATGTGTTATGTGTTCAACGTGTGATTTTGTGATAGCAAGTGAACCGTTTGGGTGGTCTCGCACCATAAACACTTGTTGCACAAGTGTTTGGTCTCCCTTGAACACTTCAGATGTGTTCTGCTCTCTAGTCTCTGTTGCCGTTTTAAGATTTTTTATAGATTTATTACACAAGCAGTTACAAACTTTGCTATGTTATTAGTGCAAGATGATGTGAAAATGTGTAGACCAAATTTGCTCTGAAAAGGTTGAAATGTGAGCTCTCGCTTCAGTATCTGGCAGCTTAGATGAAGACAGTGTTGCAGCTGAATCTGGTCTGGATTTAAATGCGGCAATTATTGTGAACATTACAACAATATTAAAGACAGATTTAGATGTAATTTATAAAATGAAAAAAAACACAAATCAATGATTTTGACAATTAAACCTGAGCACAAGAGATGTTCATGTGACACTTGATATCAGCACACTAGAAACCTGTTTGGACAGAATTTTTTGTTGTTTTTTTGTGGACAACCAACTAATCAACTGAGAGACAACCACTGTGAATTAAAGTGTTAAGAGTCCCAGAGTGATGTGCCAGAGAGTTGCTAATGATTTCAGTGCACATGGCAGTGCTTGGCAACTGGCTCCCCAAAACACAGAGCAGAAACAAAGCCCTGGGGATGGTCTAGACCTCTAATTGGCCTCTCAGTGACACCACTGGCTAATACCAAGCACCGGTCAGATACAATCACAGGAGAGAAAAAGTTTTTTTTATTCTCAGAGGCTGAGGAAAATCAAAGGTGGCCTCTTTCTGGCGGTACCTCAACGGGATTCGTGCCAACTGGAAAGGTACATCTGTTCCCAGCAGAGACACGTGGCTGACATTCAAACTGAGAGCTCATTGTTGAGCCGTTCCAGTGCTGTTGGCGTTGTTGTTTTCGCAGGCAAACGGCTTTATTCTCTAATAAACTTAGATCAAGACGATAATTGAACCAATATGGCTTTCTTGGAAAATTAAAGAATAAATAAAAACAGATATTGGCGTTGGACCGTCGGTTCTTGGATGGTTGTTGTTCACAGATGATTTTTCACTTCTTCACATGATGAGCAAAGTCGATGTAAAGCCATGTCAAGAGATTTTCTCGGCAGGGACAGCAGAGTTTAATAGAAAACAGGCTGATAACACTGACAGTTCCACAATAACGCATGAACTAATTACACACAAACCAGAAAACAAACAGTGGATGTGTTACTGTGTTCTGAGCAACTCTGACGCATGTTTTGCTAAAATATAAAGTGGAGGTGGAACACTTTATGAAGGAAAAACAATCATGAAAAATACACTGTTTGAAATTTAGTACTAACAACAGCTGTGCTATTTCACACAGCAAAAGCTTTTTATTAATTAATGCAATGAATGATTAGGATGTTAAATAAATTTATCATAAGTCAAGATGCAACAGAATCTGGGGGCTGTAATATAATAAACAATTATTTACAGTCGTTGCCTTTAAACTAATTCAAAAATAATGTATACACTCACTGGAGACTTCATTAGGTACACTGTAAAAACATATTTTAAAAAATGGTAATATTCTATTAACTGGAGTGCCAGAAAATACAGTGAAATAATTGAAACTAACATTTTTTTCACATTTAGAATACACTTTGTTGCAATAGTTACTAATTGTGTCTTATTTTAGAAACATATTTTTACAGTTTTAAACATGAATTTAACATTTTATTTCATCCATTACAGCAAAAATAGTTGTGAATTTGTGATACATTTACAAAGGTATTTAACTTTTTTATGTAAAAAAAAAATCAATTGTCTTAAAAAATTATACTTTTGTATGATTAATGTTATTTACATTAAACATGTAATTTTACAGTATTTCTGTATATTCCAAACAATACAAAGTAATGTCTGTAAAATAAAAATAGGAAATATATTTTGATTTTACAATGTACACTCGTGTCCTCATAGATGTTAATGGGGTGGGAAAATACTAGGAACACAATAGCAGTAAACCACCAACATCCAATATGGCTTCCACAACAAACACAAAACTGAATTTTTGCCCTCTCGACAACTTCAACAATCACAGAAAATGTTAAACCCTAGTGTTTTAAACTTTTTCACAGTCAAACTTCTGATGTCCACATTGTCAAAATTTTTGGGAAATCTTTGAACATTTTTTGGTGGAAAAAGAAATGTTAAAAATGTTTTTAAAGAACATGAATATTCTTAAAGAAAATATCAGAAGTTTTACTGATATATATGTAATCACTTTAGATATTTTTTTATTTTTATTTTTTGGAAGATTTTTTCTCATTTTTGAAAAATATTTACAAGAATATTTTTGCCATATTTGAGTTGTTTTTTAAAAGTAAACTTTTAAGGGAATTTTTTTCCTAAAGATTTTGCAAATTTTCAGAAATTTGGGGAATTTTTTTGCAGAATTTTTGGATTTTTTTTTCAGACAAGGAAACAATATTTTCCGGTGCCCGTAACTGAGAACAACAGGAGGGTTAAGCCTCCCCAGAACAGAATTTATGGCAGAGCTGCTGTATTTGATTTTACAGGTGTACCAAATAAAATGACCAGTGAGTCTGTAACTTACTTGTATATGAACATCATGAAATTCAAAAAGCAGCAATTCAGTTAAATTGAGTTTTATACTGGGTAGTGTCTACAGACGGGTCCGTACCTGTAGCATCAACCTTCATATAAACTGCCTGTAATGTGCAGCAAATAGTAGTTAACCGGCGCCAGCTCTTCAGTGACCTTAACGGGTCCGTACCTCTAGTACAGATGCTACGGGTACGGGTCCGTACCTGTAGCATCAACCTTTATACTGACAGGAGACAGTGGTATCATTCTATATACATTAAAATGTGAGAGCCAACTATATTTTGGGACATTCTGTAAATATTTTATCCAAGCAGTACAATAGTTTGAAGCCAAATCCTTCAGCAAAATGAAAGTTTACAAATTTATTATTGCATCTTCAACAACTTAGAACGACTAAAATCTAGTTTTTGAAAATATTCAAAATCCAAATTCAAGCCACAGCTACAGAAAAGCACATCTAACTCTGTTGGAAGTACTTCAGGTTAGCACAGGTTGAAGGAGGGAAACGAAAGCTGAGCGTGTCATGTTGATGAAGTGTGTGAAAAGTTGTGTTTCTGTTCGGTCTGCTGTTCTCTCTGCGGTGTTTGTGTATTCTGGTTGTCGACCTGCACAGGTGCAGATGACTCCCTTGTTAACTCCACCAGTTTGTCGAGGTAGAACAGCAGCGAGAGCACAGCAGATGGTCTGATACGATACCTGTCAGCAGCCGTCAGGGAGAACAAGCGGCCGGGCTGTGGAGCTACGGAGCGCGCTCAGACCTCCCACATTTGTTTGGAGTGGTCGAGTCATTAGCGAAGAATGTTTGTGCTGTTTTTGTAAAGTGACACATGTGACAGCTGCTCAAAGGGATTTTAGAGCAACCTGTCAAAACTAGTGTTATTTGTACTTGATTTTTTTAATGTTTAACAGCTTTTTCCCAAATCAATTTTCTATTTAAAGTAGATGGATTTGTGTTGGAAAAGATTTTATTAATAATATTTTAACAATATCAGACTCTAAAATGTAATTTAGTTACATTGTAAGCTGAGTTTTGTTGTTGATATAACTAGAAATACTTACTTTTTCCTTTTCAAACGCTTAAATATCTGAGATTTGAAACAATTTTGTGGTAAAATAGTTGCTAAAATATTAAAATTAAAAGATACTTTGCTTCTCTTTTCATTGTGCTTCAACCATGTGTTGACCCATGAGTAAAAGGCTGTAGAATGTGGTCAAAAGCTCAGTACGAGAGTATTGTTGAGCTCATATTTTGTCAAAAACATGCTTTAAAATTATCTCCAAACTCAGGTTTTCACTTTAGTTTGTGAGTAAACAACCATGGCTAGAAGTGTACATTACCATTCTGCATTATAACAAAACAATAATGTCACTGATCATAATGAAAAAGAAAATAAAATTCAAATTTCTTCAAGTATCAACTTTATAAAATTTGACAAACCTGGTGTCAACATGTATAATGTTTGTGTCTGCAGGTGTTGCTACTACTGGGACGAAAAAGGTCACTCTATAAACAATAGATATTGAGCCATTTAGATTTTTATTTATTTTCTTATTTATCTCCTATTTACTTTGTGTATACACAGTCTGCACTTCAACCTAATCCAAGATGAATTTTTGTCACGTGACTGTTGGTTGCAGCTGGGTCACCAATGGCTTAATAGCTTTTAAAAATGTATTTACTTACATACAGAATCTGGTTAAATTTGAATTTTTAACACAATTTTTGACACATGTTGAATGAAGTGATTTCAAGCTCACATTTTGTTATTTTTCCTGTGATGTGTGGTTCAATCAGGAACATCTGAACAGTCATCTGAATATTCTTTCTAGTTTAGCAGCTCCTGGCTCTGATAAATGGTGTAAATTTTATGTTGTTTTTTTTCCAAAGACAGCATGCCCTTCAAAACCGGACGGTGGGATTTAGGGTCCAGAGGGTTAAAAGTCTGTTTCCTGCAGCTGTTCATCCACAGACGTTTTATAGATTCATGGTGCACACGCTGAAACATTCTTATACATACACACATCGGGTAATTACTGTAGCAGGTATTTTAAAGCTAGAAACAGAATGGGCATGTGATGTTATTCCAAGGACAATGATGAGTGATTGCACTGACAGTAAATTATGCTGGAAAATGTAAAGCTGTGAATTTTTCTCTCGTGGAGCTAAAACAGCACCCAGGATCCTGCCTTTATGTCCTCCTCAGTGAACCTGTTTTCACATCCTTCTAGTAAAAATAACAACAGCACACATGTATAAATTCAGATCTTGAATGTGACAAAGAAAGACAAAATCACACTTGTTGCTTTCACTGTGAAAGGAATTGACGAAAATGATAGTTTTCCTCCTCTGCTTCTGCACACGAGTCGGCTGTTTGTGTGAAATCCACGGTGCTAGCATGTGCTGCTGGTTTAACTGGCCGGGTGAGATGACTCTGAGATGTGAGAAAATTGTGCAAATATCCAATCGAACCAGAAATCGACACCAGCGTATAATGTTCGTTGCACTGTGTTCCCACTGTTACATACCTGACATTACTCGGATGTATATGGATAGTCCTGACACCTCTTTTTTTTTTTTTTTTTTTACTAGCCTGCCCTCTCAGCTTGTGTCAGCCGCATGAGTTGATGGATGAAACAAAGGCAGGCGAGGAGATGGCAGACCAGAGGCGCAGGCCTAAGGTGTGAACAGGTGTGTGGGTTCACTGCCATGCTGGAATGGGAGCAGTTCCAGGTGCACAGCTGCAGGGTGTGGCGCCCACTCACATATATACGTACATACATATATATATACACCCAGCCTCCCGGCCTGTGTTGAAATACTGAGTCGATGGGAAGGAGGGAGAGGCGGGCTGGGTGGGGTTTCTGTGTGAACTTAATCTTACATTGCCACAACTTTGAACAAGGAACTTTGAGGAGAGAAAAGAGAGAGTATGTTTGCAGCTGAGGGTTAGAGGGCAGCAGAAGGGGAAGTCGTGAGAAGAGACGCAGAAATCAAAGGTTTTTAGAGTTTTCTCAAGTATTTGCATTCTCTGTGTGTTTCCATGCGTGTTTCTGTGTGTGTAGGCGTTGTGTAGGTTCACGAAACAGCAGGGCCAAAAGCAAACAGAACGACAAAGAGTGACGTTTGGGAGCTTGCTTGTCTGGGAGCTAAAGGCGTTGAAGTCTGGTTTCCTGGGAAACTATTGTTCTTATCAATCCGTGATTAAACAACTTTGGTAATTTGCAGTCCTGCTGTAACACATCCTGGTGCATTTCTGCTGAAAGAACACGTCTGTATCAAGCTCCTCTAAGCCCTGGACAGCATCAATCTCTGCCCGAGGACAGATTAGGTTGGAGACAAGCTCTCTGTCTGCAGGCTACATGATCTCTAAGATTTCTCTATTAGAGGTCAGAGCAGCCGAGTGGAGAGGAGCATCAGGGCGTTGTGTAGCTGGTAATTTTTTAAAGAAAAATGGGTCAGTGGCTACTGTAGATGGGCTCACTAGTGCCACAGATATACAAGCCAACACATGCTGTCAGGGCACAAGTATGTATGTGGACAGTGATGCAGAGAAGCCATCACACATTGCGTGTACGGATTTAGAGCGTGACATTCTGCAGTTTTAAATCCCAATTTTTCTTGTACGATGTGATCCCATGGTCCCATTGACTGCTAGACAGAGTGCCAGATGAGCAGTCTGACCTTTCCTGTCCTTGGAACAGTTGATGCCGTGTAATGTATTCCTCAGTTGATTCCTTTTTTTCGTCCTATGAATTTTAACAACTTTTTTTCCCCCCTTCCTCAGTAGCACTCAGTCTTTCGCTCTGTGTCTCTGCACTGCTGGATATTATTCTTCCCATTACCTTTCAGAACCCCAGTCACCACATGTCCTGTGGAGAAACAAAGCTGCGAGACAGTCAAAAATGGAAACAGCGCAGGGAATGTCAATTTCCTCCAATTGGCTCAAAGGACAGTTTTTTTTCCTGCAGGGGAAGATTAGGCTGATGTCAAACCTAAGATCCGGTGAGCTCAAATGTGCTGAAGAAAGCTGCCGCTGTGTGACAATGACTCGGGTATGAATCTGAAAATGCTCTGAATTCACTACGAGATGGTTCTTAAAATGGACGTCAGGCTTTCTCAACTCACTTAGAATTCACTGCTGTTAATACATTTGTCATTCCAAGTTCCCACTGATATTTCTCTGAGGATCAAATCAGTCAGAGGATGCCAAGAGTATCCATCAGAATCCATTAGTCGTCTGTTACTAATTACCAGTGACTCCGGGGTTGATTAAAAGAAATCACCAAGCAGCAGCACACACCATTATGCTAATGAAAACTCATTTGGAGGAGCAGAGTGGGGGCGCCGCCAAGTATCTGGACGACTTTGCTGTGCAGCCCGGCTGGCTGGAGCAAATGGCTTCTTGGACAGCATGTCATTATAGGACTGGAGGAGAAGGAGGTCTTGTGATAATGACGACGATGATGATGATGGCAGAATTTTAATCGTGCATCTTGTCTACACTCGTGGATTTATGCACTGACTTCTTTCCCTCCTGTTTCTCATTAGCATATATATACTTTTTGCCTGCTCTTGCCCTGTGGCACAAACTCCCAAATATCTCCCTGCCAAGTAAAGATAAGACATGTCTGGTGTGATTTAATTGATTTTCTCATCTAATTAGAAACCCTTCAGGGGAAAGAACAAGGCCCCGAAAACAAGCTTCTAATCACCAAACAGCGATCGCTTTGGTGACAGTAAGTTTCAATACAAAGATGGCGGATGAAGCAGCAGTCAGCAGCATGTTACAGACACATGTTCACTGTGAGGCATCGATCATTCCTTACACAAGAAATGCAAAGATCAATACTCCATCAGCACATTTTGTAACACCATCCAATCCACGGCTAAACACACAGAGCATCACAATTAGCCAAACAAAGCAAGACACTTAACGTAATTGTACAGAGAATGAATTGATCAGTGTATTTTAATTATGTCGCGTAGTGTAGCCTGTGAATACAGAGAGAATACAGCAGTGTAACATTAATATTTTGTATCTTGTCCTAATGAGTCAATATATAATTGAGGGACTTTTGAAGTACATATTCTATAAATTTTTATTAAAAGTAGAAAAAAAAGTCAACTAAATAACCGTCTAAATTTAATAACAACCATGTTCTAATTAGCTGAACAATAATAAAATGAGCTTATTCAAAGGTTTGATTGTGTTCTTTTTATTAAGTTGAGATAATCATGACAGATGTTTCTTTTTTGGCAATATATCAAATTTTATATGGAAAATAACTAATTGATAGCCTAGCCGCGCTAGACCCATGTTCTGAAGGCACAAGGGTCTAGGACCGCTCGACAGGGAGGGAGGCGGGCTAAAAGGTTGTCTTTCAAATCACTCTGCAGCAATTGGGTAGGTATACAACCAATCAGTGCAACGAATAGGCTGACGTAGTTCCTAGAGCGCCGGCGGATTGTGGCTAAGTCCCATTAGCTTCCCAACCAGTGGAGCCAACTGGTACACACGTGGACAAAATTGTTGGTACCCCTCAGTTAAAGAAGGAAAAACCCACAATTCTCACTGAAATCACTTGAAACTCACAAAAGTAACAATAAATAAAAATTTATTGAAAATTAAATAATCAAAATCAGCCATCACTTTTGAATTGTTGATTAACATAATTATTTTAAAAAAACAAACTAATGAAATAGGGCTGGACAAAAATGATGGTACCCATAACTTAATATTTTGTTGCACAACCTTTTGAGGCAATCACTGCAATTAAACGATTTCTGTATTTGTCAATGAGCGTTCTGCAGCTGTCAACAGGTATTTTGGCCCACTCCTCATGAGCAAACAGCTCCAGTTGTCTCAGGTTTGATGGGTGTCTTCTCCAAATGGCATGTTTCAGCTCCTTCCACATATGTTCAATGGGATTCAGATCTGGGCTCATAGAAGGCCACTTTAGAATAGTCCAACGCTTTTCTCTCAGCCATTCTTGGGTGTTTTTGGCTGTGTGTTTTGGATCGTTGTCCTGTTGGAAGACCCATGACCTGCGACTGAGACCAAGCTTTCTGACACAAGGCAGCACATTTCTCTCCAGAATGCCTTGATAGTCTTCAGATTTCATCGTACCTTGCACACTTTCAAGACACCCTGTGCCAGATGCAGCAAAGCAGCCCCAAAACATTACTGAGCCTCCTCCATGTTTCACCGTAGGGACAGTGTTCTTTTCTTCGTATGCTTGGTTTTTGAGTCTATGAACATAGAGTTGATGTGCCTTACCAAAAAGCTCCAGTTTGGTCTCATCTGTCCAAAGGACATTCTCCCAGAAGCTTTGTGGCTTGTCAACATGCATTTTTGCAAATTCCAGTCTGGCTTTTTTATGAGTTTTTTTCAGCAGTGGTGTCCTCCTTGGTCGTCTCCCATGAAGTCCACTTTGGCTCAAACAACGACGAATGGTGCGATCTGACACTGATGTACCTTGGCCTTGGAGTTCACCTTTAATTTCTTTGGAGGTTGCTCTGGGCTCTTTGGATACAATTCCAACGATCCGTCTCTTCAATTTGTCATCAATTTTCCTCTTGCGGCCACGTCCAGGGAGGTTGGCTACTGTCCCGTGGGTCTTGAACTTCTGAATAATATGAGCCACTGTTGTCACAGGAACTTCAAGCTGTTTAGAGATGGTCTTATAGCCTTTACCTTTAAGATGTTTGTCTATCATTTTTTTTCGGATGTCCTGGGACAATTCTCTCCTTCGCTTTCTGTTGTCCATGTTCAGTGTGGTACACACCTTTTCACCAAACAGCAGGGTGACTACTTGTCTCACTTTAAATAGGCAGACTGACTGATTATGAGTTTGGAAACACCTGTGATGTCAATTAAATGACACACCTGAGTTAATCATGTCACTCTGGTCAAATAGTTTTCAATCTTTTATAGAGGTACCATCATTTTTGTCCAGGCCTGTTTCATTAGTTTGTTTTTTTAAATAATTATGTTAATCAACAATTCAAAAGTAATGGCTGTTTTTGATTATTTAATTTTCAATAAATTTTTATTTATTGTTACTTTTGTGAGTTTCAAGTGATTTCAGTGAGAATTGTGGGTTTTTCCTTCTTTAACTGAGGGGTACCAACAATTTTGTCCACGTGTGTATATTAAGGATTTGCCATATCCCGTCGGCATAAGTCCAAATACGTCTTTCTTCTCAATGAAACACTTTGTTTATCTTTCAAGTTGAATTTTAGCTTCAAATCTTTAAGGGCTGTGGCCAAAGCCAAGTCGAAAGATAACTGTTTATTGTGCGCCGGTTGTTTCTGTCAGAATCGTCGCGCCTCTGTCGTCACTTCGTTACGCCCGCCTTCTGACTCTACACTTCATGGTGATTAGTCCGGCCAGTTTTAGGAGCATCCAGCCTCGAGCCTTATGGAGGGTAACTAGACCCACCCTGGCAGAGAATTAAATTCATTGTCGTGGGTTGTCTAGCGTGGCTAGGCTAACTAATTGAATGTGTGTCCAAGAAATCACTTTCAGCTTAGTTAGCCATTACAAAAACACCTGCCAGGGAAGTGTGTTAATTCCAGATCCCATGACCTGCTCCACATGATGTCATTTCCTCCTGAAGAAAAGACTGCCAAGACTCCAAGGCTTTCTGAGTTATTTAATATAAAGTAGTGTGTGAGGGTGGATTTGTCACGTGAACAGGTTTACGACAATATCTTTCATTTTTACTTAATTGTATCTATAATATTTAGAAGAACCTTTCTGTAAAAATGCCATGTGGTGTTTGGTTATAGGCGGCCATGTTGATTTTAGGCTTGAAAACAGCAAAAATGTCAACAATGATACCTGTCAGCTAGGTTACAAAAAGTCCTGTAATTATATGCTGACCCTAATATTTATGCAGCCCACAGCTTCAGTAATCAAGTAAATTTAATTCATTCACAGGTGGATGATGCGTGAAGACCTTACCCTAAAGTAAAAGTAGTTATACAACAATGTAAGAAGATTCTACTATCAAAACAGTCAGGCTTTCATAATTTTATTTAAAGGAATTTTTCGCTTCCTTCTCTTCAGACATGCTCTCCTGTCCATTAATCTGATGGCGTGTGAACGTGTCGGCAATGTGCTTGACTGACCACTGTGGTAACTTTTGCTTTTGCTAGGTTTGATCCAGTAAAGTTTTGGTATAGCTGGAGATCTGACTCCTGGATTAACAGACACACACAGGCAAGGAACATTAAAAGTAACCTATATCTGAATGACTAGCATGGTGTCACTGTAGCTTAAGCCACCAATGCTACGTAATCCGTGTCTGAAAAGGGCTTTAGATGAGAAGGTCAATTCCCTTCATACCTCTGTCCATTCAATACGAGGGAGACGGGTAGCCTAGCTTAGCATAAAGACTGGAAAAATCTGGAAAACAGCTCATCTGAGTGTGTTCAAAGGTAAAACGTCCACCTAACAGCACCTGTACAGCTCAGTCATTAATATGTTGTACCCGAAAACCATTTTAGGTGGTTAAATACTCACGGCAAAATGTCAAAATCCCAACGTTTTCAACTGGAATGCAGTGAAATTCAAATATAAAGCAAATGATTAACTGATTAATTAAGTAAAGTGCACATTTCTCAAAACTTTTGTTAATGGTTACCTTAATTTACTTTCCTCTTCTGTATTTAGACGTGCAACTGCTATAAACTTATTTTATCTTCCATTCATTCTAACATATTGTTATTATGACAACAAGCCAGAGGATTTTATATTAACTGCCTTAATCCTCTACTTCCTTTATTTGATGAAAAATAGCCCGGGGCTTTCCAGGGGTTTATGAAGTCCAGCTCCAGATCCACCATCCAGCCCCTGAGCACCTGTTAAAGGCCACTTCTTCTCAGCATCTAATAAACAGCTCCAACTCTTGATCCCCTCACATGGTGGAGAGGCCACTTTTCATCCCTCACGTCTGTGATTCCCCGAGCATTCCCAAAAATCCCCTTGGCAGTTCAATGATCTTTCTCAGCTGTTTGCGTGCCCTCGGGCCAGGGCAGCCTCGCTGTGTGCTCCAGCTGCAGGCTTTGCTGCAGTCGTGGGGCCCATCTGAAGGGCACTATTGTCCATTCATGGGGTTCACTGTGTGAAAGGTCAGATGAGGGAGAGCTTGTGCTGGGGCCTGGCAGGAAATGAAGGTGGAGTGGCATTTTGGGTGATAGTGTGGGGCTGGAGCCTGAAACAACAAAATAGACCAAATAAGCGCAGAAGAAGTTGAGACGCAAGTGTCTACGGAACACGTGGGCTTGAACAGAAACTGTGAAACTGTGTTTTTCTCCAGCTGGTGTAGCTTCAACTGCGCGCAGCGAGAAGTTAAGATAAACTGTGTGACTGAAAACCCAGAGCACCTCACAGATGTGCAGATAAATCTTCATTTCTCACCCAGTTAGGCAATTCAGTCAGCTTCAGAGGCAGCGCTGCTTCAAGGCAAAGGCACCTTTCAGAATCCACAGAAACTGCAGAACAAATTGGAGAACAAATAGTCGCACTGGGTCATTCACATTATCCTCAGGAGGTGGGCTGGCTACACCCAACAATGAATACTGACACTTTTTAAAGTGGCATTTCTCACATAAATCTTTTATAGGGCTCTGTCCGAGTCCAAAGGCAGAAAAATATCTTTACAAGGGACAGAGTAGTTTTCAAAGACAAGTCGAAAGAACTGTTATGAGGCGGTAGATATTAACTAGCTTCAGTGAGAGCAGAAGACACTTTTGTTTGACTGTAAAAAGATGTTCAGAGCTAAACATAGTAAATAAATACAGTGACTGACCTGCTCTGTCCAACATGCTTCTTCTATTTTATCAGATGAGCTCAAATATCTTGCAGTCTTACCCTCAAGGAAAGCGATGGCCTTCAAGGAATTGTTCAGTGCCTTTTTCACTGCAGAGAAAACCCAATGGCGACACATACAAGATGCAAAGATAGCGAGGCGTTGTTGTTGCTTAGGTTTGGTGCCACTAGGTTCAACTTATCGTCTGTCATCCTCCCACTTGCTGTGGCAGAAGCTGGGCATTTTAAGCGCTTATTACTTCTACTTTTACTTGTCCATGTCGACTTTCCTGCTACTCGCTAGCTGTTTTCTAAACACTCTCATTTTCCACACAGGATCTAAAATCGCCTCAGGCGTGTTGTGTTTATTCAGACTTTTATAGCTGCAAAGTTGATGGTTATTGCAGTGAGCTAATATACGAACAATACTGGAGCTGCAGGTAGCAATTACTGTCATGATCACTTAATCTCCTGACAATTTTCTTGATTAAATAGTTAATCTTTTGGTCAATAAAATGTCGGAAAATAAAACAAAGCTAATCATATGCAGTGCAAAAACATAGAAAAACTGTATAGATTCCAAACACCAGGAGGATTTTGCATTAATAAATGACTTAAATGGGTCTAAACGGCACATGAGCACATTTTTTTTTGTCCACAGACTAATCTTGTTTCTGCTACAAACAATATATAAAAGATCAGCCCCAGACCAATATATCTATGTCTAGTGTGTGTTTCTATATCCCCCTTAAGCACATAGGTGTGGATATGCATATATTTTGTATTGAAAATCACATTTTTTTCATGATGACTGCAGTAGTCCCCCGGTTGGGATTCACTACATTACTTATGTTGAGCTTTAGGACCATATTAAGCTCTGTCTTTTTACTGGGTGTGAATACGAAAATGCATCCAGCCATGCACAGACAGCTGCAGGAATTAGCCAGTTTAGTACATTTACAGTCAACAATGCTACCAAGATATTCAGCTGAACATGCAGATATTACACATTCACAAATACAAAATATCCTGAATAAAGCCTGTGGAATATATCAGATTATTTTTCTGTTTTCTTCACGCAAAATTCACCCTCTGTGGAGTAAAACCTTCTCTGCTGACAAGCTTAAGTCTTAAGATGCGTTGGACTTTCAGAAAGTAAGAAGAATGGGAGGATTTTCACCTCAGGAGGGAGATGCCTACATCTCTGCACATAATACAGCCAATTATCTCTGTACAAGCAGAATTAAATAAAGGGGAGAAATCCTGACATTAGGGGAAAAACACTGAGGAGGCTTGAGGGAATTTTTCAAAGCTTTGTGAAGCCTAACGAGAGGCGAAAATGGGGAAAAAAGAGAAAGAGGTAAGAAGCAATTGTTTTCAGACAGCACATCACTGCTCAGTCTATTTTCTTGTGGTAGCAAACAAGGTCACATATTTTCAACCAAAGATAATGAGCCATCCGTGGTTCTATTCTCTGAAAACGGGAAACAGAGGCCACATATGGAGGTAATACTTCGACATCAGCTGCGGTATTTCTTTGTTTTCTGTTTGTTTGTCCCCTGAACATTGAATGAAAAAAGAGAAACAATTAGGTTTCATATAATAGCGCACAACTGTAATGTTCCAGATTGCTTTGAATGCTCAGAGGTATAGACGGGGGGAGGGGACAGCACAGACACTGAGGGATTATGGGCCAAAAAGGTGTCTGAATGGCAGACCGACTGACCTTTCTCTACACTGAACTGGCAAGTGGTAATCAGGGGCAATTATAAAGGCCTCCTGGCCACAAATAACCTAATCCTGTTGTGGGAGTGGGAGCCAAATGTAATTACAGCACTCTGGTACGCTGACCCATGTTCCTAGCGGAACTGAGCCCAGAAGCGAACCAGAGCGATCCAAACCGCCAACTTCAGCTCAGTCCAGTGCAGACAACCAAAGTATTATCACTTGGTCAGAAAGAGAGAACCACCTGTTTCCTGCAGCTACTGCTTCTCTATTCCCCTGAGATCAAGCTAATCTGGGCTCTGGCTAATGTAAAAACACGTGTGGTTAAAATGGACGATGCTTGTGGTTTGATCAAAATTAAATCATAAGCGTAAGTATTTTGCTTTGGACATTGGATCCTTTTGTTTTAAGACTTTGTCCATTTTCATACTGATTGGAGATCATGTGCTTCACCATGATCTGCTTTTCTGCCCAGTTTTCAGTGAAATTTCAGAATAAAATCGATTTGACCAGTGCAGAGCTTCTCCACTGAGATTTGGTGAGCGTTAACACGCTAATTTGTGCTGCTCACCAACTGCAAAACCCTTCTGACACTTTGTCAGAAAGAGAAGAGCACCTTTTTCCTCCAGTTACTGCTTCTCTATCCCCCTGAGATCAAGCTAATCTGGACTATTAATGTAAAAACACAAGTGGTTAAAATGGACGACGCTTGTGATTTGATCAAAAATCAAATCATAAGTGTAATTATTTTACTTTGGACATTACATCCTTTTGTTCTAAGCCTTTATGTCCAATTTGAGATCACGTGCTTTACCATGAGCTGCTTTTCTGCTCACTTTCCAGTGAAATTTCAGAATAAAACTTCCATAAAATTGACTTGACCAGCGTGGAGCTTCTGCACCGAGATTCGGTGAACTTTAACGTGCTAATTTGCGCTGGTCACCAACTGCAAAACCCTTCTGACAGCACTGACCTTTAGGAGAATGAGAACTCAAGAGTTCCAAATTCAGGAGAGTAGCTGTGTTGCACCACTGAATTTTGGAGAATAAACTGATCCACAAAGGGAACACGATCTGCAGACGGTCGTTAGAGAGGAGTCAGTGGTGCAAATAGTCTTATGTGTCATGAAAAATAACATTAACATCTAAAGCTGGTCATATATTATTCTTACTGAGAACAAACTGCACAAAAACAATAAAACAATAAATTAATGCCTCTAATAAGTATTGTCTGTGTAGCTTATTCCTCAGTGCCATATGAGCTCCACTGTTGTCCAAGAACAACTAGAAACACTGTTGCATGGGCTGATATGTTGCTGTATCACCATCAGTTTATTTTTTAAGCCAGTCCTGCTGCAAATACTAAGAAAATATTGGAAAAACACTGAAACTTGATTGAAATAGTTCCCAGCAAATGCTCAGAAGGCGTCAGCTGGAGGAGCATGTGCTAGAAACTGCAGAGCTCATATGTGGGTTGGTGGAAAGTGTGGAAAAGTATCGTTGGCTTTGGTCTTTTCGTGTTGGCACAGTTTCCAGTACAATTTGATGACGTTCAGGTAGCAAGCAGCAGCAAAAACAAGAGGCTCTAAAAGTTGGAACAAACCCTGATTATCCTTTAAGATGCAGTGAGTGTCTGAGTGACTCTGCAGTCTGTGCAGCACGAACACATCAATATGTGAGTCAGGCTGCAGAGAGTCAGTCTGAAAGTCACATGGCCAACTCCATTACCAACCTCGTCCCAATCCAACTTCAGCAGCCCACTGATCAATCCGAGCAACCCACTCTGACAATTAATGATGACTGCAGTTTTTGTTTCCTGGCCGAAGTTTCTCCCTGCACACAAGAGACAAACTGCAGCAGATTTTTTCCACCTGATTGAGGATAAGTACGTCCGTTTTAACGACAGCAGGCCGGGCGATAATCATCACTGTCTCACTACCGTGTTCAATTTGTATCTAATTCCTCAAGGAAACTTCATGAATGATTGAAAGTTTGCTGAGAAGAAAAAAAATACATTTTCTATATTTCTCTCAAGTGCAGTTAACCCACATGTTGTCCTGCACGTCAAAATTGACCCATTTAAAAGTCTGAAAATGTGGAAAAATATGTATATTTTCACACTGAAACTTCTGATCTCCACATTTTCAACATTTTTGGGAGATCTTTGAACATTTTTAGTGGATAAAAAGAAATGTTAACAATGTTTCTTAAGAACATTCACATAAAAATCAACCAAAATCCAGCGCTGGATTTTGGTTGATTTTTATGTGAATGTTTTTAAAGAAAATATCAGGAGTTTTATTGATCTATACATAATCACTTTAGATATTTTTAGGATTTTTTTGGGGAAGATTTTTACTCATTTTTTGAAAATATTTACAAGAATTTTCTTGCCAAATTTGGAGGATTACTTTTTATAAATAAAACTTTTAACGGAAACTTTTAAGGAATTATTGGAATTTTCTGCCTGAAGGTTTTGCAAATTTGCAGAAATTTGGGGAATTTTTTTGGCAGAATTCTTGGATTTTTTTCAGACGAGAAAACAATATATTTTGGTGCCCGTAACTGAAGACAACAGGAGGATTAAAAGGCTCATCCTGGATCAGCATCAGTTTAAAACACTGGCAGCAGAAAACACTGCCGGATTAGATTTGAACTAATTTTAAATTCATATTTGAATTACCAGCAACATTTATTAAACAAGGCATTGATTTTACTTCACGGTGGAATCATCTGATGGATTTTTTAAGCATTCCACCTGGAATGACTTCCAGCTCAAGTCTATAGTAGCAAATTGCTCTGTAGTTTTTCATATATCTCATGCAGATTGATCATCCCACTGCAAATAAACGGAAATCCGGTGTTTTAATATGTTCTTTTTTCCCTCTGAGGCTGTTGTTTTTAATGCTTTCATTCTCCCCAATATTAAACAATTATAGCCTGTCACACACAGCAGCAGAGGAAACAGAAAAATGATATATGAACAACTGACACTTGTATTTATCTTACAGGAATTTGGACATTCATTTATATTTTCTTGTTTATCGGGTGAATTTACTTGTCATCTGTGACGGAATTGAACTGAGCTGAGCTCTTTGGAGGCGACACACCAATAATTCTTGTCTGTCACTTTAAAATAATGTCTGGGTATTAAATGTCAGTCAAACTCTGATCATTTATACCCAGCATTCAACACCCCACTCATAGAAGGGCTGCATCCACCCACAATTCATTTACCTGTTCTATAGCCTGGCTCCAAAATGAAACAGAAACGGCAATCAATCATTATGCAGCTGAGTGAAAGCCTCGGGGGACAGACAGGCTCAGTCTCTGAAAAGTGGAACAGAATGGGCAGTAAAGCAGAGAAACCATCAGCCGGCAATCGAGTTTTAGCTGTTAGTGGCGCAATCAGACCCATTTATTTAATCAGATGTAAGCAAGGCCAGTTCTACTGCATCTGCAATCGATTTTTTAGGCCTTAAAGAGGGTTTTGAATTAGTTTTCTAAACTCTTTGACTGTGGTTACATTTTGTATTTAAAATAAGAACAAATTATGTTAGTGTTGCTGAAAACAGCATCAATTAGGCCACAGTGGGCTCCAGACAATATTAGCCACATTTTTTATTGCCACAATGAAAACAAAAGCCAAAAAAAGTACTTAAATGAACCAAAAAGTAGTTATTTTAATGCATCAACCTAACCAAACATGAACCATATCACATCTCTGTATTGGGCAGATGTTGACAGTTTGTTGAATCAACAATAACTGACTTTTTAAACAAGCTGTAAATGTCACACTGATGACAAAGTGAATGTGGTGAACTTGTTAGCAAGCAGTTTATCTTCCAAAACATAAAATGCAAAGCAATTTTTGTATTTGTTTGGAGTCAAAAATTGATGGACAATAACTTAGTATATTTATTCAAACACTGTACTTTAGGTACCACTTTAGGTACTTTTATTTTACTTGAGTAATTCCAGTTATTGCCACTTTATACTTGATCTTATCAGAAGAGAAACACTGAACTTTATTTATCCGACACATGGAAGTTTCAAGTGTTTTGCAGATGAAGATTTGACATCAAAATGCATAATTACTGAATTTCCCTCGAGATTAATGAAGTATCTGTCCATCTATCTATCTATCAAATGTGATGTGATGTTAGAGGTTTAATCAGCTTCTTTCAACCTGTTTCTGCTTTCAAAACAAAATCATGCATTTGCAGTTTGTTCCCCAAATGTAATTAAACATCTCACGAAAGAGAAGAAAGTTTAGTGAAAAAAAGTATGAAAATAAATACAATCTTGTGTAGCTAAACTAGATCACAACCTGCAGCTACTGCATCAAAGAATGCAAATCTTTTGACCAAAACAAATGCAATATTCATTCGCCTGTAAGCTCGGTTTATGAACTTTACTAATTCTTGAGAGAACCGTGTTCAACCTGCGAGCAGCTAACCTCGTATGGATTTACACTGGGGTTTAGAGCTGATGAGAACAGACCAAGAGAGGTTGCAGATTAGAAAAAAATAAAAGCATTCACTTTAAATACCCTAAAAGGCTCCATTAAGCTCAAAAAACCTGCAAAGTTTGTGATCACACCTTGTATTTTCATTACTTTCACATACATGTACACATAATCCATTTCAAATACATAAATGCTGATTGCGGCCACTCTAACAGTCACCATAATTAAATCTCCCACTCCTTGCAAGGACTGGGTTTGTATGTCATTTATATTTCAGTCCACAACAACAAAATCAGATTTAAGAATATCTGAGCCTTTTGTTGAGCATCAGGCGAGTTTATCAGAGCCCATCTAGACAGAGTATTAGACAACACGGCTCACTGTGTGACACAACAAAGAGTTAAGCCTTTCTTTCAGATCGCAGCGGCTCCTGTTTCCAGCAAAGGTCTTTGAGGGGTAAAATAATGAGGGATGAAGATGCAACGGATGCATCTAGCGTTACAGAGAAGTGCTCCCCTGAGCGAGCAGGGCAAGAGGAGAGAGACCAGGACGTGTACAAGAACAGGCAGAGGGCAAACTGCCTCTGAACTCAGACTGATGACTGCAGGAAAAACCTGATGAGGCATCCAGACATTCATCAGAGAATTACAAAGACATGATTAGCAGTGATTATTAACATGTGACACACACCTAGAAGTATCTGCAAGACTTCTCTGAGGATTCGTCCACATTTTATATTTGTTACTCTCAGGTTGTTTAGAGGAAAGTCGGATAGATGTCACAGAGCATTCAGCATTGTCATCAGGTAGCACTGAAAATGAGTGTGTTTTGTATGTGACTTCCTACATATAATCAGGTGTACTGGTATCATTACACCGCAGGGAAATCAGAGGCTTTTTGTTCTCACTGCCTCTCTAAGAGGATTTTGAATAAACGCCTCTGAAAGGGAACGTGGAGGTTATCAGATGACTGCAGCGATTCTCCTGCGAGAATTTCCAGTCAACTGACTCCTAATGAGCTTTCTGCAGAAACAATTAGATACCAGCCATGCAAGACACAAGGAACTGGGCATCATGCAAATTTGATTCACTGCAACAATTTGCAGTCATTACATTTCTGATAAATGTCATTCTTTTGTTTGGCGCTGCTGGATAATGGGACAGTTTATCAGACATTATATTGCATTTTTCTATTCCGGACAAGAAGTTTGTGAAGGCGCTCAAATGCTGGCCTCCATTCAGGACGTCACACCTCTGTATCCATCAGTTTGAGGCTGAAGTATATGGAGAATGTTGCGGAAGTGAAAGTGTGCTCATTCAAATGCCAACACCCACTTGTTGTCCTCTTGTTTTCTTTGTTCCTCCTCTGTGTCGTTTGTCGTTTGTCTCCGGCGCTCCTCTGGTGCTCTTCGGAAGCGGCTATCAGTCGGAAATTTCCACGATGTCTTCTGCTTCCCCTGCTGGTTATATCAGCTACGCTAAGACGCCAACAGGCTCACAGGAATATTTGTGCTCCCTCAGAAGCTTGTTTCAAAAAGAGACGGCGTGTTCATCAGAAGCAGCAGCATTCATGAGGCTCGCTCGCAACCTGGCAGCACTTTCTTAATTTTTATTTTTTTGCGAATATCGTACCACTGTGGCGCTTGAGATGGATCTGAAGAGAAACTCTAATATTGCAGGAAAACAGTGATAGTCTCTGGCTGAAGCGTGCATGAAGGTCAGGCCTTCTTTATTGCAGGAGTACAAAGGGAGCTATCTCAGTGAAGACTTTGTCACTCTGAGCCAAATCAATATTCTTTGACATTTGTGGCAAGGTGCACGGCAGCGGGGGTGAGGCTAGAGCAGAGCGTGTACAAAGGATGGGCTTTAGAGAGGGCTGACAGGCCCCGGTGTGACCATTAGCTTTGTGAGAGACCCTGCAGTGCTTGAAGAGTGGGAGGTTGGCGAGGCGCTGCAGGGTTTTTTATTTAGGAGGCACGACAGGAGACCCAGATGAATAACTCAGCCAGGGTACAGCGGATAATGTTAGGTTTCACTCCTCAGTGCCGAGTTCAATGGGCATAAACAAAACAAGGCTTAGTGGTGCCTTTGAATTGAAGGCAAATAACCATATTTTCCACACCACACTCCCCCGGCTCAGATCTACCCATGAACACGCAGCGTCGACTGTCAGATGTATGTGTAGCTGGTGCTGTAATGTAAGCACTTGGCGTAATGAATTCATGCTTCGTTTTGACTCCAAATGCATCAGTCACGGAAACAGTCACACGTTCAATGGAGCTTATACAGTAAATGTTACACTGATAGTAAAACAAAGCACATGAGATGAATGGAGCTGCACCAAGACGAGTCTGTAAATTAGAAATCGGGTTTTGGTTGTAATTTCTGTTAAGAATAATGACTTTTTTTCTTTGTATGCAGCATAATAGGACCAGAACTTTTGTAATAACAAGTTCACATTTAAAATTCATTAAAAACAATGAATCACTAATGGGTTCTGCTACAATAAAATCAGCCTAATTAAGTCGGCTGACATGATGAATTTTTTAAGAAGGTGACAATTGTACAGTTAAAGTGTTTTTTTTCCCTCCAATTTTCATTTACAAGAAAGGTCACTTTCATCAGATTCTCCAGCATGATGTAACTGTACGATATTTGGGAGAATCTTTGTTCTCAGTGAGACTGATTTCACCTCAGAAAAGGACATTTTCTCTCAGTACCCGCTGTGTCTAATTCAAGAGATGGAACAGCAAAAGAGACTCATGGAACAGAATATTGATTCCAGCTGAACAGGAGCTTCATCACTGTTACCATGCGCGACACATCCCTGTGAACGCAGAGCCACTTTACTGTGCCGACACTACGTCTTCTGGGACTGAGCTCTTACAGGTACTATGAAATAATGAGGGATTTGAGCCAGAGGATCAATAATTGAACAGTTTTTTCCCCCCTTCCTGCTGTCATCGTCTGACTGCAAAACGTTTCTGTATTAACATGTTGCAGTGATGCTGCTGTCAGTTTGTTCCTCCCACTGTAAATCTGGCCACGGGGCAGCTGCAGGGCACCAACTCATGGGCCGACTATTTTTCCATTTAATGCTTCACCTTTAAACCCGTGAACACCTGCTGTTTCATGTCCTGGCCACTCCATTTCCTGTTTATTCACACCACACAGCACCAAACAAAGGATTAAATCTGGACACATATTTTGTATCACTTTGCACAAGTTATTTGTTTTCAAATGAATCCAATTCTTTGTGTGCAAGACTGTTGAGGCTACAATATTTCACTCTTGCCAGTGAAACCCAGGAGATAATCAATATGACATGCCAAACAATAGAACACAATGATTTGAGTTTAATACCCTTGGCTCGAGAATCACTAATGTTCCTGTTGCAGAAAATCGATCTTTCTCCACACCGGAGCGGCCCTAACCGAAACGTACAGAGCAATGAGGAGTGAAAGTACATCAGACACATGGAGTGCTATAGCAGCGCTACACATCTAGCATGACGTCACCATGTCACCAAGGCCCACTCTGAGTTAGTCTGTGTGTTTCTGGTAATGGCTGGTGTTGTGGAAGAAGAGTCAGTCAGTGGACCAGATCAACATTTTAAGGGTTTTTAAATTCAAACTGTGGTTTTAATTTTAAGTAGCACGAATTAACACGCACTGGATACATGTCTTACTGTTGTTCTAAAAAAGATGAAAACATTAAACAATTTTAAATAAGTCCTTTTGTCACATATAAATCTCTACATACTGTATATACACACTGACTTATACTCAACATACACACATGCATAAACACATGTACACAGTGGGCCTGATCATCTCTGGTTTGGTTTTATCTACATTACTGGCGTGAAGAAAGCATCAGTCAGCATGAAATATCTAAAACAAGCACTGAATGGATCACACTGAAATTTCCATGGTCCATAGAAGATAAACCTTAATGCTGCACCAATTAGCACCTCGCTAAGGTTGACATGTTCGGTTTGTAAATTACACTATCAAGTTGTAATTTAAATTTATCTCATATTTGTCCTCAGCCAAATACCAAAACTGAAATGTATCAGAGGCCTTTACTTTAGCATCCACTGTACTTGGTGTTTACTGTCAGAAATCAGCAAACGTTAGCATGTCGACAATCTAAACTGAAATGGTAAAGACTTTAAATGGTGAATCTGAATAACTCCTAAATCTATAAACCAAACATTGCCTGATAAACATCTGCATGTTAGTACAACCAATGTTAGCATGTTTACCTGCTGTAGCTCCCTGAGGGCTGGACCATGAATCAGATTTGACATAGTCGGGCTTTCTTTGTGTAAATCGCCTCGACAAATGCTAAACTCTTATCAGAGATAATAGTAGGTAGGTTGCAAAAGGGGCCATTTGTTGCATCATTTGACTCTTCTTTGGCAGTAAAATGGTCTTCAGTCAAGTGGAACAGCAGGTTCTAAAAGAGGGCAAAGATGGGTATAAAATGTATTAGAGAAAAAAGCACGGCTTCTGCAGATGATGCAAGAAAGGATTGCTGGCAGAAAATAGTTAATCATATGTGATTATGCTCAGCACACTTTTAATGCATTAGACTTCATTCATTTGAGCCTGATACTCAAAAAACGCGTTCAGACCTGACAGTGTTCGCGAATGAAGGATTTTTGAAAATCACTTTAATTTTTGGCCAAATCAGCGTTACTGATTGAATATTTTCTGTGCTAAATATGGACAGAATGGTCCATTTACTGATCCATGTTCTATTAGCCCCAGTACTGGCAGTGTAAAAGTTTGACCAACTGCAACAGTAGAAAATCATAAAGAATGGAAAAGATTTAGTGCAATGGTGGCGTCTCTTTATGCTATATTTTAATAATTATTTTAATCTCAATTTAAAATCCAAGGAATGACAAGAATTTCAGGATACCTTATATAATTTTGTAATCCGTTGTCTAAGATTTTTAAGACTTTTATCTTGCACCTTCTGCTATGTTTGCACTGAAAAGGAGAAGCTCACCCATCTCGTACACTGTATAATGACAATAAAGCACATTCTACTCTGTTCTAAAAATATTAGTCCACGTTAAACAAACAAACCATATAGAATGCTGCAGCTAGTTTTCTCCTACTTTCTTTGTTCAGGTTGTAATGTTTGCATTGTAAATTCTCCACAATCCGACTGGTTTACATGAATAATGCTAGAAATTCACCTGTATGCTGTACTTGGCTGACAGTCACAGTAAATGTTCAAGCTGCTCTGCGTCTTCTCTGGAGCTGCATTTCTTAGTCCCTCAGATGAATCCATACAGCGCTCCACTGTACCACACTGGCGGTACACAGTTGGGATCAACTTGTGAAATAATGCGAGGAGGTTTGCGCAGAGAGTTAAGGCCAACATGTAATTAATTAACCATGTCCCACAGGCAGAAAATGACAGCCGCATTTTCGGTCTTCTATTACAGGGTGTTGAGTTGCAGGCCTCAGGGGGGGCTGCCACATCTCCAGAATCTCTCCCCGTCAAATCAGATACATGATAAATATTCAATGACACATGGGCTTATGGGTAACAACGGGCTCCGTTTCCCTGAACTTGATGGAAGAGGGGGCTGGACGGAGCAACGTAATACAGATCCTCAAACCAAAGCGCAAGTCTGCATCAACACCCCCTCGGGATTCACCCTCTGATCTCCAAAACCGTAGACGCCAGTGTCAGTAAATGATCCCCGCAGCACACTCCTCTCCTTACAGGTGAAAGCACAGCAACCTCTAATTCACACAGTGAGAGGGGAGAGCGTCATGTTATGAAAACGTGTGTTGAGTATTTCCAACCTGTACGCCACTTTAATGTTTTGGTACCTTCATCCGATATCCCTTATGCTTTGTTGCTCTGTCAGCTGTGCCTCTCAGTAAAGGGTTAATGTTCGCTGTGTTTGCTTTTGCAGTTACTGTGCGACAGCATGATCAATAGAGCAGATTACTTCACACTGTCAGCTATCACCTTTCCCTCGGTGCCGGGCAAATGAGCTCAACACAGCGGTGATGGAGGGTGCAAGCTCTTGGTTGGAGAGTCTTTGTGTTGTAAGTGATGTTTTAGGAAAAATAAGTCCCTGTCTAAACCTCGCTGGCATCATAAACACGACATCCAGTTCAATAAAACTGCATAAAAGCCTTTTTAAATGCTGTTTGTAATAATTAGGGGTGTAACACCGTGAAGCTGATTAACTGTAAATCATTGCTTCACATCAGCATATTGAACAAAGAGAAATGCTAATAAGGCAGAGGATGGGCAAACTGTGCTCTCAGCCTGTGACCTTAATTAAGTCATCAGACGGAGCTACTTGACCGGCGGTCAGGATGCTCTGTCACACTGTCCTGCAGCTCAAATAGGACACAAACCCAGTATTTACTGGCTTCATAGTTCAGTAGTTAGATGTCAGTAGTTTCATATAGCATTCCCAAGTCAGTTTTCACTTAGCATTCTTTTTCTCTAACTTTTAATTACTATTCACTGTATGAGATGGAATAATATGTGAAATTCTTAGGCTGTCACTCTCTGAGTTAATAATTTGGGTCTGAGTATTGAATGTTGTGAAGACCCTATTGAAATACAAGGAATTAATTATTTGGGTCCGACCACAACCCATGGGTTTTCTTCACTATTCTTGTTTTTAATTTTTTGCCCGGTAAAACAATCTCAAATTTGAAGGCCTCAAAAACTCAAAAAGACATGAAAATTTGCACACACGTCAAGGCCAGCGAAAAGTTTGATATTTTGGGAGATTTAAAGAGGTGTAACTCAAAATGGCTCCATAGCACCACCTGGAAAATTTCAAACAGGAACTACGGCTAGTACGTGTCACCAAGAGTTATTGAAATTTGACACAAATATGTAACTCATTAAGATGCACAAAATGTAATTGACAACCATACCCAAAACACAACAGGAAGTTGGCCATTTTGAATTATGCATCATATTTTGGATGATTTTGGACCTATTTTTGTACATTTTCAAAAGCTATAAACTCAAACAGGGAAACCCTGACAGAGCTGAAATTGAGTTAAATCATGGAGTGGAAGCAGAAAGTAGCATAATACGAAAGCTTTAGTCTGATAACCGATTTCCAGTCAAGTGTCTTGGTTCCTTCAGTGAGCAGGTCGTAGCGAGGTTTTTCTTGCCACTTTCGTGTTAGGGCTTGCTCTGGGGGTTCAGGCATATGGATTCTCAAAAGCATCTTGAGCCAATTTGAATTGTAATTGGCACTATACAAATAAAATTGAACTGTCAATGTTAGACACAATTGTATCGTATGCGTATGTGTACAATATTATATTATCACCTCCAGTCACGAGCTTTTTGAATTTCTAGCATCCCATAATATTTGTGCAGTTGGTGGTACAATATCGCATCAGCAATTTTATAAAAAACAAATGTTTCAAATGAAAACATATTTGCCAAAGGGATTGCTTTTTGTGACAAACCCACAAAGAATTCTCTCATTTTTTCCTGAGCTCCATTCCGTCTTTAGTTCACTGCTTATCCGTGCAGCTCTACTGTCTTGTTTCTCTGTCACAGCTCTCACAGGATCATTTCTGGTCTCAGTAGGCAGCTGTTTTCAACTAAAACGCTCTGAAAACTCCTCTGGCAGTTACAGTTTAGCTGGTGAAATATTTCTCAACAAATGAGCCAGGTGTCTCCCTCAGGAGCTGGGAAAGACCAAAAACAGAGTTACTAAAGGAGGAAATACTGGATTTACATTCATCAGGAGGGGATGAAAAATATTCTAACTGCATGCTAATGTTGCTCCATATCTGCTAGATGTGTAGACATGGGTTCACATCACCTATAAATAATATGTCAGCGTTGTGCTCACTTGTTTTAATTGCCTCCAGGTGGCCCAAAAGTTCTACCACTTTTAATGAACTAATTTGGGTTAAAATGGAGGTTCAATGGAGGCAAAGGTTTCTTTATATGTATTGTAAAACAGGTCAAAGTCAGGGAAAGTTGATGTTTTTATGTTATAATAAGGCAAATATTAATCAGGTCTGTAAGAGGACAAATAAAACCGGGCTCCTGGATAAAAGAGTCTATTCATCTACCAAGTCCAAACATACAGTCCTCCTTGATAGATTAAGAGCACGCATTGGCACTGAACGCTGGCATAAAGATAGAGATAAAGATTAACTATTGATCCCTCACTAGGAGAATTCACATACTGCAGCAGCTCGATAAAAAGGTGACATTGTAAGGTGGCAAGACAAGAACACAAAAGTACAATAAGGATAAATAAAGACAGAATAAAGACTATGTACACCTTTCACATGTACGGCTTGATGGATAATGTACCCAACTGTAGGACACACATTGTCTGTAGAATTGTATAAGAATATTTTTTGACATAAATCATGCAGATTTACACAACGTATACATATCACACAACAGAGAGCTGTCCATACTGGTCATGAAAAGGATGTTTCTATCAGTGCTGCTGCAAAGCTTCACGCTCAGGTTGTTTTACTCCTGACAGCAAAATTAGCATTCACCGACGGCTGAGGTGCATTACACACAAACTCAATTTAGTTTTCAATCTTCCAGAGAATGATTGCTGAAACACGGCAGACGAGATATGATGAGGGGAAACTGCATTTGTAATTTGTAATGACTCCGCATAGTCTTGAAAGTTAATTAGTGGCGTATGATTCGATTGGCTGTTTGGTGCTGCTGTGCACCTCTCGAGGCTCAGGTAATCATGAGTCGGCAGCACTAGCTCATGATTCAAAGGTTCAGACGCTTAAAAACACACTGCGGCTCACACATTTAGAGTCCTGGTCGTCATACAACATGCCTTAATCCTATTAAAGTAGATCGCTTACATACTGTATAACACCGAGTCAATAGAGATACATGTAATCTCATTGCCTCTGAAAAAGAAAGATTGCCCTAAAGATACTTTAAGTGGTATTAATTTCACTCTATTGATTGGGCCCAGAGAAAGCAATGACGCTGATACCGTGTCTCTGGTGAGACATTTAACAGAGGGAAACGGCTTACATGAATACTTCATGGGCTTTGGGTGCATACTTTGACACATCTATAACCCGTTTGTCCTGCTAGAAGTGGCACATTTTTTTGTCACAGGCGTCTAAAGCCACGTGATTTTCAAAATGCTTCAGAAGACACTAGTTTAAAATACATTCAGCGTGTTTTTATCTTTGAACGTCAGTACATTTCACCTGTGGCACGTTGAAACAAACATGAAAACTTATAGTCTCACTGCTCCCGCCCACAGTGACATTAACAAATCTAAGGCCGTCACCATGGCAACTGGAAGCTGTCTATGGCCACTCGGTGACAGATGATCTTGGCCAAGTCTGACTGAGTATTAGTAACTGAACTACAGAAATTAACCGACAAGTAGAACGGATTTCAATTAATTACGTTCTAATAAGTCCTTTCCATATTTGGCCAATCACAGAACAGCGGATTATCCACAAAGTCAAAGTCGGAACTGTCACTCATCAGCCCTCACATCATTATAGTGAGAGAATAAACCAACTCACTTTCAGTGGAGCTTGTCAGCTTAGCTGTGACCTAATTAATACCACGGAGCAGTGCCTTGGAGAGTAGTGTTGCAGTGCTTAACCATGATAATGAGCTCAACCTCTTCATCGGGGCTGGTAATGGCTTCACAGTGGCTATGTAAGTTTGAGTTTAATTTATAAAATGATTAAGATTCAATATCTGCATCGACAGTACTGACTGCAGGGGAAACACTTTTAATTCTCCTATGTAACAATATCATTCATTAAAAACAACATGACCCTGGAGTGAAACTGAAAGTACCAGTAGTGTTTGATTTTGAGTTTGCACAGTGCATTGAATGATATAAAGCTTATTTTGTATGTAATCTGTCTACATAAAATCTTACCACAAAAAGCAACAATTGAGTAGAGCAAGTGGGCCTTGAATTGGCTTTGACATGATCTGATTTACTTATAAATTACAGCAAGAATCTGTAACTAAAAGTGAATTAAACTGAATACAACAGAGCAACAGGGACAGAATTGCCTCAGTGTGACTAAGTTATCAATCCTCAGGAAGCATGAACAGTGATGAAGTGTAAATACGACGAATGTCGCACTGCTATCCTCAGAGACTGGAAGACCTGGCTTTTTCCCATTACATCCAGCGAAGCATCAAATAGACCTCAACGTGCAACAAAATTATCCTTCTGTGGGTGTGAACGTATGAACTTAAACATCAGTAGTGTTTTCCATCAACACTATTTTCTGTGCCTACATAAACAACAAGGCAGCTTTTTTTAATCTATCTCAAGTGCCCTCCGATGCGTGCTTGACTTTTAAGAGGCAGTCCTGCAGCCAGCAACACAGAGTCGACCATTATGTGCAGCTCTGCTCCAGCAAACAGAGCGGGATGCAGGCAGGACTCCAGAGGCACTCAAGAGGAAACGCCAAGCAGATAGACACCTGAATCTATACGGCTTCTGTCATTTGAAATTTACAGAATACGTGACACGAAGTGCAAAGCAAATTGACAGAAAATGACTTGTTTTCCTGCCACTTTGAAGCTGAGCAGTGAATGAAGACAGACAGGCAGAGCTGGGAACATAATGCTTTTGAAAATAATTGCTAATCAACCCTACAGCCGCACAGTTTTATACTGTTCTGTAACATAAAACAAAACCAGACATCAGTGACGAGAACAGAACAAAGGAACTGGAGTGTTTATTCCTGACTGGTGACACGAATTAAAGGAAAAAAAATTAGAGAACAATTCCAATTATCATCTTGGAAACAACAGGTCAGTGGATGTGAAACATCACATCCAGCCAGTATGCATTTATGGCATTTATTTAAGGTTAAATAATATTTGTCCTTATTAATAATAAGAATAATAGGTAATAATTAGAGCTGTCAAATGATTAACATTTTTCAATCGGATTAATCACAGGGTTGCTGTGGATTAATTAATCGTGTTTCATTTTGCATGTACAAACAGACTCAACAAAGAAGAGAATATATCTGCACTTATAGTGTTTATTAAACAACTTTTAAGGTTCATGTTAGAATCACAGACTGATGCATGCTTTGCGTTAATGTGGTGCTTCCTGCAAAACTCCTTCCTGCAGAGTGTGCATATTGCTGTATGTCGATGGACTGTTTGATCTTTTTTTTGTATTCAAATTTCCCACCAAGAGGACCAAAATGCTGTTTAGTAGGACCCGACCGATAAAGATTTTTTAAGGTCGATGCCGATATTTGGCAGAGAAAATTTCCGATTAATCAGCCGATTCATTTAAAGAATACATAATGAATAAAATAATTTATTTTTTGGTCCCTGATCGCTCACAACACCAAAGATATGAATTACAGGTAGAACAGAAAAGAAAAAACAGAAGTGAAAAGCATGACCGACACAACGAGGCACGTGTTACTCGTCATAGCACATGCCAAAGAGAGTTAAACTGAAACACGAGACATGTTGAGTCATTTTCAAACTTACATGTCGGCTCAGCCCACTGCTGTAATGTTGCCTGGCTGTAGCTTACTCCTGTACGCTGCTGAGAAGACAGCGGGGAGGACTGAGGATTGAATGGAGACAGAGCTCCACGTATTGGACAAATGGCACAAGGACATTATTCTGCGCGACTCTTACACTTAACAGCATTAACTGTTTTATGAGAAATTAAGAATATATCTGTGTTTAATCGGCAAAATTCTGGCCAATGACGATTATTTTGAAAAGGGCTACAATCGGCCAATTTAATCAGCCGGCCGATAAATCAGTCGAGCGCTGCTGGTTAGCATCTTCCATTTCGAGTTGTTTGGTTCTGCCAGTGCCGGATCAAATAGCTCGCGTGACGATAAGTCTACTTGGACAAACTGCCCGAAAAATGTTGCGAGAGACCTTTCAGAGATTTTGAGTCATTCTACGCTGCAGGTGTGAAAATTTTTAATCATATTAATCATAATGATGGATTGCTCCACATAAACGTGCTAATTTTGGCAGACCTACTAATAATATTAACTACACTTATTGTAAATTGGCTAAAATGTCAGATCATGTCATCATCACTGGAGATCGCAAATATTAGATACAATCAAAAGTCCTTCTGTGATTTCGGCTTTTTAGAGTGCAGATGCAGGTCATTTCAATAAGTTGAACAAAAAGATAATTGCCCACTTCAAGGGTAATTTGGTAAATTTGTAATTCAGCTTATTTTCATCCTCATTAAAAATAGCCATAAAAATTACATTATTATTGTCATTATAGCATGGAAAATTTGATTGCCGCTACTAATCCCCAAAAGCCAATAATGATGATGGAAATCAGTAAAACACTGATAGGTTGTACCTTCCAATGGCACTGTAAGCTCTCCTCTGTGCTTGTGACCTCCCCAGGAAACCTTAACGAAACACAGGTTTTATTATTCTGCTGACACTCTCTGCAGACTGGCGTTTCTCAGTTTACTCCTCATAAAGCACTTTAAAATGTAAATTTCTTGTTAAGACACTTCTTCCGACTGGGAGAGGTTAATGGTGTGAAACAAAACACTGCCTTATTTCCATACAGCAGCATAACAACTCTCTGCTGTATTCACACAGTGAGCGCTTGAAGCTGCTTTTTGTCCTGTTTATGCAGAGCTGAGTCATAACTGCATCCACAATTCAAATGTGGACACGACGCTGGACAGAATTAAACATGAAACAGTCCAACACAATGAGTAAACACTGGATGAATTACAATCCTTCTACAATGCTTTAGTCTGTCATCACGTCATAGTCAGAGAATACAGAACAAAACTCTGCCATCTATCAGCCTTCACCAACAACACACCTCTGCATTTTAACTATTGTCTTCTCTATTTACTGTACAATCTTTCCACTGTATCCTACACAATGTATCCAGTGTTCAAACTACAAAATGATTCTTTAATAAACCAGAATATACTCATTGTACTGTTACACTGCTCCACTTTTATGCATATTACCATAACATCTGGTCCTCGAAGCAGCAACAACTCTACATTAATATTACTGATGAAATCTTCCCTTTTAAAGGCCCCAGATTGTGGTTCTTCTCGACATATTAATGAAAGTCTAACATATATGTTTTTCAGTTTTTCACCTTAAAATACTACAAAAATGTTTTATTTCACTACAGCTGTATAAGCCCTGGTTTAAATCTTGAGTTTTGTTCTTAAAATGCAGCTGATTTGCTGCTGCCCATGCCCCTTTCAGGAAGAAAACTCTCTCTGCGTCTGCAAAACAATTGACCACAGTGCGAGTTTGTGAGACCAGGATTTTCTCTCACTTTCAACTTCCTTTCTGACTGATCATTTGACATTGAAATTCTGCTGAATTCATAGCAGAGCTGCAGTTTTTACCTTACAGCATTGTGCTGTGAGTTTGTCAAACACTGTTGTGAGTGTAGAAAGTAGTATTTTAGCAGTGCAGAGCTGCAGCTTGGAAATGACTCTGACTCCAGGTAAACATGTAGTATTATTGGACAACATAATAGTCATTATTTCATACTTGCTTCATTGTCTGGCAACAGCAACAGAAAAACATCCATCCATCACTTAATTCTCTGTAAAGTTGCATGGGGGCTGGAGTTTATCCCAGCCTACTTAGGTCAAATGCAGGGGACACACTGGAGAGATCACCAGTCTATCGCAGGCCTACATAGGGAGACAGACAACCAAGCAACAGCAACAGAAAAACATGTACATGAAAGCAGCTTTTTGGGGATTTTGGCAATATATGTGAGCACAGAGAGCAGGAGAGAAGCAAACAGATGTAAACACTAGCCATGCAAGTTGCACTGATTGCAGCGTTAGCCCAATTATCTGAGCAGTGTGCTGACAATAATGATTTTCCCATTGTTGTGGTGACATTGTCCTTAAAAATAAAGGAATCTACAGGATCTTCAGTTCCTCAGAAGCAGGGAGTGCATGAAGACTTATGTCCACTCTTGGAGCCAACAGCAGGATATTTGTCTTGTTTTGCCTATGACAGCAAGAGAGCAGAATAATTTAAAGCTTCAGCTAGAGGATTATTTGTTTGTTAGCTGGTAAGTTCCAGTTCGGTATAATTTTCTTATAAAGCTAAGAGGCTGTCTGGCTGGGGGTTTCACTTGACAAATTAAGTAATTGTCATCATATCTTAACAGTTTTTACTGTTTTTACTTTTAGCATATAAAGAAATAAGATGTCCAGGCATAAATTGAACTATCCAACAGTTTCTACAAGTTGAGCTGAAATGATTAGGCAAACAATTAATTAATCAATTAGCAGAAAAGTGGCAGCTATCCTGATAAATTTGCAATGGTATTATAAGTGCTAACTACTAACTATTAGTGCTCAAACAATAGAGAATATAGGTTACTGCATATTTATTCATAACAAAAATGTCACAAATTATTAGTGGTAGTTGAATAGAAAATAGCTCAAAATAAGCTCCACTTCAACAGTAAAAATCCTGTTTTAACATAAATGCTTGAGTAATAACAATCTAATGATATCATAGGTAATCCTATAATACTAACAGGGGCCTTCTCTTTTGCAAAAAGCACCTCCTTTAACACATTAAGTGCATTTTTGGTGATTGTACATAAAATTACCCAAGTAAATATAAAGCTTTGACTTGTAGCTGCGTATTTTTACAATGTGGTGTTGCTACTTAATAATAATAATAATAATAATGGTTACATTTATATAGCGCTTTTCAAGACACCCAAAGCGCTTTACAATGAATCCATTCTACTTTAATTCAATTCTACTTTACTCAAGTAAAGGATGTAAATACTTCCTCCACTGTTGTTTTGTAGTAACTTCATCAATCCCCGTGCAATTCTTCTTGTGCCAAAATTAGGTCAGTATTTTAGCATGTGTCATTAAAACTAATGACACTTTAAACCTGACTCTGTTGTTCCTTGTTTAATGCCAATTACTATTTAACTATTAACTATGGCGAATATCAGCATGTGACAATTTAGAGTTAGCACTATTTTTAAATGAAAATAAATTGCAACTTTATGAACCTTACCTGTTAAAAGTCAGAATGTTTTGAGTTTTATTATGAGCAGATGTTAGCATTCAAGCACAGCTGTTCTGAAGTACAGCCTCATAGAGTCACTAGTATGGATGTGATTTATTTGTTTAAGTGTGATAATGACTTTTCCTTGAAAATTTTTTTGTCTTTTTTCATGTGATCTCACTGTTGTTCATTTATGCCTTTATCTTTACCTCACCACCTGCGTCAGCAATTCAAACTCCTGAGTGTGAATGAAGTTTATTCTAATTCTGAGGCAAAATCCATGTCAATTTGCATGATTAAAAAAGACAGAAATACAAAAAAAGAAGAGGTTTTGGCCTGAATAAGTGCCGAGAATATTCAAAGTCTATTCTGAGATGGAAAAAAAAAAAAAACACCATCTGAAATGCTCGGCAGGGATCGTCTGCCTGAGTCCTTATCTCGCTCTAGATGGAGGTATTTATCTCTGAGGGGATGCCTGCTTTGATACGCCTTTGCAATAAATCTGTCTGGAGCCCTCAAAGAGACAATACACTCTCTGTGGAACATATTCTGTCAGCGTGATTCCATAAAACTTTCATATAGGCTTTGTTTGACTCCCTGACTTTGTGTCTATAATTGTTTCCCACAGCTTTGTGTGATAAAGTAAACGAGTCTCTTACGGCTCAGTATCTTGCATTTCTTACGATTACCTGCCCTCATTGTTGTGTCCAGTCATTATGCTCCACAGATATTTTAGCAAAGTCAGGAACGGGAGAGGAAGCAGTACTGCAAATCAATCATATCTATTCTCTCTAAAGAGATTCACTTTCCAGGGAACAAAGGAAAAAGGAAGTGGTCGCAGGTTTAGGCACAAGCTGTGATAAAAAGCAGATATTCAGGAAACACATGGTGGCTTTAGGTTAGCTAATTACTTTTCAAATTGACCCATTTATCTTAATCTGAGAGGCTTCAAGATAAGACGACTGTATTACTTAGCAGTGCTGCAAAATCCTTTGTTACAGGTGAACAATGGATGGACCCATGTACATCACAAAAACAGAGTGATTGTATGAGATTAAAACACGTTTAAAAAAACTTGACTTAACATGATTTAACACAATAACTGAACTCGTGCTCTTGTCCAGAGGTCAGAACTCACATTTAAGCAGGACTGAAATGCTGCCGTTTATGGTGAGTGTGAGTTTGCTTTGATCAGTCTGAGATGTGTTACTGACATGACATAAAATTTATTTATCAGCAGCCAGTTTAGATTAAATGTAATAACAACTCAGAAAACATGCTGCTCATAGAACCACAAAGTCTCTATCAACTGGTTCTAGAACCACCTTCCCTGCCCAAGAGTCAAATGCACCCAAGTCCTTCGTGCTTCAGGGATAAATCCATTATAGCACATTCACACAATGGGAACAACAGTAAAGAGTAATGTACAAAAGCTTTGATACTGAACAGGTTTTTGGAGGCAGATTATTTATTTCTTTCCTCAAGGGCTTGACATGGACCGTGCCAATCGCGAAGACAGGCTCATTAAAGGCTGCCTCCCTTTGTGTGACAGTGGCCATTTGTTTAAGAGCCTATCTCCTCTCCAGCCAACCCCAGATGTGATAAGTCAAAGCATAAGAGCGCTGGCAGAGACACCTGACAAATGACAGTGTATGCTCGCCTCAGATTGTTGCTGCTTCTCTCTGGAAGAGTAATGTCCAAGAAGAATCAATTTCCTGTAATAAATCTCAGCTAGGGCTAAAATCTCCAAGATGTTAATATGTGTGCGCATATGTGGGTTGACAAGAAGTCGGTGTCGGACGGAGAAAGAATGCAGTATGTAAAACAACAGATGTGGGTCAGATTATGTCATTCAGTAAAATAAATCTTCAGCAACATCACTGGAAAAGGTTTTCAATAAAAATGCTAACAGTCGTGGGTCAGTCTTTTTTCATCTTATGCATGAGCCTGTTGCCTCAGTGAATACAACTTAATGTATATGTTGTGCCCTTAAAAAAGGTCTTTAACAAGTATTCTCAGCTACAAATTGATATTTCAAAATACTGACTTGAGGTAATACTAAGGAGACTTTAAACTTCTAAACTTAATTTTTATATTCAAGGATGGAGGCAGAAAAAGATGCAAGGTCCAAATAAAAAGTGTATTTCCTCTGAAGTGTTTAGAAGCACAGGAAAGTTATTATGGCTCCTCTGGAGGTAGTTCGACTGAGCAGCATCAGCTGATGTGACTGAAAGCGGCAAAACAGTTACTGAATGTGCATTGATGTGAGACTGTTTTATCAACTGCTGTGCCAAGGTCAAGAACAACTCAGTTTCTTAACTGAATTTGTAGTATATATCGATTCATGGCACAAAAGGGATTATGTCACAATGAAGGCTGTACAATTGTGAGATCCCTATGTTTTTTGTAGCCTTTTCTTTTCTATTAGTTTGCATCTATGTGAAACTACTCTCAAATTTCATAAAACATCGACAAAGACTTGATTCTACTCTTTTGCAGGTATCCACATGTAGTTATTGTTGCTATACTACTTAGACAGTGCTGTTACATATATGTGTAGTATATTACTGTCTACAAATTCTGCCAAGGATGTGCACTACTGTCTTTGAACTAAAGGCGCCCTTGTAAATTGTAGACAGTCTTCTAGGACACAAATTTTTGGCTGTACACAAACATTCACAAAGCAGTCTGCTTGTATCATTTGGAAAGTTGGGCAGACGATGAAACTTACGTTTGCAGGCCATAACATACCACTAACATAACAAGCATTACCACAAAGCTCCGTGTACATATGAAAATCAACCAGAACTCCATTCATTCTGAAGGAAGCGTCTGTGCCTCCTTTTGTTAGTTTTTTTTCGGTTAAAAATCTGAACTTTTGTAGTGGATTTCAGAGAGGAATTAGATAAAAGCCAATTAGCTAACCCGCTATTTTTTGTTTGTCTGCATTGACAATCCAACTGTTTAGATGTCTAATTGAAAAGAAACTATTTTAGCTAGCTTGGTGTGTAACTTACAGAGTGCATGCATAGCAGTTCATACATCTTTTAAGAAAGTACTTTGCAAAGCTTGCTCCACACTCAGCAGGTCTCACCTCTAACAAAGAACCGTCGGTCCTGACGCCGTAATGCTACATGTGAAAATTCAAATACAAAACCGGACAGAAACAAACTGACAAAATCACATCTTTTTCATGCTGACAATGAATCCGTTAAGAAATGCACTCCTTTCATTGAACAATCAGCACATAGTAGACATTATCTAGAATTCTTCAAATCAAACAAACATATCTGCCAACAAGAGATGAGGTCAGTGTTTCATCTCCTCCATAAGACTGCGAGAAACCTCCAGAGATGTCAGCATACAGCCTGAAATTTGTATTTGCTAGGCCACTTTGGCTATGCCACATGGGCAGTGGGGTTGTCAGCAGTGGTGTGCATCCAGAGAACACCTTTACACTGATTGCACATGTAGAGAGTCCTTTCAGTGTCCTAGAAATTTAAATAATAACAGCAACTCTTTGACTGTGGTGTCTGCAGCTGTCCATGTGCACAAGGGAGTATAATCAAGGTTTAACACTGTCATTAGGAGGTTGGAGGGAGGTTGTGTTGTTAATCAGTGGACATTCACACAGAAGAGAGAGTCGATTCCTGCGTGGGGCCAATCTTTTTTCATTTATTATATTACTTTTAAACCCAGTTGTTTTTTTCCTGTCACTTTTTGTGTTGGTTTTCGGTTACTTTTGTAAGTCGTTTTTCATCGCTGTGTCCTTCACTGCTACTTGGTTAAGTTGAGGTACAATAAGCTTCTTAAAAGGTTACGGTTTAGGTTAGAGTACACCTGTGCAAACACTACAAAGCTCTGGTTGACTTCTAGGTTGCTGGGGTGGCAAGTCCCGCCTCAAGATTAGCCACATATTATTTGTGGCAATAATATGCTTTGCACTGTAGAAAATGTAGCTATCAAACATTTAGATGTGAGACTTAGCTGTCAGGTATGAACATTTGGGTCAGCATGAGCAAAAAAAAGTCCTTAAAGTTCTCAGAAAAATAGAAATTTCAACATCTACAATCCATCCGCTAAGGTTAGATTATGTAATATTATTAAATGCTATAAGGGGCATTTTTTTGGCAGCTCTGGCCCTTTAAAGATTTAGTAAGAGCTACAGATGCTGAGACAATTCATATAAAATACCATTTGAATTCCAGGGGAAAAAAACTAAATATTGTATGCACATAAAAAATATAATATTGCTTCTCAGCATGTACTGCCTCTCTGAGTCTTCAGATCATCGCTCAGTGTGACCGTTTCATTTAGAGTGCACGTGACCTTCACCTTCCACGCTTCTTGAAACTATTCTGAAGCTCAGCGAGAGCAACTGTGTTTATCATATAATAACCCGAGGCAAAGAATGGCTCCCTAACCTTAGTCTCATTAAATATCTAATAATAGTGCAGGTCTTTTTCAGCACTCTTTCAACAGGAGATCTCACATGAGGCAGGAAAAGCAAGAATAGAAATGCACTTGCTTGGAAAATGAAGACAAGGATAATATATGTCACAATTCAGAAAGGTACAATAGAAGAAAAGCAAGGCCCAAATCATGGAAAAAGATTAGGACTGAGCTTTGAATTGCGGCATTTGGAACATATCTTTGACCCCATCTGCTTCTGAAAAGACACTTACATTGTCCCGCATACGCTGCACATCCTTGAACCTCAAAAGAACCCCCACTCTGAGAAGATTTCATCTGAAAATATATCCTTTTCTCCTCACAGACTGGAATACATCATGTGCAACATTCACCTCATCTCTCTCAAAATAATCATTGCCGCCGGTGATAACCAGACAGGAGGCATGTTGCAGGAGCTGTGAAGGGTTAAGCTGCTATAGCTGTGCACTGTCTGTATTTCAGCTCCATTATAGCAGCAGTCTCCCTCTGGCTGTATCGAGTGTCTGCAGCTCAGGATGTGGTGCAACAATTAATCCTCAGATTGATTCACTTCCTATTGAATTGCCCCCAAACTCAAGCTGTAATTCAACCTGTCCTTGTTAATCCTAGACCCTGCTTCACTCAAACGACTTTATGGAAAAAATAAAAATAAAAGGCGAGACATATAGCAACTGTTTATTCATCAGTTTCAGCTCAACTGAAATTGCATTTCTGCTGGGGCTCAGAGTCGCTGGCTTGGGTACTAGCTCCTGCTTTTTCTATGTTTTCTATGCCATGATGGCATTTTAAATCGACCGACCATGCTAATTGAGAATTAATATTACTGCATGGGAAAGTAGCGAGTTTATAAATTGCAATGAATGTGTGGCTTGAATGCTTCCTATGTATAAATTAGAGTTATGAATGAAATGATATGTGACCGTGCATATTTGTTCCTGCAGTTACCACATTACTTTGTAGCTTTGAGGAAAAGGAAACACACAGAGATAACAGGATACTGCTCTTATAGCTTCCTCCTAAATGCAAGTCAACAGTCAGGGGATGGTTGGAGGAACAACACAAAGGCTGAAACAGGAGCAAACATTTTGTCCAAAGGTAACAAAATCTGCTCTGTTCACTAATTAACCTGTTCAGTGACTACAAAAAGCAGTGCTATTCTATCATTAGGTGTCTATTGGTAAAGAATAAGCTGGCTTTCAGTGCTTCGAATCCCGTGAGTGATCATATTTAAGGTAAAAAAAGAAAGAATCACATTGCTTTTGTCCTGTCAAGACAAAAAAAAATACTGATATTCAGATGTACTGCAGCTGCAGAATTTAAAATGTGCTGCAGTCTTGGATTGCCTCAGATCACGTTTCCACTGATAAAGTGTTGGAGCAGCAGTTTGGAGAGTGAGATTTTATATCACTTTTGGGAGATAATGTATTTATATTAAAAGGCTCTCAGTGCAATCAATCTTTCCTCGGGGACGTGGACAAAGGAGCTTAATAAGTTTTATCAGCAGCACCTTTTTAGGGTCTATAGTGGTCCTGTTGGTTATGATTAGAGTGCACCAGTATAGGGCTCAAGGGGCCGCTTTGAAATTGTGAGAACAAATATTTCACAACTGGGAAATTTGTGTGGGGTTCAGACGGCCAGACAGTTCAAACCACCCAGTTCTGGGGGACAGTATGCTGTGAACATCATTGTGCAACATGAGACGGTAACAATACTAATCCGCTTCAAAGGCAATGCGCTTGTCACAAGTCCTTTAAAAGCTCACTTTCCCAGTCAGAAAGTGCCAGAGGGAAAACCACTAGGCTGCACTTTGATCTTGCCAGGTCTATCACTTTTGATAAGAGCCTCTGAAGCAAATGAGGAAAACATTGTCATTCAAGAAGCGAGCTCGGCTCTATGGCACGTTAATTAATGTAAACTGCTGGAAGCCCAAACTGCTATGCAAGGGGTAGAAATTCTGCATTTTCCGTTTGTTTTTCCATTCTTCGCGGAAAAGATTTAATCCTTTGAACACATGTGCTAGCAGTTTCTGGATTTATAACACTCGACGTGACAAGAAACCGTCAGGAAAAATGTATCAAAATGATCTGCAGCAGGGCGAAACAGAATACTGATACGGGTAATGTGTCAAAGCATTAGGCAGATAGTGCAGATTCAATGCAGAATTTATGTCCTATGCATGAGCACAGAGAGAAATATTTAATTTACTCATTCGTCACTACTCGCTTAATGCGCAAAAGATTAATTAAGAAGTCGCTTCTTGACAGGGGTCCAAGAAGAAACCTCAAGATGACTGTATTACGAGAACAAATTGCAACTTTTTTTGATTCAAAATCGCAACTGCCGACCAATTACCTTTTAATAGAAAAGTTTGAAACAGAAAGCTGCTTATTTCGACATTCACTGCACATAATGTCACACATGAAGCCTGATAAGCAGATAATCCTCAGCAGTCGTACTCTTAAAATACCACCTGTGCTCTGCTCTGCCTCTTGGTTAAGAGACTGAATCGACTCCTGCTGGAGACAAGATGAGAAAACATTTCTCTGAGCTCTTTGATGTGTGACACCATTTATGGCTTTTTCTTTAGCTTCAAACCTCTGGTCCTCAGCCATTCACTGCGTCTGATATTAGGGAGAGTTATGGTATCTCACCATCAGATCATAGCCCAAAGACGAACGTAATAAAGCCTCTCTGTACTCCTACATCCTGTGAGGTGTATAAAGAAACGCATAAAGAAAGACAAGGCAGAATGGGCCGTAGAGGCACATCTTTAAGGAATTTGCAAGTGTTTCGCTGCCTTCGCCGACAACGAGGTTTTGGGATTGTTCTTGTGGGAATACTAAATAAAGCATGTCATACTATAAATAATGTGGTAACAGCTCCTCTCAGTTTCAGGGGAAAAACAAAACTGGCGTTCAAGTGACATTCCCCAACCACAACGTAACCTGAAAATAAACAGGAGAGGGAGTGAAAACATTTACAGCTCATTCTCCTCCTGATAATGAGAGCCCGCTGAGTCAATCAGCAGAAAACCAACATGCTGCGGGGCGTCGCTGGTGGAGGCTCCCCGTGTCTACTGAGCCTGAAAATCTAAATGCTCTGAAGGTGCTGACTTATTTAAATGAGATGGATGTTCCTTTTCGTGCTGCATAGCGGTCCCTCAGACACTAGCAGGATGATGTGAGACTCTTGCATGGGGCATTTTGTTCGCATATACTCACATTTCTGGGTACAATTTAGAGTAATTTTCTGGCGCTGTTTGTACAGCGAAGCGCCTCAGGCTGTGTTTAGAAGGTTTTTGTTGGAAAGCTTCACCGTATATCCATCCTATTGAGAGGGAGCAAGGGGCTACTACTGCCACAACTTTAAATTTTACATTACCCTTTCATTTACTGAAATATTCGAATGGTCATATTGTGTGTCACTTTATGGTTGTTTTGTGCCTTTGTGGTCATTTGTCGCCTATTTTTTTGCGGTCTTGTGTCATTTTGTGATCGTTTTGCACATATTTGTGGTTATTCTGCCACTCCATGCTAGCTTGTTTCTCTTTCTGTGGTCATTTTGCAAGTCTGTAGATGTTATGCCATTTTTAATGTCTTACTTCGTTTAAATTCCAAGTACACAGAAGGGTGACAAATTAAAAGAAAAACAAATATAGTTATCAAGGTGTATACAATGAGCTAACAGAACAGCTTCAGTGCTCCTTGGCATTGATTCTTTCAGTCTCTGGAACTCTACTGGAGGGATAAACACCAATCTTCTAAAAGACATTCCTTCATTTGGTGTTTTGTGATGGAGGTGGAGGACACTGTTTAACAAGCTTATAGCAAATCTCTCATAGATGTTAAGATGTGGGGACTGCAAGGGTATAACATACGATTCACATATTTTTCATACTATCAAACCATTCAGTGTCCCTTTGTGCCCTATGGATGGAAGCATCGACCTTCTGGAATCAACAGCTCCTATCAACAAAGAAATGTTTCCTTATAAGACGAAGGTGATCATTCAGAACAGCAATGTGTTGATTTTAAGTCGTCTCACATATTTTCATTCTACCGTAGTTGGAAAAAAAATGCTCTGGAACAGTTGCATGGCTGTTGTTCAGCGTATCCTGTAGCTTCCTCCACTGAATGCAGTCTTTTCACCTGATCCTCCATTGTTGCTACCAATGGAGACAAGAGCAAAAACCATTTCATTTTCACAGCATCTGTACTTTTCCACTCTTGCTGGCTCACTGCAGACAATCAGCCACGCTTGGAAAATGAAACTTTTTCCATAACCAGTGGGGGAAAACACAGGAACATTGGTGTTGGACAGTAAATGTTGTAAACAGTCTTTCTCAACAGCTTTACAATTATTCACATAAAGAACCGAGAAGGCCTGCCTTCTTGCACAATCTACATCTTTATCAAAAGCTGCTTTCGTAATTCCACTCCCACTGGATTTCTGATCATTTCCACCTGCTCCCACAAACCTTTACGCCCGTACAACATAAAGTTTTGTTGATGTGTCTTTTCATGTCCCACAAAAAAATACAAATTTTGCTTTTATGCGATATTAATAAACAGACGCGTACCTGTCAGTGTAACCTTACAAAAATTACAATTACTTTTGTAGGAATGAGTTATTCTTGGGGCGTATCTTGTGTGTGCAGGAAGGACAGCTTACTTTGTGCTGACTGAACAGACGTGACAGATCTGTGCTCATTGTATATCAACACTTTGCACGTTTTTCACAGCAACGTTCCGTTGTTCTCCGTATCCGTCAGTAAATAATTCATCCACATGCCAAACTTGCCTTTCTTTGCTTTTGTAGTCTAAAACACCTTTTCAGCTTCATTCAGTGACTCCACACTTCTCGTTGTTGTAAATACCAGGACGTGCAATTTGCTTTTTGACTGCCTGCTCATGTGAGATTTGCGTTGAGTCCCGCAGGATCCCAGTTCCACAGCAGTCTTGCCACTTGCAGCATGTGGGCTGCACATCGAAGGTCAGAATTTCTTGTACGGATGTGCATTTTGAAATGTACCAAAGAAATAGCAGAAGGGAGGAAAAACTACTTACACAGGCAGTCTACATCTGGTGAGTCAGATAAATTTGGTGAGGCTCCAAACCATCACAGCAAAATGTCTTAACATTATAATGGAGTCACTGGGTTTAGGTTTTTCCTTAAAAGTGTCACCAATCTGCATCTATTTACCATTTATTTATTATTGTATCTCAGATCTAATCGGGTATTTCTCATCACAGAGAACACATTTTGTTTTTCTCTTTGAATTAGTGGAGATAAATGAACATAATTTCTTGGTTTTCTCACAAAAACCCTCAAAGATATCTGAACATCAAAGCTCAGTCAGTGTCTCTGTTACTGGAACTCGTATTTGAAGATCTTGTTTTATTTTACAGTTTTGAAGCGGCACATATCACCGTGCACGGCTCACATGAGAGTGATGAGACTACAGTAGGAGACAACTAACTGTGAACATGAGATGCATCAGTCTCTGATCAATAACAAGCTTATGACAGTGATGGACTGCAGGAATTGCAGAGAAATTGGAGAGACAAATTGTCCAGAGCTCAGAATACACAGCTCCACCTTGTTTCAAGGTCACTGCACACAATTGCAGCTAAATGTGAAATGATTGCTGTCAAGCGTGATCTGACTGGAAGATGCCACAAAGCTTCCTTATAGTGTAATAGGAGAAAAGAATCGAGCCCTAGTGCTTCATCCAGAGCACTTCTTAGATTGTTAGTAGTAAAATACTAGGATTCTTCATTAAATCGCAGTCATATTGATTTATGTCAACTCAAAGGAAACAGTTCATTGCAGATCAAGGAGGTTAAAATCCACATTGTCTAGAACACAGTGCAATATGCTCTTCTGTTGTGTTTGCAGGTGTACAGCTTTCAAACAACACATTTCCAATAAAGGGTGAAGACGTGATTTGACATGCAGCTGCTGCACATTTCCTAAAATAACAAGTCATAACGTCAAAGCATACTGTCTGTATGGTAAATATAATGATTGCTGTAGCAAATGTCAACATGATCAACATACTATCTTAATTAAAGTCCGCTAATATTAGCATTAAACATTTAACACTGAATCATATTTTCTTCTATATATGTTGATGAGTTGGACAGAAAATTAACTAAAATGGGTTGTTTCATTTGGATAGCTGTTCTTTTTTCCTAGCTGTATTAAATATGAGGGAGACCTTACATATGCAAATTAGGTGACTGAAATACTGTTCTCACATTCAAAAACACACCTTCATGTATTCACTAAACTGATCACATATGCATTATAAATACATACTTTTAACTCCCCTGATGTGAAGCAAAATACAAAACTAAATACTATGATTAATGTAAAAACACAGGACCACATACCTTAATTAAAAACTTTCAAATAAACTTAACTTTTAAACCTCCATTTAAACCCCCAAAGATCGATCCTAGTCATGACTTAACTCACTCTTTGTCTTTCTAACCCTATTGTACCCACAACCAGCAACACGAGTCCTTCATTTTTTACCCCATAAATCATAATTGGATTTTGTAACATCAGTTTTTAAACTATTTATTGGGGAACTAAACAAGTTAGGCTATGTTGGTACTTAATTTTAGCCTGTATAAATATTACAGATACACACACAGCATAGCTGGGGTCAGTTGTAGAATTCATTGGAAAACTACAAAAAACAGACTTTTTGTGGTGACCCGTCTCCACAAAATTATGCTCGTATGCAATCGGACTTTATTGTCAGTTATGTTTTGGGGGAAACGTAATTTCATTTTACACAAACATTTTTTTTCATCTGGGATGTCGAAAGACTTACAGTTTGCAAAAAGTCACAGTCTGTATTTAGAGGTAGGAAGCACAAATTATCAAACAGACCTTAACCCAGAGGTGGTTTTGGATCCTGTGTGGGACTGTTTTTCCAGCTTAGGCTTCATTTTCACATGTTTGTTTTTGGTTTCACTTTCTGGTTGGGTTTAGGTGCCAAAACTACATGGTCAAGGTTACAAAAATGTCATAATCTGGGTGAAAATGAGACACTTTCAAGACATGTTTCAAACTCCTCCTTCATTTTCTGTGTCACCAGAGTGATGAGTCTCACCCCATCTTCTAAAAGGAGCAACAGTAAAGCAGTGGGCTGAAATATATTACAAAGATACGCTGATTAGAAACTTATGGGTGATTTGTCCCAAATAAATTTAATCTGGCAGAAATATGTTTCTCTTTAAATATAATTAAGAATGCACTTTGTTGTATCGGAAAGGGATTTTGGGGGAGACAGGTTTGCCATATTTATGTTCAAAATCTTACGTCCTGCATCTTTAAGCACAGTTTAAAACCCTACATAGCATAAGAGTAAGATAAGTGACACAGTTCATGCGTTTTACAACTTTTAACTGGAATCACTGAACCTTGTCAGATATATAGATTCTAATTTCACCAGTTTATACATGTGGCTATGTGCCTTACTATGTGTGAGGCTTTTTCAGAAACAAAACAATCACCAAATTAACACTCATGAAAGCATCCAAGTACCTGAGTTCACTGAAGTCCCTCGGTTCTCTCTATCATTAAAATTACTGAACTGTTAGTTGAGGTGTTGAGATGATCATTTGCCTCCACTGTCATACTGTTGGCACTCATTTATCAGTGGTTTGATTTGCTTAAGTTAAGAAGGCCAATATAATTGTGTCTCAGTGTTTTTTGTCTGCCAGGGTCAGAAAATCTGAATGCTTCATTAGATCTGGTAGAGTAGCTTCTTCTTCTTTTTAATGTTGTAAAGCACCGAGCAGCATTGTACCGGGCGGCACATAAAACAAAACACCAAGAAGAAGCTGTCAGCCTTGTGTATGCTGGTTTAAAACGATGCCATAATACTACAAGAGGCATCTTTAAGCACTTTTTATACGCAGCTGTCATCAGGTCTGAAACGAATAAAACTGAAATCAAGATTCCCTCACCGGCTTCTCTTACCTTGAAAACCATATCAAGTATAAATGGACAGACTTACTGTTGAGACATCCAAATGCATACAGTGCATTGCCGGGCTCAAGCACAGAAAAATAATGATTTGGCTTCAGACTAAGCAGGTCTGAAAATACCACAGCCAACAACACAAAGCAGAAAATCAATACAGTACAGCCACACTGCCAATTGCTGTTCCTTAAGTGGACTAAACCTGGAATTACAGAAATAAAAGCATCATCGAGTCCTCGCCTGCCACCGAGGGTTACAGGCAATAATACCGGCTGCTTTCAAATGAGACGTGACCAAAAGCTGCCTTCTCAGTGGAACCCATAGCTGTGTTCAAGGCAAAGTGTGGCTATAATCTCACTGCAAGCCTGAAACCAATAAAATATATTAATCACACTCAGGAGGCAAAGGACACCTTCAGTTAAAACACACACACACACTCACACTATTTTTTATTCTGCCTCCACTCCCCCAGTGCTTCGACAGGCTTCACATAAAAGACGTGATTTCTTTTCTTTGGCAGAAAAAGCAACTAGAGTACAGTTTGTGACGAAGAAAGATAGCGAGTTCCCAAAATAGCTCCTTTTTTTGGCATAAGAAGAGACATAGTGATGATAAGTGTCTGATTCTTCTGGGTCTTTTTCAGCTTGGCTTAATTATGAGGGATGAGACCGTTTACAGGCCAATCAAGTGCAGCAGAAGTCTTAAGGAAAAAATTCTTCCCAGAGAAGATTGCATCAGATTTAGGTGACAAGATCATTTTATTTGCTTGTGCGTCTACCATCTCTGCACGGCTCGGTGGGTGATCTAATGCAGGGGGGATCTCATCTAGAGCAGTTTGCGGGTGATACTAAAGGGCGTCGACCACACTCCAGTGAGCCATTAATTCACATCACACAAACGAATCCTAGTGTAGGCCTCTGCCACACACAGAGAGCCCCTCTGCTTTCCCAACGTACATATTCCAGCACACAGCCACATTCTGGCACCCGGCTGAACACGAGTGGGAAAAGCGAGATGGAGAAGGGAAAGGAAAAAAGGAGAGAGAAAAAAATTGGACAAACTTGAAAACACCCTCTGTCAGAGTTTTTAAATAATGCACACTGCGAGTCAGCGTAGACCGTCTAGTCTGAAAGGAGTCATAAATACCACACGCATGTCAAACCTTCACAGTGTCTGCCACATCTGAGCTGCAGACAGCAGTGCTTGGTCTGTTGACAGCGTTACAACCCACGCACGCTGCACACTTCTCCAGCAGCTTCGTGCCGTCCTGTTCCTTCTTGTCATTAATCGTTAATCTTTATCAGCTGCATTGACAATATCTTGATGGGAATCTTCTCACCTCAGTCTGAAAAATAAAGTGAGGACATTCGCCTTTAATGCTATTAATCATGTGAAGGCTGAATATTGGTGGGTTATTAACGGCTCCTTGCTGTCTTTGAGGTACGTGACTTTTTTTTGTTAACTTTATCTTTAAGGTATGAAGGGCTTTGTGATCTTTTGTGCAGCTGAATAATCAAGTGGACATCTGCTGAAGCAAGCGTCCTCTGAATATTGACATTGCCACAATCAAAAAGACCTTCTCCTCTTGTGCATTGCTGGTTTCCTTGGAAACGGTCCCTGTTCTTTCTGTCTGCTGGCCTTTAATCTTTTCAAGTCCTGTGCCGGTGCTGCTGATGCTTTACTACAAAATAGTCTCAACTAATAAATTAATGCTTTTTTTCTTTTTTGTTGGCTTTCCTTCCCTATTACTTATGGCCTTGAAAAATCAGGAACATATTCCCACATCATTCAACTTAATTCTCTCCTCAGGTAATACGCTGGATCTGTGTATTGGAGGTTTGTCACACAGAAATTAAAGTGAAATGTATTACAGCCCTCCAAGGAGCGCTAACTGCCTGAGCACCTTCAGACAATTAATCACATTTATTAAGACTTTATGAGCAACATACTGTAAAAAGGAAACATTTTACTGTAGCCGTTTAGCAGAGATGAACAACATCACCTCCTGAATGCTCTCATATTCAGAATAACTGCATGTGGTGAAACCATGAGGCCTGTCATATTCTTTCTGTGTATTTCCACTTAATGTGTCTCTTAACATAAAAATAGTTTGATAGAGAGAGTCTCCTCTGCTGCTACCCAGCCACAAACAGAGAACAAACATACATATTGTTCTGCAGAGGTCTCTTTCAATCTCTTCTGGAGATTCATGCATATTAGATTGAGGGGTTCAGGTGGCTGACAAAACACACCTGAGACAAACAGCTGCATGATGTCCGTATCATGAGGCTGAATGTAAAGATGATCTGTCTGGCTTTGATGTTCAGCCATCAGCTCTGTGACTTTAGTGCTAAATTGACTTATCAGAAATGGATCTGAATGCAAACAGACACACAGTGCCAATAAGAAGTATCCATCCCAAAATGGAAGTTTTCCACATTTATTCCCTTTCAACATTGAGTAATCGTGAATTTACGTAATTTGGCTTTTTATGATTATGATTATTGTTATTATTATTATCATCAGTTTATGTAAAAAGAGACCATGTACAGTACTAAACATAAATGTCACCATTTGATGCATTGCACCAGAGTTAGCTTTAAGCTAATTTCCACCTGCAGTCCCTTGGCAGGTCACAATAAAAACATCACAATATTAAACTATCACAAAAAAACTGAAATATAAAATACATTACACACTACCTTAAACGCACACGGACACACTCACACATGTAAATTAAAAAGACTTTAGTGGTTCCAGTTCTTAGTGTCCTTAAGCAGGTTTTCAGTTTGATTTTAAAAGTGCTGATAGAAACACAGTTCTTAAAGGGAAACTTCGTTTTTTTTCAACCTGGGGTCTGTTTTCATATGTCATTTCATACATGTGAGTGATGGAGAAATGAATTTTCAACATAGCTCCAGTATTTAGCCAGGCAAGCAGCTTCGCAGCTCAGCTTCGCAGCTCAGCTAACAGCTCAGCTAGCAGCTCAGCTAGCAGCTCAGCTAGCGAAAAGTATGGGGCAACTTGCACCCCCGCATCAAAGTCCGCCCTAACGTGCTTTTTTTCATCACACTGACTGGCTCAGATAGTCTCAACGAGTGTCCCACAACATACTAGAGATGAGAAGTGAACGAAAACCTCCACATTACCTGGCGATCGCTCTTTGTTGTGGTCTGTATCCAAAGATCAGGACGCTAGAAAGCAAATCTCTTTCCGAAATCGCGCGATTTCGCGAGCTATCGCGAGATTTCATAGACATCTTTGAAATATTTTTGACAAAACTCACAAAAAATCGTTTCATGTTTAAGTGAAAACACGTTTCTACAAGGTAATATCAGCTAATTAAAAACATAAAATGTAAAATAAATGATTGCATAAGCCAGCTGGTGCTAGAAGTCACATAATTAATAAAAGGAGATCATCTGAGTGCAGGGAATGTGTCTGAAGTGATTATACTATAAAGACACCTGTTTCTGAAAGGTCCAGTCACTGGTGATCAACACTCCTGTCTATAACTACACCATTAAGACTCGCTTTAAGGGACAGCTGCAAAGAGAAAGCCACTGAAAAAAGATCTTATTAAATCTTGACTAGAGTTTGCCAGAAGGCATGTGAGACACACTGAAGTCAATTGGATGAAGGTACTTTTGTCTGATAAGACTAAAATTGAGCTTTTTGGCCATCAGACTCTATATTTGACAGACACACTGTACATCACCACAAACACCATCCCCACTGTGAAGCACAGTGGTGGCAACATCATGATGTGAGGATGCTTCTTGGCAGCAGACTTGTAAAGGTAGAGGTTAGATGAATGCAGAAAAGATTAGGTAAATACTTTTTTCCAGCAAGACAATGACCCAAAGCATAACGCTAAGGATACACAGAAACGTTTAAAGACAACAAAATAAATGTTCAGTGGCCGAGTTAGACCTCAGATCTCAATCCAGTTGAGAATTTGTGGCCGGATTTGAATAAAAGATGATTCCTGTTTAACCTGGGTGAGCTTGAGCAGTTTTCCAAAGAAGAATTGAGTTAAAATTGCAGTGTCCAGATGTGCGAGGCTCATTGCAAATTATCCACACGGCTCAATGCTGTAATTGTGGTCAAAGGTGCATCTACTAAATACTGACTTGAAGCGGTTAAATACTTTTGCAATAAATCTCAGGGTGATGTTCACTGGAAGTAAAATTAAATAAATGACATATGGTTATATTAAATCCGGAATATTTGTCTATCTGATTTAACTACACCGTGAACATGGCTGGATACACATCAATAGTACAAATAAACTTCCAAATCAGTCCAGATTGGCTCAGACTCATCCCACTGCTGAACATTTCTTGCAATTCCTACTTCAAGGGTTTGAACAGTCAAGAAAATGTGAGATCATCTATTTGTCTAATGTCGTTAGTTTGCTTTTTCACCATTGAAAATGGCTGATTAGCCAAGTAGCAACATGTTCTCATGGTTTACAAAGTCTGATGAAATGCGGGTTCACGTGTTGTGATGTCTGTTGTAAATCCCTACAGATTGTCCTTGAGTATTTTTGTTAATCTCTGATGGATGTTCAGGCATTCTGTTGTGAAATATTCTATCCAAATATTTAATTTTCTGAGATGTAATCTATGCAGCCTCACTGACACGTTTCTCAAATAAATTACATGAGTCGTCCTTTCAAAAAGAGCAAAGTCTCCTTGGTAACAAGGTCATATACATTTTGAGGCCAGCAGAGAGGCTCTGACAGCTCCAGATTAGTGTTCTCACCAAACAGGCTGCCGACTGACAAAAATAAGCCTGTTCTGACCTTAAGAGTGCTCCTTCATAGACAAACTAACATAATCAGATGCACACTGACAGGCAGGCACACAAACGCACACCGAATACACAACGGTAATGCACCCACAACCAAACATGTCACACACATTATCTGTCATACAAACAGGTAAATGAGCAGTGAAATTTGAAGCACACGTTGGAAAATGCACTAATGTATGTTGTTGCATGAATTCCCCAACAATAAATCATAATAATAACTATATGTAACCCCTTCCTGGCGCTGGAAGTTTGTTATTAGGCTTAGTTACTATTTCAGCCTTAATGTACAGGATCCTGAGTGCTTAGCAGCTGATGTTGAACTGGCTAAATCCCCTTGTTTACATAGGTGGTATTATAACAGGCAAAATTTACAAAGAATAATAATAGCACGGTGCCTCCACTGTGGAACTACTTAACTCAAAACTAATGAGCTATATTTGTATTTCCCCAGTAACAAGAAATGCATGTCTAAGAAGTTAATAACGTCAAATAATGTGAAATTATGCAGGTCAACCAAATAACATATATAACAATAATACATTTAATAATTAACACAACAAATTATACCTTTAACAAAGGCAGCATAGCTGATTGTATCAACAGACAGGTTTAACAGTATTCAAATGTTCAGATTTGTGTGTATGTACAGTCAGTTTGACTAGTTTTCAATGTGCAGTTGTGTGCGTGCGTACAGTTTTAACAGTTTTCAAAGTTCATAATGTTACCAAGCGCTTGGGTCTGTGTCTATTGGTGGGGCCCTTAGTTGGTGCACAAAAAAAACAAATACTCCTTCGATTCATTAATAGGAAAAACAACTCTCTTTGTGCCTCATGGAAAAAGAGTCCTCTTACTCACGAATCCAAGATGCAAAGCAGGTCTGTAGAGTTCACGGTGAAGATGAAGCAGCAGCAGGCGAGATGCAACAGGTGTCCTTCATGTGTCCAGCAACTTCAGCGGCGGGGTCCTTCCTCACAGCAGTAGCAACAGGCTAATTAGCATGCAGGGTCCTCCAGCGAAGTCCTCAGCTCTCCCGATCCTCCTCAGTGAAAGTGGCGGCTGGTGTTTATAACTAACTGCCTCTGATATCAATACGTGCTTAAATGTCCAGGCTTTAGTCCACACCTAAACTTTTTCAAGCTAGTAAATAAACAATAACCGCGGCTAGCGGCTAGCCTAGCTGCACTTCACTTTGAACTTCGGCATAGTGAGACGCTAAACTGCAAGTTTCACGAGACAGAAATCTGCTAAATAATAGTTGTGCCAATACTTAATGTATGCAGGTCTACAACTTTTAATCACCTCGACAATAAACTTGATTTTCGCTGCTGTCGTGCTGTTTTCTTCAACCGCGCATGTAATTTTCTCTGTCTCCGAGGTTGCTCTCACGTCGCGCTGTTTTTACCCACTCGCCAACAAAATCAGTTCTGATTGGCTAAGAGTGCAGCTTTACCGAAAACCCTATTGGCTTACAATATATTACTCAAACACCTTGAAAATACATTGACGGAGTAAACAAAACCGTGGGCATCTTCACCAGTTATACATGTTGAGAAGCACGTGTCTTTTAACTATCTGCATTTTGCAGGTCATTGCATATAAATCCTGAGTTCTATTGAGGCAATTTTATGTAGCTCTCATTTTTAACAACAGTAGAAGCATTTAAAGCAGAAGTAAGCAGTATTTAAAGGCATCATTGAGCAAAAATACCAAACGAACCTAGCCAAAGGTGTTAGAGATTTGAACCAATTGCCACTGATCAGATGGGATGATATAAATTGCAACAAAGCCTAGAGTAAGTGCAGGATGTTCTAGTTCAATGACTTACATGGAGGACTTTCACATGGGCGGCTGGATTTGAATCTTGGGTGGAGCCACAGGTAAATGTTGACTTTTACCTCGGCTATTTTTGCACATCTGCAGTATGTGTTTGTGTGGTGGCAAAGGGCTTAAAACAAAGAGAAGAAAGGGACAAGCTGCAGTAAAAGGGCTGGATAATTTCAAATTCTTGTGTGTTTTCTTTCTGAATTCTGCCTGCTACAGCTTTAAATATAATGAAATTCTTACATGTTAAATGTTCCCCAGTGACTAGAAAATATGTAAATAGCTACAGCAGTTGATTTTTGTGTGTGTGTGTGTGATCTTCTCAAAGGCAGCTACTTGATGATCCATCATTACCTGTCACCCAGAGAATGCTTTGTGAACATTCACAAGAGGCTTCTGATGGTAAAATTATTCAGTAATTTGCAGGAAAAATGCTGTAATTAGAGGAATATTTTGGGGGGAAAAACACATATAATTATGTGTAATATTGAAGTTTTTCATCATCTTGCGACCCCTCACACATCGGAGGAGTCCTGACCTTCCAAATGAGAAATATTGTCCTAGAAAATGTGATTATATTCTATTATTTTATGTTTTTCACCCGCATAACTGAACTAGAAAACTGCAGAACTGAACACGTCTCATGGATGAGAGGTGAAATGTCTTCGAGCAACCTCATTTCTTTTTCTTTTTTTTGTGAAGCTCCTAGAATTAGTATGACCTGAAACAAGTTTTTAAATGTATGCACGCGCACACACACACACACACACACACACACACACACACACACAAATACACACAAGGAATGAATAAGGAAGAGAGCAAAGAGAGAGGGAGACTGCTATTGATTTGACAGCCAGTTAATTCAAGTCTTTTGTTACCTAATAGAGTCTGATCTATCGCCAATCACATCCCTACAGCCGAGCACTAAATGCGATTTGCCCCGAGCGTGTTGATCCTCTTTCACTGAGACACCTGGGAAAAGAAGAAGGCAATAATAAAGAGAGGATTTCTGCAAACAGTGACTCATACTGATGAGACAACTGTTTCAGTTCAAAACTAGGCGGGCTTAGCAAAACGGGATGCACTTCGGTTTGATATTGTTATATCTTTTACTGTGGCACACATTGAAAAAAAACAGGATGAGGTAGTGATACAGACTGTTGCGGGGTAAACTAGGTAGACTTTACTTAAAGATTGCGTTTATTATGTGTGCATTATGTCGCTTAGTAGTCAATACATTGAACAAGAATACTCTATCATCCGATGCCATCCCTGAAATTTGCACTATTAAATGAATTCAGGGTATAATGAGATATATTTCTGAGTTAAATCCAATGATGAAGTTGGTTCTGTGCACTTCTACCAAGCCAAATGTAAAGGCAGCAAACTCACCAGAGTCATCAAGCGATATCCCCAGCAGGCCTAAACACTGCAGCTTTAGCTAAAAATTTTGCCAAGGGACAATTACAAAATACTTGTAAATGCTTAACAATGGTAGTTTGTGTTATATAAGACCCACAATGTCAATAGTGTCGGACAGATGTGTCCCAATTTGGTAAACATTAGACACCATTACTTGTAATCCTACCAGTCCAAGTAGAGACAAAACCTTTGGGTGAACTGGACAAATTTTGTTTGTGTTTATGAGCTACAGGTTTCATTTGTAGAGATTGTGTTGTTTCTTCTAGCAAAACTTGTATATTCTTATTTTAAAGAACCCTTCTTTTGTTTGTTTATACCTTGTTCACATGTCCATGTGGTGTTTTTTATATGCTAGAAGACACCTCAAGGGCAAAATATGCATGGAAGCTGCAATGTGCCACAAAAACAGACCACCAGGGTTTCACGCATAACAAACCTAAGATGATCTTGGTGGGACTTTCTGTATCAATATTCTACTTCTGAAACGGTTTCTGTTTCAAACATTCGTCCATTATCTTCTATACATCTGTTATGTCCCCAAGAACTAGGAGATGAGCAGAGTAACAAATATATAAAGAAAAAACAGGTAGAGGCAGGAAAACTGATCATCTATCCATCCATCCATGCATTTTCTTCCGCTTATCCAGGGTCAGGTCATGGAGGCAGGGCAAGGTTATTTGTATAGCACCCTTCATGTCCAAGACAATTCAAAGTGCTTTACATACAGTGAGGTACAGATAGTTAAACGATAAAGGCAGCACATGAAGCAAGTCATTCCAGACATCCTTCCCCCTGCGAGACTTTTCAGCTCTTCCTGGGTAGTCCAGAGGTGTTCCCAGGACAGACGAGATACATAATCCCTCCAGCAGGTTCTGGGTCCACCCCGGGGTCTCCTCCCAGGCGGGCATGATCGGAAAGCCTCCAAAGGAAGTCTCTCTGGAGGCATCCGAATCAGATGTCCAAACCACCTCAACTGGCTCCTTTTGATGCAAAGGAGCAGCGGCTCCTCTGAGCTCCCTCCGGATGTGCAAGCTTCTCACCATATCTCTAAGACTGAGCCCAGCCACCCTTCGGAGAAAGCTCATTTCGGCCGCTTGTATCCATGATCTCATTTTTTTGGTCTCTACCCAAAGCTCATGCCCATAGGTGAGGGTTGGAACATAGATGGACTGATAAATTGAGAGCTTCGCCTTGTGGCTCAGCTCCGTCTTCACCACGATGGTGAATTCAGTCCTACATGTTTTAAACATGTAGGACTGAATTTTTTCAATATTGGAGCTCACCACTGTATTGCGTATAGTAGTTTCACTTTGCAGAGTTTAAAGGGGAACTTCGTTTTTTTTCAACCTGGGGTCTGTTTTCATATGTCATTTCATACATGTGAGTGATGAAGAAATGAATTTTCAACATAGCTCCAGTATTTAGCCAGGCAGGCAGCTTAGCAGCTCAGCTAGCAGCTCAGCTAGCGAAAAGTATGGGGTAAGAGGCCCCCCGCAACAAAGTCCGCCCTAACGTGCTTTTTTCCCACACTGACCGGCTCAGATAGTCTCAACGAGTGTCCCACAACATACTAGAGATGAGAAGTGAACGAAAACCTCCACATTACCTGGCGATCGCGCTTTGTTGTGGTCTGTATCCAAAGCTCAGGACGCTAGAAAGCAAATCTCGTTCCAAAATCGCGTGATTAGGCACGTTAGGGCGGACTTTGATGCAGGGGGGCCTCTTGCCCCGTACTTTTCGCTAGCTGAGCTGCTAGCTGAGCTGCTAGCTGACTGCCTGGCTAAATACTGGAACTATGTCGAAAATTCATTTCTCCATCACTCACATGTATGAAATGACATGTGAAAACAGACCCCAGGTTGAAAAAAAACGAAGTTCCCCTTTAAGTGAGCTGGTGTGTTTGGGCTGCAGCGAGTGACAGATGGGTGGGTGGGGTAAGAGGCGGGACTTCATAGATCTCTGCATTTTAAATTAAAGGAATTAAGGGATTATTTTCATGGGAAAACATTATAAATATGTTACTTTACTCTCTGAACCCCAAAACCAAGTTGCCAAAATGACATTAGTTTGTCATAGCAAGAAACTGTAACAACAGGAAGAATTGTCAGACTTCAAACTTTCCGATGATCCTTGGACAAATCATCTGTAAAATCCAGTCCTGTCTGTAAACTTGAAATCACGGTATTTTATCTAAATAACTTGATTCTCCATTGTCTAAAAACTTGAAAAAAAACTGTTATGCTACTCGTGACCGAGCTGCAACCTAGAGTTAAGTGACAAAAATTTCAGGTATTTTTTTTATTAACCTAGCCTGAACTGCAGGATGTGAACACAGGAGACAAATGCAGAAACAAATACAAATCTGTAAGTAGCAAAATCAATTTTTTTCTCCAGTATCTGTAACACCTGTGGGTACTTGGAAAGATGATGTACAGATGTTCATGTCTAGCCATGGCTGTGTTGTCCACACAGAGGTGCATTAGTTTATATTACGGTGTAAAAATCCCCCCACAGAGGACATAAATGTGACAGGAGCAAAAAATGCCCCAGGAACTGCTTGGACTTTAATGGATCAATATGCAGAGATGAGTTTTTATGGGTTAAAACAGCAGCCTAAATGAAACTGATATTTTTGTGTGTGTCTTGTGTGGTTTGGTCACTTTTTCCTCTCGATAGATCCAATTTGGGACCAAATAGTAATTGCTATGCAAACTACATTTCTCCATGCAATTTAAATCTTTGTCATTGGCAGGTAAATTATGAATAGGTTCTTGCATGAAACAGCTCTTTTATGTGCATTAAGGTTCACTTTATTATGCAAATATATACAGTAATAGGCAGTAATAGACAGCATAGGCCATCTAATGTGTATATTTTTTGTCTTCTGAAGAAAAGTTGCGACATCAGAATTGAGTGGGGATTAAATGAGCTTTGTGGGGAATTACAAAAGCCAAAGCAAAAAATAATACATTATTAAAACTCTCTGAAGTAGAGTCCCTTTTACACCGACAAAAAGAGTGAGTGGCAGATTATATGAAAGTGCTAATTACTTTAACTTTGAATGATTTTCAAAGCGTTTGCTGACTTTTTTGAGGAATAACACGCGTTTCTTTAATCCCGGCAAGAGCTTATTTGATGCAGGCAGAGATAGAGATCCAGTCAAAACCAAATCAGCCAATAAGCCATAAAGCTGCAGCGCTGCAATCTGATGTTATCCCTGTGCAACCAGTTGAGCGTAAACTTGGCTTTGTGATTCAAATAGGCATTTTCCCCTTCCTTAATCTAAACAGATGGAAGATAAAGGCAGGAACGTGTGCTTGTGAAGTATTTCACAGGGATGCAAACACTCTGAAAGACAATTTTTCTCATTTAAAACTCATTTATTTATTTGATTGTTTTTGTTGTTAAACCTGTAAGACCCAAATACAGGCAAAAAATGAACAAAAATAAATCAGTAAAACCAAACAAATAAATAATAATAATAATAATAATAATAATAATAATATCCATCCATCCATCCTCTATACACCGCTTTATCCTCATTAGGGTCGCGGGGGGTGCTGGAGCCTATCCCAGCTGACTCGGGCGAAGGCAGGGGACACCCAGGACAGGTCGCCAGTCTGTCACAGGGCTACAGACACAGACGAACATAATAATAATATATAAATGCAAATTTTAAAAATGAGCAAAAAACAAATCAGTAAAACCAAAGAAATAGATAATAATAATAGTAATGTGTAAATGCAAATAAATAAAAAAAATGAACAAAAAATAAATGTATTAATAATACAAAAAATAGATAACAATACTGATTATAATAATGATAATAATACATATGATAATTAAATTTAGTGGTTAATTTAGTTTATATATATATATATATATATATATATATATACATACATACATACATACATATATATATATATATATATACATACACTCAAATATAAAAAATGAGCAGAAGTTTATATATACATATGTATAATAGAAAATAATAATAAAAAAAACTCATGAGTTTTTGCAATGGTGGGTTTTACGGGGCTAATCACATTTTGAAAGCTTTTTCAGTAATAATTATAATAAGGGATATCCTTCAATAAAAAGTGCATAGCTTATTTGTTTGTGTGGAAATGTTTTGTGACTAAATATTCTCGTTTTCTGCTTGTCTTTTCCTATGCAGCTGCTTACTTTATCCATTGAACAACTATTGACTATAAAATGTGGTATGTGCAGTGTTTCTGTGGCCTCCAGACATTGATTTCTACTTTTTGGTGACTTCTTGGCCTTTCCTCCAGAGCCATGAGCATCACACAATGAGCATCTATATTCAAATTACAGAGTGCCATAATATTTATTGATCAGAGTAAATCTCACAGGAAAGAAGTCGTAAGCTTTCCTTCACTGCTCTAAATTCTTCTCCACTCCTACACCAAAACACAAAGTGATTTTCAGCACGTCTGTATATTGAAGCTCATGTTTCTATCTGAATAAACATGAGGATCTGAAACTAGTCAATGGACAAAAAATGATAAAACTAACCTCTCTGCCATTTTAAGATCTTTCGATTTTGTGTGTTTGTCGGACAACTAGACATCAATAATTTGCAGATTGGTTGTTAGGAAGACGTGATGAGCCCTTATTTTTTTAAGAAGAAATAAATAAATTGATGAAATAATTAGCATATTAATAGAAAAATTGTTTGCTGCAAGCACAGTTTTTAGAATTTTACAGTGACTGTTTGCAGAGCGGGTTCAACCGTCTGCCTGTCCATCACAGTATCTGTTGGACAGCTCTATCCTGAAGCACTGTTTTTATTATTTACTGTGTTTTTTCTGTGAGTTCACGAGAAGTCATCCTCCAGCCTCTGCTGTCAGCAACATTCAAGTGTTTTGTCTTCCTGAATTGCAAACTGGGAGAAAACGTCACTATCAATGAATCAGAACAATATCACTGTCATCAACAAACTGTGTGAATTGACATTGTCCATCCATCCATCCATCCTCTATACACCGCTCTATCCTCATTAGGGTCACGGGGGGTGCTGGAGTCTATCCCAGCTGACTCGGGCGAAGGCAGGGGACACCCTGGACAGGTCACCAGTCTGTCGCAGGGCTACATACACAGACACACAATCACACTCACATTCACACCTACGGGCAATTTAGAGTAACCAATTAACCTCAGCATATTTTTGGACTGTGGGAGGAAGCCGGAGTACCTGGAGAAAACCCACGCATGCTCAGGGAGAACATGCAAACTCCATGCAGAAAGATCCCAGGCCCACCCCGGGATTCGAACCAGGGATCTTCTTGCTGCAAGGGGAAAGTGCTAACCACTTACCACTGAGCAGCCCGAATTGACATTGCTTTAAATAAAAAAATCTGCACAAATGGTAGAAATTACAGACAACTATGCAGTATTGTTACTCTGTTGCTTTTCTATAGACTCATTCCAGTAAACGGATTGGAGTTTTGTTTAATAGACAAGCCTTGAATATGTGGAATAAAGCGAAGTACAGTATCATTTTTGTATTTGCAGCTAATGAGAAACATGCGTACAGTGAATGTTTCCAATTCCTGAAAGATGTGAACTGGTTGGGTTGTATACAAGCTGCTTCTTAAAGCAGTGTTGTCATAACATGAACCAGATGTATTTTCGGGCTGAATTTCCTGACAAAGAAACACCTCTTTGGCGTACAATCTTTTCTCTCAGTTTGAAGTCGCACAGAAAGAGTGCGTTAAAATACCAGCAATAACAACTACTCTTAATGAGTGAACCCAGCTCAAAACATGGGAGAGTGTATCTGCTTAATAAATTATTACACACTGAATAAAGAAACAACACTGTTTTGAATGATACAAGTGGCTTTGCTCTGTCTGTAACCTATGCAGAGCGCGTCTGGATTGCAAAAGAATTACTTACACCCTTTTGTGGTCCGTCCCCTGGCTGTTTGGGTTTGGATGTGTCCCAGACAAAAGCCTGTCCAAATAAGATCAATGTGTTCGTGCTTCTCTCCTCTGAGTGGGCACTCTCCCACAGCTCCAGAAGCCTGACAAGAGGCACAAATGCGAGTTAGCTCACATGAAGCTCATGTTAGAGAGCAAAAAATCTTCTTTATGTCAAATAATACATCCACGGTATCATAATTCAAAAGGATCTGTGCATAATTCCTTCACATATAATCAGGGTTTAGATTTAACTGATGTATTGGTTCATGTAGAACGCCGTGTCCTTGAGATATGGGTAATTCACTAAATGTATTTTTTATATGTTATTCCTCCGTCTCGTCAAAGTGACATATTCAGGCCGTCAGTACAGTACAAAGTATCGTCTGATACCTTTACAGCGCAGTTAAGACGCTGTGCCTAATTGTATAACAGCTCATTACGACATGGCAAAAAGCTGTGTAATAAGAAACTGGGATAATGATCCATTACAAGAAAGAAGGATCATCAGGGCTTCTAGCACCTAGCAGGGCCTGCTCGATGCTGTGGTTGTAAACATATAATAGCTTAATGGCGGGACAATTTGGAAGCAGCTGGAGGCAAAGCAGCCGAGGCAGCTGTTTCGTTTCAAACCGGCAGAGGAGGGGAAACTGCAACCCACATTAACATACAGCTCACTACGGTGACATGCAAACCCATATGCACATTTATGCAACACACATCACACCGACTGAGGTAGTAAAATACCAAGACTGCTGCTTCAAATGAAAAAGAAGAAGAAGTAGAGACAGTGAAGAATGTCAATTGTGTTCAATTCTGTGGAAATGATGAGCGTCAGCAGAGGTACAGATTCCCAAGAAGAGCTTATTTATTGCACAGTCAAAACAAGAAAACACCATAAAGTTCTTGCAACGAAGCCATCGCATTGTTTGGAGGTTGAGTCTCTGTCTGTCGAAACCGCTGTCATTCATCAAGGATAATAAAACGAGCAACAGAGGAGGCATTTCTATCAATATTAAATCCAAATGCAACAGCACAATGCATGTAGCCGAGCACAGACATGACTTCAGCTCCTGATATTCAAGCTGAGGACAACAAATAGTATTGGAGAAGCCAGACTGTTTTTTCCGGAGGCTTTACAGCAGGAGCTGCAGCACCCTCTACTGGCACCAGCTGCTTTTTTAGGGGTTTGTGGTTCCTGCAACATACCCCAGGTCCACAAGAAAAACCTTCAGTCACATTCTCCTGCCCACAAGCTTAGAAACTATAATTTCGTGGCTTGGGTGAAGTGATTTACTTGGAGAAGATGACTGAGGTTTTCTGCTCCAGCTGATGGCAGCTCCTCAGCATGATTCTGTTTTGTTTGTTGTTGGCCTTTGAAACAATGGGCATTTAAAGTACCGTTTAGCACTCCGTGTGTTACACAGAGCAAGTATGTGTTTGTGTGTTTTACAGGTTAGCTTGAGCTTATCAGAAAACAACCACAGTGAGATAGAAGCTGTCTTTTGTTGTTATGGAGGGTGATTATTAAAGCGGCCGCGGTGCTGTTTTCGAGTGGAGAACCACTTTAGTTCACTCTCAGCTCAAGCACATATTGTGCACAGTGCAGATTTTTTTTGCCACCTGTACAAACACACACACACATGTGCACACATCCACAATTATAACACCTATTTTTAATATTGTGGCTCTTTGGTAGCTCAAAGGGAGAAGATTATTTGTGATCCACACTATTTTTTTTAACTTTAGCATCTTTTAAAGTCCTTGAATGGGATAGTTGAAAACTGTCAACATACTTAAATCCTTCTGACAATCCTACATAATTAGATTAACCCTCCTGTTGTCCTCACATATTGTTTCTTTGTCTGAAAAAAATCCAAAAATTCAGCAAAAAAATCCCCAAATTTCTCAAAATTTGCAAAACCTTCAGGAAGAAAATTTCAATAAGTCCTTAAAAATTTCCCTTAAAAATTTATTTTAAAAGATCCCCCGTATGTGGCAAGATAATTCTTGTAAATATTTTTTAAAAAATGAATAAAAATCTTTCAAAAAAATCCTAAAAATATCTAAAATGATTACATATATATCAGCAAAGCTTTTAATATTTTCTTTAAGAACATTCAGCGAAATTCGCTGGATTTTGGTTGATTTTTTTGTGAATGTTCTTAACAAACATTCTTAACATTTCTTTTAGTCCACCAAAAAATGTTCAAAGATTTCCAAAAATGTTGAAAATGTGGACATCAGAAGTTTCACTGTGAAAATATAAATATATTTTCCACACTTTCAAACTTTAAAAAGGGTCAATTTTGACCCGCAGGACGACACGAGGGTTAAAACTTTGAAATAGTGACACGTGTGCAGCAGAAGTGGAAGCTACACAAGAGTGAAGTCAGCAAAAATCTGAAAACGACATTTTATTCCAACATCTGAAGCTCCAAATCCAACACGCTAAAGGCAGAAGGAGAGACACCTTTCACACAGTGACAGCTTAGTGCTGTGACATGGCAGGAAAATCCCAGAGAATCACTTGACAAGATCTTATTTACACTCTTCTGCTCAACTAGATAAATGCTGGTTACATCCTCGCAATAACAAAAGCACAGAAGATGAGCAAGTAGCGGGGAGAGACGAAGCCTAACAGCTGAACTGCTTCACCTTCAGCAGTAAGTGCACATAAACACTCCTTTCCTACTAGGGCTTTGCTTCTATTTTGCGAGTGATTATGAAAAATATGGTACCGCTTGACCCGTGAATGTGACAAATAGGAAGCAGACTCTCCTTACAGCTGTGAACAATTACAAACAGTGGATGGAATGTTTCTCTGCTGCTGCTCTCAGGAATGTGCATCATGGCCCTTTGTCCTCTGAACAAATTGGGGGAAAAGACTGTTGAAGCCGGTATAATCCATGCATTAGCGTTCCACAGCGGCCATAGTTTACAGTATTCTAACTCAAATCAATCTTGACACCTGTGAAAATCCCAAAACGCCAGAGGGGGGTTTGTTGCATTTTCTATTTTCCGTACTCAATTTAGATTTTAAATGAAAGTAGTTTAGTGTCTCTAAAGCTTGGTTCTTTTTAAGATGAGATGAAATCGCAGATGTGACAAGAAAGAGATGATTCTCTTAAGAAAATGTATGTTTTATGAAAGTAATGAAAATGTAAAGTTTAATTACGAAATACAGTAGCAGGAAATTGTTGCATTTAGGTGTAAGTGCTCAGTGAAGTACGAGCTGGATTAAAACTGCTGAAATGAGAAAGAAGCTCAAATGTCACATACGCTGAAGTGACTTCAGCTGATAGAAATTTGCTCCCAGTCCAAGTGTATAAAAGGAGAGTTGGTGTCAGTCTGTGTGACAACTGAACAGTGAGCGCTTCAACAAAGTTGGAAATGGTGTGACTTTGAACAGCCGAAGAAGCTGTTTTGATGTTGTTGAACACACCTGAGAGCTGAAAGGGCTTGAAGTGTCAGTCAGAGTGAGCAATGAAAGCAGCTGAAATGTCAGTTGACATGTGAACAGTAAAAGCAGTACAGTCCAAGTATCATTGAGCTTCTCATGAAGGAAAATTGTGAAAATGTGTTGCAGCAGATAAACAGTATAGAAGAACTGACACAAATTATACTAAAGTCACCTTAAAAATAGGGCCCAATGCATTGGATCATGTCCAATTTACAATATATGTCATAGAATAATAGTCATTAAAGTGTTTATTCAGATGAAATCATTAAGCAGATTAATACAGTAGTGATAATAAGTACAGTAAATAGACATTATGTGTTTACACCAAATCATGGAGAACTTTTCACATGCTGAAAACATCATTTTAAAACTCCTCAAATATTAATGTGATTTAATAATTTGCATGCCGCCTCACATTCCACTCTGAGCAGCTCCTTTCAATCACTGCAACACAGGGGAGGGGGAAAAAAAGAGGTAAACATCAATACTTAGAAAGTCAAAAGCTTATTAAAATGAAAGTGAATTAGCTTTTAATCAGTGGCAGCTATCAACCCACCAGACTTCTTCTTTACACCTCAGAAAACGTTCTCTTCCGAGGTGTAATTCTCTGCAGGTTTGCGCCGCGCCTTAGCCGTGCAAATTAGGACAGATCCTTTTTTTAAAAAAATCTCCATTCCAACCTGACAAGTTTAAACAAAGCAATTTCAGGCCCAGCTGCACCTGCAGTATTGACATGCCTTGTCAGGGGGCGTCTAGCAGGAAGACAATAATTTGTCCAGTAACACGAGTGAAATGAGCGCAGAGTCTGGAGGCTGTTGGCTGGAGGCAGAGTGACACCTCGTAACAGACTGGATTTATAACGGACACCTCACATTAGGCCCAGTCGCTTCGATCTACCACACATGCTACACGCCAAAATGCATTAACCCACTTTTACTCATTTACAATACGCTGCTGTTACACTAGGAATTAGAGTTGGAAGGTTTTATAGTGTAAAATTGCTTTTATTCTATTATTTTTTTTATTATTACAAATTATATAAAGTGACTGCAGATGTTCACTAGTTCCGTCATTGTCATCAATTCCTATGAAAAGACTAAAAACCAACAATGCATTAGTTTCTTAATACTTTCCATCGTGCACATAGACTCTTTTATCTCTTCTGAAGCTCATTTGTTTTGTTTTCTTGTTAGTTTTTTAATGTAACCTTTATTTAACCAGGAGAAGATCAGGGACCTCTTTTTTAAGGGAGTCCTGGCCAGGATAGGCAGCAGCAAATACCGAGCATGGTTATAAAATTACACAGTTAAAACATAATTAGAATATGAACAGAAAACCAAAAAAAAAAAAAAAATTACAATCAAGTTATGAAAAACAAGTGCATGTTGTGGAATCGGCCTCAAGAACTTGTAGTTCAGCAACATATTCCATGCTAAAGGTGCAGAGTGAACAAAAGCCTCGTTCAGTACACACATATGGAACAAAAACAACAAATGATCTTGTGAACAGAGCGAGTGAAGATGATAACTTTTCTGTGCAAATAGAGAACAAATATAAGATGGTAGTAATCCAAGTATTGCCTTGTATATGAAAGTATACCACTGATGGATCCTTCTGGTGGCTAAAGCAGGCCATCCCACCCAAGAGTAGAACTCGCAGTGGTGTGTTGACACTTTGCAACATGTTTCAACTGAGAATGTAAATCCTTCAAAATCGTCACAAATATTCTACATGTTCTGTTTTTTTTAAAGGTCAGTGTTTTACCTTTCAGTTGGACATTCTAGTATTTTATCTAAACTAAGTCAAATAAAGTAAATGGTGTATTTCATCCCCCTCCCCTGTGATGGTGTGTCATGCTGAGGTGTCCTTGACACAGAGGAAAATCTTATCAGTATCTGGCTCATCAATCGATGTTCGTAGGATAAATTCATGTGCTCCTTTTGTTTCCTTGATGATTCAAATATAGATTTAATATTCCTCCTTCAAAGACAACAAGCCAAGATGAAATGTTTATTACATTTCAGGATTGTGTCTGCTTGAAAAGATCAATTATTGGCACATTTTGAAAGAGGATCAGCTTTCAGTTTGCTCTTCCTTCGCTGGGCCTGAGGGCTGAGGTTGCTAGGCAATGGTGGCTATCTCCGTGGTGACGTGATGCCCCCTGGGTCTGATTCTCACTCATCACCTCCACAGACACATACAGGACACACACACACACACACACACACACACACACACTGTGTATTCCTATCTTTTTGGGGACATACCATTGACTCCCATTCATATCTAACCCTTACCCTAACCCTAACCTTAACGCAGACCAAAACAATGCCTAACCCTAAAGAAATGTTTTTCACTTTCACTTTTTTCAGTAACAACAACATGGCCAAGAAAACACTGTTTCCCCTCATGGGGACCCAAATGAGGTCCCCACAAATGACATTTCTTTTGGTTTTCCTATGGTTGTGAGGACATTAGGTCCCCACAACCCCTATAATTACCCGTCCACACACACACACACACACACACACACACACACACACACACACACACACATGCAATTGTGTTTCCATAGCTTCAGAGGACATTACACTGACTTATATTAATTTCCTAGACTCCTACTTTAACCTAAAAAAATACTTACTCAACCTTAAACGTAACCTCCCCACAACATGAGCAATACCCGGCCACAGCGCCCACACACACTCACTGATGGAGCACCGCTATCCAAACGTCTTTCTCTCGCTCCTCTCTTATCTCGGCCAGGCTGTTGTCACTCACTCATTGATGTGCTGAGAGAGGCTTGAATGGTCCGACCTGATGAGGCTCAGCGGACACCTCGAAAGCCTCTCAGGTGTCGAGGAGAACCAGATGGGTGACAATGAAGAGGCCCTGGGTGCTCAGCACCTCGTCTGCCCACCGCTCAGACAAGCTGTGAACAGAAAACTCTAGAAATCCAGAGCAGAGTAGAGATTTATTTAGAATTTCATGTGGAACTTGAAGGAGAAAAATCCCCTTAAGACACTTAAACATCCCTAAACGACTGCTACTTGTGGAATTCCTCGCTCTCATGAGATCATTTTGTTTGGTTTTGCACATTATGTGCTACTTTAGACATTTTCAGTAAAGCCGCAACTGGAGTCTGACTGATGACTAACAGTGTCGGTCTCTCAGATTTAAGGAGGAACTGTGGAAAATCCAAATCACTAACTAAAACAGTTAGACTAAATAGGGAACACTGAGGTTGAGTTTGTGTCAAAAACCTGTGTTCATCCTCTGGGAACTGTGATTGTACAAAATTTTGTGCCAGTTCATCCAATAAATGTTGAGATATTTCACAGGTGGCGGTCAGCCTCTGGAAACCATGAATGATTGTAAAAAAAATCACAGCAATCCATCCAATAGTTTTTCTATTCTTGCCATATTTAACCCTCGTGTCGTCCTACAGGTCAAAATAGACCCGTTTTAAAGTTTGAAAATGTGGAAAAAATATATGTTTTCACAGTGAAACTTCTGATGTCCACATTTTCAACATTTTTGGGAAATCTTCGAACATTTTTTGGTGGAAAAAAAATGTTAAAAATGTTTCTTAAAGAAAATACAGGAGTTTTCCTGATATATATGTAATCACATTAGATATTTTAAGGATTTTTTTGAAGATTTTTACTCATTTTTTGAAAATATTTATCAGAATTTTCTTGCCAAATTTGGAGGATTTAAAAAAAAAAAATTTCTAAGGAATTAATGGAATTTTCTTCGTGAAGGTTTTGCAAATTTTCAGAAATTTTGGGATTTTTTTTGCTGATTTTTTAAAATTTTTTCAGACAAAGAAACAATATTTTTTGGTTCCCATAAATGAGGACAACAGGAGGATTAAAGTCATGCAGCCAGTGTGGTTAAGAAAAAGAAAAGTAATGCCATTAGAGATAAATAATGCAACCACTGAGCTAAATCTTCCTGAGTTCAGGGTCAAGTAGTCCCAGGATGTTCATCTCACGTCTCAAATTAACCACAGAAAACACACAGAAGCCAAAGCCAAACCAAACCTACAGAAGTGAAGCTACGGTTCACCTCAACAGTGACAGAAATACGCATCTGATCTTTCAGATTACTGGACTGAGATGTCTCTGTTCTGGCAGCATTGATGTGATTCATCATGTGTTTATTTAATGTTCAGACTTTTACTTTCAGGCACAGTTTTCAGAAGAAGACGATCTCAAACCCTTTCAAATACTACATGCCAGTCAGAGTTTCCCTGACTGACAGACTCAATGGCTCTGTTCTACTGGCCCACATACAGTAGAACAGAGAGGTAGCTACAGGACATGGAGCTAAAAGCTAAAAGCACTCCTTCCCACTGATCTGAGTGGCTTACCGTATTTTTCAAGTGCAGAACAAAGTCTGACCTTTTGCATCAGGTTACACTAAGTTGGGCGTCTTCATTGTCATCACTCTGACACACACACACACACACACACACACACACACACACACACACACACACACACACACACACACACACACACACACACACACACACACACACACACACACACACACACATGCAGTGTGTGTACACGGCACCTCCGAGCACAGAAAGGAATCATGTTTTCCATTCCCTGACTCCTGCTCCACTGCAGCTGTATCCATGGGAGCACAAATCAGGTCAGAAAAACATATCAGCACAAGGAAAATCATATCAATTCCAGCGTGAGGAGAAAATGACGGAGTGTGATTTTATTGTGCATCCATAAAGCAATGCATTACGGCGCATTACAATCAGAATAAAGAGCAGGGGGCATGAGTCAGGCCAGTGTTTCTCCATTATGAAATCTGACTAGCATGTATTGTAGTTGTATTGCTTATTCAGAGTTATTTTGACCAGCTAATCTTTATCAGTTCTACATCGTTTCCACACTTAATACACTTTATTTCCTTTTTTGGTGGCAGACAACGGATGTTTAAATTAAAGAAGTCAGCTGTGCATCTTCCATAGCCCTCAAATGCACATATTTATTTGCATGTTCAGGTGTTTATGTAAGGATATGTGCATGTGTGACCATTTGACATTGGGTGTTTTGCATGTTGGATGTATGCAGTGCATTTGCAAGCTGGGAAAAAATGAATTTCCCTTTGGAAAAATAAGGCCCGGCTCTGTATAATTATAGTTCTTAAACTTTAATGCAACATTTTTTGATTTTCCAAAACTATATCTCTTAGCGAGTGTAAGAAGTTCTGTAAAAAAAAAAGTATTTTGCAACTTTTTTCATCCTCCTTTTATTAACTTTAATATTTGCACCACAAAAACACGAGCATGCTGCAATCTGCTTGAATATTCAGCAGCATCTACAGTATTAAAACAGACCGCAGCAAGTCTGGAGCTCGCTGCGGCTCTATGATCTTTCTCTGTACACAAGTCGAGGGCTGGGATTTGTCATGGAGCTGTGAGGCGCAGGCAGAAGAGAGTGCTTACATTTCTCAAGGGGCATATTCCACTAATCCTGACTGCTATCTTGGTACTATTTAAGTAAGAGCATCTACGTACAAGTCGAAAAGTGTTGATTAGCTCGGTTTCAGCTGTGTTTACTGATGCATAAATATTGATGAAGACTCTTTGTGACAAGCTTCATAAAAGTCTCTTATGCTAAATAAAAAAAGGTGCTTCACTGCATCTCGTGTCCTTACAGCGCTGATTACAACAGGAGGGGACGTTATCATCCCGTAATAACTCGTTTCAGAAATGTTCGACAGGCTGAACATGAGTGACCTACTTAAAATATTTTTGTAGCTTAGTCAGATAATTCACTCAGATTCTGCTGGCACAAATATTATATCAAGCTCCAAGACTCCAGGGATGGCAAAGACAATCAATCCAGCAACTATTGGTCGGATGGCTGTGAAATTTTGTGTGCTTGCTCATGGTCCCCAGAGAAATCCTGACTTTCCCTCTCTCACCACTCTGAAGTAGACAAGTTTGGTTTTAAGCAAAATGGCAGCATCATTCGGATAGATGTCAATGAAATTCAGCACAGATGTTGCCAACTTCTAGTTATTATTTGCCAAGAAATTGGGATCAGAGGGGGTGACTATGTGGGTGGAAATGCAGCATCAGAGGAGCAGTATGAGGAGCATATTGGAAGGGGAAAAAAAAGTTCACCTCTGCGAAGCATGGAGTCCCAGAACACAATAGAGCTACAAATGATTCATTTACTAAATATGCCGTCTGTGTCGTTGGAAAAATGTGTGAAGTTTCCTTAGATCTGGCAACCCCGATAAACTCCTGCAAAAATAACAACATTCCCATCGGCCTCATCGGCATTGGTGCCAATCAGCAAATGTCAGGTTGCTCAACTAACACGAAGAATACTGTTTTGTGTTTAGTGCAAATTAATAAATGTCTGCGTGCCAACAAGTCAAGATGATAAATGAGCTAATGACCCCAGTGCGGAATCAAGGAGATTTCTGTGCATGTGTTATTAAGTGATTCACACAGACATCGATGCAGGAAAATACTCCAGATCCCATCGGTCCTATTGATGGCTTTCAGACAGTTTGGACAAACAGGAATAAATTAGAGAGTGGTGAGGAAAGAGGCCACTTTTATTAACAACAAATGGTTCAGTCCTCATCACATCACCATGAGGAGACATTTCTGCAGCCCAGACACTGAAGTATTTTCAGTGCAGCTCCGTCCAAACTACAATCAGGAGGTTTTCTCATGCCATCTTTGCATCCTTCCATGTGATCATTGTCATTGTAAGCAATGCAACATGTTAATGTTAGTGAAAAGAAATATATTATGCTCAAAAGTTGCTGCTACAGTTTTTGAACATCACGACTGGTTGTCTGTCAGACCAATTAAGCCAACATCCCTGCTGCACGGCTTTCCATTTCAAGCATCACTACAGCCAACATGGAGGCCGATGTGGTGGTGTTCTGTTGCCCTGACATGCACTGACAGAGCACAACAACAAAGGCTGAGTTCAGATTTCAGCAGCCATAGTTAGAGATTAACAACTGGACTGTCTATCCCTGCAGATCCCTCACTGGACGCAATTCTCCTGTTGTTGACTGACTTTTGGTTTTCCATTTCACACGCAGCAGAACGCACACAATTGCACCCAAACTCCTCTGTTTATACACTGGCTGTAATCTGCCGAAAGATCTGCTTGCGTCTGGAGACTGCAAGCCCAATTAATGAACAGTCAACCTGACCGAGTACACAAACACACGGATCAGTTTCCATCCATCAAGCCTGCACATTCTGCTATCCATAAAGCATTACAATACAAACTCAGGGTATCCTACGCCTTCACGGCCTTCGTTTTGAATTCAACAGACACAGCTTTTGTCTGTCTCCCCATTGCCAAGTAATCGTCAAGGTTACAACTCTGTGTTAAAGTATAAAGGGTCCATCGCTGTGTCTTTATCTGGCCTTGGATCAGGAGCTGCTTGCCAAAGGGAAAGAGCTGACAAGCACTCCCCTGTGTATGGCAGCTTTGTATTTAGAGATACGTACTTGTTCCCTGTGTCCATCTTCATTGTCGGTTATTTCCTTTATCATGTGTTCATCAGTTTTGTTTGACCCCAGCTTGACAGTCAGTCCTACAGATGTGGGAAAAGATGTAACCTACTACCCAGATTGGAGGCGAGACTGTAAAAAATACCTCAAAATATATATATTCAATGATCATATATGTTATCTATGGCTTACTTTTAGTGTCTCTCCTGCAGAGCTTCTTTCTGGCTGGCTTGCAAACGCCAACTTTTGCGTGCACATGTGAGCAACAGCCCGTACGAGCACGGTTTTTCGCAAGCAAATAACTTCTCCTTTGAAAGGCGCCTCTGAGAACATCTGCATGGGAACATCTGGGAATGGCAGGAAATTCGGCATCTCTCAGCGTGACGTGCAATGAATGTTTTTCAAGCACTTCAGAGGGATGAGCAGAGTACTGAGCCCTGCAACCTCCAAACCCTGACACAATTTATGGAGTCCAGCACCAAGTGGTTCTCATTACCCATGTCATCTAGCAAACAAATTGATGTATTGGCCTCACAGCTGGGCTGCCAAGCTGATTTTTTATTTTTTTTGTCTCCTGGAGTAATTACTGTTATTTTGTGTTTTCGCAATATGTCCACAGCATTGTTCCAGTTGTTGTTAACAATACGCTTGGTGTGATGTGACTTGAATGAAAGCATTGGAGGAGGATTTTCATATCATTAACAGTTGCTACAGTCCACATACTTGTATTATCCCCCTTTCTTTTCCACAAAAAAAATCCCAGAAGCCCTCGTGTGGAATAAAACCACAGGCTGAGACTACTAATAACAGGAATCCCCTACCAGTGTGCGGGGGCATTCCGGTTCCAGTTTAAAAAGCCATCCGCTTTTAACGGTGCTCATCTGGCAGCGAGGAGCTGCGAATTATCCGCCAGGAATTTTTTGGTATAAATTGTGCCGGAGACTGGAGAGATGAACGAACTGCACCTGGCCTGACGCAGCTGTTTCACACACAGCTCTGCAGCTAAGATCAAGAGGCTGGGTTCTGTGTCTAAGGCCTTGAAAATGTCTCGAAGGCAGAAAAAAAAAATCAGAAATAAATGCCTCTTTGGTCAGTGATTTAAAAACCAATGAGCCTAAAATGTTTAATTTGGCCTCTGCAGTACAAGCCAGTGGAAAAGAATAACACGAGGAAATCATTTTTTCTCCCTATATTAAAGAAAAATGGTTCCATTTTAATTTACTGAATATTTCTGAGATTTTGCACCTGATCACCTCTTATAATGACCTCTTGATTCATTTAAATGTTTATTGTGGGTTCCTCAGGACGTTGTTTATGCAAAGAAAAGTATTTAAGGCATTTCTGGTTTCATCGTCTTCACCAAACTGCACAAAAAGCTTCTGCAGCTGAGTCTGTGATCAGTGGACGCATCTTCAAAAAGCATTCTGCAGATAAGAGGCTCATTTTATCAGCTCTGCAGGTGTAATGTTCTGGCACAGTCTGAGAGTCCATACTGAGCCTCCTGTTTATGCCGTGTTGTGCTTCTTCAGGCCAAGCAGGTGTTCGGCTGAGCTGCATCCAGTGATTTAGAGTAGCATGTCCAACCCATTATCCTCTCTTCATCCATGCCTGTCTCAGTGGATTCTCTCTTCCTGCCAGCATTTTACATTGTCCTCTGCAGCTAACAAGGACCCAGCGGACTGTGAGTTTATGCGACTGGATGGTACCAGCAGCTTCACCTCAGAAAAGATACGAAAGTTGTTTTCGAAATTGCAAACAAACAAAAAAAACATACTTTTTTCTTTGCAAAAGTACAAGATAATCATTTTCCTTCCAAAATCATTATCTTTAAAAATATTTATTCCCAATTCTGAACCTCTGTCTCCATATCCTCTTTCAACTATCTTTAAATTGAACTTTTTGGGGATTTCCTGTCTTTTTGGAGCTAAGACAATAACTCACAATTTAGATTTTTATGAAAATATTTTTATTTTAGATTTTACTGTAAAAAAAACAATAAACCTGCGACACTTTGAAATCAAAATATCCTGACAAGAAAACGAGAACGTCAATCCATTTCCTGATGAAGCTTTAATAAACTAAATTAAACTGAACATGATTTAAACTGTCAACAGCCTCCATTCTGTCTCAGTATGTAAACAAAGCTCCCCTCATCCCACCCAATCACATGAGATATCTTTGGAGAGGCCAGGATGTCCTCTGTGGAGCTCATCAGGATTTAATACGGTAGCTCAAATGAGTCAAAAGATATGGATCAAAAACAAACGAACACTACAGAGGGCATGAATGAACGGCCCAGGTCTCAGGAGGATGGTAAAAAGGAACACTAAAATACTATTACATTGTTCAATTACCAAGTGCCATCCTGTTAAATGAATAAATGACATTACCATAGACGCTCTGTAGGGGTGAGAGGTGAGAGGGTGAGGAGGTGGATGAAGAGTAATCGAGGGATCAGCTCAGAGCTAAATCCATCATGACAGTTGATACTCCCCCATCTCTCAGCCAGGGAGGACACAGCTGGTCGAGTCACAGGATTCAAATCCAGTGAATTTACAAGTTGGTTAACAATATTTCCCCCCTACTGTGTTTGACTGATTTGTCTCTTATGCATTATCTTTAGTTAACTACGACAAAACTGAACGGAACCTGTCATTGCTGTAGACTTAAATGTAACATTACTGCGTGATCTCTTCTCTAAACTGAATAGTGCTACGGTGTTAAGTAGTAATAAAAATAGACTTGTAACACTTCTGAGGTTACACATTGTATTGTGCAGCGCCACAGATAGAGAAATTCTAATGGGGTACAACGGAAAAGACGTAGAACGTTAGAAAACATTGACTTAGAATTAAAAGCAACACAATTTTAAAGTTACTTAAAAGATGTTGGCAATTTTGATACGCTACACCTATTTTATGACCGATAATGAATTCCTATTTAGATATTTTCAAATTTTACTAATATCTCTAACAGCCCATGCCGTCTATTTTGAGTTTATGTTGCTGTTTGTAAAGTTTGCTGTAAAACAATATGCAAATTAATATGTTTTCTCAAATATAAAACATACTTCTACGTACTTCTCAATGCAGCCAATATTTTTGTGATTTCTCTGCACCTATTTTTTTATTCATTTTTTTGGTAGAATAAAAAATCACATCGAATGGAAAACTCACCAGTATTCGCTATAATATTAACTAGTTTTCTAATTACTTTTTTTTTAAATTAAGGAGATACAGTAGATTTGACCTGAATCTGCTCTACCCTCTAGCATCATAACAGTAATACTTCGTACTCGCCGTCACCAGTTCCCGCTTAATGAACAGTTGTTTAGTTTCTCTCTATAATATTGAAAGGTCTTAACCTTAAAGTACCCTACGATTACATATGTCAAGATTTAGCACTAAAAAGTACAACTGAATAGAACTCAGTTAAATTGTGTGTCTTGTACGTTAAACATAGTTGCAATTGATTATTTTTTAGGTACAACTACACACTGTTATACAGTCCAACAAAAATGTTCTGCCAAGACTGTGACTATGCCAATAATGAACAGTTTTCTGTTCCAACATTAATGATGTTAGTGTGTTTTGTGTTGAATTTCAGAAGGCATGTGTCTCTATGAGTATCATATTAAATAGCCATTGGGTGTAAAAAATGCACATTTGAACAAATATTATCACTGAAGCCACGCAAAGAATAACAGAATGCCTTATTGATGTTGAAATTAGAGTAAATGATCTGTTCAAAATCTGACCCTCTGAACCCTGAATCTCAAGTTAAGCAGCTGCTGCGTAAGATTATGAAAGATTATCTACACTGATGCAGTTTTTATGTAACAAAGTGTTTTTACGAGCAAAGAGCACATCAGTATTACCGTGTTTAATGTGTGGTTTTGCTAAAAGTGACTCATAACTGGTCCGGCTGACAGACAGATCACTGCCACTCTGGGAAACACTCTGTAACTTTGCCCTCTTCATATATTCTATCTGTCTAGTTTGACTACAAATATCCCTCGAGTGAAGCCCCTCAAGCGTTGGGTGGAATTTAAAACAGGTGCTGCACAATTGGTTCCTCCACAGCGGGGGAGGAAGAAAAACAGCCACCCCTGCAGGAACAGAGCTGACAGAACACCACATTCTCCAGCCAGCTGTGTCATCAGGGATAACACACGGCGTGCATACAACATAGCAAGCATTTCCATCCCACTGACCCACCGCTTTAAAAAAAAAAAAAAACAGTCGAGTATTTTCCTGTTTTCTCTTGTGGATTTGTTTCGATGGCTTTGAGATTTTTGATTTGAGACAAAGATGAGCTGAAAACTAATTAAACAGAGCTCATTTCTTGACACCTTGTGTGTTCTTCAAGTGGCGCTGCAACATCTGGCCTGGATTTATACATTGAAATTCTGGCTGCAGATTCAAAGTCAAGTTCTTTTTTTTTTTAATTGAATCCACTCCGAAGTCTGTGAGACTGAAATGCCTTCTGGCAAGAACCTTCAAATGCATACTCATGTTGCTTTGTCATGTGACCTCTTTCGTGGACTGAAATAGTTTTTCCCCTGTTCTTTTTTTTCTTTCTTTCTCTACTCCTGTGTCAGACTGATGCAGTCTTTTCATGTGGGTGAATAAAAAGTGAAAAGTAACCTCTTTCAGGAGAATGGATTGTCTCGTCAGAAGTTAGCTTGAATTATTTAGAACCGCCGTCGAAAAGAGAGACAGAATAATTTATTTTATCGAAATCTTTTTATAGACTACTTGTGGTTTTGGGTTTTTTTGGTGAATTAGTGAATGCTGCTTCCCTTCCATCAGTCCAGCCCTGACTGTAGCACATACTGGCTACAACACTAAACCTACTGCTGTGTAACAATACACACATTCACGTCCCACAGACAGCAAATTGCTTCTCTCATTCCCCACCACGCCCTGCCTTCCTTCTCAGCCACCTGCAAAACAAACTGCGCTGGAAATTTCACTACAAATTACCCTGTGTCTGCCAAATCCCCCCGGGAGAGAAGGAAATCAAAACCCTGGATCTCCCCGCCCCCCACAGAAACAGACCTGATCCTTCACTCACACGCCAAATATCTTGACTGCATTTCGGTTTATATACTAACAATCATGACACTCATTAAATCTACTTTTTTGAGGGAAATTTAGAGTTTCAGTTTTTGTCCGTGACTGTTCATCAAGTTATTTTGGAGAAGACATTAAAAAACAGAGTACTATCCTCACTAAAAAAGCAGATTTTAATTTTTAAAAAATGTCTGACAGGGAACTGTATCAAACTTTAGTCAAAATCCAACCAGCTCATGCCGCTGTGGGCTTCAAGTCGACATGACATTGTGAAACGAAGCCTCCATACTAAGAAGGAGTGAAAACTGAGACCTGTTTCGCTTCATGGGAAAATCAAAGGAAGGCACATACCTTAGCAGTGAATAATGATCAACACCATAAACCCAACAGGATTTCACATTGTTGGTGCCACAGTGCCTCCTGGTGACGGCTCTGCTCAGCTCCAACCAGAATGTCAGGGAGAAAGGAGAGAGAGAGTGAGTCAATGGCCGATGTGCCGGAGAGATGAGTGTTGAAAGCTCCTTGGAAAAAGGATTAGGACTGTTTATGTTGGCCAAGTGGCCCGCTGCCAGCTGCTCAAGTGTGCAAACTTCTTAAAGCTGCAGAGCTTCGGGTTTGGCCATGAATCTTTTCACTCTATTTACCCTCCTCCCAGACTGTATGGATGGTTGTGCTTTGTTCAGCAGAGAGGCCTCCACTTCAGCCCCCACCTCTGCTGCTGGATTCAGAACCAGCTTTTTCTCTGGGACGGCACCCCCATGACACGCCCATGTAGATTTATCTTCACCTCAAAACACGGAGGAGAAACTCTACTTAATATATTTCAGTGGTATTAAAGAGTGTATCAGCAGTGTGATAAGACTGGGCCTGTGAGCTGGCGGGGGGCCAGAGCTGTGTGGCCTGGAGCTGGATCAGAGCAGAGTTTGTGAGCCGTCGTTATGAGAGGAGGGTCTCAGGTCATGGAATAATAAAAGGCAGCCTCAGCAGCAACACAGCTAAACTCCAACTTTTGTTCTTGAGCCTTATAAAATGCTAATAAAGCTCGTATTTCCCCTCACTCACGGGCTACAGGACTACTGTTTGAAGTGGAGGAGTCCTACATGCATATTCAGTGCTTATGAGGAATTCATCTCTTACATATTCACAAATCTCTTCGGCTGTTTCTGTTCTTTTAAGCTGCAGTTAGAAACGTCTCTCAGGGAGTGTGTTTTTTTTTTTTTTGGCTTGGAGCGTGGGGTACAAATTGTTGCAGGTTCAGGCCCCATTACAGCGAGCATCCACGGGCCACACACTGAATATCTTCTTCGTTTTAAGCTGTGCTGATCTGGTGCGGACTTGCTGCTTTGATTTCTGCACGGAGGGAGAAAGCAAAACACTTTGGAGCTTTAAAATTCAGCTGGATGTGTTACTGAGCCAAGTCATGCTTTATTCCTACTGGAAATTAATTTATGCATTCATTATTCATTTATAAATAAAACTGTTCATATTTAAAGCATTGATTGCCGAGTGAGAAGTGCACAAATGATCTGCTCTTTCACTCATAAAGAATAAATCTTTACCGTTTGCAAATGTTTAGTTTGTGTAATTCTTTAACAAATATTCAAAACTTAATTTTGCATTGCAGATGTTCCTCACAAATTGTATTTTGTATATATTTTTAACCCTTTGATGCGCAGTGTGGGTTAGGAGATACCCATTTTCCATTGGATTTGGGTGACTTTTGACCCATGTTGCGAATCAAACGGTTAAAGTAAATACAAGGAGAAATTGTGTCCAAAATGGCAAACTGACAGAACTCTCTTACATCATTGGGACTGGAAGATTTTATTAGAAACTCCTGACTGAAGGTTTCTCCAGATAGATGTAGCTTCTGATATATAAAGTTGACTAAACTTGAATCATGGAAGAGTTTTCTGAGGTGTAGACTCACAAGCAAACATTCTCTGAGATGTGGAGCTAAACTGAGACTTAAAAAGACTAAAAAAGTCAATCACATCACTCCAGTTTTGAGGTTTTTGCACTGGCTTCCAGTCTCAGTGGATAGACTTCAAAATACTTTTATTAGCTAATAAATCTCTGCATGGTTTAGGGCCCAAGTGTATCACTGACCTCCTACGAGGTCACATGATGTGTCCTATGAACCATCCAGATCGCTCAGGTCCTCTGGTCCAGGTCTGCTCTCTGTCCCCAGAGTCAGAACCAAAAATGGAGAAGCAGCGTTCAGTTTTTATGCTCCACATATCCGGAAAAAACTTTCAGAAAAGTGCAGGTCTGTAGCTTTTAAAGTGATTTTATCTCTGCTCATCTGAGTTTTGATTTATCATAAAATTTCATGTTGATTGTTGCTTAAATGATGCTTTTAATGTCTACTTTTAAATCATCTCTGTAATTAATTTCTTTGCCATTGTAAAGCACTTCGAATTGCTTTGTGCCTGAATTGTGCTATGAAAATAAACTTGCTTTGTCAGTTGTTTGTGGGTCTACTTTGAAAACCTTGTACATCATATGGCTTTAGGTTAAATACTAAAGTACTTACAACATAAAGGTACAAAGAATTCATATTAATTTTCAAATCATCCATCAGCTGGTCATACATAAGACTGACCTCCTCTACTACGTTTGTTTGGATGCTGCCATCTTTTGGCATGTAAGGGTACTGCAATGAATAAATGTGGATTTAAAACAATTTCTAAAATACACTATCCACAACAAATTTAACAGTAATTTTTTGAATATTTGCTGTCAGTACTAAGTAATTGTATCCCCTATGTACTGTGAATTTTTAAATAATTGTGATTAAATGATCTTTGACAAAAAACTCAGTCCTGAAACACCACAGACACATCACCAGGTCAGAATGCTTTATAAACATTCATGCCTATAAGATTTTCAACTTAGAACACGAAGAACAAAAAGACTAACATTTGTCAATTTTACATCCCAAAATGATTTAAAGATTGACTTACAGTTTTGAAAATATCTCAACAAAATATATTGCTTTTTTTCAGTTTCATTCATTCAATGAAAGCATCATTTCCGAGAATGAAAAGTGCACGGCGTTACCCAAATTCACCATCTGCTCGTGGTGGACATGCTTTACAATCTGAGCTTAAGGCACTTAATTAGGCACATAATTCAGGGAGTTCATAGGTGATATTTTAAAATGCATCACTTTTAAGCTTTGTATTTCAAAGACATCCTTAAATGAGCACTGACAACGTACCAAGTATATTGCACAACACTGTTACTGTAAACAGATTCACATGTTTGGCACAGGCAGTCCCAGAAAAAAAGACATGTCACTAAGCAACAAACACAGAAAAAAGCACACTAATAATGCCAAACAGTTTATCTTCACATGGTTTTGGTAACCAGGGAACACAGCTTATCTCCTCTTTTATCAGTTTTTGGCAAAAGTTTGAAGTTTTACTGCTCATGTGAGGAGGTTAAAGTTAAAACTAGTTAATATTTCAACTTCAGTGACGCACATGGCAAACTATAATCTCCCAAACTCTAAAAGGAGTTTTCATATGAAGTCACACTAATATTTCAGGAACTGTATATAACAAAATGTGATTATTTGTTGGTGTCCTAGTATTCTGATATTTCACATCACTTTAAGACAGTCGTCAGTATATCTGCCTCAAGAATCACAGTTATGGTACAATAAAAGGTAAAATTCACTGCTGGTGATTCGGTACACGGTGTTATTGCACTTAGGGTTAAAAGAGTGAGCGATTTGACATCACCATGATTGTCATCTACTTCCAAGATCATAATATCTTAAAGATGACTCCAGTGTTCAAACGTGCACTATCCTGGTTCCCTCTGTACCAATGTTTGCCCCTGTAGCATTAGAAGAGGAGCTGGACGACTGATGAGCAACATCCGTGGGTAAAACTACTCCGTTAGCTTTTGTTTTGAAGTAAATTACATAAAATAATGGCAGGACGATACCTATTAGGAGCATTGCAACTACAGCGTTCCACCATTGGATCCCCCAGTCTGCACCGTGACTCATCAGGCGTTTTCCTCTGAAACCAAACCTCCGTGTTTTCTCAAAGTTATCCAAAGAATCCTCGTCTTGATCAGCTGTGGTCTGAATCAATTTGTCAATATCGTTATCCACCTCCATGAGAAAGTCTGTGACCTCTTGTAGATGAGGCTGGACTCTGGCTCTGTCCTGAGGTTTGGCTGGCGTTGGAGACGAATGTGGCATTTCTTCTCGAGGATCACTCGTGTCTGACAAAGTGTCTGCTAAAAAGCTGTGTTTCTGAACCGGTATTTTGATAGATTTCAGGGCAAACAGATCTTGTTCCTGCATTAGATTGTTCACCCGCTTTATGTCCGCCACCTGTTGAAAGAAATACAAACGTAGTAACACAAATGCATGCACTAATGTCAAAAATTAGTGAAGAATAAACTCAGAAAAACTTCAATAACTGTGAAAGTCTTTACCTTGCAGCCGTATTGCAGCGCAAGCTTGTTGAGATTATCACCATCCACCAACTCCCGCTCCAGCAGCTGGACATTCCTCAGTCTGTCCTGCGTCTGATCCTGTGACGTTCGCGGCCTCATCTCCATGACACTGAGCTCCTCATCGTCTGAGGATACAGAATACTCGTTCGGCCTCCTCTTGAACATGTACACCTGGCCATCTGCGCTGGCGTGAACATCCACGGGGGCCTGGAAAGCCCGCGGACCATGCTCCCCCCTCCACATTATGAAACATCAACCTGGAAATGTCCCAGTGTCAATATTAAAGCAGGGACACAACTAATATTTACACAACTACCACAGAATAATACATTTAACAGCTGAACTTACACAAAGAAAAGGTACACATAGAAAACAAGTTAGAGTATATCCTACATAGCTTATTCTTTTAGCAAAAAATACAAATGCAAAGTGTAGACAAAATTACTAAATTACTAAATATATCGCATATTTAAGAAGATACTGCATTTGCATATTAAATGTAAGATTTCAGAAAACATAATTTATATAGCACTCTTAAGAACAATGTACACAAAGTGCTTTGGCAGTTAAAACATGCAACACAGACAATCAAACAAGATATCTGCAACAAGCCAGAGCAGTCAATTAAAATAAATGGTAAAAAAGATAACAAATTAAACAAATGATTAGCTAAATAAGCAATCACAAGAAACAAAGGAATTAGGCAGTTTTAAAAATTAAAGAATAAGATTGGGGGATAAAGTTAGAAATCAAAAATCAAAGAATTAAAAAAAATTAGAAAGACCACATCACACCAAGGAACCAGGAAGTTAAAAGTACAATAAAACAAGAGAGAACATCTAAAAATAAACAGGACATAATACAGAAAAAAACAAAACTAAGTAAAGCTAAAAGTAAACCTCACATAAATGCAGGTCTCTAAAGTGGGCTTTCAGAAGTGATTTAAAATAAATTACTGACTGCAAGCCTTATCTCCTACAGCATGAAAAACAAAAAAATATTAATGCAAGTAATCAACTGGGGTAATAACTGTTAACTGTAACCCGTAGAAAGTGGTTTGCAATAAACATTTACAAATTTTTACAAAACATATCTTTATAGAATGTTTTCTTAAAATGAGTCATTGTCCATACTCTAAACGAGAGATATCCACTTAACCTTTGCATACAGCATACATTCTAGTTTTAATCATGTAAATGTATATATACTTAAGGTCTTAACAGGAGTTTGTTACATCATTCAAAGCCTGATTTAGATAATATTTTATTCCTAAAATCACTGCGTTGACTAATTTCTGATTTATGGAGTGATGACAGAGACATACATACTCTACATGCAAAAACAAATTTAAAAAAAAAAAAAAAAAAAACGAAAGAGAAACTGACTTCAAGTAATATCCAAATTTGTCATTTTTAGATACCTAATGCTCATTTGCCAAATTAAGTACAAAAAAGAGGAAACTTCCCAAGCTAAAATAAGAGAAAATTCCCAAAGTAAGCAATAAAGTAAGGAAGGTTCATTATGTTATTTATTAGGTTAAAAACTTAACCATGTTCACCTGTACTGTCTAACTTAGTACTTAGTACTCACAGGAGGTAATTATTTTACTTGGCAGCAAACTAATATCTAAGTGCAGCTGCTGTGGTTTTCAGCCAGCAACGACTCGAATTTCATACTCATTAATGTAGTGAATCCAACAGTTATTTTTATCGCTATAACGTGAACCGTTTGAAGACAGGAGGTGTACTTATAAGTTGTTTAGTTTGAGGAAATTTTGTAATCTTGAGCTAAATAAATAACACTGTCTTGACATATTTACAAAGCTCTGTTGTCGGAGCGCACTCGGAGCACTTGAAGGCAGCACTAACTTTAGCTAACATGCTAAGCACGGCTAATGCTAGCAGCTTAGCTTTAGCTCTGACGTTGGGCATGTGTTCACCGACTATCGGCTCCATGACAGACGACAAGTCAGCGACCTGCTTCACTTCAGCTGAAGTTACTGTTACACCGTGTGTAAAACACCGGATGGACTGCTGTTACTTACGGGAAATTCACTTTTACCGACCTTTTAAGCTCAGACTGCGCTGTTTCCATCTAGTTACCTTGTCCAGATGCTTTGTCAACAGTAGCTCAGACGCCGCCTTCCCAAGACAGCGCTCCCAGCTTCACTTGTTAGCACTGGGCAACATGTCTATGAGCATGGACGGTAGCTGCTGCTTAGCCTTCTTCTTCTTCAGCACGATTAACGAATGTTGTATGCAAGAGCGCCGCCTGCTGTTCTGAAACAGCATCATTATAAACTGCAAAAGATGTTTTTTGCTATTTTATGTATTTATAGCCTATGCACATAGATAAATACAATAAGTTATTTCCTCCAAAAGTTATCCTCCAAAAATATCCTTTACTTTTGTGCAATATTTAGTAATATGGCCTGAGTTATATGTGCCTCGAAATGTGTAAATACTGTATATTGACCTTAAATACATCTAATATTTCTATAGATTTTAAAATTAGAAGTGTTTTTTATAGTATTGTGCAGCAGGTTTTTCAGAGTATATACTAACCTTTTAGTAAGTTACTAACCTGCCTGTCTTGTCTGTTTGTTATTTCTGTTGTTATATGTAGTGCAATTTCTCTGGGGATTAATAAAATATCTATCTATCTATCTATCTATCTATCTATCTATCTATCTATCTATCTATCTATCTATCTATCTATCTATCTATCTATCTATCTATCTATCTATCTATCTATCTATCTATCTATCATACCCATTACAAGGTCACAGTTTTAATTCTGAATCCAATCTCTGTTTTGCTGTTTGTGGCCCTAAATCTAGATACATATAAGATGACAGATGGTAAATGTTAAAAGGATAGAATCAAAGGCTTAAAATTGCTGTATTAAGAGAGAAATTATCATGCATAAGTAATAGTCAAGAGGACAAACAGATATAAATATGTGCATTGAAGAAACATACTGAAGCATTATGCAAATGGTGTTCTTTTCTGACAGGTAATACTTGGTGAATTAACAAAATATTAGATGCTGTGTTTGTGTTCTTTATTATTTCTTCATCATTTCAAATTTTCTAAAATCAAACAAACAAAAAAACAGTCAGGTTCTTCATTGAGACGAGCAACTTTAAAAAAAAAAAAAAAAAATCAAGTCCACAAATGCACCAGCATTGTTTTTGAAAGACAGAAAAAAAGAAAAATAAAAAAGCAAAGATTTTTCATTTACTCTTTCACTTCTTCTCACATGGAGTCAGAATGCAGACATAACAGCCCACAGGCTTGAAACTGAGACAGTACTGGTGTTCACAGGTTATTTTATGGCTATTCTTATGTAATTCGGCTGATTGGAAATCTCAAGTTTTGTTTAAATGATTACATGTTTTTAAACTTGTGTGTCTATGATCACAGGTATATTTGCTCTTGATGTTGTTATTGGGGCCTGTATTTTAAAAATGGTCTTTCTAAAGTATTTGTTTTTTGGTGTTTATATGAAGGCAATACTTTTAGAGACGATGCAACTATTGAGAGGTGACACAGTTTGGAATTATTTCACATTTAATTGATAGTGCACAAGGGTGTACTCACTTCTGTTGTATGCTGTAGACAGAATTAAAACTGGAAATGTAAATGATAGTAAAATGTAGATTTCTGGTGCTTTAGAAAAAAAATCATGTTGAGAACCTTCCTTTTTAAAAAAGATATGTAATGGACAATTACAGACTTTTTTTTTTTTTTAAATGACACATTTTCTAAAATGTTATGTTAAAGTATGCAGATTGGGTACTACCTGAAAAACATGCTGTAGTTCGCAGAAATGTCCAATACACAAAGTTTCAAATCAACATCCTAATATGTGCTTTGGACATTTTATTTCCATTAGTCTGAAAGAACATGTTGTTGAAGCTAAATATCCAAAAATCTTAGAATTGATCAGTACACAAGAAACAATGTGCCTGTAGGGTCTTTCCTTAGGAATGAAATATTGATAGCATAATGCATGAAGGGGATGTTTTGTTTGGGATAACTCACATGAGAATATCCACATACTAAATTATTAAGTAGATCTCTTTAATGTATCAGAGGTTAAAAATAAAAACAAGGAAAATTAGGTTGTGGCCCCTTTAGCTTCTCCATAGAAATAGCTAAGAGTGATTATAACCTCAAAAATAACAGTGACCAAATGTCTATTTTACAGTGAAGTGAGGAAACTGGCATTTTCAGATTGTAGAATTAAACAAGAGACATGAACACCTTTGCAAAGAATATTAAAAAAAATGTACAACTAAGAAGTAGTTCAAAAGTGGATAGACAGAATATCGATGCAATCCATGGGAATACAGTCAGATTCATCTTAAAAGTCAAGAAAAAGTTAAATTTTGCTGATATTTAATATTGTTTTTGTCTCATCAAATTAAAGTCCTATTTTGAAGGTATGTCAAAGTTTTTATAGGTGTAACACCTAAGCAAAATACTCCATACGTGCCTCAGTACAATGTTTTTTTTATTCAAAAAGTACTAGCTCTGCACTAAAAATGCACACAAATAATACATTATAGCAAGTTTCATTAGATTATAGTGCTTAGTTTTGTTCACTACAGACTTAAAAATGAAAAACTTACAGAAAAATTCCACTTAAAGTCTTTAACATGAGCAAAGCGCTTCTCTGTTTCTGACAACTGTTGGTAGAAAGATATCATTACATCTCATCTAAGTCAGTGAACCACAGCGGTCATTTTTCCTCCTCTTGTTGTTAGAAAGTGAATATTGGTTTGCATGTCTGCAGGACCAAAGAGGTTTCAGGGGTCAGAATGGAGGCAGTGCTTGCTTTGACCACTAGATGGGTCTATTGATCTTTCATGTCTCTGGCTGGATGAGCTGCTTTCTTTTTATCAGAGGGTTGGTGGTGGATGAGATCAGCTCTTTTGTCTGACCCAGCCTACCTTAACCCAAGCAACCAATCCACCAATCTGCCCTGACCTTAACCACCAATCACAGCAGAGCGCCCTGCATCCCTCTGGTTGATACAATCTGGGCCTTAACAGGTGAACATGGCTTTGAGGACAATATGGCACGAGGCAAAGCATTGCTTTTTTTGTTTACTAATCTGAAGCAGGAGAAAAACATGTCTGTGACAGTGGAAGTGGTTAGCACTTTCGCCTTGCAGCAAGAAGATCCCCGGTTCAAATCCCGGGGTGGGCCTGGGATCTTTCTGCATGGAGTTTGCATGTTCTCTATGTGTATGCGTGGGTTTTCTCCGGGCACTCCGGCTTCCTCCCACAGTCCAAAAATATGCTGAGGTTAATTGATAACTCTAAATTGCTCGTAGGTGTGAATGTGTGTGTGATTGTTCATCTGTATATGTATATGTAGCCCTGAGACAGACTGGCGACCTGTCCAGGGTATCCCCTGCCTTCGCCCGAGTCAGCTGAGATAGGCTCCAGCTCCCCAGCGACCCTAGTGAGGATAAAGCGGTGTATAGAGAATGGATGGATGGACTACATGACTGGTGCATACATATAGTAGCCTAAGCCAGAACCTGTTTCATCACACTGTTGTGGTAGCCTTTGTTAACAAAGTCTGTAAAGGAGGATATTTAAACAGAATTTAATTGGTCATTGCTGCCATGATCTTGTTCAAGCAAAATTGTTGGGCTTCACTCTATAATACAATATTTTAAAGTCTCGATCTTATTATGAGAAGTGCCCTTATGTTATCAGTTGGTGGTATAGTCTATTAATTTTAACATTGCGGATTAAGTATTTGCTGTTCCAACATGTTCCTGTGACAGACTGGCGACCTGTCCAGGGTGTCCCCTGCCTTTGCCCGAGTCAGCTGAGATACGCTCCAGCACCCCCCATGACCCTAGTGAGGATAAGGCGGTGTATAGAGAACAGATGGATGGATGGATGTTCCAACATAACATCTCTACAACACAATGTATGTAACTAAACAGCTACATACGATTTTATTGGAAATGATAATGGGCAGATGGAGAGTGGGGTCATGTGCCAGAAATTACAAGTCAGTAACAAGTGTTTGAGCAAACAAATGCAGTAGTAATGTACGTTATAATTTTTTGAATATTTTTTGATAATGTAGATGTCAGGCCTGGTCGGACCCCCTGGCGGTCCGGTATCTGTTGTAAGTCCAACAAGTTTGTCCCAGGGCAGTTTCATGTCGGTTACACTTGGACATACGTTTTCAAAAATGTCTTTTCCTGTCGTTGTCCCGTGCATCGATTTAATGTCCAATATTTCCTCTGTAACGCTCAAATCGGAGTCCACTCCACGGATGAAGACAGCTAGCTGTGCAGTGTCCGTCATGTCAGTACTTTCATCAACAGCAAGAGAGTATGCAATAAACTCTTTGCTTCTTTCAATCAACCATGTTCTTAAATCAGTGGCCATCTGACAAACCCGATCAGCAACTGTATTTCTACTCAGGCTTATATTTGCCAACATCTGCTTTTTGTCTGGACACCTTCAGCATACAGTTCTTCAGAAACTCTCCCTCGGTAAATGGCCTGGTTTGGCTATCTCTTCTGCCACAATAAAGCTTGCTTTCACAGCAGCTTCACTTTGTGTTTTTGTTCTGGTGAAAAATGTCTGCTGAGATGTCAGATTCTTCTTTAACTCCTCTACTTTCTGTAGCTTCTGGTCTGCATGCAAGTTTTTCAGCTTGTCCTGATGTTTTGTCTCAAAGTGCCATCTTACATTAAATTCCTTAATTATAGCCACATTAGCTCCACAAATAAGACACTCGGTTTTACCGGCAATGTCAACATACATAAATTCAGAGTACATAAACTTCAGAGTATCATGGCCAGGGGAGGTGTCAAGGTCCCATAACCTATCAACAGGGGTCCCTCAGGGGCCAGTGCTTGGTCCCTTACTCTTCTCTCTGTACACCACCTCACTTGGTGCAGTGATCCGCTCCCATGGCTTCTGACTCAACAGGCCACACAACTTCTGGTTCAGGCTCTTGTGATGTCACGCATTGACTACTGCAACTCTCTTCTGGCAGGTCTCCCTGCATGTACAGTCAAACCTTGATCCAGAATGCAGCAGCACGTTTGGTCTTCAACCAGCCCAAAAGAGCTCATGTCACTCCCCTTTTCATCTCCCTTCACTGGCTTCCAGTTGCAGCCAGAATCAAACTCAAAACTCTCCTCCTGGCTTACAAAACATTTACAAGAATGGCCCCAGCCTACCTGGATTCCCTGATCCAGTTCTACTCCCCTTCACGCCCGCTTCGCTCTGCATGTGAGAGACGCCTGGTGCTTCCAGCCCAGCACGGCTCGAAATCTCTAGCCAGACTCTTCTCCTCTGTTGTTCCCAGACGGTGGAACAAACTACCAAACTCTGTGCGTTCTGCTGAGCCCCTTTCTACTTTTAAGAGACAATTGAAGACTCAGTTGTTCAGAGAACACCTAGGCACTTAATCCGACTCCACCTTAGGGGTAGAATAAGTCAGGTGGTCCAGAAACCAGCACTTTTTAGCACTGACAAAGTTGAAAAAACCCCCCAAAAAAACAAAAAAAAGAGAGGGGGGGTGGTTGGCAGTTCTTCTGCAACTTGATGGCAACACCTTTGACCAATCGCACTTGAAGCACTTTTGCACTTACTACAGGTTTTTCCTTATGTCAGAATTCTTGCTTGTCTTGTACGTCGCTTTGGAGAAAAGCATCTGCTAAATGAAATTGTAGAATTGTAGAAACTCAGCCTCCCATCGCTTTGAAAGGCTCTGTTTTCAGAATCAACTTTTCTTTTCACCATTGTTAAGGGCTAGCTTTGACGTTACAATGGGGTTGCAGACAATAACAGATGGCAATCCCAGGTAACCTATCATTCGGCAAGGCAGCTGTTGCGCTGCATTATGGGATCTGTAGTTTGTGTTATCAGCGCTTCATAACGTCGGGTCATTAATAACAATAATAAATCAATGTAACATGATCTCGCGGCCGGATATAATTGTATTACCGGCCGGATGTGGCCCGCGGGCCTTGAGTTTGACACATGTGCCCTAAACAGTGACATTAACCGTGGCATCTCACCCAAACAGCGGTAAAAGTACTGGCATTAACCGTGGCATCCCCTAAACAGTGGCATCCCCTAAACAGTGGCATTAACCGTGGCATCTGGCGGTGCCACAAAAAGTGTCACTGCTAGCTGCCAGTGCCACAAATCGGACCTGCTGTCTCTCAGAAGAAGGAGAAGGAGAAGGGGGGCTGACCTGTCAAACACCTGCAGACGCGTGGCGGTTAGCAAAACGGAGCGTCCATTACAGCTCACAGCACGATGAGCGGTAAGTAAACTATGACATAACTAAAGCTAACAAGGTGGCACATTGTCATACAACCACGAATTTTTCATATAAAACCATAAATTGTTTCCTAAACTTGAAATATATCAACGCGGAGCAGAGGTATAGCTTCATAGCTAGCTTAAAACTGAGCTAGCTAAAACGTAGTCTGGAGAAACGCTAGCCAAACAATTGTTGCTGTTCGCACAAAACTAGCTTACTGTAAAACCTTTAAAACATTTGGCTAGCATTAGTTCCTTAATAGACGTTATGTCTCCTGACTTTTACACAGTAAAACCCCTGTGGTGTGTTTAAATGAGTGAGCCTTTTAGGTGATTGCAATGCATTCAGATATGCTAGTTGAAAGTTTCTTGTATAAAGTCATTTTTATGCTCTTGTAATTCAATTTAATGCTGAATATCTGTAGATGTCGTGTCTGACAAATTAATTTTCATAGCGTTTTTGCTGACGTAGTTGCATAACATTGTTCTGTACATTAACCAGCAATAAGTTTAGGTAAATAGAAGCTCAACGTTCAACAGCTAAACGGCTCTACCTGCAGGGTGCTAAAGACTTTGTTCATGTAAAAGTCAGGAGACATGGCGCCCAAGAAAAATACTACTAGCCAAACCTTTCAGAGGTTTTATAATGAGGTGTTATTATATGTTGGACTCCCAGCTTTTTGGCTAGCGTTCCTCCATACTTGGCTTTAACTGGCTCAATTAGAGGATCTACTTGGCGTTGATGTAATTACAGTTTATGTTGGCCTGCAGCTACCAATTATTTCCACTGGTTAATCTGTACATTATTATCTCAACCAGTAGCTGGTCAGAAAATAGTGAACATTATAGATCAGTGTTTTCCAAAGACTGAGATAATTTCCTCAAATGTCTTTTTTTATCCACAACCTAAACACATTTAGAAAAAAAATATAAAATATGCAGATTTGTGAAGCTAGAATCAGAGATTTGGATGCAGTTTTCTTAAAAGAAACAACAACAAAATGGAGAACTCCACTGATTTGATTCCTCTCAGTGTAGTTGCAGTGCTGTAACTGGTAATTCATATTCAGCGCAAGAACTGAATTCATAGTATTTCTGTAACTGGAGTATAACAGATTTGTTTCAATGCAGGCATCAAACTGTCAGATGGAGAATGACAGTGAACCAAGAGCAGAAGAGGATTAGGTAAGTTGGGCACTTTCAAATCACTCCAGGCGATGCTTCAGAGTAATGCAATGTCCTGTTAACATTGTACTTGTCCATATTGTAGAGCCTTTCTTAATTGTTTCAGAATATTTTTTTTCCTGTTCCAAGTGACTGGGTATGATTGCCTTTTGATACCATGAACCTAAAATGATATTTGTGAAATGTGTCGCTAGGGACAGAATTAAGTCCATGAAGTCAATAGATCATTGTTTTGAAACCAAACACATCTCTTATGTTGCACTCTGTTGTTCCTGTCTGCACATGTGTTTTGCAGAATGATGGTGTAGATTCTAAGAACTGTGATTGGGCAGCTTGAGCAGCTTTTGTTTTCTCCTGTAGTTTGATAGAGTTCGAAATTGTTTATAGTAAAGAGGTTAGTGATCTGCTTTTTAGAGACATACTTGCTACTTGCCATGATCTCTGTTCCCTTGCAGTCAATGAAAGTCTGTAAACACAATTCATTTGGTTGAATGATTTCAGTTGTTCCATGTTCAAGACAAAACATTCCCATAGCGAGTGGTGGCATGTAAACGTAACTTCTTTCCAGTGAATACTTAAGACACAGTTTTGCCTGATAATACACCCCATTGTGTTTGTGGTTGAATAACTGACTGTGAACAAGTGTAATTATATCATTGTCTTTCCTCCTTCCAAGTGTTGTGCTAAGTGACAACTGTTTCCATTGGCTGGAGAGACCATTTACCAATCAAAGCGTTGTTACTGGGATTTACAATTGGAAGAGCATCTTTTTATATATTTTTAAAGCTTGTTGCATCCAAAATGCTGATAGGCATGGATGAGTTTGAAGCAGCACAAGAAGTCAATTTACAAACATAGCTGAATATATTTTAAAAATCATGGAAACTGCTAATAGTATCTGGTAATGAAGCTTCTGTGTCAACTGAAATGATCCTATATGCACAGATTTATCACATGCTAGTAGTTTCTTATTGCAAAAAGAAGAAATAAAAAATGGCTCTCTGATAAACATAACAACTGCTGGTTTAAGGAATACAACAGGATTATGATGCCAAGAAGAGTTGAAATTGATAGGTAGTAAAATCAATCTACATAATAAACAGAAATGAAAAATTTGCAGGTTTAGCAGGGCATTTATTACTATACTACATTTATTTATCTATTTATTATTGGTATAATTATTACAGCTGGAGTGCACTCCAGTGTGATGTTTTCTGTCTGAATGATTGTTCTTGTCTTTACTCCATGAAAGTAGTGCCATCAGTCTTACTAATTAAACCATGTAACATTTATACATCATTTTCATCATGACAAGTGCTCACTCCATTTAGTTGCAGCCCCCACAATCAGAGGAGAAATCAGGTCTGGGATCTTGGTCTGACCTGATGTTTGGCCCAGATTATCTGGTAATGTGAAGCTTTTACTGATCTACACTTAAACCTTCTGAGCTGCTCAAAGACTCATCTGGGCAGCCTCAATAACATCAAGAATGTTTCATATTATTCGGGCTGGGCACGATTATCATGTTGCCAAACAAACATTCTAACCTTCTGTTAGCTACAGATATTAAAACTTATAGCTTACATCTAACCTGCAGTTCTTGCTGAAGAATAAACAGCCACTGTTGACTACGTTGTCCCAACCATTTTCTAATCCAAACCCCTTTAGCTGTCGGCTTTGTTTTTCTCTCGGTGCAGACTGTCAATAGCATTGCAAAAAGTTGTTGCATCACTGCATTTTATTTTTTTACATTATGTGAGGTAACTACTAGGGCTGGCCCGAATAGTGGTTTCTGGCCTCCGAATATTAGGGCCCTATTAAAGACGAATATCCGAATATTCGTTCCGCCCCGAAAACGTCCGACGGGGGTGGGGTGGGGGTGGGGGGGCGGCGCGGTGCAGCGGCGGAGGTGCGGTAGTGGCGGCGGGGGGTGGGGTGGGGTGAATATTCGGATACCAAATTAATATCCGGATAGTGCCGTAGCGAACGAATATCCGGATATTCGGGTACAGCCCAAGTAACTACTGATAACCTTAAAAATATCCTATAGCGTGTGATTTGCCATCATTTTCAAATCTGGGATTTTATGCATGTCGGAGATTAGAGAGAAGAGAAGTTGTTCCTTATGTGTGTGATGGAAGCAATCTGTTAGGATTTTAAAATTTCTGTTGTGTGTCATGCCTTCTGTGTATGTCTGAACGAAGCTGTAAAGAACATTGATGTAGAAATGACCTATGTCTAAATGACATATTGCTGCCACTTTAAACTGATTGATGAAGCCAGCAATGCTGCTTATTCCTTGTCTGAAAGGGGCTTAATAGTGACAGCAGTGTGTAGAAACTAAACGGACAGATTCCTGTGACGTGAAAATGAAGGGTTAGGTGTTAAGTGTTTATGATTAGGAAAAACTGTAAGATTCTTGGCTTTCGTGACTAAGATCAATGTGTTTTAATGCACCAGAAAAAACCTTTGTTGCTCCGTCAAGGATACAGCCTAGTTCTTACTTTTGGTGGTTATAGCGTTGATTTTTTATGCATTTTATGTTATTTTTAGTCATACAGGGCTCAGCTACAAGCAAGACGGGTTAAACATGAAGTTAATAGCAGTCATGCATATTCTAGTGTTTCTTTCCACATATCCATTCCCATTCAGCTGGAAACCCCAGATGACCTCCAGTTGACTTTTTAACAAGACAGCATAGTCAACTCTAAAGGAAATCTGAGTTTGTATTTAAGAATGTAAACCAGTGTGCTAATTAAATGAACCCCTCAATAGTGACTGATATTGTGTGCATACTGTTGGCCCCTTTTAACCGTGATTGCTGAGGAACTGTCTTTGTTATTTTATGGTCTGCCAGCGCAACCTCTGGATCGCATTAATGTGAACCTTGCTGTTGACTCCATTGTCTCATGAAGTCAACCTTTGCACTTGAAAAAGCTGAATGATGCTAAAGTTAATGTTGCCTTAGAGGGAATCATCATATCATTTACATTGCATTCAGATTCAGGGTGTAACGCTGAACGATGATCAACGGAGCGGCATGATGTCCCATATTTCAGGGCCACTGAGCAGCTTGTCCAACTGACAGAGAGAGAGAGGGAAAGCGAGGGGGTGAAGTGGAAAGAAGAGGGAGAGGGGTGAAAGGGAGGTAAGCAGGGACAGAGGAGTGGGGATAAAACCATGTACACTGCACATGTTGCCCGCAGAACTCCAGAAAGGGCTTTGCTTTAAATGATTCAGAGCAAAGATTAAATATTTATTGAGGTGAAACATTCATGTATGCCACATCTATGAACTCATTGCTGTATGGCTACATTATATCACGCTCCAGTATTGAGTCAAAAGTTTTTTTTTTTTTTCAGCGTTTGGTCATTTGTGAGAGATTTTCACCTTTTTTTTTTTTTTTTTACTAAAGCCAAAGGGCCAAACCTTTGCTCTAAAAACATAACAAACAAAAACACCAAAATTAATGTTGATTTTACAATAAAAGTCCTAACCAATAAAAAACTAGCTTGAAATGTACAAGGTGTCACATGTTCATTTATCTTTTTTTGATGCAGCTTTTTAAATGCTACGTTTGAAATTGTAGCTGCATTTTTGATTAATTAGTCTGGCTGCTGATTTAAATAAAATGCCTCATTAAGAAAAATATTTGCCGAATGTCTGTATGATTTAGATTGAAAGTAGTGTGAGGAGTTGAATTTTAGAACCTCATTTTTTGTGTGATTTTTTTTTCAAAAGTCAGTTCATATAGTGTTGAAAACAAGTGAAGTTTATGTACATGCACGTGCAGACAAATATTTCATGTCAGCTTTAGCACACAGTGGTATTTTTGGTCATTGTTGTTGAATTGTTGACACACGGCTAATTACGCCCAGTTGTTAAAACCATTCAATTATTTGTCTCTTAAAAAAGTAGAGAGAGAGATTTTTGGTTTTGTCTGCAGGGTGGATGCTGAGATGAACCACAGGTACCTGGAGGTTTGTCTCCGATACCCGCGGGGGTCCTGCTGCAGTCGGTGCGGGGAAACCAAATTGAATCCTTATGGCTCGGGGTCATGGCAACAGTTCAGATGTTTATTGATTAAATGTCAACTACCCAGGTGAACGTGATTCACAACTCACAGGGGCCTAAATCAACAATCCATCACCAGTAGAGCAACATTCAAACCTACACATCACCGCTGAGTGTTGAGATCTTTTATTGTAATATAATTCTACAGCGTTGTAAGACGGGTGAAGAGCTTTGTGCTGGAATATCGGAGTTGGCAATAATCTTGATTTTAGTTCTCCAAGTTCTGAAAAGGCTCAGTTAGGTTGATACACGAATGAATTTGTGGTAGAGCTGTTATTTTAATGAATGTTGTAGTATGTTTCATGAACCAATGGAGAGCAAACACGGCCGCCTATAAAGCAAGCATCGTTGCATATTCTAATGGTGTGCTGCTGTGGTACAATTTCAGGCAATGAAGGCCCTCATCCAGAGGACTGGGGGGAGCAATTTGCTGGTAGGTGTAGTGGAATTGTAGTGGGGTATATTAATTTGGATTCCAGACCCTAAGGGTGACCCTTCACATGAGACAGAGCTCTGGCAGTCCTGGTCTTCATGCAAGCCATGAGCGTACAGTGACACATAACCTTGCCCTGTCACCACCCTCACCAATGTGTCAGCTAACGTTACTGTGATTGACGTTGAGCCAGCACTGCAGTCCTATGAGATCTGAGGCTCTGTATAACCTCGCCCTAGCTGCGTACCAGGGCTAGGACATTTGGGGCATGGTGCTGGATCATGATGCCATCTGTGTTTGTAGCTTGTACTTCTGTTAAACAAGGGCACAAGCTTTTGTAACCTTTTGTTAAACTGTGAGCTCTCTTTGTCGTGCTATCTCTGCCAAAATGGTTTTGTGAAGCATCACGCCGTTATATTTCTGAAGACGTGCTTTGACAGAAGAATAACATGTTAACAGAATAACTAAAAGGGAGGGAATATTTTTTGAAATGAAGCTAATCAAAATAAATAGTCTTATAATTAGTTAAAAGATCCTATAAATGAGACAAGTGCTAGTAAATGTTTACATTAGGGGTGAGTATGAAGTTTATTATTGCAGTGAAATCTGCTGTTGAAGTGGTAATATAATGCAAAATACATCAGTAATGATGCTGTTTGTTTTTAGCAGCAGGACAAGTTTAGTTTGGTTGTAATTTGTAACTTTTTAGCATTTGTATTTATCAGTTAATCACGTAGATGCTAGACTGCACCGTACTATGTCATTTTTTGTTCTTTGCCACCACTGCACTGCGGGAAAAGCAGCTTTGCCCTGGTCCCCTTCAATGCACATCTGGGGTTTTTGTTTATTTTATAGGTATGAGAGTAAGATAATTCTTTTATCTATGTGTTTTGTTATTAATTAATGTGTTTTTTTTTGTAGTGTCAAGGTTGAAATTGATGTCTTTGTATCTTGATAAACATAGACAAAAGTGGTTTAATTACAATTAAGTTGGCTAAATTCAAATAAACCTTTCTTCTCATGGCCTTTATTAAAAATCAGTCTTTTAAAATTATCAATAATTATGAATTATGTTGCCTGAAATAAAGCGTTTTAATGTGATAGACGTTCCAGCTATATAGCCCAGCCTTAGGCGATATGTTAATTAGTTATGTTAATTAGTTTTGTTAATTTTTCAGCTGGCCACTGGCATTCCAAAACTGGCTATTGTAAATATATTGACAGAGGTGCGCAACACTATTTTGAGAATCCAGTGGCATCAGATCCATGTTTCCCCTACATTGATTTATTTGTCCAGCCTGCCAGAGTATTAACACTGACCGCCACACATTGATTTTCTATTTTTTTATGATTTAAAATGGGTAAAATCTTACTTCATTGCAGAGCTGCAACCTGCTCTGTCTTCCAGTCTCACAAACACATCAGCAACAATCCTGCTTGTGAGTAACCTTTTCCTCTTCATGTACCCTCTGAATTAAAACCATACATGATAGCAATGATTGTTGTAGACTTTCCCCAGCAGAATGGAATCAAAGCACACAAATGGTTGGCATTATAAGTGGCTCTGCACAAATTTGTCAAACAGAGATGCATTCAAGTTAACTCTGATAAGTTGGTCTATTGATGCAAAATATCATGTAACCTTTCCAGATCTGTAATTCTTATTTGTGACATGATCTTTACAAGTGTATTTATTCAGCCAGGCTTGTAGCTGATAACTGGCCTTTACTGTCTGGACTAATTCTGGCAGTAATGTGGCGAGTACATCACAATATTACATGAATAGGACTTTATTGCGCTTTCTAGGGTGCCAAACATGGTACACAAACTGTACCATACTCAACTATGGGCCTATCTAGACACTGATAGTAATTAATTCACCTCTGCTATGTGCCTCACAGCGGCTTTAACTTTGTGCTCCTAGCTCATTTCTCACATGCAACTCCATCTGCCAGTTAGACTTTTACAATAGTTTTTCTACCGAGTTGAATTCTGGAAGAGGCAGGCCATTAATTTGAAAAAACAAACAAAGCAGTCTACTGCTGATGAATTCATCCAGTCCCTGATAGCTGTTAAATTTGTCCAGCCGCCCTACTCTACTCTCCCAAGTTAAGTCAATTATGTGTCCGGTGACTATTTGAATGAGTTACCAGCACAGGAATCCTGGTCATGAGGCATTGCAGCTACGAATCCCAGTGACTTGCCAAAGTAGGTATTTGGATTGGTATGGAATGTAATGGGATGCCAAAAAAGGCACTTGAATGATCAAATGTAGGAATGCAAGCGACAGGACTTCTCATTTGGCCCTGCTGGCCTCCGTTCCACTAGCCCTCTGCTAGCATCGTATAGGGAAAAACTGTGGCCCTTCAGCTGAAATGACAGCTGTAGGTTGCTGGTCTGGTCCCACTTGCATATTCTGAACTCACTCGTGAACTGTCCAACACAGCCATCAGTAGTTAATGGAAATGGAGCTTCAATAGGAAATGCTGGAAGTCATTAATGACTAGACTAAGTGCTGATTTTTTTGCTGGGATAGACAGTTATTGAGGAAAATCTAAATCATACCTCTGAGATATCTTTTATTACACCTCAAAGCATATACCCTGAAGGAAAGCGGTGAAGCTAAAAGGCTTCATGTACTGGCCATGTTGGAACAAACTCTCCCTACTGAGATGGGACTGTCTTGTAACTTGCTTTGATCCAATTCATTGTCATTTCAACGTGCCGTTTGAGCATCACTTACCTTTGCTGTGATTGTTTCATAGGGAATGGGCGTTTCCTTGTGACCCAGGTATTTTAATAATTTATGCCAGCTGTGTTCAGGCAATGCATTCTCATTTTATGTCATAGTTTACCAGCCAGAAAATTTCCTACCATTAAATCTTTACTGACGATGGGGACACCGAGATGCATTGAAATATTGATTATTGTAAAGAAGACTGTACTTCCTACATGCTAATGTAACAACAGCATGAAATGAATACAATCTACAAAGTGCCATGGATCTGATGGAGACACAGAAGAGCAAACAATGGCAGTGATGTATTAATAATTAGTGTAGGATTGCGATAAAAAAAGTCTTTGTAATTAATTGCCAATTAGTGGCATTTTTGTCAAATAGGCAGTATTTTGACACAATAAAGCAAAGATTTTCAAAATTCAAATACGCTTTGGTTGATGACTGATCTATGAATAGACATATATGTGAGCTAAACAACAAAAATGTTTTTCATTTAGATTTTTAACACGTAATTTTTTTTCTGTAATTCATTAAAATTATACGCATTAAAGTACCAGCCCTAATAATAATAATCCTGAAAGTAGTTGCCTATTACTGATGATCTGCGAGTGCCAATCAAAGCTTGTTCAAGTTATGCTACCAGACAAAACTGAAATGTTGTCTGCAGCTAATCTCTTCCAAACGTCCACACTAAGATACCGTAAGTGAAGAACAGGAATACTAAAAAAAAATAGACTTTTGTCTGGAATGAGGCTCTTTGTGTGCTTGCTTTTGCTAGCACTTGCTTATTTTTTAAGCAGAAAATTGTTTTTTTTGAAGAAGCAGTTTAAGAAAAATTAGGTTTTGCCAATTGTATTTATGATTGTTAGTGTTAACATTGGACACTGGTAATTTTTATATTGTCAACTTGTGTGTAAATGCGGTTTCCACATTATTAAAATAGAATGTAAATGTTGCAATGAATGAGCCTGTGCTGTAAAGACTTCAAGATAGGAGAGACAAGAATGAACACCTCACCACCACGACTCCTCTGTGCACCTGAGATTTTCCTAGACTGGATAATTGTTTGGTATGGACATGCATATAGCCTGGCAAAGAAGTGTTTAATTTGAAAAATGCTAAACTTCTTTGTGGAAAGGCAAAGAAATATCAGAACTGAGTCCAGTACAAACTATATTCCTAAATATAGTGGCCACTACTTTACCTGAGACAGTGAAAGTAATTGTCATTATTAGTGTGTAGTTGCCATTTTCTAAAACAATTCACAGTGCCTATATTTGTCATAATGAAGAGACATTTCTGATGAGACACTGGAATTCAGTGACCTCTGAATGAACCACAGCAAAAAGCTGGAAAAGCACTGTGGAGGAGGGTACTGTAGAGCAAATACATTATCGTAATCGCTGCAGTCCAGTGACACACTGATGTAGCTCACGATAAAATAAAATTCCTAGTGATATACTGAAAATAACACTGAACTACCCACAAAAAGTGATTTTCAACAAGAGGACAAAATGGTCACTCATGAGGTTACTACACAGTAATTTACACATCTGCCAGTAATATCAGAAACAAAAACATAGTGGCACTATCTTTCATCGCAAAAGGTGTTTTATACAATACAGTATCAGAGCAGTACTGTATTAACCTTCTGTAAGAGAATGCCATGACCTACTGATGAAGCACATCATCTCTCTGTTGGGTGGTCATCCACAGGGAAAGAGAACAATTAGGCCAGAAAAAGGAAATGGTCAACATCAGGAAACGGTACTCCTGTTTCCAACCAACGCTACCTCCTTTGCCATTTCAAGAAGACAATAAAAGAAGACAGGCAAAACTGAGAGTCAAATCGAAGGTTAATTGGAGCCAGGAAAATGTCAACCAATTTTACCGATCACCCACAAGGGATATGCAGCCCTTGGTGAAAAAGATGCCAGAATATCTGCATGGCATATTAAGCTTCCTTTCTATAATGGCCTCCTGAAGAGAGTGATGGTGAACATTTCTCAGCACTTCCGCTCCCCCTCCCAAGCATTGTTTTGTGTGCAAAAGACCAAAGTGAGAATGTGTGTGGTGTAGAGTATGCGCATATGTATGGAAGTGTTGTATGCTTTATGTCAAAATCAGTATTGTTATTGGAGATGCAAACTCCCTGGGAGCCGACAGGTGTTAGCACCAGATCTCCGACACCTCTGTTGCCATGACATATCCATCCCTTCCGGTTAGTTCTACCAGAACACATGGAGATTTGACAACTGCAGCCTCTCAGTTTGGGCCTGGCGTGCTGTGTAGTGTAAATAAGACAAATATAGTGGGGTAAATGAAGTGAACCTCTCTCAAAGCTGTTTTTGAAGAGCTTTCATTATGACGTTTTTTTGAAAAGGTGTAAATGCGAGTTTCTTGTATATGTGTTTTGAGATGATTATTACAGAATCACACAGAATAGAATCTCAAGGAAAGAATTGATGAAAACACTTTTTAAAGCTTTGAGAGAGAGATAATGTGATTTTTAAGGTTATCTCAGCCATAATGTCACACAGTTGCAAACAACTCAGAATAAATAATTCTGATGTCAAGAAATATGAAGGGAATTGCCACACATAACCTGTTATATTGGACATACATTTACCTTTTTTGTAACTGAAGCCAGTCTGATGTACAGTATATGTGTGCTTGTATACCCCTAAATATGTGTGAATGTCATATCTGGACTCTTATTGTTAAATAACAGCTCATTTGTATGAAACCTTCCGTTTAAATTGTTCGTCGGTCAAAATAGGCAACATAAAACAAAATAGAAAGCTTAAAAGCGAAAATTTAAAATAGTTTGACTACAGTAATTATCCAGTGTTATTGATTAAATTATTGATTGATTAATGCTAATGAATTGTTTTCTGCATCCTTACTGAGCACTGCTCTATAGCAGCTGAAATAACTCATGCTATCACTAACATTAAATGATGCTGTCAAAACCCTACAGTCTCTTTTGTGCCTTTGACAAAGGGCAGCTTAGCCTTGATTTTCCTCACAGGACTATAGAGACTAATGATAATAAAAAGGATTACTCTTGGTATGAGAAAAGGTGGTGTAGTCCGGTCTTAATTGGTGAGTTCCCTTGCCAAGTTGATCTAGTCTTGAGGCTGCCAGTCAGTGAACTGGTCAATTAATCTCTCCTCTCTCATAATGAGGTGGGGGATTTCAGATGGCTGGTCCTTCACACAAAGACAGACAATGTGCCCAGAGGATCTTCTGTCCCTGCACCGAGTGACCTGACAATTAAAAAATGTACCTCCCTACTTCCCCTACCCCACCAGGTGGCAAATTGGTCTGACCCAACATCATATCAAAAGGACAAACCATGACTTCAAATCAACTTCAGAGGCACAAAAGGGGCAAAGGGCAATATCCTCCATGAAATAAGATTGTTGTATTAAGGCTTATGGCCCCACATCGGTCTGCCTTCCTCATTTTGAGGTAAATGAAAAGAGACTTGTTGGATCCTCCCTGCTGTGTTTCACAAAGGTTTACCCTCTCAGAGGCAAAAAATGTGTTGTAGCTTGACATTAATTTGATGATGCAGTTGTGACAGTGGAAAAAGCTAAATGTTATGGGTTAAATGTGCTTGACCTTGCATTGTAGCAGGCTTTAAATCTATTTAGGTAGAAAGAGGATAATAGAAGAGCCGGTCAAAGACAAAATAAAAACCAGGGATCAAAATCCTGACATTTAACCTTTACATGCTTGCTATCTGTACTCTATTTGTGATTGTCAGTGCTGAAAGAAAAGGCACTTCTTACAGTCACTAAGGTATTGATCTATGATCATCAGTTCAGTGATAATGAATATTAACACCACCCTTTATACACTTCTGTAAACTATCACATGCATTATCGTCAGTGTGTCCTGGGTGGTTTTTCCAATAGTATTTCACACATTTGCTTCAGTATGTTACAACAAACCAGTCTAAAATGTTATTATAAATACAACAAAGTTGTAAATCCAGTTGCACACTACTAAACTGTAACAGTTATCCTGCTGTACTGCAATTAAAATGTGGAACAGTCTTTAGGAGTTGCATATTCCAATTGTTTGAAAAGTAAGGTCCAAGACAGAGATGACTCCCTGAGAGCAGCTGACCTCCAGTATTCTGATGTTAACTGTCTTTGCTTGCAGCAGCATGATAACATTGACACAAAATATGCCCCAAGGAAATTGTCATTATTTATTATAAGAATTTTAAAAGAAACAAAGAACATTTAACTCTGAAGTGAGAAGAAAAGATGGTAAGAAAAAAAAAATTGAAATCTGCTGTAGGCTTAAAAATATGGTCAATAGTAATTGTACAATTAATTTAATATGTAGATGATGGCCCAAAACATGCACATCCCTTACAACCAGTTATCTTAAAGAATTAAGTCCCAGAATCAAAATATGCAGTTACAGGACTGCCAACCTGCAGTTGTTTTCAGAATAGTTTGTCTTTTTAACCACAGTGAATACCCTAGACAATAGTTAAGATTAACAGTTTCTGAGACAGCAGCTTTTCTGTACATGTATAATCTTGCTAGTAAAACATATGTTTGTTGTAAATGTTTGAGAGATACTCAGTTTTGCTTGGTTGAACTATGAGGAGCTACATTGACCTCTTACTGAGTGTACTTGAGAGTACTGCTCAAGCTAAGCATAAGCTTTGCTGATGGCATTGTTACGTTGACTTTTGAGTGTCATTTGCTTCAATCCTCAGTGATCCATGACTTTACTAGGTGCTGCCATGCAGAATGTTGTAGAATACCAGGAATTAATCCACTCACTGCTCAACCTGGTTGTTTGACCCCTGACATTTTGACATTGTCTGCCAGACTTTGAACACCACAGAATTTGAAAGAGAAATACTTTTAAGACTCAGTTTTTACAGCCGATGCTTGGATTTCTAATACTTGATATACATTTGGTGCAGAAATTGCTGTCCATACATGCATTAGTAATGCATTGTGTAGGTTATGCATTATATGGGATTTTGATACTTGTCATAATGTAAGTTATTACAGCACAGATTTGTGATGTCATTGCCTTAACAGTTACTTTAACACGTCTTTGATGCTGTCGTCACATTAAGTACCACATAAGTATGATTGTCATTCTTTAGTTTGTCATCTAAATGTTTTTCAGATGAACGTGTAAAAAAGGACAGATTTGCCGCAAACCGATTTTATGTCACGAAGTGTTCTGTGATATTCATTTTTAGCCAGTAGGTTGCTTTCACCACTTCCTTGATTCCTGGTGGTTTGCACACAGTTTGGATCCATTTGTGGAAGTGGATTTATGCTTATGTAGCTTAATGTGGCATGAAGAATATTTGTTTGCAGTTGCAGAATTTAAATCTGAACTCTTTAAGAGGTAGTTGACAGATATACATTGATGCGTGCTTGTACCCATTTTGATATTTAATAAATTCATGTATATCTTTTATGTACGATTTGCTTTAGAAGAAAGAAAATTGGTTTTGTGAGTCCTGTGACACTCAGTCATTTAGTCAGCAATCTGCATTATACAACAATATTTACCTACAGTTTATTTTCTCTCAGAAGTTTCATAGTCTCACATCAGGTGTCGCTTGGGATCTACTACCGATACAGATCAGTTATTGGAAATACCTGTGTTGTGCTAAAATGAAAACATTTAAACTTAGAAACATAGTTAAACGTAGGAAAAACAGTCCTGGTAACACATGTAGACCCTATATAAAATGCAGATGTAGCGATCACTTGATTGACCTTTGGTTTAGCTGTTTTTAAAGGCTCTTTTAAAACCAGATACAATGAAGTGAGGGGCTCATTTGACTGAGAATTTGAAGGCGCAACACACACGATACAACATGACCAGTCCCATTGTAATGCAACACTAAAACATACCCTGCTTTTTTTACTCTTTATTTTCCTCTAAAATAACATCTTGCTGTGTTGAAGACACTTGGAATTCGAGATTAAGAGCATGAAACTCATTAGGAAAAGGGTTATGAGATAACAGATCCTGTAAAAAGTAGTCATTTTCTTTTAGACTTCCACACAGATGGACTTCTTTTTGCACCTAGAGGAGTTGCCCCCTGCTGGCCATTAGAAAGAATACATGTTTAAAGCGCTTCCATATTGGCTTCACTTTTTAGACCTGGAGGCTATGTCCATCATTTATGTAATGACTATGGTTACACAGTCTTTGTTTGCATCTTTTCTTATCGATTGTATCCCGAGCTAGACTAAAGAAGTCTCTAACAGATATATCAGTCAGCTATATCAGTATTGGTGTAAATAAGAAAATAAGACTATTTCAGAACAGAAATGCTACACAAGGTTTAAGGATGATTTGGAATGGTGCCTCCAAACAGTCTGGTCACCAGGCAGCACTGACAAGTTGATTTGAACACTGGAAAAATATTTTGCTCATTCTGTGCTTTTGAAGCAATTTAGAAACTGTTAAGGTATTCACATTAGGATCATTCGTCTATGTTTTGTGGTAATTAGTATTAATATTGGCCTCAAAATCCATTAGAGGTTTGCCTGTAATTGTGTCCTGTACTATTAGGCAGCGACATTAAAAATATTGTATAAAAGACAGCAAGGATGGATGGATGGCAGAGTGTGGTTTCTCAGCCAGTAGGTGTAGTCATATTACATCAGGGATGTGTACTCATTCAGAGTCTTTAAAAAGGCTTTTAGGAGGGAATCCTTCCCTTCTCACACTGTGGTGGAAGAGAATTCCTGTATTGCCCATCAACTTCTGCTGTATGTTACTTTTTTTGTGAATGTTTCTTTGGATTTCCTAGCGATACAAATAAATCTGTGGGTTTCTGCAACTGAGCAGGATTGTGTAGAGTTTAAAATTACATTTACTGAGAAACCTGCATATATTAAAAAAATAAAAAATGTAATAGTTTTTTTTTTTCTGGGAACGATTGTACAGCCAATGACATATATTTTGCACCGAATATGTCTAAACATGAACTTGACCTTACTTATCTTCAATTTCTGGTGACTGGATTGTTCAAATAATAAACCCCTATGAGGGAATGATTTAATAGTGAGAAGTAGCCTAAGTATGGTCAAGATCAGAGTCAAGTTTTTTGGCTCTGTCTTGTGGAGTACAGACTCCACCGAGAGTAATATTTGGAGGGTTTAGGGCCCTGGGGGTGACGGAGTGGGCGGGAGGGGCAGAGGGTGCGCTGAAACGGAAAGCACGCCCAGTCCCACTCACGGTTGATGCTCAGTGAATCTGAAGGTCATGTCATGTTTTCTGGCAATTGACTCGATTGGTTTGGATTCTGCAACATAAGGCAGGGACAGTGGAATAGTGTGTGTATGCGTGTGCGCGCGCTTATTTGTGTGTACGTGTGTTTCTGCACATTTGCTGTGAAATGTGCCCCTGGGTTATTTTTTGCATTGACCTTATTACCCTGCACAGTGACGAGCTTGCCACATTACTTGCTCCCTCTGACTCTTTAACACACAACACATTCAGATGTGGATATTTTAATTGCTAATTGTTAAAACCTTTTAGATATTTGTGGAATATATTGGCCACATCTAGTGTACTGCAAGGCCTTTGTAATTTAGAACACACCCTAAATTACCAACAATAATTTCTCAGGAAACCTTTAATACCGCCTTAATTACGACACGACATTTTCATGAAGTGCTTTTAAAAACTATATGTAGTTGTGAAAATACTTAAATAAATTGTTCATTTTGTGCTCTTCCTTAAATAAACTAATAAAAAAGCGTTACACATTAAATTAAGGCTGATTGCAATCATCAAATACAGACAATTTACAACTAGAAGTAGCACCGACATATTGTATGTACTGCGGTGCAGCCTTTATGGATTTATCCTCGGATATGGCTCCTGCCTTGCAGCCATTCTCTCAACTAATTTACCAGAACAATGTAATCTTAACCTCTCCCCTTTATTCATCATCTGGGTGGCTCAGTGCTAGCTATAAATAAGAAACACCACCAGCATCAGACAGATTTCTATGACTGGTGTGAAGTGGAGCAGCTGCGTTAAAAGCTCTGCAGCACATTTTCTTAAATAATGTCATTTGCAGTATTTAGTGATTCGTGTTATTGTATATTTTGGCTTACTGACACAGGCATGCAAAGGGTTTACGTGTCTTGTTATGACGAAAACATGATAATGAAACCACCAAAAAGGAGAGGGTCTGTCCTCCAGGCATTAGCACACTACATGCAGTTTTACCAGTAAATCCTTTGCCAGGCTTCACTCTGCCATGCCTACGCGGTTGACTCCTGCACTCCAGCGGATTGGTGGCAGAGGTCCAGAATCACTTAGATCATTTTACCCGGGGCACAAAGGGGGCAGAGAGGAGCCACTGACCCTGCACTCGTCAGGCAGGGCTTTACGCCTCGCTGACTTCCCTAGTGTGACATTTCTCCTGTATTTGCCCCCTCCCAACGCCTCCCTATGTAACCACCATGGCAGTGCAGAAAAAAGATCATGTAGTAGTCTGTAAAGATATCAATCAAATGAACAGCATCTGGGGTCAATCTGCTGTCAGTGCTCCCTCTTTGCCGTCCCAGCTTTCATGTAAAGTGACAATAATGACAGAATGTCAGAAATGTTCCCAAATGTGGTCGGTAAATACAAGATGACACTTGGAAATCCTGTGTTCTTAAACAGAGATATCGTACCTGTCTCCCTCTCATCACTCATCGCCAGACCTTAACACACTCTCTTCTCTTAACCTGATGTTTGTGTGTCTGTGGGTGTGTGCATGGATTCAAGCCTGCTCCACACCACTGGAACAAACACACTGCCTGCTATGGGTCATACAATGGTCATGACATTATTAAGGGATCAATTGTGCCTTAAACCACTGCCTCTTCTCCATGGGGATATGTAGTAGAACAAATGAGGCTTATGCAGAGCGACTTTAATATCTGTTTAAAGTGCTTTAGAGACAATGATCTAATGAGACATTTACATTTTGTTCAGCTGGGTTGAGAAAGCACAGAGCATAAACATCCTTAAAATACTATAGCTGATATACACGTGCAGAGCATTTAAAAAAAAAAAGGAATTTCCTGTTGTACATGCGGATTAGTCTAGTATTCAATATGCAAAGTGTTGTTACTCAATCAATGCTTTGAGTACTAGTGAGTAGAAAAAAAGTCCTACTGATTATGTGCTTGATTTATCTTACTGAGACGTCAAACTCCAGTGTGTTGACACAGCAGTCTGTAATTTTAAAATCTAGTTTTCATTAAAAAAGTGTCTTTCTTTTTTGTTTTTGTTGTAAATAGACACATTTCAATTTTCAGATTTTCAAGAATGACAAATATTGACGCATAATTGACAACTATCTACCATTAAATATTAGGAAGGCTGTCATATCAGTCACCCATGGATGGGGATGCATGTGACGGTCAAAGGCTGCTGTAGAAGTGAAAGGCCAGGACATTATGCCCGTCCATAAGCTGCTGTCAGGGGAGTTGCAAAGAAGGGTAGGAAGGTAAAAGCGAGGACAAGCTGTGCTGGGATCAACACGTGTCTGCAAAAGCCTGGAGGTTCCACAACAATCTGTTCCAGTTGGTTCACTCTTGTGCTGTGACCTCAATTTTTGACTGCTGTTGGAGCTTCCTCGCACTCTGGTTTGACACAAGAACAGTAGGCAGCTCTACACCCGCCCAGCCGAGCAGAGGGGGACACAGTGGAAGAGCTGCTCAGATATCAAACAATGCAGCTGAGGAGGAACATTGAATTAATATCCGCTCATCCTGGGCCGTGCAAGCATCTCCAACTTGGCAATCCTGTGAAATGACACTTTCAATTGGGGTCAATTGGACCCCTGCCTCTGGATTTCAGGCAGATTCTCTGCCTAGGGGTAATCAAGGGCCATAGATATAATTAGAGTAACTGCAGTTCAAGCAGTGTGACTGAACATTTGAGTAACACTAGGGGTCAGTGAAAGTCCATGCAATCATGTAGTGGAGAGACCCTTTCCAACATGGATATCATCACTTTAAGATTTAATCAGAGGATAGAATATGTAGTGTCTGACCAAAGGTGGCACTTGGTACAGTTGCGTTACACTTTAGCAACAATCAGGGATTTCTTGCAGTTTTATTTGTGATCCAGCAACTATTTTTACTACAAAAGCATTTGCTTTTAAAGGGTCAATTTTCATACCACCATCAAGAACATAACCAGCAGTTCATCGTTTCTGTGTTGATGTCCTTCAGGTTGAAGATCTTTATCTCTTCTCCACTGCTCTTCCCTCATACAGGAGGTGTGATTGTGGGTTCTCAGCGCCGTTCATTTCGCTGTCTTTCTCCACTCCCTCTCAGCGGCTAAGCCAAACATCTCAGCAGCGGTGACACGGTGGTCTAGTAATTATCTAATTGTTCGAGCTATGTCTTTCTTTGATTTATGATCTTGTATCAGTGGCTGACCTGATTTATAATGAGGTTCCCCCACTTGTGAAAATATGAACCTGAATTATGTGGCACCAGTCCAATTATTTCTTTGTTTGGATGAGGCTCCTGTCGACATTGACTGCGTGCATCACAAATAGCTGCCATTGAAGCTTTCACCTAATAACAATAATATGATCCATCATTTTAGATTGGCCCAGTCACACCTCCTACCATGTTACCCTTTAGATCTATCATGGTGTAGATGCACACTTATCCCTGAAGATTATAATCAGACATTTCCCTGTAATTGATTATTGGTAGTTTGATTGAAGATTGGAGTTTTCATCAGTGTTTCTCAATTTCACACCTGGCAGGTACAGATTATGATATGATTGTCATTACTACAAACCTGAGACTGTAAAACCACAAGAGCAGCAGCGGTGAAACAACAGGACTACACCTTCCATTAATCCAGTAGGCCTCCCATTATCAAGTTCAGGCCACAGAGTCAAAAAACTGGGCACTAAGTGGAGCAAGTTGCTTGGCACAAGGACAAAGTTGACAGAAAACATAAGGCCCCCACACACTGTCTGGACAGCAGGAGGCTACGAGTACATGGCTTGAAGAATAGACCCAGCCACAAACACATCCACTATACAGATGAGCTGCCCCCTTCAAATTAGCACCGAGCACAGAGACTGCTGCTGGTGTCTGATGAAAAGATGCACGGCTGCCACTATTTGTGCCGCTAAGGCATTCATCAAATTAATTACTTGTGGATCCAAGCACCTCTCTGATACCTCTTTATTTTGAGTCCGGTAAATGGGGACTCAGACTAGTGCTGACAGAGAGGCCTAATACACCCAGTCTTTCGCTGCACATAATTAATTGAAATCTTTGCTAGTTTGACAAATTGGAATGATGAATCTATCTTCTATGAATAGCTTAAGAAAAAAAAATGCATAATCAGTCAAAACCATACTGTAGAAGCAACATCTTGCACTCTCTGTCTCACTCACTCACTCTCTCTTTTGCTCTCTGCAGCATTGTATGATCCATTAGGCAGAGAAAGCATGGCTTGTTGGGAAGACTTCCCTTCCTTTCACCACCTCGATTGATAACTTTGGCTTCTTACTTTAATAGAGCGGTCAAGGTGGAGAGTTTCTTTGTATAGTTCAATAGCATAGGGGAGAACATAAATCAAACTCCACTGTGCTTCACCACAAGAAACAGATGTACCATAGTTTCTAATCTTTCAAATCATTAAAAAAATACAGCCGTCTGTCTCGTCAATACAAATGAATAAACAAAATTACCAAGAAAGCAGCTATAGCTACGTTTTATGACTAAATATAAAATGACTATGTAGAATGTGAAAAAAGTTGGTAATGAACCAACGGGAAATTATCACCTATCTCTGGAGTTAACCCCACCTTTATGTTCATTTTGAATAATCTCGTGTAGTTTTTTGGCTTTGACATGTTGCTGTTTCATTAAAGGGGAACTTCGTTTTTTTTTCAACCTGGGGTCTGTTTTCATATGTCATTTCATACATGTGAGTGATGGAGAAATGAATTTTCGACATAGCTCCAGTATTTAGCCAGGCAGTCAGCTTAGCAGCTCAGCTAGCGAAAAGTACGGGGCAAGAGGCCGACATCGCGCGATAGCTCGCGCCAAAACACCGGCTTTGCTCGCGCCAAAACAATCGTGCGATTTCAGAACGAGATTTGCTTTCTAGCGTCCTGAGCTTTGGATACAGACCACAACAAAGAGCGATCGCCAGGTAATGTGGAGGTTTTCGTTCACTTCTCATCTCTAGTATGTTGTGGGACACTCGTTGAGACTATCTGAGCCGGTCAGTGTGGGGGAAAAAAGCACGTTAGGACGGACTTTGATGCGGGGGGGCCTCTTGCCCCATACTTTTCGCTAGCTGAGCTGCTAGCTGAGCTGCTAAGCTGACTGCCTGGCTAAATACTGGAGCTATGTCGAAAATTCATTTCTCTATCACTCACATGTATGAAATGACATATGAAAACAGACCTAAGGTTGAAAAAAACCAAAGTTCCCCTTTAACACAAGGGTTAGTGTTTGTCTATGGTAGTCTTCACTCTATGACAAAATTATTGACTAGCTAGTGAACTGTGACAAAATTATTGACTAGCTAGTGAACTGTGTGGAGTTTCTAAATGGCTAAAAAACTGCATATATCCTGCAGGAGTTAGTGGAGACCAAAATTGGGAGCAAAAAATAGCACAAAGCATGACTCCAGATAAATAATAATGTTGCCTTGTGTCTTCTCAATATGTGCATAGGCAACCGTATGCTAACAGTGTTTCCCCTCCTATATGACCGACGAGGCAGGCCGCCTCGCTGGTATAGGCCACCGCCTCTCTACAATTTTGCCGAAATTGCCGCCTCACTGGTCCGCGCCAAAAAAAAAAAAAAAAACGGAAAGCACCAAGCCACTGGAGCTGTCATTTTTAACTGTGCGGGTCCGCCGATTGCTCTCCCCCGGTCTCCCCCGCTAGCTGGTCGGCTAACACCTGCCGCCGCTCGTCTGCCCGGGACAAACCCCCACCCCACCCCCGGTTGGCCCTTGCCTACACCCCACCGCCTCACAGCCATTTCAACCCAGGGGAAACACTGTGCTAATATGTTAAAAGTCCAGAACTGAAACATGTAATTTATGTGGACGTTTTGTTCCTAAGGCCTATTTCATGTTTAATGTTGACAACATATTGTCACTGTGACCAATAAACCAAGCTTAAAGGTAATTTCTGTGTTAACATGTCTATAAACCACTAGACCATTGTTACATATTTTTCAGACTTTTGTACGTACATTATAATGAATGTTTCCCAAAACGTTCAAACCTAGAGAAATTCATGATTTTATTCATTGCAACCCTGTAGTTCATTTTGTCAGTGTAACTGGATAAACAAGGTTAACACTGGCTGATATGTCAGTGCAGAATAAAGTATAGGCAAACTAGCTAGCTAGCTATTCGGTTATTTTTTTGCTCATTTATAAACGAGTATTTCAGTAGAATTGTTTGACTATGGATAGCAGCACTGGGCTACCCCCAGAGAACCATGAACATGATTTCTGCCTGAATCACATCAGAGTTTAATTGGCAAGGGCAGTGAAGACTATCGAATTGAAGTGATCACAATATCATTGAACTACATGTTTTGTTGTTATTTTCTTTGGGACACTCCTTATTACAGAAATTACATAATATGCATGTAAAAGTGTGATGGGGGTAAGAAGCTAAAACATGTCAAAATGTACTTATCATAAATGGACTTCATAACTAAACTAACATCCCTAAAGCAGCACTATGGAGATCAGACTGCAATGCATGCTAATTCATTTTTAATTTAATGTTCAACGGCAACCTTTTAAATCCCCTTTATGTGGTGATTGTATATTTCCGCCAATTCTACATCTTAATTTCACCAAAGTCAGAAACTACAAGCCACTCTTTAAGTGAGTTTTAAAACATGAGGCTTATGTGGGGTATGTTATGATCTGGTAACCCCTGTCAGTTTTTACAAGTTAAACTTAGAAAAAATTGTTTTATGAGAACAAAAGTTTTGGTGTTCCACATTCCCTCTGATACTGTAGCATAATTTTAGCCTGTGGTACATTCATTTACATTTAGAATTTGCATGCTAAAATTGGAAAAAAAAGTTGGTTACCTTTTTTTCATTGTTCCCAGAATAAGCAGATGTGTTTTGAAGATTTCAAGGTTATGATAATGGTGTTTGTAGAAAGGACAACACATGTGAAATGTAATAAAAAAATATTCACAGCAGTAGTCTGTGAGCGTGTACATGTATGTGTCCGTGTGGGTGTGCGAAGATTGAGAATACACTGAATGTGAAGGTTGCCGCTGTGAAGGACATATCTTGTCTATGGTAAGTAGTCATCCTTAATAGGTTTGGTTTGGATGTGAAATATTGGTGTGCCAAGTAGGTATGTGACATTAGGGTTGTCTCTAGGGAAAACTGCAGACTGATCTCAGTTCAGCAAGAACTGAGACAGGATGGGGGGCTAAATAAAGGCTCAGATAGATGAAACCATACCAAAACCTTATAACCTCAAGACAATCATTTTCCTCCACCTTCGATGACGCTCATGCTCATCGCATGTACAATGTTGTTGTAAGAAAAGGATCCCTTTGTCTGAATATGTGTTCCTCAACCTTCTCCCTTCAGTTTGAACTAATTTGTGGTTTTTAATTTCAGTGTAGTTTGCTTTCCGCATCAAATACCGATGCTTACTTTTGAGACCACTGTTGCCGTAAGTGAGATTTACTTTGGTTTAATGTAAATCATGTCAGCGTTATTGTAAAAACTGAAGACACAGATGTAAAATTTAATGTTCGTTTAATAAAACAAAGATAGTCCTTGTCAGTCTGCCCTCGACTCAATAAATATTAGAATCAAAGACACAACAGAACTCCAAAAGAACTCGTACAGTAATCAGCTACTGCGCTATTGTTACTAAATTTACATCACAATTATTACAATAATGTAGTATGTGTAGAAAACGGCAAAGTTTGTAAAGACTGCGTTGAAGTGTGTGGTGTTTAGATGTCCATTTAAGACACTCAGTACATGTGCAGTATGTGTTTTTTCCCTCACAATCAAGCAGCCAATTAGAGACAGGCAAGCTTTAATCATCATAGTTACTTTGTAAAAAAGGTTTCAGGAAGCTTAGGGTTGTACTCGTTTTTAAAAAGTCTTAGCACTCTGAATGATGTGGTTCTTTGATTGAAATCCTTGCCATGGAGCGTGACATGAGCATTTCCTCTTCGTTCTCCTATTATCAGCCGAGCCTGTGGTGCACAACCTAATCCCTCTTCATCAAAGCACTGTGGGCAGCAGTCAGCGAGATGTGACCATCAATTAATCACCCACTATCCCCCTGACCAAGCTCAGTCCCTGCACAGATGTGAGGCCTCATTGGTTTTAAACACTCTCACTGGGAGATCTGCTGCAGACGTAAGACTGCCACAAACTGGCTTTGTCACAAGGCTTCTGTGGACAGTAAGGCTGTCTCCACTATGAGAGTCGGGCTGCTCTGAGGTCAGTGCAAGGGAGGACCATCAGATTAACCTCTGAACTGAGTCTTAACTACTTCCCTCTTATAGTCCTGCTTCAGTATCTTAACTTCATTTTTAATTGAAAGGAATGCTCTATTTCTGTTCTCTTTCATTGCCAGTATACCTTTTCTGAAAGTTAAGACCAGCTAGTGAGCTCATTTAGTCAGTTTCACTCTCAGGATTTCACTGTTGGACCGATAAGCTGCTTTCTGAGAAGCTCATTGTCTTTTTGGAAATCTTCTGAATATTGGATAAACCAATTTCTCCAATGCCTTTATTCCAAACTCAGCCTCCCTTGCTCCAGCTGCCTAATTTCCAACACACAGGGAAGATAAAACACTAGCTTGCGCACATACCTTTCATTAAAACACAGGTAAATGTCATTACAAAGTGCAGTTTCATTCAGCAATGCTCCATGTACTTTAAACTCCAAATGCACTATACTTTTCGCCACCTAGCCATATAATATTCCAAGTAAATTTAAGCATCACTAGACCAGTAGCTTAGAGCACTGCAGAACAGAAGGGTTGCAGAGTTCATAAATGAGTAAGAATCTCCAAATGAGTTTGGTGACCTCTTAAACTCCATGAAATTAATATAAGCAGACATCCTGCACGCTGCAGGCAACTTCAGAGCTGGGGAAGATCACTTAAGCTCTCTGAGTTCCATAAAACTTTTATAAGTTGACTTTCAAGACGCATTGTAGCTGCTTATTGGTGATGACAGGGAGCAATATGAAGGCAAACAAACCTTTACTACCTTCACTTAACCCCTTACACAGGTGCAGGGGATATACTGGCATCAGAACATGTATCATCATCCATAGACGATGCACAGGGAGCTCATCTGAAAACATTTTTGACTGAATTTGTGCAGGTATGAGGTTGACCAGTGAACCTGTGAGTAAGTTTAGAATCTTCATTCTCAACCTGTGAGATTGAGTCTCCACAGATATATTGGCTTGAATAGCTGGCATATTTCATATTAAAGGTGGAGTACGCGATTCTGATCCAACACACTTTTTTTTTTTTAGACAAATTCAATGAAAATGTCCTCACAATCTGCTAATTGTCTGTCCTCTGTATTTGCAATTTTGATGATTAATTGTTAATTGATTAATGCCTCGTAATATTTGAAACAAATAAAATATTAACAAATAAGGCAGAAGATGAGGGACATGCACATCAGAAAATGTACTGTACATTAGCTGCAGTACCTGGTTCTGCTACTTCTCATTATTTTATGAGATGGAAGACTGTAGCTGGTTTGCTGTGTTTTCTACTGTAGCAACCCATGGAGGCGGTTGCTTTGACTCTGGGCATGTCCATGTTGTTTAACACATAGAATCATGTAGCGTTAATGTGAAATCCCAACTGCTAAATAAGTTGTTTTGAGAGTGTTATCGCAGTTATGTTGAGTTTGAATTCTGATTGTTGTGGCTGAGTGAGGTCGTCATTGGTGTTAGTGTGACTCAGAGCCTTGTGGTGGTTCAGCTAGCAACTGGCCTGCATGACAGAGACTTTGGTAGTGATTAATGGCTTTTGTCCAGTGGCCATGTCCACAGAGTGAGCCCAACCACAATTGGACAGTGTTCCTGTAGCCACATGGCACATTGGGTGCGTTTCTTCTGTAAAAGGTGTTTTCTTGTACAAACCATTGAATAACTCTTCAGGTAGAGCAACCATACACACAACTGTATTAAATTTGCATCCCTAGTCTGTACGCAACCAAGCTTAATGTCAACAATACTAAACCAGAATCCAAGGCTCCAACATAAGACAAAACAGGAATTGAAGTTGTCATCAAAATTAGCAGAAACCGACCAACAGAAGTACGCTTCCGCTGGCCTTTTTGTGATGGTTGACATGTTGACATCAGTATCGTTAGCTCGTAGTAAAAGTGACACATCAGCTGCAGCTTCTCTTCTGCATTTCATTGTGCTTACTACGAAATACAGAATCAACATAGTGGGTCCGAATGAGGGCAGAACACAAGAAGAAAATAGACATGGAGTTTAAAAATATTCCTCTGGGTGCAGTGATGCATGTAATGTGTTTGAATGAAAAACCATGGAGCCTGTTTGTCAGTCTTTTCTCCTACTGTATACCTCTGCTGTGGTTCATATTTACAGAGGGCATTCACAAAACTCATGCATAAAACTGGCTGTTGTAAATGTTTCAATGAATCACACAACAGCTTTAATGTGACAGAGGTTATTTGTAGTCAGGAAACCAGATAATTATAACTTAACTCTATGTTGCAGCTTATACGCTTCAGCTCATTGTTTTGGTTTTTGTTTCCCAGAAATGTGCTGTTTTGGTTTACTCTCACTGTTCTCATCAGCATTTTCAGCATATGAACTCTACAAACCTTTGTAGAGCCAGATATTTCCACCAGGATTTGGTAGAGACCAAAAACAGAGCCAAAATAGGAAGAGATATTACGCGTGCATTCTTCAGATGGAATAATTATGAGAAAGACGTTCTGACAACAAGGTTGTATGCATTTCAACTTGACAAGTTGATAAAACATGTTGTGTTTGTAGCTTGCTTCTGCTGCTGTGAAATATCTAAATAATTTGTAATTTCAGGTTTAAATTAATCATCCAGTTTTTGAATATAGTATTCTCAAAACAATGTTATGTATGTACACATAAGTACAGTTATTTTAGACAAACTCCTGATTTGATCCACATTCAACTAAAGCTTCGGTAGTTAAGAAATAAAGAACTTCTTCCAACGAAGATAGTTTTCTTGAAACAAAAAAAATTGAATATTGTCTTTTTAGTCACATGACAGCACACACACAGCGTGCCAGCATTTGTTTGTGAAGCATTTAGGGTGAGAAAAGGGAGTAGAATAAATCAGTTTTTCTTGTGTCAAGGTGTTTGATAAATAATTCTTTTATATTTACAGTGTGCTTACCCCCAAAATTGGGACTTCAACAAACAACTAATTACTGTCAGTTAGCATGTACTCAAAGTGCACACACAGATGTGGTGGAAATACTCTTTCCTAGCTAGCAGTTTTAACTAATGAATCTGAACCAATAACAAATAAGGACAGGCTTTTTTTGCGCCCCCTAGTGGTATCAAAAGAAAATGATATACTTGACGGTATTATGCTCTGTGTAATCTTTTCCTTTGAACTATACCCTTGGAAATCACACATACCTTTCACCTGAAGATCCAAATGAAGTTTTTCTAATTACTTCTGTTAGCCCAGGAGGATATGTGTTAACTGTGTACATGTTAAACTACTGTAGCCTCCTTCACCATCATGAATGTTAATGCTGCTCTTATAAAAGGTGCTGTATTAAATCGCTAGTGTCCCAGAGTGTGAATCTCTAAGCAGCTGGTGGGATACTAATCTGAACATGTCTCTGGAAGTTAAGAGAGAATTGGCTGTTTAAATATGATCAAGCGCAGTGATGCTGAGGGTATTTGCTGGAGGTTATCTCCTGTTCCCAGGTTAAGCAGCATGTTTTGAGGAAAACGGGCCAGCAAGATAAATGGGGACACTGAAATGTATTTAATGAGGATGGAACCAACTTCTCCCATAAGGATGTGCTCATGCTTAATGAGTTTTACCCCCAACCTTAAGAGTAGATTTACAGGAAGGATCTTGCCGAGTTGTGAATTTGTAAGAACTGGATTGTCAGATGTTTCGGGTAGATTGGAGGAGAGCAAGATAAGTTAACACAGAATGCAGGAAAGTGGTGTAAAAAGAAGAAAATTGAAACTAGGGCAATGTTAAATCAAGTTTAATCTGAATATTTTGACTTGCAGTTTTACAGTCTAGGGTAAGATCTCCATTTCATTTTTGGAAATATCTGGTTTACAAATCATCAGCGTGAGAACATGTCTATGGTCAAGAACTGCAAAAACATACTGCTTAAGGAAAGACAACATGACTGTATTTTTATTGAAAGACGCATCTCTATCAAAATGGCATTCTATACTGATTGGTTTGGTTGTAACAGAGTCAGGATGATGCTCATTGGTCACACTACGGATTTTGGAGGTTCAACTTAAACAGAAGACAGCTTGGCAGACAAAAGAATTATGGCAGAAAGTCAAATATCCTGAAAGAAATCATCAAAGTGGCAAAGTTTTGAATCACTAGTTCCCATCAGATCCCAAGTGGAATGCAAAAAGTTGTTAGTTGGACCTTTAGCTTTGAGTAGCAGTTATAGACTTTACATCCCAGCAGCCAGAGGCGCAGCTCTTCATGTGGCCTTAAGAGCTCAACTGAAGCTATGGAGAGAAATGTGTTTTCAGATTGTGGATTGTGATTACAGCCCAAAAGATCGTCGTATGAGCTTTTGACCAGATCGTTCAACTGCGCTTCATCCCAGACTGACTCCATGGCCTGGTTGGACAGAAGCAGCTCATCAGATTTCGGTTGTGTGATTGAATCATGTCTTTATAATGGGTTATTTAAAGTAAAATTGGATGTGATTGTGTAATCCATCCTTGCTTTTGACCTATATCAAGCCTTTGGTATATGTTGTTCAAAACATTTTTGTAAGATTGGGATACCTGTGATCCAAAAAATCTGGATTATAATGATAGCAGCCAAATACTAGATTGAAGGTGGATTTCAGGAACAGAATTGGTCAGATAATACAACATTTGCATCATGTTGTAAATTAACATTTATTTATATTTTTCAGCTGATGTGTTTGACTGTTGTACAAAAATAAAGAAGACAACAGATTACCTGTTAAACCTTTCACAAAAGCAAAATGCCAAAAACAATATAACTAGAACTGTTTTGTATCTGTAAGTGATTCTTGAAACAATATCAACCAAAAAAAAAGATGTTTGGTTTTCATTTGCCTTCATCAGCAATGGTTAATCATCAGCCATGGTTGTCCTCAAAGCAAAGTGTAGAAAACTGGTAGCTCCCCAAATGAAGAACTCTGAACATACTTTACTTTAACGATTGGACATTGAGTTATTTGATTTAAACACGTGTATAAAATATTCACAATGTATTTGTGAGTAAAATGTTTGTTTATATTTAGTAGCTCTGTGTCAGATGACGAGATTGGCTATGCAAAAGAAAATTAAGCTAGAAAGGGACATTTGTATTGATTTTTCTTTTTTTATTGTCTTTTCTGTCTCTTCAAACAACACGCTAAAAATGACCCCTTTGCTAGTGGTTCTACCTGTTATTTACACAGCTAGTACATTGTGATATGCAGCCCCATTTAGATCTCTTTTAATCCGGATTTAGTAATGTTGAAAAGTTTGTATCTAGATCAGAGTGTTCCAATCCAATGTTGCTTTGAAAGACCGGCACAGAAGTAAGATGGATTAGCTGATCCTAGATGGCAAAACATGGGATTTATAAATCTGGATCACTGGGATCTAGATTAAACCTTTTCAGCAACTGGGCTCATGACATTGAAGGTAGTTCTTTGGCTTCTGGCTGTATGTATGCACTTCAGATGAACGGTATTGCATGAAAGATAAGAGTATAAATGTCTGGGCTGGCTTAAATGCTTGCACAGCACTGTATTATATATATCAGTCAAACAGTACAGTACTGTAGCCCGTGACCCTGTGTTGCAGAGGCTTTCTGGGAATAGTGAGGCGGTGCATTACATTATAATTACCATAAAGGCATTCTGTAAGGTAAATTATGTTTTGCATATGCTGTAACTTGTGTCTAGTGTCATATTTCAGCACCTCATGCCATCCACAGAGTGACAGGGGATAAGAATGTGTCATCTGCAGAGGTAACTAGGAGGTGACTAAATCAGATGTGCACTGGCCCAGAAGCAAGACTGTCACACTCTGATGAGCTACATGTGACTAAACCGTTCTAATAGCGTCAGGCTTTTAATACAATGTCTTCAATACAGATCAGAAAAAAGTAGTGATGACATTATGTAGGAGTGATGTTCATATATATCAGTGAGGAATACAGCCAAACTCTGATTTATGCAACCTGAGCTGCATTCCAAAAATAACACAGTCCTTCATATTGGCAATAAAATAAAAGATAACATGGCTACAATCACTGTGTCACACAAATGGCCTCATAACTGCAGTGTTAATGTACAGTAAGACCTTAACATTGAACAGGTTTTTCATCTAAAGCATTAATGCGTCCACATAAAGCTGTTGAGTACATGGTAGCTAAATTGCATTGGCTTAAGTTCTCACCTGGAGGACGTTCGGCACACTTGTCTCAAGTATCATGGTTTTCACTCTTCTTCTCTCCAATCTTCCCAGTGATAAGCATGTATTCTGACTATCTAAAGTCCTTGTCATCATCTCCAATAACAACACACAGACCTTGCACACAGTGAAATAGCAAGAAACTACATGATCTTGATTCAAAGTTTTAAGTCTGCCTCTCCGTTAAACACATTTGAATTGAATAAGTTGAATTCAACCTTATCTGTCTCTCATATTAAGGTTGTGGTAGTAGTATTGTATCGGCATAAGTACAAGGTTCTATGCTCTTAGATGACTCAGAAAGGCACGGTAAAACGTACAAACAAAATTACTTCAACCCCGCTCCCATACATGCACAAATACTTTGACAGGCCAGATTTCCTGGTTGAAGAAAAAGGAACCAGAAGATGTGACATCACGTCACGTCTTTTGGGATATTACAGTTCTCTCTCTCATCTCATCACCTCTCCAGAAACTTGAAGAAATTAGCATTAGCAACAAAAACGACAGAAAGGTTCTCTGTATAACTGTTGAAGAGAATCTAAAAGCAAACTCGTCTAGAGGAGTTGAACAGCTTTTCTGGATCAGTTCATGTTTGGTTGTTGAGGCTGCACAGTAACAAGCTGAGCCTTTCCAATAGAGCAGTAATGATCTCAGTTCTGGACTGATGTTACACTTGCATGAGGATACTGTCACAGTGTTACAATGGAATGAGACTTCATTATGAATGTGGGAATGCTGTTAAAGCCAATGTCGCATATCCTTGTTAACCTTGCCAGCACGTTGATTTCTCGCGATATTTGTGAGTTCACAAATCTCTCAAGAAACCATCTTGCTCCGCTCCCGCCTTCACTGTTCGTACAGCACCAAGTTGGTTCGCGGCCAATCACGCAGCAGTATTCGTGTGTGGGGCGGGATAATGGGCGGGATATCCGGGTGTGACGACAACACCAAGCGCCAGTAGATCAAAACAAACATGGCAACGGAGGACAACGATCGTGTAGATGCTGCTATTATATCAGTTTTAGCTGAATCTCCTATCGCTTCTTTGAAGGAAGAACAACGAGAGGCGCTTTGCGCATTTCTGGATGGTAAAGATGTTTGTGCTTTTTTACCTACGGGTTTTGGTAAGAGTTTAATCTACCAATTGGCTCCGCTCATTGTGACAACATATTAAAGTTTGCCGCGATTGGCTAAAAACAAACCTGTCAGAGGCGGGACATACTGTTGCATTGTCCAATCCGTGCCTGTTTCCTCCGAACGGATTTACATGTAGTGGTCCCAGATTGATATTGTGGAGTACTATCAAGTACTACACAATTATTAATCTGGCTATTGTCAGGTTATATCCTTGTACCACAATTTCCAAAAGCTGATGGATGCTCTAAAAGTCTTTAGTTTGTCTGCAGCAGCTGAAAGGCTACAATGTAAGACATTCCACTTTGGTTAAGCTTGAGAGCAAAACTAAAAATGCTGTTTTAGAAATGTGAGTAAACTCGACTTAGACTTAAAATTTGTTTAAACTCTTATTATGCAAGCTGTTATGCGCAGTCAATTGGCATTTCATTTGATACTGAGTTAATTGAAATTACTTTGTCACATTATTCATCCAAGAAAACACCTAACTTTATCTTGTCATTTCAATTAACTATCAATTGCCATTTTAGGTGACGAAGAATAATATTTTTACATTATTTCTATTTAGATTTATTCATTATGTTTAATAATAATGACAAATTTTCTGTCTTCTTTCATTGCAAAAATGCATTAGATTTCGTATCTGACCATCCAGTCTTAACCATGCCGTAGTGCGTGTTTTGTGTGGTACCCACATTGCATTAACCACAAACATGACAAATTACAAAGGACTCGGTGCAAGATAAGACATATCCTTAATAAATGTGATCATTAATATGTTCTTAAACAGTTTTAAGCAATATAATTATAATGTATGGTCTAATTTGTATTTTATAAGCTGGCAACCGACGGTATGTAATCTTGTCGAAAACATTACACACTCACATTTAAGGGTTAAAGGTTGAGTCAGCAATTCTAATTCAATACACTTTGTGTCAAATTCAGTGAACATCTCATCACGGTCTGTTAGCCATTCCTTCTGCGAAAATCCAGTGTTCGTACACAGTCCTGCCTCTGTCAATAGGAAATAAGTGGTTTGGACCGATCCACACAACACTGTTCCACCATATGGACAGTCTTTCTTCAGAATTTCGGAGTCCACCTTTAATCACTAGTGCTTTTCTAGTTTAGAGACAAAAGCAAAATCCTGACACTTCAGGGTGCACTTTATATACACGTAGCATTTACAATCTCTTATTTGTTTTTATAAAAATATAGCTTTTATATATAAGTAGAAAAAAGTACAAGATCAAGCAATATAAGCGCTATCTGGTCAGTAGCTTCTCCTGTTCTTTAGTTCCTTAGCTCAGTAGAGCTCTGTAGTAGAGTGATATAGTGCATGGTATGATGAGATTATTAGGCATGAGTGAAAAGGCGAGGTCGGAAACGGGGCACCGTATGCAATAATCTCAGTTACATGGACCATCAGTATGGAAAATGTGTGGGTTAGAAGCTCACCTAGTGTGTGGGATTGCGAGTGTGTGTGTTTTTGCAAGTCTGCGTGCACATGTCTGTGTTTGAGAGTGAAAGAGTGAGAGAGATACACACACACACACACACACACACACATACTGCTCAATGCTGCAATCTCCCCCGTGGGCTAATAGATTCGAGATGACATGCTCTCCGCTTCCATGCTGAATGTTCACTGAACTTTCTGGCAAAGGAGGCTGCCACTAAAGAGGGTTCAACCCGAGGTTAATATAAACAAACAGCAGAAAATGGAGAGCGAGGGATTATTAAATACAGGGATGACTGACAAATGTTTCATTGCTATTAGCCCCTGCCCTCTATATGTGCCCCTTGCCAAAAATACAGTGTCGCCCTATTGTTGTCTTGATGACCCTTTGGATAAAACGTTCACTTTGCAGTGTAATTAATCTCTATTCTTGACTGTGGAGTGACATAAGTCTTACTGTTGGAAAAAAAAAAGTGTAAATACTGTGGTAATAGTAGCTGGTAAGCTTGTTTGCATTTTCTAACTGACATTCCTTTTTGTAGTAATGTCTGATTCAACATAATGTGGTCTCACCAGAGCGCCAGTATGACTGGTTTCATAGCAGTTTTTGCTAAAAATGTGTCTTGAAAATACTCCAAGCTTTTTTTAGTTTCTCCTCTTTTTATAATATATTTATGTGTTTATAAAAATAAGGCATGTAGAAGTGCATAGTGTTTAGATTGTGTGCTGCCTCCCAGTGGTTGTTTCTATGCATTGCTCGTATTGTCAGGCTGAGTGTGATGAGAAGGATGGAACCTCAGGTAATCTTTGGTTTTGTTGCAAAAGCTGCTCTATTTGTTTCTCTGTTTTGCTTCTACTTGCATTTGCAGTCTTATGTCACCAGTAAGACATTTCTAATTTTACGGTACAGCAGGAACATGAATTCAAAGACATGTGAACATGATTGCTGGTATTTTTAAAGTTCTCCTGCACCCTCCGTTTCTAGTTATGGAAATGAATGGGTTAAGAGAGGGATGTGAGCGGTCCCTGCTGGGATGCTGAAATTTATCACTGCCAGCACTAACGTGCAATTTTCGTGATGTTAGCCGCGCATTGTTAACAGTGATTGTCATCTAATTAAATTGTGGTTCGTCACAAGAGATGCTTTTAATGGTGAAATAAGCGCAGAGAGTCCACTGAAGCATTCCCAAGATCAATAAAGATGTTACAGTCTGGAGTATGAATTGTCTTAGGGTTACACAGGCCAGTTGAATTAATTAGTATTGCAGTCTAATATCCCCCACTCAAACTTTCTGACCAAGCAGCTTCTGGTTGGCCGCTGGATATGTCTAGCCTCTGACTGCTACTTTATTTTCTTTCTGGTAGCTTTATTAAGGAGATTAATCTGCCATGTTTTTGTTTCTACATTTGAATCTAAAGGGATATTACTAAAAATCTGCCAGTTTATTCTGTACTGAATTTTTAAGGCTTCCCTACTGTATTCTAGATTTTATTTATGTCCTCTTGTCCATTTTGGCCCAGTTTTTTTTTCTTGCAACAGCATTATAAATGTCCATCAACCAGTTCTGGGAAAAGCTTTCCTGTCTCTGCAGGGGGCCCCACTGACAGACTGATGTTTGCCCAATTTGTGATGCAGTGAATTCAATCAACAAGATCTGACCAGGTAAAAGCGAATTGTTATTTTGACTTTTCTTGGATAAAAAATGTTCTTGAGGGCAAATAAAAGTGCTCAATACTGAAGAAAATGTCTTTCTATCAGCATTCTTTAAACATGGTCTGAGAGCACTTATCAGTTTGGATGGATGAGAGAGAGAGAGATAGAAGAGGAGAAACCGAGGGGTGGTGGTGGTGTCAGTCCAAGCATACTATAGAAGCTTCCTGCTGAAGACATGTGACTATGAGTGTGTGAACCCCGAGGTTTCTTACAGACTGTGCCTTGTGTCAGTAAAGTGAGCCAGGGGCTCAACTCTGGGGCGTAGCTCCGGCCACCTAACTGGGAGTCAAATCAGAGGCGCTCAGTTGGCACCTCATGCCTGACTGGCCCATGACCCCGAGGGTTGAGACCCATGTCTGGGTCATGTACAGTCCTGTGACCCACTTACCAGCTGATGGGAACGTGACAGTTATGTTCTCATGAAGCAACATCAACTTCACCTTCAAATATTAGTTCTGCTGTTTGAAGTGCTGTAACTCCTAGTCAGTTCATATTGGATACATTTAATTTAATCTTTCACACAAAGATGTAGTTTTAGTTGCTAACATATTTTCTCCTGTGAGAAAGATGAAAAATTGAAGTAAAACTTAAAACCAAGTTATTTTAATGCAAGTCATGATTAAATTCTGTCATCTTGAAATATTTTTATTTTTTCTCAAATCCATTTATGTTTTCCACATTTTTGTCTAAATGGACAGCTTTTCACATGTGATGCACATGTTTTCTTGTCTCCACATTGACTAAAATATCTTGTCTTTGCTCCTGGTGTGACCTCTGGTGAGACTGTTAGGACACTAGTCATCCATTTTCCTTAATTGAATTGAATTTTAGCAAATTGTTAGTTTCACACACTCAGTCTTTCTCAGCTGCAGTAAAACTGAACAAAGTGTTTTTGAATACATGCATGTAGTATGTATTCCATATAGTTGTTCATGCCATATGACTGTTATATTTAAAGACATCCTTGCCTTTGTGTACCCTTTGGCTTTGTTTACACTTCACTACAAGTACACATGTAGCATCAGCTAATACAAAGTTACAAAGCAACATGTGTCCTCTTGCATAATCCACCTACTCAATCCCCACTTTAGGTACATAAAAGTGAATAAAAAATTATAGCTATGTACTACTAATGCAAAACATTTTATGATTTCTAAATATTATTAGTAGTAATAATAAACAGGCTTCAATAGTGTTTGTTTTTTACTGTCTTTAATAACCTTTGTGCTGTTCTGCAACATAGAATGCCATTTTCTCAGAATGCCATGTGTTTCTATTATATTTTGCGTTTGTGCTTGAAAACCCTGTACTTGGGTGATAATTTTAAACAGGAATTCTATTTGCATTGTGATCTGAGCCATATTCATCAGATGTGACATCTGATATCTCTCGGGTGTAGAGAAGCACACTGCTGGCTGCAAAGTGGTGGAGGGCCACTTGGAGCACATCACCTGCTTCCCTTGTCGTCACCCGCTTCCTTGCAGCTGTGATGCACCACAGGGCCTACTCACTGCTCTATGAGCCAACTCTAACACACACCATCCCCCTGTTTGCCCTCTTAATGGCCTTTTCACTCTGACACTTTAGGGTGTCACTCCTCTGCTCACCTACAGCAATGAAGTGCAATTACTTGTCTGCATAGACTAATGAATTATCCAATGCTGTATTCATACACACCTATTTTTTTTTTTTTTTTAGCAAAATGCAGCAGTGTTTTAAAAAACTATTTTTCCAAATACAAGCTGCCCCTTTAAACAGAATAAATACTACTTATGTTTTTGCTTACTGCTAATGTAAATATAACTGCTAACAGATGTCCAGCTCTGCTAACCTTTACAAATCCACTTGCACAGATGAATAATGCTGCTTATGGGTGAAAAAAAGAATTGCGCTTTGTAGCTTAATTTGATAAGACAGAATGAAACTGTGGTCTCTCCTTGTGCGAGGGGGTCTATTAGCTCACCGACATGCTACACAGTATGTCATTTGAGTCTGTTACAGTGGCAAACTGCCTCGTTACCCCTGTGCCTTGTTGTGCAGCCTGACCAATTACTTTTGAACTTAAGAGGACGTGACATTTGTAGGTTTTGCACTCTGAAATGACTGCACATGTTAAAAGATGCATCATGCCTTTTCCCTTGCAAATAATTCATAGCACTCGCCTCCCAGGGTTTACTCTTTGAACTTAAAGGTACAAGCTTTAAATGTGCTTGTTATAGCTGTGCTTTTAAAAATGTCACATTTTGAATTTTTTTACAACAGATTGACACATTAAGGCGTCAAGTGAAATTAACCGTACTTTAAATGCACAGTTTTGAGTGGTGAAAGCTAAATGAATGTACATTTATCTTTAATGTGCATTGTTAAAATACCAAGCGGTAACAAAGGATTGCTGTGATTAAAGTCTTAAAATGTTAGTGTTTTTAAACACTTTGCGCACACTGACGCAACTGCTGCTGGTGAGAACGAGGAGAAGACACCACGGGGCAATGCAAATAGCTTTTCTGATCTGTCAACAGCCTGCATATTTTCAGCTTGCTTTAGATGACTAACTGGTAATGGGTGATATGATGTACGACATGTCACGTTTGTGTTATTAGGTACTCTGAAAGCCTCCAGTTTACACATATTTTATGCTTATTCAGCCATTTGAATTGTTGCCTTTCATATCCAAATTTGCTATGATAGATCGGTGAATGTGCTGCAAGCTTCTGTGCAGGAGCTGATCAAAGAATTTTTTTCCTTCTTTTGATAAAGATGAAGGTAAAGAACAACCAGGACATTCAGTGTAGATGCAGTAGGTGTGATTACTTGCAAAGAAGCTTATGTGCAATCTGTACATTAATAATGTTAACCTTTAATTTTTTTATCATGATGGTAGAAATCACAGCTCTGGACTAAACTCCCATTGAGTTTATGAGCTTATGTTACATCTAAATTGGATTTGACATTTGTTGATTTACTCCTAGTTTAGTTAAACAACATTTACAACAAACTAACATCAAATAAAAGTATTTTTAAGTTTTACTGTAGATTGATGTATTAGAGAATCATTTATTTTTTCCCCTTAAGTCGCACTGTTTGTTTTGTACCAGATCAATGCTTATTTATGTGATCTATAGTGTTAATGGAGACCATAATTAAAAGAAGCTGACTGTGATTTTGTGAATTTACTCTGTCCTCCCCCCCCCGACTACGAACTTGTGTACCAATGACAATGTTGTTACAGCGACTCTTCCTCTGCAGCTGCTGGCTGTTGTGTTATAGCAGATTAAACACAAAGAAAATCAGGGATGGGAGGGTGGGAGGCTGGTTGTAAACCCAGTCCTATTCCCTAATTCCCTTGCTGAATACATGTGTTACCTCTACGGCAATTTGTCAAACACCACACTGCATGCTTGATGAATCAAGTGCCCCCTGGTGGTGATGTAATGGACCAAAAAAATAGATTTTGATTGTTCAAATTGGATGTACACCCAGCCAAGGGCACTCTGCGTCCATTTGAGCATTAATTTGCGCAGGAAGAAACAACTTGTAAGGTCATTTATACAAGCGTCTAACAATGTAGTGTTTTATATTGATGTTCTGTGTTTCTGACAGATGAAGAAAAAACACATTTTACATGTAAAACTTATCATAGAATTTACTGAGGCACAAAGCACCAGAATATGTTAGATTTTCATATAACACACACACTTTTATATATCTGTTTTAAACATATGAGCAAAGATTCAACACCTCCAGTGTCTTAGATTCAAACTGCTGTAAAGTCTTAACGGGAATGAGTAACCCTCGGCCTCTCTTGTGCGCAAACAAACGCATGAAAGACGTCAACAAATAAACAAAGGACGACAGCGAGTGTCCAGCCAGATGGTTTTTAGCCTTTGTGTTTCTGTGGAGAGGTCACCAAATGAAAGAGAGCCAGAACAGGGCATTTAATCCCATCAGGACAACTGCATTCCCATAATGAGAAATTAATAACATGAGCATGCTTTCAGATTAAACAGAGCAGTTAGGACCATTAGATCGTTTTCATTGCTGGCATTAGGGCAGCGGATCTGTTTTTTTACCCGTATAATCCCACAAAGTAGGTCAGTGTCTATTGAGTATTAGTGCTGTGGCTGTGATCCTGTTGTTTCAGCTCCAGGACATGGAATTAACCCCAGAGACAGCTAAACTGGATAGGGCAGAGGTTGCTGGAAGGGTACGTACCCCTGGACATGGGTGTAAACTGTGGATAGCACTTCTAAACCTCTAACAGGTCCTGACACTCTGCTCCGACTTATTCTCAGAGCTTGAGCAAGGTTTACTTCCCCCCAGCACTGACGAAGCAACTTGTTACCGTCCCCTCGACACATAAAGACCCTTTCTTTCTCACTTTACGTTCTTGTCGGCTCCTCACAAGCTAAATAAAACAGAATCACCTCACTTTGATATCAAACTTTGTCTTCTGAAAAAGAAAATGGCATTTAAAGTGATTCTAATCTTGTTCTGTCAATTTGAAAGTCTAAATATCTTGCTGTTTGAGCACCAGTGTTGATTGTTTTATTGTATTTTATTTTTGCAGAATCGTCCATGTAATATGCAAACTTCCATCACTTAGGAAAACAGCTCAGTGATCCCATCCACAGCTGCCCAACGAGTTATAATCAGTGAGAAGGCAGAAGGCCCGTTTAAGATCAGTGTCCTTAATAACCACACCCAAGACCTCACACCCAATGAGACGATGAGGGGGGAGTCGCAGCTCAAGCCAGATTAGTGCAGCTTGCTTTGCTCTGGCGGTTGAAGCCCCCATGCCGCACACAGCCACACGCACATGCATGCTCCCACCAACACATGCACACACCAGCAGCTTGTCACTGCTGCCCTCTTAATGTGAAAGCAAGTGTATTTTGACAGATAACAAATGAGTGGCAGGAGAACACGGCGCTACTCCCATTATATACTCTAGTGACGAATGTGAGAAATGACAGTCAGAGCATGGAAATAAATATTTTTAAGAAGCTTTCACTCCACTGTGGGACAAACTGGCAAATAACATATTGAAAGACTGCGGGAGCACATTTGTGGCTGATGTTACACGGCTCAGTTGCTTCTGTGTTCGCTCATGCTAAAAATATATACGCTCTATACATGTGACGTGGCATGCCTGAAAGTGTGCTGTTTGGTTATTCAGGTCATTGGAAAGATGACATTTTTTACAATCAGATTCTGCAAAATTCTTGTTTACATTGCACTACAAGGATGCTACATAGCAGCAAGGCTTTTCTGTGGGACGTTTTTCAGGTTTATAAAATAGCATTCTACCTCTGACAATGGGTGACACTCATTTGGGCAGAGAATGCAATAAAGCAGCAAGGTTTGGGCTACTCTGTCCACCTCTTACTATCACAGAAGAACCTAAAGCCAGCGATGGCGCTTCTGAAGCAATCTATGATGCCATTAAAAGTGACAGCAGCTGCTCTGTCTGTCCTTGTGCACAGTATCAGTAATTCCCTCTGCCACTTCTTAAAGAGCCAGATCACTTTTACCTCCATTGACCCCCCTTGCCCTTACATGCTACCTTTTGTGAGAGACAAGAAGATCGGCTGATTTTTATGAATGTTTCTCAGAGTCGTGGAGATGAAGTGGCCGGCAGCCCAGTAAATCCACTAGATGATTTTGTCTTGCAGTTAGCCCATTATATCTGGTGACAAATTCACACAGATAATGCTGTGACCCGATATGCCGTATTGCTATGAAAGCAGCCAAAGTTGGCTGGGTTGAAACCCGAGTGAACTGTGCTGTGTTGTTAGTGTGACCTAAAAAGGGCAGTTTGGCACATTTACCTCAGTTTCCCCACACAGATTGGAGACAGAAGAGATGGAGAGAGAGAGAGAGAGTGCAGAGGAGACACGAGTTTTTGAGGCGGGAGGAGAGAGAGAGTGAACTCAACAGAGGGTTAGAGCACGCACATGCATACAGTAAGGAAGATGCTGTTGGGAGGTGATTCCAGGACAAATGTAACAATGTTGCCTTTCAAAACGCATCACAAGCCCAACATCAGTGGCTGCGTTGTGTAAAGCTGAGCCCAAAATAGTCTTTTTAATTGTTCATTTGTACGCATGCCATGTAATCACCTCTTAGTACTCTGAAGCTAATGGGTCATGCGCAGTTTCCAAAGGTCTGCTGTAATAATGCGTTTGATAAAAGGGGTGCACTTGTGTAAAAATGATGAAAGTTGATCAGTAGCATGATAACATGAACACACAAGTGTAGATATCTCTGAAATAGATCTTTAGTTGTATATTAATGAGCTGAAACAAGACCTGCTTTTAAAATGTAAGACATAATTTAACATACCGAGAAGCTAAATTGTGAGACAGGAATAGGTAACCTGGTTCTTACCTCAAAGGACGGTTTATAAGCGCCAAAAAAGGCACCAATACAGCCACATGTTAAACGTTTAGGACTTGATATATTCAAGTAATGAATTCTTTCACCAATCTTGCCAGAAGTCAATAGTGATATGGGTACTTTGCAACACCTGTTTTTAAATATTGTTCTCCGCTATGTATTGTTGCATCGAGATGCAGGGTCGCACATAAAACAGTTATTAGATTAGTGTTGATGACAACTTCCAGCTGTCATGTATTTGCTGTAAGTACTGTGCAAGGTTGCTTTTATCCCTTAATAGCTGTAATATGTTATCCTAAGTTGCCATCAAATATGCTCACATGGGCACTTAAATCATATAGACAGCTGGGCCCAAAGGGGCAGCTGCATTTTGGTGATTTTTCTTTTTTGCATTCTTTTTTTTTTTTTTTTGTACTTTATCTTCCCATCAACAAGAGTACAAATAATCTCCTGGTGATGGTGCAGTAGTAATTGCTTAAAGTTTGAAATTCCGAGGGTTGAGTCTGAGAAATATTCAGACGAACGAGGTCTTTAGGATAAGCAGGTCTGTGTAGGTTTCGGATTTGTGTGTGAGTTAATTGCTCTGCTGTTTAAGCTCTGTTAGGTCAGTGACCTCAGTGCCAGATAATCTTACTCTGTGCTCTCTGAGATGTGCAGCAGGTGACTGCAGCAGCTAACCTAAACTAACCTGGTCTTTAAGACGGGATAAAAATAATCACTTGTGAAATCTTGGATCGCTCACATGAGCATCAACAAATAATTGAGGATTCTTGTTTGATGACGAACATTTTAGAATGAATATAGTGTCATTTCATGCTATCGCAACAAAAATTAAATTCTGATACACTTAATCCATATGGGAAACTAAAGGAAAAGCTCTTGAGGGCGGCAGAGGGTAAATAGGGTGTTGGGGGGCATAAGGACAACCACATCACAAGGTTCATCCTGTAGAGGGCAGTGAAGATACATGGCTCAGTGTAAGTCTGATGTCTGTCCTGTCCTCTTAAAGCTGTACATGTAATGCTCTCCAGGCATGCCTGCTGTAACAGAAACACAACACGTATATACAGTACTGACATGTAATAAATGAAAGCTTTACAGAGCCACTGATCTGCAGCATAAAACTGCCAGCGACAATCCTGCTGCTTGGCTGGAAAATTTCTCTACCCCAGGTGAAAGTGGTGATTTTTTTTATGAGGTATTTTTCATTCACTGGGGTAAAATTACAGTTGTACAATCTAGTAAAAATGTGAAAGTTATTATGGAAGTTTTATTAGGAATAAAGCTACTCATGTTCGCCCCATTATTCATTAGCTGTGTTCTACTGAGCTGTCCTGCTCCTGAGTGAAAATTATAACTGGCAAGTCTGTTCATCTTTTTTTTTCTACATAAGAAACCAGATCTCTCACCATATTAGGTATCCAGATTTTCAAAGAGTACTTCAGTGATTTAGTATTTCCTTTTCTGACTCTGACTTCTGAATTTGTCTTTGATGAAATACTTAAACTGCTGAATGATGCATTTATTTGAGTGAATCGTGTGTTATCTTCTCAATCTTTGTGTTAGAGAAACTTGTCTTTTTCTGCCTCTTTGACAACATTCCTCATATCAGACTTGTTGGATGTTCTGCGTGTTTTTGTGCAGTGCAACCATTATGCTAATTTATAGGATTCATCCAAGTTCACACCGTACCCACTGGCTAAGCTAAAACTGTGTCTCTAAAAGATTGAGGCCATTTTCAGTAGGGGAAATAACCAGGTAAGCATTGATCTTTTGGATCCTTACTGTTTGGGCTCCAAACACTTGAGTTGTTGAACGAGCAGTTTTTGCTTTAATTGTCACATCGTGTCTGCTTTTCTGAAAAGCAAAGAAATCAGGCAAAAAGATTTCAAACCAGGATATTGTTACATTCCCTTAATTGTTGTCCCAATGGAAACATACAACACTGTATGTGAGCCTGGTTGACTGATGTAGATCTTTGCCCTATGTGCACATTTGGGTCCGTGTAGATCGATCTGAACAAAAAGTGCTTTAAAAAAATGGACTTGGTGCAACTACATTGAACTGTCATCCACTTTAGAATAATTCTTCCGAAGAGTTATTGTAATTTTAGTTACAGGGTTTAATTTTAATAAAATTCAATGATATTCTTTCCATCAATCCATGAAAGTTTCGACCAACAGTCTTTTTCTTCCATTCTAAGCAGCATCCACCGATACACTTTATCTTGTTTTCCTGTGATTGCTGTAACTGTATCTGATGGCAGTGGACTCTGCACATATGAAGACAAACAACTCTACCAGTTTTTGTGATCTGTGCACAGTGCTTGGTCACTTATGTCAGATGATTATTACATGCCAGTCTGAGACAGAAGGCCCTGGGATGAAATCCTCCTCAGTGCTTTAGACTATCAGAGTGCAGATTCTCATCCAACATAATGTAGAGGATTAGGCGTGTAATGCCTGTGATGGCACATCAGTGGCACATGGACCAAATTGGTTCTTGACCTGGCTGTTTTTGAAGAGGTATGTGAGGCAAATGAAAACAGAGGATATATAAATGGCGCACATAAACCCGCAGAATACAGTGTTTACAGTATTTCATGGCACTCTTGCTGCCCAGCGGCTACAGTGGTGCACAGTCAACAGTTTATACTGTGTGTCCTTCATTTATGCTGTAATAATGTCATTTATCACTTTTAACATGCATTTGAATCATAGATTGATCTCTTTTTATGCATGTTTCTACACAGTGGGATCTCCTTCGTCCTCTATTGACCTGGACATCAGCGGTCTGGAAAAGGATGTCTTGTGTCACATTATGAGCAGTTGAAAGTAAAAGATAGGAGACAAGCATGGGTCATCGTGGCAATCTTCCAAACAGCTTTTAAACAGTGCTTCACAATTGATAAACAACCGTGGCTGTAATTAATATTGTACATTCATGGTAAAAGGCATTCTACATAATTACTCCACTGTCTCCTCCAGAAATATGCACATTCAGTGTTATTATAAAGCACACCAGTATATCATATTAAGTCATAAATAATGGTAGTAGAATTAATTAATTTTAAACACACCCCTCCCCCCACCCGTGTGGTACTTTACATTTAACTATGTCAGCATTTATTGATGCACTCTTTAAACAATGACATTTTACATGGCTTTTAAAGAGAGCTATTTTGTGAGGCGCTGATGGTGTCTGTAACATTTTTTTACACATAACATGAGGAATTTGCATATCCAATAGGTTTAAACTGCAGTGGTTTCTTTGAGCTTTTCTTCATACAAAACATCTCTTTAAATTAGATTGTTGTTTACAAAAAAAGCTGGAAAAAGGCTGATAAACTAATTGTGAAAGACGAGATTTTGATCTGGTTGTTTAACCCTTGATTTAGGTAGTTATTCACAGCAGGGTGCCGTTTAATCGATGCACTAACTGTTTTTATGCTGACTCTAAACCTTAATCAGATAATTAACCCAGCAAGGAAAAGCTGTAAATTATCACTGATGTAAAAGTAGGATTCCAAAGTTTCACTGATACGCTTCAGCTGTCTGAATAAGCTCAATCATCCACAGTTATGGTGGTTTTAGCACTAAGTTCCCCGTTTTGTATTTGCTCTGACAGGTTCTTTGCTTACACATTATGGTACTTCCATGTACTGTAGGTTTGTTTAGTTAAAACAAGTACATGTGACTGATATAGACCCCTAAAATATAGTTCCCTATACTTTTTATTGCCTTTTATTCTCTATTTCATAATATTGTCAAACTTCTTTAAAAAGTGTTACTCATTCGCATTGCTTATTGAAGAAGTAATTGCTGACTGCTCATCAGCAAAAGTTATATGTTTTATGACTCACCACTTCACTTTTGTGACTCATCCATCAGCTACCACAATCTGTTGTATTTAGCAATGTACAAATAGAAAGTAGGACGTTCAGGTTTACAGACACTCCTGCAGTTTGCAGCATCCAGCAGTAGTGGTTTTGCAGGCTTGGTGGCAACAAAATGGTGCCCTCAGACGTGCTGTTACACACTGTCTATATACTTATACAGATAAAATTTAGGTCATTTACAATACTGACTAAACTGGATGACTCCTGAATGTAATCGGCTCTTTGGCTAATGTTAGCAAGCCAGCGTAGAGTACTCGTACCATTTAAATACAACAGTTTAGGAATCCCCCACTTAACACATAGCTAGCATGTGCTGGACCAGTCTGACCGCTGAACAGAGTTTTTTTTCATTTGCGATTTAAAAAAAAAAAAAAAAAAAAAAAGGGGGGCACTAGTAAGAAATCTTCTCTCTTTGAATCTGTGGTATCACAGGAAAATTTTCCGAATGAGACAGACATTAAAGCATTCCTTTTACCTCTTTTTCTCAAATACAGATTTTGTAGTTGCCTTATTATCAGGGTTGACATTTACTAGGGTCAGTAAAGTAAGTAGCTATTCAATTTCTTTTTGACTTTGGACAACCAGTCTTCCTATCTCACTGGAGTGAACATTTTTTGTTTTATTTCGTCGTCATTTGCTGCTAGCAATAATTTAAGTGTGTTTGATCTGTAAAACTGACCCATGTGGTCGTCTCCAGTGAAACCGTAACGGTTCACGTTGCTGGTGTTGTTCGACAGACAGCAGAGTATTGTGCAAAAACAATTGGCCTCTATATATTGCCCATTGTTCTTAACATGCGAGCACTGAGAGAGAAATGGCACATAATTTTATCAGTTCCAATCTTTGTTAATAAGAGAAAAGAGCAAAGGAGTGTCGACTATGGTGTGATTATGCTGTTATGCTGCTAAAAGTCAGGCAGACAATGCAGACCACCATCTGCACACTTTAAATAATGTCCTGCAGGGAGGTTACAACGACGAGAAGTTACAGTGCATAACATGCTTTCAGCTATTACCGTCAAAGAGTTGAAAATTCTCTGTTCTCTTAGACTAATTTGGATATGTTTATAATGGCAGAACAATGGCACTCAAAAAATAGTCATATTGTAAATGCACAATATATAAGGGTGTTTAGAGTGAATTAACATTTCAAACTAAGCAAAATATACTTATTTATTACCTTACATTGGGTTTTGCTGGGAGTTTTATAAAACTTTATCCATACTTAACAGCAAACTAGCGCACACAATGCATTTAAAATGTATCTGTGCCCTTTGAAGCAGACTTATCTATGATTTATTTCGCTGATAAAAAAACATCCGAGCCAGAAAACTATGCTCACACTGTCATCAGTGTATGTTCTGTTTGGATCGTGTTGACACTGCAATGCAAGATTTATTTGCATATATTTAATCATGGTTTGATTTGAAAGTGCATGATGTTGTGTATCTCCAGCCAGACAGTAAACATGCTAATGAACTCGTGTTATTCTGGGGTTAAGGTAGGATACGTTCTAATAACAGGTTCTTAGATCTCTTAAATATTGTATCACATTAATATGTCTAAATATGAGGACGTGAGAATATATGACAGCATTTTTGTAGGTCCTATTCTCTTGTCGGGGTTTCCTTTTTTTCTTTTTTGATAAATACGAGATGTTGTCTTTGATGGCTGCTCAACAAAGAGAGAGCTGTCTTCAGCTGTAACCTCTCTGCACCAGAATCTGGAACATGACACATGTCAGGCTGTGATAAATGGTGCAGAGTCTCAGTAATTTCACCAGGAATGCCCTTGAGATGCCCAAAACCCCAATCGCAAATGCTATTGTTGAATTAAACCATAAAAAGGAATCCTTCCCTGTTGACATGATAGGAACCATGCTGGAAATGGAGGATATTTTTTATTCTCTCTAGGATTTACCTGTAGTATTTTGGCTTCTGTACAATGTAGTGTTTTGTATGTCTGCCTGCATGAAGGACGGCATTAGAAAATACATTATGCACGACACTGGATGTTTATTTACATCTGTTATACAATGAAAATGCCAAATGTTACAAATTAATAGCAGATTTTTAAGTAGTCAAAATGAAATCAATTGTTTTTCCAGTTGATTTAAAATGTTTTTTTAAGCTGAAGTAGCATACGATATGTTTGGCTTTCCAGGCTTGACTTTGATATAACCTGAAGAGATTTGGCTTACCACCAAGAAGTATGCATTCACAAAATTAATCATTATAGCTGTGAAGCTTTAACACAATTCCTCGTTCCCAAACAACCCTAAAATGCACACTGAATGCTGTGTCGCTTTTTTCCTGTTATATTTCTGGAACATGAAGCTGCCTACATCTCAGACTACAAAATACAGGATTACGTGGTGCTTTTTGTGTGTTCCGGTTTGTTAACCAGCCACTTGCATTTTCAGCAGCATTTAGAGCTGAGAGAATGGTTTAATATCTAGATTTGTGAGACAGTTTTGGTTACCTACAAGAAGCAGTAATGCAGTAGTAACAAAACTCATCATGACAGGTTCATTAGAAAGGCATTTGAGAGACTGGACAGTAGACAACAGCTCAAGATTTCATAGTGAAGGACCTGCAGACGTCACCACTGAGACCACTACTGTTATGTTTTACTTTGATAATATGTCTGTAATTTTAGGAAAATCCATTTCTAGCAGAAAATGGAACAGCCATGTTTAGAAAAATATAGCAAGCTGTGTTTTATGGAACGAAACTGCACGTTTCTGTCTGGACAAATACACGCTCAATTTTGCACAACCTTGCCTTTAAACAATGACTACAGAAGCTGCAAACTATTAAGCATTACTTACTAATAATATAAGTGGAGAGTAGGCTGTTACAAATAGTTTCCACATCCAATTTCTGCGGAGGCTTTTCTATAAAAATAACACATAAGAAAAAAAGAAGACTTATTGTCACTGGTGTTCTTTCTCGGGCTCACTAAGCATTCTTGCGTGTGGTGAATTGCCCAGCAATTAATCCAAAAACTATGGCTAAACTACCCTCTGTGATATCCTTTCCATCCTATGACAAATAGAACCGTGGAATCTTAATTAGTAGGGAATGTGCTGCAGATGTATTAGAGTAGCGATGGGAAAACAGATGAGGCCATCACACCACACAGCGGGGAGCTGAGAAGCCCGGTCCCCCATCGCTGTGTCCTATTCATAATGCCACGAGTGTGCCACATGCCTCTGCTGTCATCTGCACAGTGCCACCGGGGCCCCCAGGGGCCGGGGAGGTCTTCACTATCCACCACTTGAGTTCCGCCTGTCAACCTTCACCATCACATTGACCCTAAAAAAACTGCTTTTGGATTATGTAATTTAAAAAAAACTCCCACAAACGTTTAACAAAATGGTGATCTATAGTTTCATTCTAAAAAGTTTCATGTATTTTTTTTAAAGAGAAGATTTAGTAGAGACAATATTTTGACAGTTAACTGTAACTTTGAAGTAAATACACCTGAACTGGAGGGGCTAAGCCACACAGCCGTTTCTGCACAGCTTTGTCCCGTGCCTTGGCACTCGGACTATTCCTTTTTTATTTATTTTATTTATTTCCATGTTGGACACCGAGGTTCCCTTTTGAAAAATAGCCATAGTTTGACTATGTCTGCTCAGCTGGCTGCCTTCAATTTTATACCTGCAAAGTTTCAATCTAGGCCCTCCCTGCGTCCTTTAACATTGGGTGCCCGAGCCAGCACCCTCCCCCACCTTCTTCTCCCCCTTTTCCAGGATTTCTGGTAGAGACTGCACTTGTGCTGTTATTTTCAACCTATGTATTCTGGAAATACTTCAAAGAAAAGCAAAAAGGCAGCAATTTTCTGCTTGAATATCCCTCTGACTAAATCCATTGATCATCCTTGGGGTTCCTGAGAGAGAGGGAGTGAGATGGAGAGGCATGTTTTATCCTCTAATAACTCCTACCTTCACCCCTTCCTGCCTCTCTGTTGTTGTGTTGTTGTTGGTCGCACTTCTGCTCTATTCCTTGGAGAGCTGCTGAGATTGAAGTTATTTTATGCTTCGGCTCCCCGGGCCCCAATTTGAAAACTCTTGTGTGTCAGTTTTCACACACTCCTGTCATATGGCAAGGAGCACTGCAGAGTTTTGCTTTTTACTTTTTTCTGTGAAGGCATCTTGTGGGGCATTCTGCCTTTTTGCAACAAATGGGTCACATAAAGAGGACAAGTTTATGTCCATCATAAAATTTAATTACACATTATCCTGTGAGTGCAATATTTCTGTTTCAGAATGCTTAATTTCTTCTGCTTAATGACATTTTTGACCAGGTTAGTTGTGAAACAGTTACATGTCTATACTTGCTTATACTACACATCTGTTCAATGTGTATTTACACTTTAAACTGTGGTACCTGATGAACAACTGTCACACATTAACTGTTTAAAAATGCTTATTCTTTAACTTGCAGGCAGAAATCATAAGATGTAGTATGATGGAAGGTGACAAACAAAAGAGAGGGGAAAAAAAAGCTGAAATGGAAAAAAAAATCTGGTGTTGCATTGTTTTGCTGTAAGTGTGTAATTTTAGCAATTCTAGTTGTCAGTGGGAAACACATTCTCCAGTCCATTACATCTTCAAACCAGGTTTGGAAATTTGCCTAAACTGAAATCTTCAATCACTGGTCCACATAATCCACTTCAGATCTTATCTGTGGAAAGTTGGAAAATGGTTGAAAACAGCTCACAAATGTAGAGAAAACAGTACCTTGTTAAAAATGAATGAAAGAATTGATACTGTGCCAAGCTGTAAAATATGCAGTATCTCATATTATCTCAGTGTACAAGACAAGGTGGAAGTGACCAAAATCCACTGGCAATGTGGACCATGTCTCACACTCATCATGTGCTTCTACAGTACTAAAGTTTTAACTCAAACTGCATCTGCTGCCCGCTAGTTGTAAGCTCACTTTGCTGCTGAGTTTGTTCAGATCTAATCAGGAGATAATTAAGAACAATGGGTTGGGTCCAGACCTGTCCAGGGTGTCCCCTGCCTTCACCCGAGTCAGCTGAGATAGGCTCCAGCACCCCCCGCGACCCTAATGAGGATAAAGCGGTGTATAGAGGATGGATGGATGGATGGATGGATGGGTTGGGTCCAAAACTGTGCTTTTCTGGTCCACATACAATGGTGGAAGAAGTTTGCAGACACCCCATACAGTTGTGAATTATTGCATTAAGAATCGCTCTTTGGTGCACTCTTCAAATGCAATTTCTTTTAGTACAGTCACAGCCATAACACTAAACAAATCCTAAAAAGCCATTAAAAACTTGAAATTGATTGGTTCCATAAAAATACGAATTTTTTTTAGTATTAGGTCTTTTGGTAGAATTTAGTTTTTTTGTCTTGTAAACAATAAACAAAAAAATTCTGTGTGTTTATGTCTTTCTAATGCAGCCACAAAAAAGATTTTTCAACAAATATTTCATGATATATTTGAGACTGTGTAAAAATTTTAAAACTTTTTTCCACCACTGCAGACACTATGGTCACCCACAACTGTAGGACGACAATCTGGATCTGTCTGCGCTCTTCACTAGCTCTTGCCATACTTAACTTTATTACACAGAACGTTTTTAGTGACTCCCAGATTTTGAAAAAGTTGTAATGCTACACCGCCTGTGTTTGCATATGCATTTTGGCTATATTCACAATGTGAATTTGTAGAAAGAATGAATGGGAAATAAGAAGCTGTTTCATTGCTGAATAGGTTTTCACATACAAAGAATTTGACTTGGTGCTTTAGTGCAGAAAATTTTAAATCCTAATAATCAGTTACAACATGCTGCTGGTTAATCAGTGTTCTTCATTTAAATGGATCCAATCCAGCTTTTTTCTAAAAAAACTTTAAAAACAACACTGTTGACCAAAGTGCTGAATACATTAAAACAAAATTAATAGATATAAATACAAATAAAATAAGGCGAGAATAAAAATAAGACAAGTTGTACAGTAAAAGTCAGCTCTAAGCTGAGCCATAGGCCAAGTTAAAAAATGTGTTTCAGAAATCAGTGTATGTGTTTTTTCCATGTTTCTGGATACTGTGCTGCTTCTCACATCGTCTGACATTAAACTAAACATGCTTGGAACTTAGATTTCATGCTTGTTTATTTTCTTCTTTTTCTTGCTTGTTTTCCTGACTGGTCATTACATCGTGTCTACATGCTCGTGTTTTGTCTTGCCTCTGTGGTCCACTGGTCAAGGCGATGGAGGGTGTTTGGGTCACAAGTAAGCTCTGTCTAATTTTCGGTGCTCTGGCTCAGTCACCTTTCAGAGGGCTCTCTTCGCCTGCCAGTGTCCTCCATCTCTGGCAGACTCTATAAACTGCAGCTAATTGGAAGGTGATGACGGACAAGCCAGGGCCAATTTATTGCACTTTGAAGACAACCCATTCACTTTTCATCGGTGGCCTGTGTGAGTCCTACTGTTGGAGCGTTGCTTTCAGTCCCTACTCTACACACAGTTGACATCTGGTGTCTACACTGTGTGATGGGACATTGAAACAACCCTTAAGCAAAGTTGAATGCACTGAATACCATGCATATTTATAAAAAGGCTGCTAAATTAGCCCAGCTGCTAACTTTGCCCACTTTCATTGGTATGAGAAGTGTTTCCTCATATTCAAGCAGGCTAATAGGAGTGTATCACAATAACCTGACACGAAATACAATCCACCCCCTCCTCTCTGGGCTATTAGCGATGTTTTGTCAACCTGCAATCAAATTAAAATTTATTTTTCAAATTGTAATTTTTTTTCTAAACACAGCTTGTTTGCCACAACCGAACATAAACTTGTGTTATTTTCACATCACACCATGAGCAGACCAATATTATTCATGACACGGTATAAACTTTGTTTTCTGCTGCCTGATTGCCGAAGCCCAAGCCTTGACACTTGTGATGTACTCTGCCAAGAACATTAAGTATCCGAAAGTGATAAAGCTTCAATTTGCTAGACCATTAGACTAATTACTGCAATAATTAAGTAACTACTTGATTAGAACTAATGGGTACCTAATTATCCAGGAAGAAAGGATCAGGTGGTAATTTATAGAGTCAAGCTGATGTCTTCTGACTTAGCAATGCCGATTACCAAACATAAGGGACCGAAACTGGTGAGAACAAAAAAAAACCCAAAAACAAACAAGAAGGGACAGAAAAAAAGAGGAAATGCCATTTGAGTGTTTACCTAGCCCCTGTAGCTAAGGCAAACAGTTTAGTATCACATCACATGAGTGGATTGTTGATGATTGTTAATGAAACAAGATACACATCAATACATTATGCAGGATGATTAGCCTACATCTATTTTCTAATTATTCCCTGAGCAGAGGTTGATCTCAATAGTATTGATAGTGATTACAGAGATAAGGAAGTATTATACTGCAATTGGCACAAGTTATATGGATGGATGGATGGATGTTTTTTTCCAGTTCTACATGAGCTTTGTTTTGTCTCTTTGTGTGTAGATAAGGGAGAACGTACACACTTGGAGCTGCACACCTTGGGAAATGGATGGCTTCAACTTGATTTTAATCACATTTCTCAATGAACATCTCTCACAGACAGAGGAAGATGAATAGAGACAAATCTAAAATTTATAGAATTCTACAATTTGCATAAAGTGTATTATCTAAACATATAAGTGAAAGGTAAGGGTGTTTAAAAGGTCATTAAAAATTGAGGATATAGAATGCAGAATATGGACATTATCAATCAATCCATCAACCTGCTACTTACTTATCGTATAATTGTTGTAAGACGGGCAGCAGTCAAGCCTAGTCTACATATAATATGCATGACTGTGAATGGAAGGAAAAGTGAAAGCTGACACTTTTTGATGTACAGTTCTTTTTTATATTAATGTTTGAATAATATGTGCCTGGAGGGTAGGCTATAAATTAAAAAAGGAGAATTGAGGTATAAATTTTTATGAGTCATCCTCATCTGTATCTATTATGTATTTAAAACTGAAAGAATCACTGTTATTTGGATTAAACAGACAATCCTACACAGCAGACAGATTGAAGGTTAGAGGTGCATTCAGGAATCTTCAGTTTTCCTCAGACAGCTTGACTGAGAACGCAGTTAATGGAAACTAGTGTCATCCAAATGGAAAAAGTTGCCTAAGCTATTCAGCACTTTATTGGAGCTGAAATGATTGGTCAGTGATCATTGTAAACTGAGTATGTGTGGCTATGAAACTTTATTTTTCTGACTCAACAATTAATTGGAAAGTTAATTGACCTGCATTTATTATTTATGACATCGTACTGTTTATGGTTGCATTCATGAGTTTAGCTGGGATTCTTGATGATCTGTGCTCGATGTTCCATGACTGGTCCATTGAGGAAAACTCTCTTTTTACCAATGCTGTCATCACAGCTATGGGAATTGTCCATGGAGTGTACGATTACAAATGAAAGGACAGTGAAGGAGAAGGTGTGGGGTCTCCAGTTGACGGCTCCTTTGAGAGGCCCAATGAGGGTTTTTAACAAGATGAGCAGTGAGGCCAGATACCGAAGCTCTCTGTTCCCACATATTCCTGTGAGAAGGTGTGTGTTTTTTTTTCTTAAGGCAGGATAAAAATAACATACTTTGTGTGAGATTTTTTTGTGAAGATAGGGACTCGTATAACTGGAAACTGTGGTGTCAATCAAGTTTTTATGGTCTGTGCTCTACAAGACATCAAAGCTCACTGTCCTCAGCAGAGATTGCCGTTTGAAGCATAGGTAGACTTTGGACACTGGTATGTTCATTACTCTGTTCAAGCGTCTAACACGCTGAAACTTTATTTTCATTTCACACTACAAATACCCAAAAGGTTGACAGAGACACAAGGTACACTCTGAGTATGTGAGGTCTTATTGTAGCAGACTACTTGTAATAAAAAAACACTTTATAACGCCAGTCACTATCCAGTCCTCTCGCTGTCCTCCAATACCGCACTGAATTGATATGCAGTCTAATCATCTGCTAGGAGCTGATGTGATGTAAATGAAAGTAATTAGGGAAATGTCAAACACAATTAATAAAACGGGTTTAAGTTGTGAAAACACTTGTCAGCGGAATGAATGAAGATTTCGCCTCTCGTCTCCCCGACGCTGCCCTCCCTTTTTGCTGCTGTTCAATTAGGTCACAGATTGCTCCTAAGTTACTGCTCCCCTCTCACTTTCCCTTTTACCCTCTATCTCTTGTTCTCACAGCCTTTCCAATTCTATGCATGAAGACCTGTGAGAAAGGAGGGGGAGCCACCATCCTGTGGAAGGGAAATAAATTTGCCTGTCCATCCACCGCCTGGATGAAATTAATTGCAGACTCCTCATGCTGTCTGGGTACAACTGGGGCATTAACATAAGCAATTTGCGTCCAACTTCTTCTGCCGGCTGTTTAATAGAGCATCGGACCTGGCCGATAAGGCTTAAGGTCCCTGACGCATTAGCATTTTCATAATATCAAAATATTATAGCACCATGATTTGCTAAAGCCCATTCATTATTGATAAGAACAAAAGGTTTTCTAAATTACAAAAGGGGAGCATGACCTATAATTATGGCACGCAAATTAGGGTGTGCAGTAAAGTCAGTTACATTTTGAAGGAAAATAATGATGCTGGAGACCTTTCTCCTTCCTTCAGGATTGAAAAAAATAATAGATTCCTTCACAGCCTCACATGGGGTTGAGGAGCATGCTCGCCGGTTCATGAGGGACAATGTCTGCACAAGAAAGAGAGCAAGTGTCCCTGGCCCGTGCACCACACTGCATGAATAAAACAGCCATTAGGCAAGTTAGTTTTACTTAATGAACATATTCAAACAAGATATTTATGCAAATAAACATAAAAAAGTAATGCTCAACAATTCTGCTGAACAGAAGTGTCAAATAATGGTCAAATGCAACGCCAGAAAACTGAAATACGGATTTGTTTGTTATCTGGACAAGTTAATAAGTTAGTTGTATTTGAACACCTGATGTTGTTCTGTAAATAACACGAGACATATCTGTAAATGGTGATATTGCACCTCTTATTTGGCCTGGAATTAACCCATATAATAACTTTACTTGCTATGCCTGATTTAACCTAAATGTATCGTCTAATTCTACTCAACTGATTTATCTGTAAGAGGTATAAAATGCAGTCATACTTTCCATATGTTCTCATGAGATATATACTTATTTATGTATACTTATGGATAGAGTTGTTGTATGTTAGTGGTAGTAGTAGTTGTAATATTAGTGCCTGTGTATACAGTCATCTAAGCTAGTAGAAAAAATAGCCAAAAGTTACACTACATGAACCCTAATTCAAAAATGTCAACAAATATTACAATTGTTTGTAGTCATTTGTCATACCAACCAATAAATAGACAAAGTTCTAAGGTGTTTCAGAGAATATCACCAATAAACAGTAGGTAATATTTCATAGTGGCCACTAGAATATATTTGCATGCTTTATTATAAAAAACAATATTTTTCTCCTAGTGTACATTGCTACAGCACTTCTGCACACTGTTTTACTGAATCACTTTATTTTCGTGTCTGTCTGTTTAAGACCTCCCTCTTGAAATGTCCAGTCTGCTCTGATTGGTCAGCTGTCCCGATGAAAGTGAAGCACTGTTATATTGTAACCTCAGATCTATGAGAATATGGATGCATTCCTACTAAAGTGGCTTTAGTGAGGAAGTAGTGGTGGACTGCCATTCTTTGTTTGAATGTATACCTAATTAGCTACTAGCTTGTTGTGTTGGATGATGATGTAAATAAGTAACCGAAGAAAACCCTGAACGGTTTCAGGCAGGCATGGAGCAATGTTTTCTATATGAGAGAATAAAACCGTTTGGCATGGAGTTTTGTAATTTTGCTGACCTTTTTCGTGTACAAATAGCTATATATTACATTAACGGAAAGAGGAAACTCCCAAATAGCATAATATGGGCTCTTTAACATTATTCACGTCTGACAGTAGTACATATTTTACACTCTTCTCTATTTCATAGTATTTAGTGTTGTATAGTTGTTGGTTTCACACAATTTAGTACTTCAGTGTTCTTTGGGATCCAGCAAAACTCATTTATATTGATCTCAGTGTTACACTAATATTGCAGAAAATAGTTTGGCACAGTTTGTAACAAGCAGACTATTGTACCTCCTTGTCACAGCTTTCCGTCAGGTCCTGTCCGCCAAAATTGCGACGTTCCTTATTGGCTAGAAAATCCTCCTGCATACAAGGGCTGCCACTAACGGCTATTTTTCTGTTGATTAAGTAAATCAGCTGTTTGACGATTTGAGTTAAGTGCATTTCATTTTGACTGAATTTATTTCATCATACAAAACAAAATGTAAACAAAAGTTTCATAAAGAAATGTGTTCAAAATAATGGCTGAAAAAATCATTTTTACATGCACAGGCACTGTCAATTAAAGCAGAATAAGCCCAGATTATGGCTGTACGGATGGATTGGTAGATATTCACCCTTGGGGAAATTCAGGAAACCTAAGCAATTTCTCAGATACACTTTTTCAAGGTAGCAGACAGAGAGCTTTAGGGCTTTTTAGTGTATTTAGCAGCTACAAGGTTAATATTAAAAAGCTCACCCTACTGACTTGTGGTTTCCCTTCAGGTCCTCTTGCTTTGTGCTAGTGCTGCTATGTTATGGCATTCAATCTCTGCAAAGTGGACAAACCACTGATTGTTGTGTGATTAAATTAAAGCACTCCCATTCTTTTGAAGCTGTAAGTCTTTGGACACTTTTCCCTACCAGAGCAGAACTCTGCTGTAACCAAGTCAAATGCTGCCGCCGTCATAGTCTGCAGTTGGAAGCGCACCCAACCAATGACTGGTGCCGCAAATGACTGCATGATGCAATGGTGACACAGTGATGGCAAACATTGTTGGAAAGAATTACACCCTTTTAGAGAAAAATTAAGAGACGATGCGTTGATTAAAAATATTGATGTTGACAGATTTTCAGCGATTACGTTGACTAATCGCGGCAGCCCTGCTGCAGGCTGGATGATTACCTCCAGGTTCACGGAGCAGTTTTAGGGCATCAGCCTTCGTGCTTCATTAACACAATTTATCCTCAGAACAGCAGCTGGTTTGCATGTCTCCCGCCCTTCAACATCATAATCATAGACGTGAGTCAACGTTCAATACTCAGAAGGGCTCTTAAATGACAGAGTTTTCTCCTGTTTTCTTCTTTAGAACAAAGTGCTTGACCACCACACATCAGATTGTTTGCTTTCTGTTTTGTTAGATTGCTCTCTGGCGGTCTCCTGGATGTTAACTGGCTGTTGTCCAGGACAACAGTGTGACAACCTGCTTTATTTATCCATTGTAGAAACAAGCAGACACCTGACAAAGTCTCTCTACATTGTGTCTAGAAACAATACAGGGTACATATCCATCACCACTTTGACACGCTACATGAACACATTTCAGACTTCCTCTGTTACCGCAGCCTCTTTAGTTTCCTCCAGATTATCCATCTTTAAAGATGACTTTGACCTAAAATTACACTGCGATTTGCTTTTGGACACTGTGTTTCCATCTGCCATCTTGTGTCACAGGACTTGAATGCTGTACATTGATTTATTTTTTCACAAACGACGTGTGGTTTAGTGTTCCAAGAAGCAAAATCTGTTTCTCTGACAAAACTGATTCAAAATGTACCTCAGGATTTAAAGCTGTTGATCTTGCCAATCATCAGAACACACAGGCTTCATAATCTATTTTCACACTACGCAGTGGAATTGTCACAATATTAGGACATGACCACAGAATTTTTGCCAGACAGTTTGTTGGGTTAGGAGTGAAGTTAAGCGTTTATTTACTTAAAAGCGCTTATTTACCTGTAGTGATTTATTTTTCAGTAGCTTTAATAATTAAGCATGAAACCTAGATGTGAACTTGGCAAGCACCAGACAGGCTGCAACAAGCCAACTTTTTGTGTGCTACACACTGCTTTCACTTTAGCTCTCGTATAAAAATAGTATGACCAGAGACATTTTACTTGGCTACCTTAGCTTCTCCTACTATTAGCTACTATTAGCTGATGTTAGCATTCATCTTAGCACTACAGATGCCAAACATGGCCTGCCAAATACCAAATACAGGTATGAATAATGAATGAAGTGTCCAGCACACTTCAGTTTCTGGAAGCTTCACTGGTTTAGCACTGCTGCACATGCAAACTGCTGAGCTGTTCCCAGGAATGCAAAATTAGAAATCCCCTTTTCCCAAGTGGAGTTAGTTTAATCACTTTTTAATAAAAAAAAGTGACATAAATACAAATACACAGATAGTGTGCACTCCAGCAATGCAAGTACACGTACACAGCCAGAAGCAGGAGATAATTTTGCACCTTTTGTCCGTAGTTTGTTTTACCCAGATGACAATAAGTGAAAATTTACCACAACATTGTACCAACAAAACAGAATTCATCTGCTCTTGTTTTTCAACAGTCACACAGTTCAATTTTAAAGTTTGATTGGCTGAATTAAAGCTTCTAATATACTCGCTAGAGTTGCCAGCGTTATGCACAATATAACTGTTGAAAATCTTGTACAATATATATGAAATACAATATATGAAGAATAATGTGATGAATAATAGCTACACGTGCCAAATCACAGCAACATTGCAAATTTGAGTCTCTTGTCCCACTGTGGTAACTATGAAGACATGAGACTTTTCTGTATTTACCCTCTGATCACATAAAAAAAAAAAACAACTTGCAAAAATCCCCCTTGAACTCTATAATGTGGTCTTCTGCCCCTTTTACCTTTAGCTATCAGTGTGTAGCTCGGTGCTCACAGTAGCCATATAGAAATATAACCTGTGGGAAATATACTTTTATCTCACTCATGCTTGCAAAGTGGACTCAAAGTTTTATTGTGTCCTATTGGGCCGGTCTAATCACTGCCACACTGTGTCCCAGAGTGCTCCAAGCTCGTTATCACTCATTAACCTTTAGCTGCGATGTCGCTCTGTCCTCCCCTTTCAGTCACACAGCATTTCAGATTATAAATATATTTTGCAGAAGAAACAATGACCATGTAGGGAGAGCATATTGTGAGTCCAGGCCTTTGTTAAAGGTGACTTATTCACCACTCTCTGTTCTTTTCCCTTCTCAATTTCTCTCCATCTAATCTGCCTCTGTCTATAACAATAAGAATTAATTAGCCTGCTTATTTTTCTCTGGTTGTAGGGAGGCTCCCCATCTGGATGGAAGACAGTCCTCTGTGTGCCTGATTAATGGTGTGGAGAGACAGTTGCCAGTTCTGAAGCCTTGCTGTCTGGCCCAGGTCAAAACTTCCAGAAGGCAACCTAATGTTAGTCCAAGACACACACACATAACCACAGACACATGCATACACACACCGTTTAAAAAAGAAAAGAAAAGAAAGAAAAACCTTAGAGATAATAACTTTTTTTCGAAGGTGCAGGACCTCCCTAAGCCAGTTTCATATTGTTCCCCATATGATTAAGCATCAATATATGATAGAGGAATATGAGATCTTCAATGAGGAAAAGAAAGGAAATAGCATTTTGTATACTATCTGAATTATCATGTAGTTGTAAGTCACCATTAAATGTAGTTTATGTAAATGTTGGCAAACAATTCATTCATCTATGGTTCACAACTGCTTTTTGAGTTGGTTTGTCTAAATTCTGCCCGTCTGACTTTTAATTCACACTAGTAATGTTTTAGACTATGGGTTTTAAAATGGAAATACACTGAGTCAAAAAGGTTTTAATTTCTTTCCCAAATACCAAGTCCAAAAGTCAGAAAAAGACACATTAGCCTTTAACCCTTAAAAAGCCGGGACCAAGTATACTCGATCCCCGCTTACTTGTACACACAGCCGAACCCGAACATTCTCGGCTCAACACGTGTGACTTGTTTATGATTGCAAATTAACATAAAATATGCACACACCCGTATGTTTAAGTCGACCAATGGTAAGATATAAACATTGGCCCCAAATTTGATTATTTCAAACGATAAAGCCGTATGAGCCGTTATAACGAAGCTGCAATTACGAAGCTTTTATCGGGGCCGCGTACCGTAATAACATACCTGTGCCGGCCGAAATTCACAATGGCGAACGTCTACGACAGTGCGACCTCGCAAGACTTGATCGATATTTTTATGGATTAGGTGGTTTTTAGTATATGTTTTAGTATATGTACTCCTCCAGAAATATGGCTGTACATGCAAGTATATATAAAATAACATGGCCTTGTAAGGGTTAATTAAGCCAGATATTGCGCAGAAATAAAGCATTGCATCATTTAGTATCCCTACTGACATTATTTATGTGAAACCACACATATTAAAACAGCATGCTTGTTTTGCAGAAAATCTTCCACCAGCTCTATGCAAAGTTTTTAAACACATTTCAAAAAAATTCTGCTGAAATACTTAAGATTTACATGGACAACACATTTTATAGAACTCTTTTAGTGCCTGTAAATGCCTTTCTCTTTGTTGTGTTGGGCATTTCCCGAATGACTAACCTGGTTTTATGCTTAAAATATTTCCTCATTCCTGTCTGTACTCTGTGAAGCGCTGCTCATGATTTTAGCCAGCTAGCTGCCTAGACCAGAGAAGGGAAGGTCAAAGCATCTCTGTTGCCACTGGAGCCTTGACTCATTTGTCACTAATGTGTCAAAGAGACGATGACATTTACAGCCTGGTGAAGTGACTGCCTCTCAGCCCATCAGGAACCCCTGAAGTAATAAATGTTTACCTTTAAGAAAGGGGTCTGTGGGTTCAGATTTTTTTTTTCTTTAGATGTGTGAAGGTTTGTTTGCACACTGGGTTATTTTTTCCCCACTTTTCACCTAACAGAATAATTTCAGAAGTGGCATTTTCACCTCTGTTACTTTAAATTTGCCCTTTCCTGAAATTGATGTTTATATCTGTGTTTAAAATTGCAGTATTTTTGCCTCAATATGCATAAAGTCTAATATTGACCTGCTATTGTGGCATCATTTTAAAGTTGACATTTATTAATTCTGAAGGTAGATATTGATTAGAAAAAAATACGATACCATGAGAGTAACAAAGTAGCAATAAGATATGAGTATGATATATTAGAAAAACAACGATAATTAAGATAAAATGAAATATGATGGGTAATAAATTCACAATTCTGACAATACTGGCAATGCCTAACCAGTATTAAAATCTGTACTGTTTATAAAACGGTTTTGTAACATAGTATAGTGTAGAAGAGTAATACATTAGCATAAGAACGCCGAGGCTGACGTAAACTTGTTGTGTAAAGTTAATGATGCAATAGGAAGAAATCTGGAAAGGGCACGCAGAAAAATCATCCTTCCCCTCCAGCTTTTCCCTCTCCCCACTCTAAGTCCCTTCCCCCAGTCATTAAGCGATGTTTAAGCTGAAAGTCAACATTAATTTGGTGCTTCACGCCTTAGAGAAAGTTCTTACTCTAACCTGTTGTGGGTTCCACATTTGCTCTCACTGCAGACTTTGTTGTTCTTTATACTGTCTCACCTGCTCTGGGTGAAAAACACTGATTGGCTAAAATCTCTTGTCAGATGTTGTATTTTCTGAACCCTGAAAACGGAGCCACCAGCAGGTTAACAAGTCTGCTTTTCTCTCAGATTGCATAATTACAATACCATGAAAGGGTAGTTTGGATGTTTTGTTCAGCATTAATTGAACAACATTGCTTACTCTAGCTTTAATGTGTCTGCAACCTGCTAGTACACATATTTAATCAGTATCTAATATTTTTATAAAGCCTGTATTTGACTGCACATAAAATAAATAAGGTCAGACATGCTTAGTATTGCAAGAATCCCAGCAACCTGTAGCAGAATCAAATACATTAATTATATTACGACCACCTGCTTAATAATTTGCTATTAATTATTAATATGTTGGTCCCTTTTATGCTGAAAAACTCCTCTGACCCAGTAAGCATGGACGCAGGACCTCTGGGCATGTCCTGTGGCGCTGGGATGGTGGCAGGGAATTCTGTGGGACCTACCTAGATCAGGCTTATCCTGGCACATCCCACAGATCCCCAATAAGATTTGGATCTGGGGAGTGTGGAACCAGGGTAAACACCTTAGCTCGTATTCCCTGGGCATCTCCTGAGCAGTTTTTGTGGTGTGTTGGGGTGCATTGTCCTGTTGCTGAGGGTGGAAAACTGGCATCAAGGACTGATGTTGCCATCGAGGGTTGCTTGTTTAGGTGGGTGGTACATGTCAAACATCCACATGAATGTCAGGACTCAGTGTTTCCCAGATGAACATTGCGTTATAACAAGATGATCGATGTTATTCACTTCACCTGTCAGTGGTCGTACTGTTGTAGCTGATCGGTGTATATAGCTAAAGCTGTCGTAAAGAAATCAGCCCAAGCATTAATTCACAAAGCAGCAGGATTACTGTGATCAGACGCACTGAACAGTAATCTCACAAATGCTCAGACAGTAAAGTGAAGTTGGTCATGTGGTCAAATTCTATTTAAGCTGATGAAAAGCCGGTTATCTTTCTCTTCAAAACAATAATCAAAGACGTAACTAATTGCCTTAAGTGTTGTTCCAAATGAAGCTGACCACAAACTTTAACCCAGAATATACGGTTTTCATTGTGTTTACAAATTTAGTAACGATGCTAGTCAAGTATGAGAAGGGAGTAACTCGCATGTCTACATTAATCTACAGTGATAAAATTTGGACTTCTTGAATGCTTGTAGCTCCAACTGTTTGTATACAGACAATAGCACACCAGCTAATACAATCCTTGCTTGCACTGGCCATGAATTGAGCTTGTACCAAATCAATGGAAAGCTGCAAAACTGTGAAAACAAGATGAAGAGAAAACCAATGTCTAGGCCTTGAGGGCCAAGATGCGCAGCATCACACCGCACTCTTATCTCTGGACGCCGCTTTCCCCTGAGAGGATTCTACACTCCAGCAAACAGCAGGATTCAAAGGTATATCAGGTGCATGACCTTAGGGTTAGTGAAATCTACAACCAAGCAGAATCAGCTGAAAAAGTCGAACACAGAACTAGACATTATGTGGCCAGCATACAGTCATACACACACATGCGCATGCAACACACACACTGAACTTACTATTCTGTCTATTACATGTTTACTTATGCAATTTGCAGATAATCTTCTGACTTTTTCTGGGAGATGCATGGGTCTTTGTGCTTCTGTGCATTATGTAAGCAAGTTATTTTTACTTTTTGCCAAGTAATGGTCAGTGATGAGTTCATTGTAGATTGACTTTGATTTCATACGGATTGACTTTCCATTATGCGTTATAATGTGCAGTATCTTCAGAAAAAAATACATTGATTATCATTCAGTTTTCCCCTCATTAACCTTTGGTTCATTGCTTAATGTGTCACAGGCCAAAGGCCATTGTAATCTCTCTCAATGGACACACTGTGCTTGATCAATAGGCTTCTTGCTCAGCAGCTCACATTGTTTTATTTTCCTGCTTGCGTTCCACGGTAAGGTGTGAAAGGATCATTCCAAGTCTCAAAGGAGACGCTTCTTTCAATATCCTCAAAGTAGCGGATCCCACCCACTCAATTGTTCTCTACATAATCATATAAAAAGATTCAGGAAGAGTTGTTTTTTTATTGTTGTTGTGTTTTTCCTCTGCTGAACAATGCCCTTCCGCCACAGGGTCCCATAACAGCCCACCAGTCTGTGTTCAGCTCACCTCCACCCCTCATCCCACCCTTGCTATCTCGTTTTCCTCATCTGGCCCAGGCCCACTTCCACATCTACATCCCATTGTCTGAGTGAAGGCAGCACGCGCAGGGCTGCGGCCAGTCCAAACATACTCATCTCTTTCTCTGGACGACTGCCAGCATTCTTTGAAAAACGTAAACTTTGTTATTTTCCAAATCAGTGTTACAGTTGTGTTTTGGTAATGGAACAAAGATTACATTCACTCTGCCTGTCAAAAACCGGTGCATGTATTTGCATGGCTTCTTCTACGTGTGTGTGTCATGTTGTGTGTTGGGATTCCTGCATGCACGCGTGTCGGAAAAACCAAATCCCAATCCATCATGCATTCCCCCAAGGTGGGCCAGCCAGTGTGTGTGTGTGTTTGTCACTGTCCCCTGTCAGGAAAGAGGGCTGGAGCGTGTTCTCCGGACAAACCCCCTTTGGCTGAGGAAGTGCTCCTCTATATTGGCCTCTTTGTGGCTCGCTAATCGAGCTTTCCTGTCAGCAGGCTGCACAGTCCCAGTGCACGGTGCACTACGTGATACAGACCCACTCCGGTGCTCCAAGGGAAGTTCTGGGATCAGCAGATAACGACACAGCTCCCTCATCTAACACGCAGAACAGTGTTACCGCTCTGTGTCTCTCTGTCCTTGCGTGAATAAGGAAAACACCAATTTTAACCCTTAAAAAAATCCATTATTCTCAGCTGCTTGCTGGCAAACAGTCCCCCTTTAAAGACCCTGATAATGAAAGGGGAGCAGTTGTAACATTATTGTCCAAATTAGGAATGAATTGAACACCTTTTATTACATGTAACCTGAACATCTCTTGGTACAAAGCTAACTTAAGTGTGTACATTGCTTTTACTGTTGCATTACACTGTCTGCCACTGCCAGTTTTGCAATTAAAACAGACCATTATCCCTCCCACCTGAATTTTGTGCTCCACAGTGGGCCATCGTGCAAACTGTGGCCCTCTTATCAAGTAGAACGCATTCCAGTGATATCTGAGAAGAATGGTCACGAAGGACCCATGTTCTGGTATTCAAAACCAATTATAATATAATAATCTGGAGGTGTCACATCTGCTTAAATTTCCTGGTTATTTAAGCATTTACATGGGGATTTTCAAGGACACGAGGACATAGCAGATACAGACTGGAGACATCACAGAAATTGATTTTCTTACGTATCATTGGCAGTCTACCTTTATTTAGATTATGTTTTATTGTTCCCATTTTAAGTAGGCTAAGAGAACTAAAGCACAGTAACTGTTGCATGTTTTTTTCCCATTTAAAACGAGTTACAGTACTTTTATATTGTATGTCTTTGTAAAAGATAGACTGTAATTGTCACTCACCATAGAAAATGCATATGGAAGTATAAAAACCCAACATTTGGAGGAGATGCCTACTGTAATTATCTTGCAGTGTAAGTGTTTTCACTATTCAGTTATTATTAATATTATTATTAATTTTAAAGATCTGGAGGCATTAAAAAAACTGGGCATTCAAGGTCTCAGACACTTTTAGTAATTTTCCATCACTAACCACCAACAGCTTTGCGTCGTTGCTTTCACAGTTTTTTGCTGCCTAATGGAGTGCTGAGTCTTCTGGTGAAAACACACAAGTAATTTTCAGTAAAAGCCAGTGATTTGACAGTACAGACTAACACCTGACACATGTAGCCGTGTGACCGACCTGACGCACTACCGATCAGACTTGAGTTCGATTCAGCTTTTCTCAGCTCTACAGTGATGCAGTTAGATGTCAGCTGATGACATGTTCTTGCTTTACCATTTTCACTTCCTTCATCTCTTCTTGCAGTCTGCTCCTCCATTCTATGTGGAAAAAATGGAAGAAAGTGGTCATTAGCCCAATGCTTTTTGTTTCTTTGTCTTTGACATGAACGCTTGAGCAAGTGACTCTCTGACCATGTAGCCTGCTACACTTTGTAACTTTGTTGCCAAGTGGGAACATAAGATTAAAAAGTCTGCGATACGGGTACATCTGCAAGGAGAGTAATGAGTCGGACTGGAGATGTCATAGTTTTTCCTGTTCAATAAATTCCTGATAAGTGAAAAGTGTAAAATTTCACTTGAAAGTCAGTGCTGCTGTAAATTTTAAGTAAGCTGACTGAAGTACCGACAAGCAAAGTGCCGTTTTACCTAATATTTAACTTATTTTTACTTATCTTTTGCTGTCACTTTTACAAAAAAAAATCATCCTATTATGTTCAGCTGCCTTTCTTAAAGAGTTTTCCTGTGTCTTCCCAATAGCTAGTAAATGTCTGTTAAATGGCTGCCATAGTTCCCTCATTCTAGTTTGAGTTGTTTAATACAAAAACCTAGTAACATTATACCTAAATGTAGGGCAGATTATGATAATGTTAATCTGGACACAACAGGATTGCCCCTGTTATATAGATATAAAGATCATGGATTACTATTGCCTCATGTCAACTGCTTAACAAACTGAAAGAACTCCAAGGTATGAGATGCAGTTTCCAGTATTTTCTATCAAGAAATATCAAATGCACTTCCAAAACCAGTGAAATTTTCTGACTTTTACTGGTGACATTTTCCAGCGGCATATGGCAGTAAGCTCATGGAAGAGCACAGCTTTTTGATGAATACTTTGAGTCAGAAGGACCAAAGGACAGCGCTGGGCATGTGTTGCCTTCTGTCTTTGCCTTGTGAAATGATAATGTGGCCTCAACATGACGCTGAAGGCAATGAGCTGCTGTTTTTAGCAGCAAGCTATGAAGGCAAAACACGCTGGAACCAATTACTATACGTGTATGTATGAAGATGTATGTTGGTATATTTATATCTGTGCTTGTGTTTGACATCTGTCATTTCACGTGCGTTTTCAGTGAATGTCAGCTTTTTATTTGATAGGTGGACTTGTTCGTGTTACTTGTGTACATACATAGACGATGTTGGACCGACCCTGTTCATGTCCAATAGTCTTACATTTACAAAGTTTCAATGTTAATATTCTGATTTCACCTGAAGGTTCCCACTTTATTTGAGATTCTCTAACTTGCCCAATGTTGCTTTCAAGTAAATCTACCAGCTGCAGCTACTATTGACACAAAATTTAACCAGTAAGTTACATCTGGATTGTATTAAGAGATTTCCTGCTGCAAATATTACTCACTCTGAAACAACAGTGAATCCTGACCAACTAAATATTGTCAATGATGAGCTCCTTTCTCAGTGTCCATCGTTTAACGTATTTTGATTATGAACATAGTTGAACGTATTCGCAAACTCTTGCCAACTTTTAGGTCTGTCTTTTGGTCCACTTGGTGATTAGCTCACTTCTCTGTCTTCAGGATCTTAGCAGTTCCATTAATTAGCAGCTTAAGATTCTTTGGGAGTACTTCAGGGAAACATTTCATTGGATTACTCTTTAAATCCTTATCTCTAGTAAGTGTGATGGACTCTATAAGGTGGTTGAGTGGACTGGCATTATAGGTAAATTGTCAACTATTACTGCTTCCCAATGGAACTTGTGGTTAGTGCATGGGTAGTCTTGTACATAAAATGCTTGGCGTTAGCATTAGCTATATGTTAGTGCTGGTGTCTAGAAGCCACCAAACCTAAACATTTAGCAAGTTAATGAGCGGTTAAGGTAATGTAGGAAGACTAAGGCATAATTTAAAAAATGAAGTCAGTCGAGAATACAGATTTTCATTAGTTAGGATTTAAAATTATGAGTATTACTCAGTAAATTTACTTGCCATCCACTGAAGAATGAACTTCCTTCACCTCTACGTTTCCTAAAAAACATCAATAATCCTGTTCGAAATCATGAAGTTTCAGAAAATTTCCATTTAACCCTTTGATGCACAACATGGGTCAAGAGATTACCCATTTTCCATTGAATATGGGTCACTGTTGACCCATGTTGGGCATCAAAGGGTTGAGAGATCATTAATACAAGAGGGGGAAGTGTTTATAGACTCAATTGTTGAACATGGTAAACATGACCTCATTTAAAGGAGCACATCGTCTCTGTCTGTGTGCTGACTTTGTTTACAGGTACTGTGCAGGTAGAATTTAGTGGATTTATTAGAAGTGTGCTGAAAACGACTGCTTACTGCAGCTGGAAAAAAGGTTTGTGAGAATGGTGAGAGTTGAACCAAAATAGTAAAGCTGTGTTCGTTAAGCAAACAGGCTAAACAATTCTGAAATGCACCACAGAGCTAAAAAAAAAAAAAAAATAGCTGAAATGAGTCATGATTTGCAGTTAGTTTGTAACTTCTATGTCGTCATATTTTTCTCCATTACGAAATTATTTTTGGCTGCAACTAATTGTATTTTTGTTTTGTTATGGTAGGACATGGACTCATCACTTCCCGTCCAACCTCATGCACGTGTTTGAAAATATTGTGATTTTTGTTGTCACTGTACAATGTTACATTGACGACGGATCGGTCAGTAACGCCACAGAGACAACGAACGACATATGTAGTTCATTTTAAAACATGCGACTGTACCACATGTCCATCATTATGAGAAAATCCTCCTTATCACTCCAGTGTACGTCTGTTGGACCGTGACCCTCTTGATTCTCTTAGTCATGTGTGAAAATTCATATATGCAGTCGAGCAAATAAGTATCACATGTTGGCAAAGCTAAAAGCTCAGCTAAATGTGTGTGTAACAAAAAGAGACACACACACACAGACATTTGCATTCTCCAGTTTCCATAAACAAAATCAAACTAAAAAGGGCAAAGCCAGGAATTAATTATCCATCTAAAGCAAATGTACTGGAAAATATAATTTATGGAACAATTATAAAAAAAAAAGTGCGCTTAAGTGAAAACCCCACAATAATTTAATTAATATCTCATTGGATTACTCTTTTTAATTCTTCGCCCTGCATAGTGAGTGTGATGGACTGTACAAGGCTGTTGAGTGGAGCGGTGCTGCTGATATACTGTATGTTATATGATGAAGCATTTTACTCTGTGCTGGATGTTTTGTAGTAAAATAAACACAGGTAATTTTAAGGTTTTAGAGAAAGTTTGCGTTTAAAGCTTCAGTATCTGCGTATTAGCACACTATTGCAGCTGATTGTGCGCATGTGTCGCCTCAAATGGTTGCTTTGCTCAACGTCTTTCCCCTACACAGTACTTCTTTTTTTTGCCAAGGAGGGACTTGCCCTTCTTCCTGTCACCCGTCCACTGGGAACACTGCTCTCTGTGCAGTCTCATTGGCATGCTAAAGAGCCCTGATATTTTTGTCTTACATTTAAAGAGGGAATTACGCTGAGCCATTGAGGGCTTATGTCCAGGGCATTTTAACTTTTTTTCATGGTTCTTGGAAGTCGTCCAAGTAGATTGAAAAGATGGGAAGGTTAGAGAATGGATAGAGAGGTTATTGACAGTGCTGAGGTTATTACTTTGAGGGACAAGCGGAAACAATGTGCTGACTGTTAGCCAAGGACCGGCTCTGCTGTATTGCATGGGGGGCATAAGTGTCCTGAGTGGGCTTTTTTTTTTCCTGATGTTTCTTTCCTTTTCCCTAGAAAGCCGTTACAATGAAACCAAGTCTAAAGCAGCAATTTGTAAGTCAAGAGCCTGGCAAAATGGGTAGTATGGGGGGAAAAGGGAGTTGAAAGTGTATAATGTGTAAAGTGAGAGCTGAGGGGGCTGTTTAGGGCAAGTGGAGCTCTGGTCAGCTTTGCATGGCTCCCTGTAGCTTATCATGTGGACACCGTCAACACAGTGTACAAGCTCCATCTAAGTCATAGGTGTGTATTTTGCTTACTGTGATATAATACATGAATGTTGCAGTGTTTGCAGTGGAAATTAACAAATACCTAGCTTTTACATGGTGTTCTCCCCCATTGGCGTCAGTTAACCATCATTTGCAAAGTTATGTTCTGGAAAGAAATTAACCTCATAGTATACACAATTTTCATAAAAGGACTATCAGTCATGATAAAGGAAATGAAAGATTTATTTTATTTGAAGTCCAAGCAATCTCCAAAGTTGAGAAATAAAAATGATACAGCCTTTGGAGCCTCTTTGTTCACATCAATAAGTCTTTGAAAGAAAAGTGGATGAGTAATGCTTGCGTGTTTAACAAAAATCTTACGACATACAGTAGAATCTGGCAACCTTCTGCCTTGCTATCGTTATAGTCACAGTCTAATTAAAATTATTTTCAGCTGAAGATGTAATTCTAGCTTGTCTAATTGGCAGATGGCGATCACTGCTGAGCAACTTCATCCTTGACACCAAAATTGTAGTGTTGTGTTGCCAATGGCACACCCCAACTGTGGCTCTCTTCCAACTTCAGCAGAGAGCATGTCACCGAAATGCCAAATGGGCACTGGTGATAAATACCCCTCTCTGCACCTCTGGAGAAAGTCATCTCACCAGCATGATGCTTCCAAAGTACATCCACATCGAAACACGGCCTCTTAGTTTGGCACTTTCACATTTGACAACGGTCTGTCATTTAGCTGTGTTCTAGTCCTGCATGTGGATTTGGTGGGCTTGAGAGATGGATGTAAAAATGTGAAGCTTGTTGCGTTGTGCAGGACACCAACGACAACCACCTTGGATTTCTACTTGCAACAGATTCCAGTGGCAAACTAGAGTCAGGCCAGAACAATCTAAGAAAAGAATCAAAGCCATAGATATTCCTTGAAACACCTCTACAGCTTAACTCATTTGTTATTGATTGAGAGTCTCTGTACGGGTAGTGATAGGTGAACTGCTTATATATAATTTGTGTAAAATCAGCGATACATTCACTGAAACACTTTAAATCTACTTTTTGCTGCCATGCTCATACGATCGTGTTATCTGACTGGAAATTGAAAATAAGCTGAGGTATCCTGTATTCTAGTGTGATTCTGATCCCTCCATCTCCTCTCTACATGTGACAGCATCACCTGACTTCTTCTGTTGCTTCTTACAGAGTACTATCACTAGAGGAAATTGTCACTTTAGCACATGACATTCTATAACACAGTCTCATACCAAAATGTGAAATTAACTATGTTGTTCCACAGTGCAAATAGTACAATTGTTGGATGACTTGCAAGTTTCTTTCTCTTTGCACAAAAAAAAAATGCATAAGGATTAGTAGATGTGGCCTCAACTGGAGTCAAGACCCGTGTGGGACCATTGATTTCTATTTTCACTTGCTTTTGTTTATGCGACAAAGCCACTTTAAGTTGAGGCACCAAAAATCTTGTTTAGATTCTGAAAAAAAATCATGGTTTCAGTTGTTCAAATGCATAACACAATGCTTTGTTTTTCTGTGTTAGGTTGGTGATTGGTGCTCCAAACACCTCACAATTTTACAATCTTTTTTCGTAAAGAGAAGATGTTTTTGTGCTGTGGACCAATGTAGCTATCACACGTCTTCTGAGACTCGCCTATACTCTAGATCATTTGCCAACATGTTCGCTGCTGCTGTTCGTCTTTGGAGGACTCTCCATTCATTTGGTGTCATGTTCACATCCACCTGAATAACATAAGCTAACTTTGGCAGCTGTTTTGTGCAGGGCAGGTAGCAAACAGTATCTGTGCGTGACATCATTCTCAGTATTTACTATATAGTGAATTGCATATGCTGTTCACCATTTTATTTATGTATCTGAATTCAGTGTCTAAATATATTCACTTTGTAGCAGCTTCACAGTGGCAAATTTTGCAGATGCCAAAATTACCACTAGAAAATGACAATGTGTAAAAGCTTGGAAATTTGAGCTTACTACTCATAATTGAATGTCTGTTATATAGTGTATAGTAGTGATTTTTTTTCACTGATGAGAATGGTAAGACTGACCCCAAACTTGGACTCTTTTGTACTGCCAAACCAAAACAACAAGCTGAAATATGCTAAAATGCTTCACAGCTACATTTGGAATTGGAGAGTTGGTACTATTTATCCCTTGGTTAATTACCATGATCAAACTTTTCACATTACATGCAATCATTTCTATTATTGTTGAAATAATTATCTGTGCAGCTTTAACTGAACTGCATTTAGCAAACACCTCTGTAAGCTTGTATACTATAAAATATGTACACTGTAAATAGTGCACTTGTAAATTAAGGCTTAGAATTTTGCAGTACAAAGCGATCCTAAATACACGAGTCATGTGGTGTATGATTAAAATATGCTATAATAATGTTTCTTATTTCTCAAAGAACGACAGTAATATATCATTCATGTCTGAGAATATTGAATGAAAATGCGATCTTCAGTGCTTCCTGGTAAATTATAGAGTGACATGTTAACTGTTGCCTCTTAGGCAAGCATTTCTGATAGAGTCCCTGAAGTATCAAAACGATTATGAGAGCCATGGGCTGCCACTGGAAACAAACTCACTGACACGCTGATAAAATCCCTGCCCCGTGTTTATATGCCATTTTGCAAAGAAATCAGAAAAGGTAATCATGTATGGAAGCTGAGGTTAAGAAGCAATGTAACAGTCTATTAAGTTTAATATAGATATGTAGAATAAGCATATGCAGGAAGACATTAGCATAAATCTTGGTTACACACGAATGGTGCAGTGCACTCTATTCTCTCCCTGCAGTCGGGTCTAATGACAAATACTGTGAATGAGCCATGCCAGCCTGCCGACTGCTCACTTGAGCTCTCAATTAGCTTCTTCCCACTAAGTCTTCTCTGCCTGTCCATTCAGAGTTCTGGCATTATTCAGACTTCCTGAAATTAAATGTAACAAAAAGGATTCAGATGGCGCTGTCTAATAGTGTATGATAATGCTTTAAATCCTCTCAACAGTAGTGTTCATGTTAAAAATGTAAAGAGTTTCCTAAGCCGCAACTCAGAACATCAGGAGATTTTGGTTGTAGCCCAAAACTTTTCACGGCTGACAACTTACATTTTAAGCTGTTGGCAAAAGCTGTTATTCAGAGTGACTAATACTGACTCATCATATACCAGCTCAGTGTCTTGTTCAGGGATACTTAAGCAGCACACGCAGCTCCTCTCTCTTTTTGCCACAGGTATGAATAAATTATAAAAGGCCAATATGTTAATTGTCTTTAACCTTAATGTTGTTGCTTGGCAAAAATCCTAACCGCAGTTTTTCCTCATCTGGGATACAGCTGAGCGAATTGAGCAATGAATACCAGAGAACACAAAATGTCTTTGGCTAAAATGATGAAAAATAACACGTTTTGTGATAAAAGGTGTAAAACTGGAACTTTCAATCACAATTAATTCCTACTTTGTAAGTGTAGGGATTTCTAATTATGATGCTTTATTTAAAAGTAATTTAAAAAACGTCTCAATTTTGTTTAACCACAGCTATAGCATCCTTGTAGCTGAGAGATGTTTAATTACACTAAGCTTTGAATAATATAAAAATATTCATCCCAATATAAGGATGCCCTATACTGTATCAGCATTAATGTGTGAGTGACATGCACGTCTCCATTAACCGTGAAGGGCAGTAATGCTAATGTGCAGCCACATTACGTTCCTTGATTTCATGCCTCTCCACTGATTGACATTTTGGTGCAAACATGACAAGAAGCAAAAATTGGCAGCAAATTGCAAGAAAGAACACCAAAAGCTATCCAAAGTAGTTTAAATCAATCCACTGGTCTTTAATAAAGTTCCTTGAAGACGTTTCACCTCTCATCCAAGAGGCTTCTTCAGTTCTGGTGGTGGTTGGTGTTGCCTCAGCTTTTAAACCTGTGTGAGGTGTGTCCAGGGCTATTATTCCAACAACCAATACCAATCTGACTACTCAACGATGGTCGTTGTGAGTATCGGTGGGGATACCCCACTAGTCAGATGAGTTTTGGTATTGGTCGTTGGGATACCCCACCGACCATGAACATGGATAACCATGAACTGGATGAATGAGAACCTACACGGACAACACCAAAAGCTAAATTTTCATTCCTATTATTCAAAAATAAAATTAACTTTGACATTTTTTATAAGACAGGAAATGCCTGTTTGTTTGCCCTCAAGGATGCGACCGTATGTTTTGGTGAGTAATAGTGAATCTAAATAAACCACATTTGTTCATGAGAAATCCCACAGTGCATATTGGTGTTTATCATCCTGGTATGTTCGGCCCCTGAACAGAGGAGCGTCCTTATAGAAGAATATGAATTCCTTTACGCGATGAATCATGTTTTTTAAGTGTCATCCCAAGCAATCAGTGGTGAACTGCAATAAACATTATTATAACAGAGATATATCGCATGATAGAGACCACATATTCAATTGAGTTGGTGCTCGGTGTAGCGCCCTCAGGGGCTAATTGGATTGGTGTTTAGCAAGACCTGCAGATGAAGCAAGGATTACCTTCATGCATAAAATTGTCTTTGTTTTTCTCTGTTGTCTTGTCTCTCCTTTCCTTCCTTGGCTGCCTTTTCCCACTGCCTCCCCCATCTGCACAGGCCATCGAAGGAGTCATGTAAGCATACCTTTGTCCCTGCATGGGAGGAAGAAGAAATGATCTGGTATTAAATTTCAATAACACGTTTTCCCAGGTCCTCCAGAGTACAAGCAATCAAGGGTTAAATTGGATCTGTAACGTATGCTCGGTGACCCACAAATCGCTTACCCATCAAACAGACTCATTACGAGCCGGCAAGCAGATGAGTGTTTGTGAGCCTTGCCTCTGAGCGGTGGGGATTGTGTGTATTACCGCTAACACGGCTGAGGTATTTAAATTTTGATTTTTTCGTAATGGGTTTTGACATGTTTCATTTCCTCTGGGGGAAGCGCTCGAGACCTCCGAAAGTAAATGTTGCTAAAAAGTCATCAAGGCAGAATATTAAAATGCCATCAAATAAGAATTTCACTAATGCGATGGGGCTTGGGCTTCAGGTACGCAGGGCTGAGGTCAGAGGGGCTTGGTTCTGGGAGAAACACTATTTGTTCCCCTTGGCTGCCTTCTTTCCCTCTTTAATAAATTATTAAACTACTTCAACCCCCCCCTCCTCCTTCCTTCTCCCCTCCTCTTTTCTGTCCGTCCACCTCTTGTGCCTCACATAGCTTAGCACTTGCTTTTGAAATGAAAGGCCAGCAAGAGGGAGGAACTGTTAGAGCACCAAAATAGCACACCTAAGAGTAAAATGAGATTAGCTGAATATATCTACATTTTCACAGGGTCCGGCATTCATTCACTCTTGTTAGAATGTCATGGACTGGAAGAAAAAACCCCCAGCAGTAATTCAAATTGGTAGTTCTAAGTAACATGGTGTGGTACATTTTGTAGATCTGGTAGTGGAGATCAGCGTGTGTCAGGATAGCAGCAGATTTCTGTTTTGACTGTTATCGCCAAGGTTTGAACCACTGCATCGCTGGTGGTTTTTGTATTCCATGGGTACTCCTTTTGAAGCCATTACCAAGCTGACAACCCACCAGCTGTCACTAATTGCGCACTAATGGGGTTTGGTGGTCTGATGGTTTGTCTGCGAGGGGCGTTCCACTTCTACACCGGAGGTCCTTCTGACTTGCCAAATCAAAGGGGACACATTTAAAAAAGCATGTCATGTTATTCTGTTATATTACCTCTAACTGCACCTCTATAATAACGACTAATTTACAGGGCAATATACTTGGAGACAAAGATTTCTTGTGTGTGCAATTAATCACAGATTATTTCACATTCACCTGACATTACCTTGTATTGTTTAAAAAAACGGCCAAGATTGCAGTGTTGGTGGCAACAGCCATTATCATGCATGATATTTTCTATTCCTTGTCACTGAAATCTTTGCAGTAGACAAGGAGGGCTCGTGTCTGCCCTCTGCGTCAGCCAGCCCGCTAATAGATGTGAGAAGGTCATCTGGCATTAGTGGCAGAAGTACGTTAGCATTTGTGCTGAGCGTCTCTTGCCAGACTGTGTGCATGTTTGAAGGCGCTTGGACAAGCAGGCCCTTTCATAGTGATGAATGGCTTTTTTCAAGCGTTCTGCTCCCTAGTTATGAGAAGGGTGACCTGGTCATTGGACGACTTTATGAAGCTATAAAAAATGTATGTCAGTCTGCAGTCTCTAATGCCATCCCTAAACGGGAGAAGGGGGGCAGGGGTAGCTGGAATGGTAAAAAGGCCATTTACCGTCACTCTAAATAGCTCTCTGACTGCCCTTCTCCACTTATCTGACAATGTCCTTGTCGTCAAGACAATTTTTTATTCTCTTTTTTATTTTTCCCATTTTTCATAGGTTATGTTTGATTCAGGCATAGGCAAGCCAGTATTTCTGTGCAGTATTTTACAGTTCAGTGAGTCAGCTAATTTGCAATTAACGTGTTGATACAGTAATCTCAGGTGATGCGGTGTTATGAAGCATGTTCCTCAAAGTACACAATATGCACTCGATTAAATTTTGTCCTGTTGAATTTAAACAAAATGCCATTTAACTGTAATTGTGCAATGCTGCGTAATTGTTTCCGAATGTTTATAACACTGCATAACCAGATAGGAAGCAGTACTGGAGCCCTGATCGGAGCTCTACATGAGCCACGATTTTTCTCTCAGTCCACATGTGACATGGCTGGATGCCATTAATCACAAATGTCTCCTTTTTAATAAATATGCAAATTTATATTAGTCAAATGGTGTTACAGCTTTTGTGTCATTAATAAATAATGAGCCTCTTTGTTGGATATCTGTGGTATTTAGATACAAGTTCTTTATGCTAGCAAACACTGATGTGCAAGCTAGCGCGGTACGGTTTTACATGAATGGGTTGTGTTGTATGTTTGCAAGGACACCTGTTCTATAGAAGATATGCAGTAAACTCTTTGTGCTTCATGGACATTCTGAGTTTAACATTAGTTTAAAGGTAACGTCTAGGCCAAGGGATGATATGAATGTGATATGATTGGAAAAGTGGGAATGCGCCATGTAAGGGAATAAAAGGATATTAATTGTGACCATTAGATAGTGTTCACTGAATAACATTTATTTATTTTTTGCCGCCTATATAAATACAAACAGCAACTAAATAAAGACATAGAATACAATATCTCTGTCGCTGTACATGTACAACAACATTGTATGCAAACCTCTTCAAGGGCAAAACATTAAAGTTCCTCAAGTCAGAGGTATATAGGTATGTAAATGTAAAGAAGAAAGTGAAAATGCTTCTAAACTAACTATAAAAAGATGAATGTATAATATGCATCGTTAGTGATTTTATGAGAAAACTGTTGATGCCCGTGGTTAGAGCAATGCGCTCGCAACTTTGTACCAGTTGTCAGAATGGGCTCATTATCCTGTACCTATTTTAGTTCTTGTACAAGCTCCTGCACCTCTTCCAATATAATTAAATTTTGCATTATATAATATTATATTTATATCTATATATACGGTTTACATTTGTGTAGTTTACTTTTTCACAATTCAACCCTAAACAGAAACTTTCAGTCTAAGCATCTCACCCACTGAAGTCTTAGCATTGTTAAATATTTAAGTGGAGCCCCCTGGTATCTAGAATATAACAGAATTTCCAGGAAGATTAAAAATAAAGGCATGTTTCCGTTATCAGCGTAGAAAGGCAAAAGTGAGATGTGGGGGGCTGAACTGCCTGACTCTGTCTCTTGGTGAGCAATCAATCATGGGTCTCTCTGCAGTCTCTCTGATCTGAAAACAGCTGTAATCTGTGGTCATTGTTGCTCGAGTAGATTGTTTGCCAAACTATTACCATAACTGTCAGCCCAAATCAGAGAAATAATCTCATGGCTCTGGACAGATGTGGTTCCTCTGCATTATTGATATGGTCATCTGAGAGAGAGGGGGAATTATAAAACATAGTTCTATTTACAAAGGGAGATTGGCTTGGTCCTTGAGAGTGAGTGAGTGGGACAGGCACCTCTAGAAAGTGAGATATAGCCAAGTTCAGGAGCAAAAAAACAAATTCCCTGGCTCTTTTAGGGTCAGCTCACCCCATGGGTCTACTTCCTCCCTGAAAATGAGTCACCAGAATACACAGTGGACTGAGAACTGCCTATACACATGCACCTGTATAGGGACATTAAAATATGTATATTTTTTTCTTTACTCTTGGCTTTTTAAAGGGTTGCACGACCCTTGTGTCAAGGCAAGGCATGCATTTACTCAAGCATTCATTGTTTAGCATAAATGTTTACCTCCATTTGGTTTCTGTATATAGGCATTTTTGTCTAACTAAATGAAATTCAGGAGTGTGACAAAGGGGGGAAAAAAAGACAGCCTTTAGCACAACATTGAATGTTTCCATTAGAGCACATGGTTGTGCCTTGTGGAAAGGTTGTGAACCTGAACAGCCAATGCATGTTTATTAAGCAGCCCACCCAACTCAGTGAGACCGGCTAAGTTTCAGTCAGTTAGTGTAGCCAATGAAAAATCCCACATCTTGAAATTACAATGCCTTAAGAGTGTAAATAGAAGGACGTGCGAGGTTGTTGGTGTCAGCAGTCAGACACAACATGCCCTGAGGTGGGTGGATACTACCACAAGCAAGCAGAAGGAAAGAAAGTAAAACAAGGGTTTCACTTTCTATACATATGTCTTTGATAGTGGGAACATTTGTTATACATTGTTTAGCTCCAGCAAGGAACACTAGAATTGTTGTTGCTGTGATTTTAATCCACACAAGAAGCAGCTCTGGATGAAAAAAAGAGTGCAGATAGAGTAAAGTGAAACAATAACATGCTTGTAGTGCTTTGGGTAGTATCAGAGTTTATTTCTGCGATGCCCAAATTACAAAATCATCCGTGTGCCACTTGCCAGACTTTCCTTTGTGGAAACATGTGGCCCTTGTTGGCAAAGGGCAAAAATTGGCAGGATCCCGAGAAAACGATTACAAGTACTGGCATATGGAAGAACAAATAGTTCCTCATTCGGTGCATCAGGTCTGTGCCATCTTCACGGGCTAAAAAAGAGACATGATGGATGTGTGGAAGTGTTCACTGGGCCCAGGCCAGGCACTGCGGATGTGCTGCATGAAAGTATAGTGTGACCCTTCTGTCTGCAGCTAAAGTCAGTTGAGTTAAATCTTTATTAGCTTTTATGTGTCTTATTTTGTCTTAGTAGTGCAGTAGTAATAAAAAGGATTTTTTAAATATTCAGAATAGAAGTGATTTGAGCAAGCAGTGGTGTTTGTTAGATATTGGAGTCTATCTAGAACCATTTTACAATTTATTTTGACCACTGCACAGTAGAGGTATCAAACAACAAGTCAGCTTCTAAAACCAGTAAGTTGTGCTTGTTTTACGATTCATTCAAAAATCCCAGAAAAACAATCCTTCACCTCCTGCTGCTAACTATGATAAGACATACAGGAGCATACTTATGAACTCATCGCTTGCTGCATCTTCATCAGAAGAAATGTATTTTAATGTGATTGTTGTGGTAATCTGTTAAATACGGATACTGCAGTTCTAAAGAAAACATGTTGATATTTAGCTAGTTAGCTGTTGAGAGATATCCTACTTTGTATGGAGAAACATGAAAAAGATGGAAGTGAAGGTGGAGTTGCACAAGCTTTTATTCACTTGAGCAAAACTACAATAATCGAATATAATGACAAATGGAAACACCTTTTTTAGTATCTGTACCTGCTCTGTGGACATACAAAGATGGACAATGAGTAGATTATGATTCCTACTTGTAGTCTACTGCTGTTTTGTTAAACCTTGGTAGTTGTAGCGTCCTATCATACAGACACTTCATATCATTACAGAGGGAATCTTAAGAGCCTCAGCAGAAGACAACTGGACTAGTCTTTTTTTGTAGATGTTTCACCTCTTATCCAGGAGGCTCCTTTTGTTCCTTAAGGAAGGGAGGACCAGTAACCTTCTACAGAAGCTCTTATGCCGTAGTCTCTCTGAATGTTTAATATACACGGACACATTGCAGAGCAGATGTGACGCAAATTGTCTTGTTGGTGGCTATACCTGCAGTGCATGTGAGGTGTTGGGTTATGGCAAAGCAGGATAGCGAGCTTTCACTTTAGGATTGTTGTGTCTTCAGTTTCTGGAGCCAGCACATCTCTGTGAAACTTGGTTTTTCACCAAGTTTGAGTAATATGGCTAAGTTGACATAGACGACAGTAGACTCTGTAGGGGATAAAGCTACTAAGCAGCCATCAGCTGGTACTGGCAAATAAATGCCAATGAGGTGATCAAGACTCTGAAGAGGAATCCCTGTTTGATACCAAGCAGTAATTTCATGTGTACTGGTAGTTTAATTAAAAAAAAAATATATACACCTTTTGACCCAAAAGGGCTGCATACGCTGCATGTGAAAATATAATGAAGTTACTTTTTTGAAATGTTTGCAGTGAATATGCACCACTTATGTGCTGCTCACCGGCCAGTTGTAGCCCTTTGGATGACTGTGACTTACATGACCGATAACCTACACAGAAATCAGAGAGAAACCCCCCCAGAAACAGTCAACCGTGTTTTCTGCTTTACATTTTGTCATGGAGTCAATAAGTGTTGCTCTGAGACTGACTGACTTATTTTTCAATTAAAGGGTAAACCTTTAAATGTTATCACCTATCTGTGCATGGTAGCTACATTATGCCAAAGATTTTGGTTAAAATTGGGCAACTAAAAGGCTTGATTAATTGAGTTTTGCGTAAAGATTTACAGTTGTGGTTAAGTCAGAAAGAATATTTTATATGTCTGTACCCGGAGGTCAATTCAAGACACGCGAGAATCATGAGAATCAGACACACTACATGCTTTTCCAGCCCCCCGGCATTTACATACTTAGTTTCTACTTTGGCACACTACTATCTTCCCTCTACATTGGATATGTAAGTCATGTCTTAGAGGAACACACAGTAGTTTACATTCAGATGTGTGTCTCAGAATTTGGTTTCTGTTTACATTCTTCCATATGGGACTATACATACACAAATGTTCTGTACGTTAATAATTCATGCAAGATTAGGGAAGTAAATATTTGTTTAAATGTGTGTCATGACCGGTAAGTCTGTCCTCAGTGCATAATAAAATTGTCCTTATTATCCGTGTTGATGTTCTATATGTCTTCATGGCTGTAACCATATAGGCACCAGTCAGTGACAGAGGCACTGCGACCTCCTTCGATCCATAAATTACACCTGTTAGTTGACTCCCCCGTCATTTGTGAGTATACTCGGGCTTAAAGGTTAACAAAAGAGAAACAGGGCAAGCTCTGCTGCCGCTACAACAGATCAATGTCAAGTAAATAACCTTTTCTACCTTATTTCCTGACTCGTATTGATCTGTCTCTCCTTTCCCCGTCTCCCCTCTGCTCTCTGTTCCTTCACATGCCATCTCACTCTCCCCTTCGTGTCTTTTCCACCCTTCCATATTTTAAGACTTTTAATATTCTTTTTGTTTTTAACGGCAGCAGCATTTTTTCCAGCTTTGTCTTTGTCCAAACATTCTTTTGTGTTCATAGAGCACACGAAGAAAAGAGCTTTTGAACAGCATTTTTTAAATTTCCTATGGCCTTGCTTTAAGTCCTGGTAAAGAGTATTTTAACAGAGTGACTGTCTTTGTTCTTTTTAAGCAGATTGGTTCATAAACATTTCAAGAGACCTCTTCAAAAATCAAAGCAAATTTTTACATAAAATTCATCCAAATTAATATTTTAACATACTGTGTGCATGTGTTACCATGTCCATTTCTCGATATTTAGTTTATCACTGGGCATTTTAAGATAAGATAATCCTTTATTACTCCCCATGACCAGGGAAATTTCCCATGTTACAGCAGCACACAGCATGCAGTATGAGCAGCAATAAACAACAATAAAACAACAATATAATTATAAGCATAATAATATTCAAATGGTTTCAAGAACTGTGTAGATTATGTGGTAAAGGATCATGTGATAGAGTCCAGTTTTATGTTTGTTTATTTTACATAAATAATACCATAATAATGGTTATTAATGGGCTACAAGTACAGCCATAGTCAGAATCTGAATTTATCATTGCTTTAAGTCAAAATGTCAAGATAGTATGATCATTTTGCAACCTTAATGCTTGTCAATATATTATTTGCACCCAAAAATGTAAGATTTAGGACATTGCCTCAAATGCATTTTAGTGTTGAAATAATGAGTCAAATTATCTGTTGATTAAATTAATGAATTAATAAACAAAGTTCAGTGATAAAGGAATGCAAGAGAAATAGCAGATTAGCAGTTTCTTAAATCTGTGCCTTAAGTGTAAATTTAATGCCTGGATTTTTGATTGTTGGAACCAAATATTGTTGAACCAATGCCATTATTAGGGCACCGTTCTTATTTGAGCAAGCAGCAGCTGAGTCAGGAGTGTTGTGTGGTTTAGGGATTAGCAAGACTAGAAGTCTAAAACCTCCCTAGCAGCCTGCGATGTTCATTACACCTAACAACACAAAGGCGTTGGACTTAACAACGGACTGGCAATTTTGCTGTTCTTAGCGCTAAGCTTAGCTAAAGAGAAGAGGTCATTGGGTCATTAAAATGAAATGGGTTTGTCCTCTCGGGAGCATATTTTAGCTCAGGAAGCATCTTCTTAATTTTCATCTCAAAGTGCACCAGAAATCTGTATTCACATGATGGAATAATATTTTTTTTTTCTTGCAGTACTCACTAAAAATGTATGATTGATCCTCTTGGGACCATGAACCCACTGCAATATTTCAAGTACATGTTGTCAGGTCAGGCTTTACAATCACCAGCAGTTCAACTTTTTCCCCCATTGAAACAGGCTTCCAGCATGTAATGACTTTTCACAGTATTTGCATTAGTAAAGACAATTATAAATAAATATGAGACAGTTAAATGTGATTAAAGAATGAGTTTTTTTGTTATGGCTAATTCGATTATTTTGTAAATGGCATGCTGTTAATGTCACAGAAAACAGACACTGACATGTACAAATGTGTTTTCACCCTGTAGTGATACAATTTAACAGACCCTAACCCTCTGCTACAGAAGAGTGAATCGTCTCAACACGACTGAATTGTTTTGGAGACGGGCCTTTTCTTTAATTTATGAACACAGCAGCCTGGCATCCTTACTGCCACTTGTCTGCGGGTTAACCCTCTGTGACATTATGTCTTCAGATGTACTTGTAAACACAAATGTGTACATGCATGCCCCATCGATTTTTTTTATTTTATTTTTCTCAACGCGCAACAGCAGGAGACAGAGAATGCTGGGAGACAGAGGTTGAACTGCAGCGTACGTGTTCGTGCACTTTTGCTACAGAAGTTCTCGATTGCCTTTTAGGAAAAAAACCAAAACAAAACCGTTACAGGTGATCATTCTGGAGTCCAGCTTTTGAGAAAATGTCACTGCCCATCATATCTATCTTTTAGGAATTAGACCAGGAGATGGGTTCAGTCTTTACAAATGAAGATTTTTGTATCCATTACAATTTGTAGCAATGATTATCAAGTATGATTACAAAAGAACCTCAGTAGTTGCACAAAAAGAGCAATAATAATGAGCACCTGCTGGTGTCACACAAGTATCCGAGCATTGCTGGTGTTGAGTTGTATGAGTTACTTCAGTCATGTGATATGATCCTTGTGACATAATCTATCACTAAGACCACCAATGTTGCCATTCTTTACAGTGAAACACAAGCTGGCACTGGTTGTTAGTGAGATGAAGTTTTCAGGTTTAGTCTGAAATACTCTAGATCCACTATCACATCATTAGCCTGAATGAGAATCCATGTTGCAAGGTATCTGGGGTAGATTTTATTTTTACTTTATATGAAACACATGGCCTACTTACGAACATGTCTGTCTTCTCTGTGAGTGTGGGTAGGAAGACTGCTAAAGTAAATGAGTGACGTTTGCTCTGAATCATCAAATGCAGTGCTGATGACTTTTGACACGTGGATGTTGTAATGGAAAAGTTTCCACGTTTGGATTATTATTATTATTTTTTGTAATCACGAATGCTCTACATTAAGTTACAATATTTGATCATTTCTGTTTGAGTAACTTCCCTGCAGAAGGAAAAAAAAAAGTCTAAATTTCATGTCATGGCAGTTCTAATAATTTGTCAACACAACAGTAATAATTTTGAAAAGCTGGACCTCACTGCTGTGCCTTATTTATTGATACTCATTTTGTAGTGTTTCATACACTTGGTGAAGTAGTTTTTGTTGTTCACCAGTTTCAGCTGAAGAACCTTTCTGCTAAGTGAAACCAGGCCCTCGGGTTTAAAAAAAAAATTGAAAAAGAAAAAGAACTTCTCTGTGGTCCAAGGTCAGTGACCTGCTCTGTAGCTGTCTCTATTCCACCTCAGGGCACCTGCTAATGTCAGCCCTCTTTTAGATTCCCCAAATCGTGGCTTGCCACTGGTTATTTTCAGCTGCGATAAGTGATCCCAGTGACCCCAGAGGTCTGACACACTGCTTTTTTTTTAGCTAGAAGTCAAATGCCATAGCATTGCCTCCGGATCAAAGCCTTCAAAGTCAAACTCTACTTAGGCATCCATTGAAATAAGAGCTCCAAGCCCAGTTAAGTGTGCAGAGCCAGACCAAGCTCATGGCTTGACTTTCACTCACACTACACCCAAGTGGTGGGCCAACGCATGCACATGTTCACGCACACACAGACACAGACACAGACACAGACACACACACACACACACACACACACACACACACACACACACACACACACACACACACGCACACACACGCACGTTTTTTTCTTCTCATTTTTCAAATGGTCAGGCACTATGTCAGACTATAGACCGCCTATGTGCAGACAGTTCAGCTCTGTGTCAGCCAGTATAGTTCCTAAAGATGCTTTCAGTCATGCTGATACAGTGGAAGAGTTCTGTTTTAATAACAGTTTTGAAAATATGAAACAGTTTTTTGTAAATTATTGAAGGAGACGGGCGATAGTACTCTGTTCCTTCCATTCTCTCACCCAATCCTGGTCGTGTCCACTTCCTTTTCCTGTTCCCGACATTACTGCACAACCCCTCCCCCACCTGACAGGATGCCGAGTCTGGCCTCTCAACAGATAATGTGACGCACACGTGTGCTAGCGGAAGACGAGGCCATGAGCTACAAAGGTCCACACTGGGTCCCGGATTATGATAACATCAGGAAGCGCAGAAAGGAAGAGGTGTCTGCAGGAAGCTGGCAGGACCACGAAGGCCTCGCAGAGAGTCGTACTTATCTTTCTGAGAAGCCTGGGTGTCAGCTTCACTCGAACATGATGATCACGGTAAATTGGTGACGCTGGATTTTCCCAGTAATCAGCACAGAACTGTGTAACATACAGCGTTTGGTTTCTGGGTATCAGTGCCTCTGTTTCGCCTCTGGTCCTTTTATTGTTTTGTTTTTTTAAACTCAAAGTCTTTATGAGTCACCGACAGAAAGTGAACAAACTGGAGACAACGTAAAGTGAGGCTCTTTATGTGTAGTAATACTGAGGAAAATTCTGTCCTTTAAAGCATATTCTCAGTGGAGGCAGCTCAAAATAAATGTTAAGGTTGGGAAGTCCAGATGGTCTTTTAGAGCGTATTCCCCCACCATAAGCACTCTTGATTTATGAGATTCTCTAATGGTATCTCTGTTCTGATCTGGCTTTCTTTCACCCTGCTCTCCTCTGAAGCTTTAAACTCATCAGGTTCTCTCAGCCCTGTCGTTAATCCTGAAGTACAAAGGAAGGTATGGCTGTAGAAAATTAGGGATTTTTCCTCTGCCCTTTTTTCTTCTGTGCTGAAACTCCCCTGCTGTCTGATGAATGATAAACTGATGAGCAGACTTAATCCAGGAGAACTGCCCCCTGCCGCTTCACTTTACATTCCCCAAACATATGTAGTCCTCAGTGGAAATGTGCCATGAAATTGGGAGCTGGTTGGTGAAGAATTCCTCACATGACACTGCAGTGACTGAGCGTGTAAACTGACCCCCATGCCTGCAAGTGACATTTGTAGTTTTTGTTATTGAGCGAGAGTGAGTCGGCAACTGAAGCATTAATTATCTTTTTTTATTCTTCTTTTTACGATTGTGTCCGAGCACTCACATCACTCAGTTAAGCATGGAGAACATTTGTCATCTTGCTTTGACACTGGAAAAATTGACACTGCCTTGATGCACAAGACATGCATGTTTATGCACGTTATGGTGCTTCGATTGAACTGAAACCACCATCTTTATTCTGTGTTCTCAACAAAAATTCATTTGTTGTCTGAACTTACTACATACGTGCAGTTCCAAAATAACTTTTGTGTACGTTTTGAAGCATTGCATGAGAAAAGTTGTCGTAAATGGCAACATTTAACCCTCCGGTTGCCCTCATTTATGGCCACCAAAAAATATTGTTTCCTTGTCTGAAAAAAATCCAAAAATTCACCCAAAAAATTTCCCAAATTTCTGAAAATTGGCAAAACGTTCAAGAAGAAAATTCCAATAATTCCTTAAAAGTTTCATTAAAAGTTTTATTTTTATAAAAATTCCCCAAAATTTGGCAAGAAAATTCTTCTAAATATTTTCAAAAAATGAGTAAAAATCTTCCCCAAAAAATATCTAAAGTGATTACTTGTATATCAGTAAAACTTTTAATTTTTCCTTTAAGAACATTCACAAAAAAACATTTGTGAATATTCTCAAAGAAACATTTTTTACATTTCTTTGTTTCCATCGAAAAATGTTCAAAAATTTCCTGAAAATGTGGACATCAGAAGTTTAACTGAAAATATTTTTCCTCACATTTTCAAATGGGTCTATTTTGACCCACAGGACAACACGAGGGTTCAATAATAGGAAAAAAAAACTTGATGTAATGGACATTTTACTTAAATGACTGATTGGCTGTTTCCACTTCTTTCGTTGTTTTCGTTTCAGCATGAACGATGGCCAGTATTAGCAGCCATGAAAGAATAATTACAACTTTCCTGCTTAAAAACAGTTCCTGAAAACTTCAATTTTTCTTTTGTTAATTGCTAAAGTTTGTTTCTTCAACTCTGACTTGTTGATTTTTCTGTTTAGGCACTCTGGTTTGATTTCCATCTTCTTCTACACTGTTTATTGTGGGGTAAGTTTATTGTCTTTCCTACAACTTGCTTTTGTCATGAGAACGGAACACAAACATCACTGTAAGGAATACTGCCTCGCTACTGTATAATCCAGGCAGTAATTAAAGTACAAAATGTTTTAAATTACTAGTGTACAAATTTGTAGGACATAAGGTTGCTGTGTTCCATCAAGAGCACTTTTTTTTTACAAAATATGTATATGTTACATCAACTCTATCTAAAGTTTATTGAGATTATCTGGTTAAAAGTTGGGTAGAACATTATAGTGTTCGGTTTTTGTTTAAATTGTTTTGTACAAGCATTTTCAAGTCTTGAATTTGTGATGCTGTCGAACCTTAATGCATTATACAATGAGAATAGAACAATAGAAACAGCAGCTATTTATCACATACTGTATGAAGCTTCCAGAGTCTCTAAACCTGTGTCATTGTTATTTCAGAGGGAACAAAAAAACTGTTCACACTTATCTTCAGGCTTGCATGTTCACAGTACAGACAGCTTCTAAAGCATGGCATCAGTTAGTATTTCAGTGTTCCTGTGGTCTCAGCACCAGCATGGAACTTTAGCCCCTGGCTGTACAGATGACAGTTTATTATGATCTCTCTGACAGGGTTTGCACCCTGGGGGACTAGCTCATACTCTCATGAACAACCACACTCATACTGACTATGCCATTCCTGCACCGCCTGCCATTCATGCATGATTTTCTCCCTCACATTCCCTTGCTCACTCTTCATTTGATTCCCCCCCAAAAAGAAACATTGTTCCCGTTTGGTTCCTCTGTCTGTCGATGCAGTCTTTTCAGACAAAAACACTCACACAAAGAAATGTATACAATATAATTTGTTCCTTGTTCTTGTTTTATAGTTTCAGAAGCATAAAGATTCTCATGAATGATGAATTCATTTTTAGCAACTTTTTGTGCTGTTTTTGTGCTGTTGAGAAATGTATTTGTGTGCGTATTTTTCTGTATCTGTCCACAAAGCTCTAAACAACAATTTAAGACACGTGATGAATGACAAAGAGTTTGTAGAGCAGAAATTAACACATTGACCTGACCTCGAGGTGTCAAGGTGTTAAGGGGTAAAAAGAATATTACTGCCGCTCATTCACCACCTTTTTTTTTTTTCCTTTTCTCTTGTTTAAATTTCAACATGAGTCGGCCTGCACAATTAATCCAATATTAATGTCACGATTTTTGGCTTTCCCCACTGAAATGAGCATGATCGACTGGGATATTGACGTTTTCATTCTGTGATCATAGAAAACTCCGCTGCATAGCAAATTAAATATTTCCTAAACTAACCGCCATCCACCAGGGAATGATGCAGATGTTTTGGATTCGCTTTTGGGGAGCGGTCATTCTGTTCAACATGCACTTTTGCAGTGGCAAACTGTGCCAAAATGTTCACAATACTGTGGGTGCATTTTAAAATTGAAGAGTACAAGTGAGATTTATGATCCTGCGTTGGAGTCTGTTTGCATTGAAGGATTATGGGAATTCAACCATTGCAGAGGCAGCAGAGACATGCTTGTGTGTGGTCCTCCAACAAGCCAACAGTGTGTCACCCCTCAGTGATCATTGTGCGTAGGCTGAATGCCGATTGGTTGAAAAGTTGGATAGAGTAAAGGGTCCTTCCGGTGTGATGAACAATGCAGGCGTTGATAAGCACTGCTTGTAACTTCTGATGCAGCGGGACTCAGTTTCACTCGGCTACACAACACTCTACTGTGACTTTTGTCTTTTCTGCAGAAGAGACCAAACGAATAGGACGGACATGAGTAGCCCACATATACAATTGTTCCACACATTTTTGACACTGCTTCTGAGTGGCAGCAGACAGCTACAATGTTTAGATGCACATTTGCAAAGTTCTCTGTAGCACTAGTCTACCTCAATTTACAGAGGATGTGGATATAAGCCTGCCATTGACTGCTCATTTCAGTGTATCCTCTTCTTTCACTGTCTGCCTGGTAACATTTTCCTTTCTATAGGAAATTAAAGCAATCTCTGAACGTCAACCGACTACACTGAAAATTTCAGGTTTTGCAGAGCATTTGGATCATGCAGTAAGACAGTCCTTTCTATTTTAATGACAGTGATAGTTTCTTTCTTCTATAAAGGTTTGACCAAAACAAGTCCACCCATTGGCTACTTAAAGTGGACACAGAAGCTGCATCCTTTGCAAACCCCCACACACCATGACGGTAATTGATTTAAAGAAATATGAACAAACCAGACAATTATTTTTAGATCCATATCAAAATGATACTGTGATACAGCCAGACTATCCTGTACTAAAGAATGGCGTAGCACTTAATGCCAGTCATCGACCAATATGTTTTTTGTTTTAGATCCAACAACAATTAGTAGTACTCAAACAAACTGAGCATTATTATTTGAAACTGATATACATTAGCTGTTATATATTAACATGTGACAGAAGGGAAACTTTTCAATCCTAATTCGGCGACTTCATAAATGCCGAATACTGTAACTGAATATGTTTGATAACACTAGATGTGATTAGTGTCAAAGTCTTTTCTGTTTACAGGAAGATTTAAGAATATTTCTCTTCTTTTTTCCAGCAATTTCACCTGCTATTTTTCTGTTTTTAAAAAAAAAAAAAAAAAAAAATACTTTTTTCTGGTCTCCATTAATTTTTATTGCCCACTAAAGTCTATATTTTGAGGCATTATTTGTGTATTGTTTTCTGGTCACTGTTTCAAGGGTGGTCTCCTAACTTTGCTGCCAGCATAGCCCTGTAGTTGTTAGTGTAGTCTTGGCCATTGTGAAAGTAGCTAATGTGATTATTTGTGGTTTTGGCTTGTGCTTCTTATTCAGTTTTTGCAGGTTGTCTCTGCTAGAGAGAAATTTTATTTTAACTTAGAAAGATGTGCTCGGTGCTCTGAATGGTGCTAGCCCCAGGCCTCTCCATGCGGCTTTCGACGTAGCTTTAGCTTAGTGTTGTTGGGGAATGCTTATGTCCCAGTTGCAAAGGTATATCCACTTATCTTTGACAAACTACTCCCCTCACTAATCATTGTTGCTCCTCCCCATAAATGTGCTCCTCTGTGCCTGTCGGTACCGTAGGAGCTTTCACGTTCGATTGACAATTACTGATGACGTGTAACCAATCAGTTAGAACAGGCCACAGAATGACACAGACAGAGGGAGGCAGAACTACTTTAGCATATTAATGTATTTATTTGGAAATTGGTTTATAAAATTAATGATATTGATAATGGGAGATAGTTGATAAATGATCAGTCCCTATCCATGTGGGTATGTTTCAGCCTTAGTCCAGTAGACAAGAAAGAGCAAAACAGCAATCAGATGTCTGGAGCAGAAGGTGACGAGCTAGTTTATACTTATATTCAGGAATCTCCAGCTGTGAGACAGATTCTTGAAACCATTGTGGTACTCCTGAAGATAAAGATCGTCCTAAGCTGAATATCTGACTGAGGCATTTGGATGCTATAGAGACCTTTTAACCAGACAAAAGAAACCAAGCACCCAAGTGCAAAATTCCATTAGACTCAACTTGGACGTGAAGCCAGCATTAGAGCTAATCATTTAGGAGGAGGAGAATGATTTAGTTCCAGCCCTGCAACATTTTATAGCCATTTTCTAGCAACAGATGAAGGGCGTGGATATGAATGAGTGCAATTTGGTTTGATGACCTCCTAGCAAGTGCCCAATCCTTCACAGTGAAACAGCAACACTGAATTCATAATTTCTTTTCGAGATAAATAGTTTGATCACTACATTTTGTTGTTTCCTAATTTATACAGTATATACAGTCCCAGACAGAAGAACCGTTAGTTTGTCTAGACTGCTCTTCATTGTTAGTACTTATCTGCTCAAAACAAGGTTGTTCTACTTGAGATAGTGCTTAAAAGGTATGATAAATCAGACCATGTGATAACCATATCTCGGACTGTTAAGCTATAAAAGCCAAAGGAATATGTAGCATTTGGAGATTTCTGACACTAGTAAAGCAGGCAGCCACTAATGTTTGTCCCTCAGTGCCAAAGCTATAAGACCTGTTTAGAATCAACCAGAAGCTAACGTCATTTTACAACAATGCTTCAGATGGTATTAGCTCCAAGCTGCCATTTCAACATGTTTTTTTTCTAAATAGTTGTATGTTCTGCTGAAGATAAGATGGTGTAAACTTTGGCAATTTCACAGTTTGAGCTGAAAGAGATTCTTTGTGTCACGATTCAGTTTGATCAATTCATGATTCAGAAAGATATTTTTTAGTTTTTTTTTTTTTTAAGCTTGTGTGCTGAACCATTGACTCTTTTGCCCACTATGCCTGAAATGAAACACAGCTGTTTCATTTAGGTTGTTTCGTTAAAGTGAAGTTTAATGCTTTAGCAGGGAAGCGTCTTACATTCTATATAGGCTGAATTATTTTATCTCACCCACCACATTGAAAATTAGTTGTTTAGTGCTCACAAATTACTTCACATTCATCTTGCAAAACTCCTTATTAAGTAATTAAATTTAAAATGTGCCCAAATATATACTTTTTTGTGGATGAACTACAGTATAACTCTAACATGAACCCTTTACACTGTCCAGGGGCTTCTCTGTGTCCTTGCAAAGACGAGAATTGCAATTCTTCTATTGGCACCCATGAAGACCATCTATTTCTTGACCATTTCTGTGTCATTAGGTTTAGGATGTACACAATGATATTTACAAAATACAGCTTTAAAATGAACTTTAACAGGCAGATAGCAGCAGTCACGTTAAGTTTTGTTTTTTCTTGCCGATTATTTTTGGGACTTTTTAAAAAAAACAACTTTATTATATCTAGCTGAAGAGAGAGGGAGAATTGGGTGGGAGAAAAAGGGGGAAACTTGCAGCAAATTCATGTCATGGATTAGAATCAAGCCCAGGTCACTGAGGTAGAAACTTCTAGCCCTGATACACGAGGCATCCAGTCAATGAGGTGAGTTGTTAGGACTCTCCAAGTTTATTGTTTTGTTTGCAAGCTTCATAAAGTTGTGCTTGTGAGTAAAAGCCATTTCCCTGTATATTCATCTAGAAAACATTTTATATGTCTGTGTATACCAGTGGGCCACTATGATAACAGTAGGTATAATAATACATTGTGTTCACTATAGAGGAGACCTGATGTTTGCTGCACTTATGTGGAAAAAAATCTGCTCATACATGAACATCCACAATTGGCTCTTAAGAAAGGATTGGATAATTTCCATATTGCAGATATTGACAATAATTCAGTGTTATGCGTCCTTTCTGTTTCTTCAGTTAGTACCAAAATAAACTTCTATAATGTGTAAGCTTGACAACAGAAACAATAGGAAGCATCAGTACTTCCAGAACTTTGCAATGGTCTGCTGTCAGATGCAGAGGCATGAATAAAACAGCAGCCAGATCAGGATTCAGGATGACTGAGCGCAACAACTGTTTACTAATACTGCTGACAGAAGACTTAAAAGATAATACTTATGCCATAAAATTGTTATGCCCCCCATGCTGACTATTTCTGAATATACCCTTATTACTCATAATGTTTTAAACCACAGTTTATTGCATTATAGATGGGAATATTTTACTGCACTGTGTCTCTCGCACAGTTTGTAGTGGCCATGTTCTGCATGACTGAAGTTCACATCAGTCTTTGCTGACCACGCTGTCACATTGTGTTACTCACAAAAAGATTTTAGACTACAGTGGCTGTCAACAAGGGACAGTGTTGGATTTTTTCTTGTAGAAAACTGTAGAAAGGATGTGTTGTTTGTGTACGACAGCAGAGACAAGTTAGTTTGTTTTATTACTAAAAGGAAAGAAAGGAAATGGATCCTTTAACAAAAACCAACAGCTCCTTCAAGTCTTATGTGGCATTACACTGCACTCAGGCATCTGTCTTGAGAAGTGGTGGTAAATTAAATTTTAGTGTTGTGTATATGGCACAGTATTTTATAAATACTCAGACTTGTGATGCTGTCATTTACAGAAATACAAATTCTGTCTTTTTATTTAAAGAGAACTCTTGTTTAAATGACATAAAAACCCAAAGTATGAACAGCTCTTGCACAGTTAGGATGTACAGTATTTTGTGTGTAACGTTACCTTTCTACAGCAGACGTATGTAGATGGGTCCTCATCAGAAAAAAAAAAGTTTTCCACTTCGTTCATTAGTTCTACCCCACAGGTGCAGTGTACAACACAAGGAACCCGTAAAGGTGCTCAATTGCACTTTTATTTAGCGAGCAGACTCTAGTGCTCTGTCACCTTTTGCTCCCCTATCTCTCTAACATCCTTTGGGGTTTTGTTCACCTCTCATACTTTGCTGTCATTGTCTTGATGTTTTTGTCAGCTTGAGCCTGGAGGGCATCGAAGCAGCAGGTTTGTCCTGAGCCTCTCAGTCCTGCGCTTTTCATTACAACGCTATCCGACTTGCTATTTCAGACAGGGAGACACACAGACTAGCATGGAGGCAGAAACGGTTGTAAAAGTCAGGACTGGTAACCTTGTCCGCCCATGGTCATGGGTCATTTGGCAAGTGCACGCTGGAATTTGCCTCAGTAGGAAACCCCTTTCCAAGGCTAGTAGAGTGAATGAGAGGAGCTGGGCAGGGAGAGACAGACAGAGGTGAAACAGACAGACAAAGCAGACTGTCAACACAGCGATACAAAGGAAACTGTCTGAAAGACTTGTATGTTTTTAAGATTTGGATGGTGTAGTGATGTATCTCAGTCTGACAGAACTACACCAGTTGCTGCATCTGTACGCCATACGATTAATATTATTTTTAACTGAAACTGTGGTCTGTATGTAGAACAGGAATTGAAACCGCCTTGAAAGTGAATTATCTGTCTAATATTATGATAATTAGTCGATCAACGACTATTGATCGTGACTTTTCAAGAAAACATGCCCTAAATTCTGCCTCCATTTTCTCAAATGTGAGTATTTGCAGTCTGTTTTTAACTTGTATATGTTAAATTCAACATTTATTGGTTTTGGACTATTGATGAGGCAAAAACAAGCAATTTTAAAATAAGCTAAACATATTTTTCTTAATTTTCAGACATCTTACCACCAAGAAGACAAATACAACATGAACATAGTTAGTCATACCCCATTACTGTCATTTTTTTTATTTCACTGATGCTCAAATACTGTTTTACTTAATGCTGAGCTGCCTTTTAAAGCATGTTTAAAGTTTCATCTTGAATTTATTGACACAACGAACAAAACGGTAGGAATAGGAATCACCAGTACTGCACCGTCACTTTGTCCTGCTCTCTGATCATCTGAAGCTAAAATTTCTAAGATGTATTACAGACAAGATACAGCAAAGTTATGTAACATCTTCAGCTCAAGCTGGAGCTTGAAGAAAGACAATAGCTTTTTGTATTTACTCTCATTTCCTTCCCTAATTGAGTCACAGACTAAAGTGAAGCAATACAAAGGCTTTTTTGTTAGCTACAAGAAACACCTATCCAAACACATTGTGCAAGGGCATGCTGGAGCAATTAATAACCCTCTGAGGCCAGCCAGTCGTAGACTTGTTCAAGTGTAGTCAGCTTCAGCCAGTAGGTCACCCCAGCCTGGAATGCCTAATAAATATTGCAATAATGAGGACTATAATTGCAGAGGTATTTGTGTTGTTTTACATTTCTGCGTCGAAAGTTCCTCATGTTCATGTCTGGAAGTGGTTAAGTGTGGAATTGTGCATGCATATATGATTATTTAATCCTGCAATTCTCAGTTTCAACAATTACCGTACACACAAAAATGATGTGTCCTTTATGGCCAGAAATAAGCAGCAGGTATTAGAGGGGTTTATATTATGTTACATTAACCTTGCCTCCAGAAAATATAATGTTCCAAATTCCCCAGTGTCGACAACTAATGTAAGTGAAAGAAGAATCCCACTCAGTTATTCAGTCCCATATGAGCGTACTTAAAGACTTCTCCTCTGACACGCTCTTGAGGAATGGCAGTTCTCTTGGCAGGTAGCTTGATTAACTGCCGCAGTCCTGAATGTGTTATGAAATGATACAGTTTTCCTTTCCACAGAGATGATCTGTTGGTTCTGTAGGTGTTAGTTATTTCCCTATGTTTTCTACTGCTTCCACCCATTAACACGTAACACTTAGGAGATCGCCCGGTAAATGATCGACTCACATGACAGTTATGGGTCTCTGGCTGTAGATGACGGGGTGCTTTAAAGGGGCAGTAAATTATTTTGAAAGTAAAAGCAAAGCCGGGCGGGTGCAGGGAGTAAGCATGCCATTAACATTCTCTCTATTAGGATATACACACCACACATTTCATTTAGCTGACATTTGTGTAGGCTTCTACAATTAAGGTAATATGAGGCTTTTCACTACGGATTGCAACTCGTGCTTGTACACCAGCAGCAGCTATTTGAGGGCTTGAAAACAAGGTTTAAAACGGTTAATTGGAGCAGTGAGGGTTTTATTGAGAAGCTGTCTTTTGTTGCATGCTTTCCCAACCCTTTGACCCACAGGCATACACCTGGTATTGGGTCAGGTTACAGCCAGGCTCCGAGGCTTGCAGGTCAAGACCCAGTGCTTCACAGACCTCTAATCCCTTGCATGGCAACATATTTGACTGAAGGGCTAGATCTACGCACTCCCAGACTTCATTCTTGAAAAAGTACAGCACTGTCTCTCTTGCCTCGGTTGCCCCTTTTTCCCGTCTTTTCTTCCACTCCCTCGACAAAGTGATGATTTAACACTTAAAGGCTGTTGAAGAGGTTTTGTGGAGCATTAACCTGCTGTGATTTATGAGCTTGCTGAATTATGAGGAGTACATTTTGTCTTTACATCAGTTTGTGTGTGTGTGTGTGTGTGGGTAGGAGAGTGAAAGAAAAGGAGAGAGTTGGTCAGTGTAGCTGTTTTTCCGTCTCTGAAATCCTGATGGAGAGATAAATTTTAATTCTTCAGCATGAAGGTGTAACACTCAAGACTTAGGAATTAGCTTCAGAGACAATACTCTGACACTGACTGCTATATCAAATGTTTTAATTAAGTTTTGGGCAACTTCTGTTTTAATTCCTGTTCAGTGAAGTGCTGGAGTGCGGTGCAATATTTTCTGGCTGCCAGGAGAGGTGAACGGAAGGCTACTGAGCCGGAGCAACAGCCGAAATGCACTCCTACCAAGTTAGCACTTTGACCTAAGGGTGCATACTAATTACACCGGCGATTATTCTCCCAGGCAGTGCAGTGATAAGCACACCAGGGGGAGCAGTTATACTGTTATTCTGACGCCGAATCAGAGTGGAAGAAACAGCTTGGAGTTCCCATCTTAGATGCTTTCACAAGCAATAGAATAGATATTTCTTGCATGATTACATAAATAAGCACATTTCTATTGGAGACCTGTTTCACAGTCTGCCCAATTGCCCTGCCTCAAGTGGCCCCCGCTGCTCCCGGTTCAGAGGATTTCAGAGCGTAATCCCGCCTGACTCTGGAACAACATGCTTGTTCACACACACACTCTCCCAGCCTGCACTATTATGAAAATGTGCTCTGTGTTTATGGCTACAATCAAAAATAATAGAAACAAAATAGTTGCGGGGTGGACACAATGTCAGGAGGTTTATTTGCCTTTTCTCTGCTTTTTTTCCCCTCCTTTTTAAATTCTGTCCTTGTGTACAAAGTGATTATTAAGCTGCCGCACTGTACATGATGCTTTTTCTGCTACAGATTTACTCGTAACTCTGGTTGTTCTGTGAAGTATTTTGGTTTCCACTCTGCAGCGCTCTTTGCCCGCTCTTGTATACCCTTGTGCTGTTTATTGCAGTCAGATTACTCAGCGCTTCTGTGCTGCCTGTCAGAAACAGAAAGAAGCATAATGAGTTAAGCTACTGTGTGTTCACCTCCCTGCATCAGCAGTCTTTAACAGTTTCAGTAACACAAGTCAATGTGCAGAGCTGATTTGTGTGTGACAAGAACAGCAACCACAATGACAACAACAATAACAAGACAAACCACAACATCCACAACAAAACATTTATTCACACAGTGGTAATACGTCATGACAAGTGACAAGCGGTTATGCCAGTGGTTAGAGATACAATATCTCACTATATTTACTTAACCTCACACATACAGTGCCACACAATACGCTGTTATGTGATGACTTGATGTTTTTTCTTTAAAACAAACTCAACACTGCGTATGTAACTGATGTAAAAGTAATGAATCATTTCATCTAATCCTCTTTCTCATCATAATTGTAGCCACAAAAAGGAATTATCTCAATTTAGTCTATTTAATACAGCATATTACATTAGCATTCTGTTACAAAAATGGTTTTATTTCAGACATTTTTGATTTGTTGTGTCACTTTATGGTCATAAATGCACATTTAACTGCTGTTTACGAGCGAAAAATGTAATGATGAGACGGAAAGTTTGAAATCCTGCACACGGTCGGCACAAACATTACTGTTAATCTAAGTTTTGCACGTTTCAGGCATCCAACTCACAACAGGAAAAAACATCTCTGTACTGAAGCCATCAAATGCAATAACTAGTCAAATGAGAGTCAAATACTTGCAGCAATTACGCCATTAATAATTAACAAAGAAGTAAGCTAAAGTCACATAACTTACATTGTCCACTCAGTAGTTTTAATTCTTATTTTTGTGTGGTATTACATGGAGTCAGTGGTTATCTTATTATACGGGTTTGGTTAATAAAAAAGCAGACAGGATGCAGAAGTGAAAGCTTTCTTTCCCACCAAGGAACACTTAAAAGATGGAAACTTAAGACGAAAACGTGTGTTTGTGTGCCTTTGTGCCAAAGCTGCTGTTTTTGTGTGTGACTGCTGTTGAGGGGTGAGGAGTGGGGGAGGTGGGGGGTGAGGCCCTCTCCTCTTTTTTCAAGATCAGGTAAATGGCTCTATTACCACACTTCTTTAAGTTGGTTATTGCTCCATATAACTGACATACGGCGCAGCCTCCATTTTTGTCCCAGACAGTTATGGGGCTGCGGTGATCATGTGAGGAATTTCTCTGGTGCCCTTGGTTTAATAGGATGTGTGTCTTACATCTCTGATAAATACACCCATTTGAGGAAAGTAGCCAGGAATGCTAGCAGCTCTATGCCGTTTTATCCCGGTTCCCTTTTAGCGCGCAATATAACAACCTGCACGGAGATCTCGGTACAAGTGTTTTAGGACGTGACAGCCCAACTACCAATTGGACCTCTGGCAGATGCTTTATCGGACTCGGTTATCGGGGGAAGATAGCGTTTTAACATCACTTTTAAGGCAGAAATGCTGAGAGGTTGTAACAAGCCAGAGACATGCCGGCCCCCTTTTTTTCTTTTTTTTTTAATAGTAATTGCTGAACTCTGACTCTCAGATTCCTTCTCCTCACCCCTGACTTCCTGTCTTCGCACAGCAGAGGACTCTGCAGCGAGTCTCATTGCCATTCCTCTGCTCTTGGCCTTTCTCTTCCTGCGGGATTTACCCGGAGTTGTGTTGCAGTGAAACAACTGTTTATTAAGTTTCCACTCTGTTAATTTTCCACTTTGTTGTGCTTCTCTAAACCTCTCACACTCGGGCTTACAACGTCAGTCTCTAGACTCAATGGTATGAAATGCATTATGGGTATTAAGAGGGTTTAGAGTTGAAAGCTGTCTGCTATAGTGCTGCATGTGTTAATGTGATTATGAATACATATTTTTAGAATAACCTTGTAACTGACCTGGTGGTTTCTGAAATGGAAATGAAGTATGTGTCTTGAACTTTTCTCGTCTCTGTACGTGTTTTTTTTTTTTTTTTTTTCTGTTTCGCTCGCTGGACATGGTTTTGATTGCTAGAAAAATGTTGACAGCATGCGACCCCATGGAGTAGGAATAAATGATGCAGATGCTGAGTATTTTTCCTCATCTGAAAGCAGAAAATTTCATAGTAAATATGCGTATTTACCCTAAAAGATCAGTCTACTAAATGTATTTATGTGAGCACTGGTTGTACAGTATTAAGCCATGTTCAGCTTAGAGGACTGTCCACTAAAACCAACCTGAGTATGCAGTTCAAATGGAGGTACAAATCACATGATTTGACTTTCTAACTGATTTAAAACATGTTCAGAACACATTCACATAACTATATTATAGATTAGAAGCACAACATTAACATGATGAAAAATATGTAAAGACAAAGGGAGCTGCTTCCTCAATCTAGTACTAAATGGAGACGAATAAATGATTAAAAATAATATGAACCATATTTCTATCAAACATTTTGCTAAAATGCTTACATTTTTTGTTGTTCTCCGTCTCTTTTTATGTTTATTGTTACCACATATGCAGGTCCACACATACAAACATGCCAAAAAAAGAAAAAAGAGAAAAAAACCCTCTGATTTGAAAAAGCCTGTGAACATTTCTAAGGATGGAGGTGGGGCACAGAGCCATTTACACTTCTAATTTAAGGCTTCTTTATTCCCAAATGTTAAATACTAATGATTGGCCCCCATTTTGAGCTCAACCCCCACTGGAGGCCTGTTCAGAATCTCCACTGAGGCATTTGTGTGTGTCTACCCTGCTCCTTTCTTCTACTTTTAGCCACACAGGCTCAACTTCACAGGACAGTCGACAGCCCGTGGACAGCAGATGAAAAACTAAGGCAGCATATCCTGCGCCTGTTAAGTCCTCAACTAATTAGCAAAAATGGTGTCCTTTCTTTTCTTTTTAAGCATTTAGTCTCGGGGGGTGGCAGAGAGAGAATAAGACAGAGAGGAGGAGACGGAGGAAGGGGGGAGATAGCGACTGAGGGAGAAAGCGGAGATGGGGCAACAGTGAGAGCGAGGCTGGAGAGCGAGGGAGTGACTGGGAAGGAGGAGAGGCATCTGAGCTCTCAGCTGGGCTGTTTTCAAAACACACTGTTGAAAGCCTCTCGGTTAATTCATGGCTTTTGTTTTTAGACCTTTTGTGTTTGCCAGTTTGACCATATAACATCATACATCTGGTCTATAGATTTTTTGGGGGCTTTCTCGCTCAGGGACCCATAGAGTCCCCCTGGGCTCAAATTCGAGTGGTCGTGTAACATAAAAGCACCTCAAGTGTGGGCTGAGGGAGAGACGCAGAGAGCCAGAAATGGGGATGGATGGCAGGGATGCATTTTGAATGTCAAGGGATAAGAGTACAAAATCGTTTTACTCTTTTCTGCTCTGGTTTGTGTTGTCTTACCTGGTGAGGTATTGTACGCGACTTTTTAGAAAAGCCCCACACCGTTTATACACTACACACAAAAGCGAGAGTAGTGTTTTAAAATTGTATCTTTTACTTCAGCTGCTCCGAAAAAAGAAATACAATGACAATCAGCTTAATTTTTTTTAATTAATCTTTTTCAAATTCTGCACCGATGTCAATATTTAGACAAGACCTACTGTGTATAATCAGTTTATACAAATATAAATGTGTTGTATCTGTTTGTGAATTATACTGCAAAATAAATCATCTGTTTCTCCTTAAATGATATTATTCCAGCTAAAAGTGTTAATTTGCTCCACAAACAGACCTTCACAGTTCAATGTGATGATAATTGAAACCATATTTCCAATAAAGCTGTTTAAAAAATACATCATTACGACATTATTTCTGGTAAACAGGAGAAAGTGGAAAAGAAAATTAGGTCTTTCTCATAAAAAGATTTGGTTAGTTTGTGTAAAATGTGAGACTTCGTTTCCCATAAGTCCGAGAGCTTTGGTAAGTGTCGTAGCCTGTCGTTTCTCGCCGTCTCTGTCCGTCAAAGGTGATGGTTGCCACATCTTCACAGTTTGGATAAGGTGAGGTGGTAAGAATCCCTGAAGTATCAAAAAAGTAACTAATATATTTAACTTCATTGTTGAAGTCAGCACTGACTTTGTCCGTATTAAATCCTGCTCTTTTTCCTGAGGTCAGTTTTAGTAGCCTAACCCTCAGCCTGCCGTAACTTTAACATTTCTTTATAAATACAAATATTCTGAGGGAAGAAAAGTACAGTTTATTTATTTATTACTCTGAGGACTGTCTTCAATGAGAACTTGAACTGAGATTCTGAAAAGTCCGTGTTTTTTTCTGGTAAATACACAGAACTCTCATCAGAGCTCATCTGGCTGAAGACGCTAATGTTAGCTTCAGGCTGACGGGTTAGGCTGCTTCACAACTCCACAATTTAGACGTCTTGATTCTGAATTCTTAAGCTGAGAAGCTTTTCTTTAAGGTTACAGCTGTCAGCTTACTGACTGACCCGTTTGAAAATGATATAATAACTTAGGCTAGTTAATTCAGAGGCGTGTTTTTCACTCGTCTGTGACACATATTTCTGACAGAACAGATTTTCTTCAGATTTAAACTACACTCACATCTACACAGTGTCTTATTAGATCAGCTGAAAGTGTTTTGCACTTCACACTACACCTTACGTGTATTTTTCCATTTCACATGTATTATCGCCTGCTTTATGTGCGTAACTACATTAATTGTGTAAACACTACCAAAAGGTGTCCAGTCAACATAGTAAACACTTGAGTGTGGACACAATTTCTTTAAGTTAAAAAGGCTTGATGCTGAGGGTTAAAATGCTATAAATCCTACATTAGTACATATAAACATGGCAAATTTCCTCTTCAAAATAGCAGAGAACCTTCAATTTTCAGGGAATTTAGTGATATAGTAATAATATAACATAGATATGATAATCTAATTATAGCTTGTGAAGTGTTGGTGTCAGTGTGTCGTCGTAATCAAATATAATCAAACCAGACCAGGTTGTAAATTGCTTCCATAAGTGAACATAAGTAGATTGGATGAGCAGATTACAGACATAAACAGCAGTTTCTAATATTTGAAAGTATTCACAGTGATAATGACTTTATTCAGTCTTTTGAAGATCACAAGAAACTCAACAGAATTTTCCAGTTCATGTTATATAATTTAGCAGAAATGCTCATCATTACATTATGCATTTGATCAGCCAGCACAGTGTGTTGCCGGAGTCCTACTGCTTTGGCATCTCCGCCGTGCCAATCACTGGTGTCCAAAGACATTATCTTCAGTATAGTGCTACTTAATGTCAATATCTTCCGTGTTTTATGAAAGTAGGAAGACTACGATGGAGGATGCAGATGGGAGAAAGGCCTGTATACGCAGCTTGTCATTGCGTAACTCGGGGCAGCTCATTTCTAGAGTTGCTAGAATGATGATTAAAACACTGTGGTCAGTGTATCCATTAATATTTAATGTGATTGACAAACAGACTTTGGCTGACATGAGGCATTTATATTTGTCTGCTTTTTTTCAGGGACTTCTGTATTATTTAATGCCAAGTCTGATACAGCAGGAATGAGTGGAGTTCCACAGTCTTAATTATGACTTAGACATTGACATAAACTGTATTTACGAATGGGAAGCCGGTGGTTATTGAAACTTTTGCATTACATGAGCGCGGCATTAGACGAAAACTACAAGAGGAGGCAAGAAAAGATAGCAACGAAGTCAGTGTTTGTTATGAGCATTAACAGTTTGCACTGAAGACTTAAAGGCTTCTAAACAGATTATTCAACCGTAGAACTGCATTTCTTAAAAGCTAGTTGGTCAAAGTTATTGTTGCAAAATCCTTCACTAAAACTATTTCTCCACTGTTTTAAAATACTCATCATACAGGATTTTTGCTCTATTGTGCTAGAAAACAGCCATGGACCTAAACATGCTGTGAATTATTTCTGTCGTTTGTCAGTATTCTGCTTGCCTTGTTTCTACTCTGGTTTGTCAGTTCTCTCCTTTTATTAGATTTTTCCATTCTTCACCTGGTTAGAATTGAACAAATAAACAGTTGCTTTAATTCCTAGCAAAGCGACAGTGATTACATGTTCCCCTTTGAAAAGCTTGGAGGCCGCGAGGAGCTGCATATTGTGGAAAATCTGTGGCAGTAATGAACAAGATTTGTACAGAAACACATAAGACAACTGGAACAGCACTTTAACTTGACCTTGTTTTACTGCAGCTGTAACAACCTATTGTTGTCGCGGCCTTATGCTTTGCACCTAACCAGAAACCACTTGTAATAACAGGCGAGATGACTCATAATGAGCTTTAGCAAACTGACTCATATTTTATGTGTGTGTGTAGATGACTACTAGTGAATGTGTTTGTGAACATGTGTATAGAGGATGTTTTTGAAAGCATGTGAAGCTTTGTTGTTCTAATTTAGTTAAATGAAGTGAAAATTGTAAAGATTCACTTTATAAAAGATCCTTCCACAAACAAAAAAAGACAACAGGCTGCTACAGAACAGAAGTCTAAGCTGCTTTGTTACATTAGATTCAATTAAATAGCTGGCGTTAATTAAAGTATCTGTTCACATGGGCGTGTTTTCTCTTATTGCTCAGTAGGAGCCGGAACTTTGCATGTTATGGTCTTCTTATTGCCTGGAGCAAAGTATATGAGGGTCAAGGGACTACACCCAATAAATCAATATCAGATATAATAAATGAACAAAAAAGCGTTTGAAAAATGGTGTCTGCATGATACATGGACTGTATAGACAGACACATGGGGATGTGTACACCTATGAAGACACAAAAAGATCACTACCCCCACCCCGACAATGAGAAGAGAGGAAAGAAGAAACCCCAAACATGTACTCGGGTTATAAATTAGGAGCTGTCAGTATTACAATGTATATTAATAGTCACACCTCTTTTTAATGAGTTTGGCATTGGCAGCTGAGAGGAAATACAAGTCATCATAGCACAGCTCATGCACACCCCGATGAAAGAACCTATAATAAATCTTGTGAGAGCAGGTCTCACCATAAATATGTATCGCATAAGGCATCTGTTTTACATTCTGCATATAAATCAGGCAGAGTGCTGAATAGCAATGAATCAGACGCTCGACGCTTGATTTGATAACAAATCGACTCTGAACTTGGGAGGGGAGAATTTAAAGCCTTCAACAAAGGTGGGGAGTGGTGGGGTCAGTTAAGACCTGTGAGACTCTGACATGCGCCTCTTCTAGCAGCTAATGCCACAGTTTTTTTTTTTTTCTTTTCTCGGGGTCAGGTGTGGGACTAATCTCCTAGGAGTCATCTTTTCTTACACTAGCTACTCTTTCACATGTCACAGATGATGACATTACCTGCACCTGAACTGGTCACAGCGAGGCGAAGGTGCAGCTACTGTGTGAAGGACATAGTTGTACGCTTGTAGTGACTCTGTTGTCGTCATGTTGTAGTACTGCTGTAATGATGACATAGAAGGAGAGGCTTTTTATTGTGTCACATGAAGTTGTGATAGCTGCAGGTTTGGATGTGATTATTTTTGATCGAATGTAGTACATTTTAAGACAGAATCAAACGGTAAAATTTTAGACAGTTTCTACCTTTTATGCTGCTATTAATGAATTTTAATTTATTTTATCTTACACTGCAGTGCATTTATAAAGAAATAACTACAATCTGGGTCCGCACTTTATTTGCCGTTTGCGCTGTAGATAGAAAACAGATTTTATTCTCATTGTATACTTTTATCATATTTGATCACTTTATCTCTGAAAACACTGCATTGTATCTCCTCTAACCTTTTTGCTTTCCTGTATGCACACATGCATTACACGACTCCAGATAATGTTACAGGTACAGTAGCTTCAGGGAGGATGTTACAGCCTTTACAAAGTTCTAAACATGACAAGATCAATAAAATGCTCTTGCTGATTTTGGCTTCTGTGGGAGTATCAGTTTGACTCCAGTGTTGTCATTATGGATGGGGCAAGGTCACTGATGAATCAGAAAGACATGAAAGCAGAGCTGCTTTTTATATTACTGTTAGTGCAGATCTTAATTTGTTTCAGATGTAGCTGGGTCAATATTTAATTGAGGGACTCTTGAATTCCAAGGGATATATCATGCATACATTTTTATTAAAGTAAGAAAAAAATAGTGCTTTTTATGTTTATTATGATCGTGCCTTTACATATTCTATAATTATTTATTATGGAAACAATCACTTAATAGAAAAAGACTGGATATCACTTAAGTGTCAACTAAATATCCATCCAAATTTGATAACAACCACCTTCTAATTGACTAAACAATAATAAAATGATCTTATTCAAAAATTCTTTTGACAATATATCAAATTTTATATGGAAAATAGCAGATTGTATCTGTGTCTGAGAAATCACTTTCAACTAAGTTACCCATTACAAAACGCCTCTCAAGGAAGTGTGTTAATTCCAGATCACATGACCTGCTCCACATGATGTCATTTCCTCCTGAAGAAAAGACTGGTAAGACTCCCAAGGCTTTCTTAGTTATTCAATATAAAGTAGTGTGTGAGTCAAGCGTGGGTTCATCACATGTCAACAGGTTTACTACAATATCTTTATAAAATAACTTTCAATTTCAGTTTTATTCAATTGTTTATATAATATTTTAGAAGAATCTTTCTGTAAAAATGCCGTCTGGTGTTTGGTTATAGGCGGCCATGTTGGTTTTAGGTCTGAAAACAGGAAAAATGTCAACTATGATACAAAAAGTCCCACAGTTATTGACCTAGTTACTGTACAAAGTAAATATAGTGTAAGTAAATTCTATATTTTCCAGTACATGCTGAACGTAATGTTTTTTCAGGGCTCATATGAACACTGATTATTAGTATTCAAGGAGGTGGATCATTGATATTAGGAACATGCATTTGAGATGGAAATGAAAAAATAATGCATGCAAAACTTACATATGTTTAGTTGAGGAAACTTTTCATCTTTTATCCTTCAGTGTTGATAGGCTGTTACTTATCAATCAATCAATCAATCAATCAATCAATCAATCAGGGCCAAAGAATAACATTTAAATCAATTTACTTATTGGGAGTCAATTATTAAAAGTATAATGATAGTATCTGAAAAATATCTGAATATCAGATTAGTCAGACCGATAATCCGTTGATCCCTGTTGTCCGACATTAATTTTAATCTATTCAGTTTTGATGAACGAATATGTACATTTTACAACACAAATACAAAATTTCAATGTCCTCTTGGTGATGTAATGCTGTTTCAGAATTGCCTCAATCTTGTCATTTCTGTAAAGCAATTTCTTATCCTCTTATCAGCCCCTCTGTACACAATACCGATATGTCTGGGCTAGGTTAGTATCAGCTGATTTATTGGCTGGGCTGAGGTATCGTTCCAGCTCTGCTTAAATCATGCTGTGCACAGCAAAACATGCAGGAAATGCACAAACACACGGTACACAATATACAGTATTTAGAAAGAAACATGTCACCTGTTTGTTAGTCTGGCTAAATATTTTTAAATGTTCAGGTGGATTCGACAGTCAGGGTCATGGAGGGCATGTGGGTGCGTGAGATTGTACCAGACTTAACAATGAAGCTGACTGATTCACAAACGGAAGACATAACCATCAACAGAACAGCCAAATGGGAGCTCTCTCCACAAACATACAAATTATGTCGTGATAGCAGCTGGGGTCTAACATCTGCCTGGGAAATCAAATACCCAGGGAGCAGATGTTCATACAACCAATGGTGTTATTTTCTGTTCTTTAAATTGCCCTTGGCTGCAGGGGCAGTGCAAAGTAAAGGTGTGCCATTTGGCTTACCTGCATCAAACTAAACTGTGCTGGTCATTCCACCAGTTTAAGCAAAAAGACGTCCTTATCAAAATGAATCAGTGAAGAGCTTTATTTTTTTGTCTTATAAGAGAAGATAGTTAGGATTAGACTTAAACACAAAGCATGGACAGCTGATATATCATTGCATCAACAAGTCAGACCTCTCAGAGGCCTGTGGATGTAGCGTCTCCAAAGACAGGGAGCCAGAAGGAACGTTAAAGGCAAAAGAATCAGAAGCCAATGCAAGCTATCTGGAGAGCTTACACCTCAGCATGTTCTTATCCCCTGTTGTTCAGAACAAGCAGATGGTTGTGAGGGAAATTCAACAATCTTCTCTTGCTCCAGGGGTATGAAGACGTTTGGGAGTCAATGTCTCCTGATATGAAATAAGACAACACACTATCTGATTTGCTGGCATGGACACTTGAAGGCTTGCAAACCCAGTTAGGTTGATTATTTTCACTTTTGTTATGAGATGTGCAATTTCAGTCCATTTCCGCTTGCACCATGGAGACGCATATTATTTATCATTGATTTCTTTGAAGTCCTGTATATCAAAGTACTGTATATAATCATGTATATTTAGAGGTCATTTTTTGTCTCGTGATATTTTGCATCAGGTTTTGATACTGATGTTAAAAATTGTGCAGGGGTTGCTCAGGAATCTCTTAGAACCAACACTTCTCTCATCTCTGCAGCGCTTTTTAGCTTTTTTAGCTCATTGTTGAGGTATTCCAGCCTCAGATAGATGTATAATGCTGTTTCCACTGTAAGCAGACATGTTCAGATAAATTGCTTGCAGAGAATAAAGCAACTCACAGACAAAGTTGTTGAACAACTGAAGAAAGCCAAGCAAGCCAGCAAGCTAAAGATTATTTTCTTGTGGAGTTTGTAGAGATCATTCAAATCCATCAATTGGTCCAAAATATAATGAGGTCAAAGTGTTACTCTCACTGTTGAATGTATGTGAATGCAAGTATTCGCTAACATTTTAACCTATATGCCTTTTAAGATGATGACGTGTCAGGGTTGCATGTCGAAAAGCTTTGTTTTCTCAAAGTCAATCAGTGTAGTTGATGACCTTTAAAGAAATCTGAATTTAAAAGTACTTCAAATCCATGTTCATTAAAATTTTACAAAAACTATAAAGGTGAACAGCTAGGTCAATGTTAAAGGCCTGTACTTATTTCACATCCAATTCAATGTGAGATTCACCAGTAAAAACAGACGATCAAGCTGAAACTTTTGCTTCCTTTTTATCCATCAGAGCAAAGCAAAAACATTTACCTTTTTACCTATACGTCTTAACATCCCCCCTGTGACAAAAATGGTAATATTTTACATGTGCTTCCAGTGAGTGCCAGTGTAATTGAAGTTGATTTAGTGCTAGGACATATCTCTCATTCAAAAAATGGGGCAGGAGCAAGCATTAGATGTATGATTTCTGTTGAATATAGAGATAGTCATGACAAATAAGAAAGATTGAGGAAGAGACTGGTTCTGAAATTTTTTCCCTTGCAGCTTGATTCACACCTGCACACCCTCCGTGGCAGCATGTTCTGCAAGGGTCGTCTGTTGCACGGCGGGAGTATTTGGGGATGATTAATTGCTCTGTCTTGTCAATGGTGTGCTCAAAACAGCGGGATCCTCTGCATATGTAAATACACGCAGTCTCAGCACAGCAATCTAGAGCAGGATTAACACAGGTACGCTTCAAAATTCAGACCTGCTCACCAATCTTTTCTGCTGTCGCTGCCAACAAGCCTGTGTTGAAGGAACAAAAACATCTTAATCCTTTTCCCTGATCCAAATACATACAGCTAGTCAAAACATCCATCCATCCATCTATTATCTATACACCACTTAATCCTCATTAGGGTCGCAGGGCGGCTGGAGGCTATCCTAGCTGACTTAGGGCAAAGGCAGGAGACACCCTGGACAGGTCACCAGTCTATCACAGGGCTGCATATAGAGACAAACAATCACACAGGGAGAACATGGCAACTCCATGCAGAAAGATCCCCGAAAGACTGGGATTTGAACTAGGGATCTTCTAGCTGCCAGACAACAGTGCTAACTGCCACTCCACATGCTTTTTAATATTTAAGAGAGTTGAAAGATAAAAAAGGTGTCAAATTTCTCTTCTGTTTATGAAGAAACAAGGACTGTTTTAAGGTTAATAAGCAGTTAGTGTTCAAAAATCAAAAATGTAAGACATTTTTTGAGCAATTTCACAAGTATGAAAATACATTTCTGAGATGACAAATTGAGATTTCATTGAGAAACTACTATTTACATTGTGAACAAGATGAAAAACATGTACAGAAACCCATGCATTGATTCCCAAAGTTTTTTTTCTCTGACATACCCCCCTCCACCCAAACAGATGAGCTTCTGTACGCCTCAGTGACAACACTCTTAAGATCATGAAAATAAGGCATTTAAGCTACATTGTACTATTAAAAAATCAGGCAGACTGTTTGTGACGCCATCACATCACCTCCACCTGATTGGATAAACACACTGCTTGTTTGGCTCACTGGCTTCTGATTTTCAAATGGGAAAGCATGTCATTTATTCTTGAAACATGAAAATATCATCCAGAATCAATTTGTGAATACTCTTTTCCAATCTGTGGCAGAAACACTTGATGCAGTTTCACCAATATGTTGCATATTATGCCTATAATACCTATAATACCTGGTCTGAATAGCTGTTGACACGTATTTTTGAGAAGCACTTAAATCATAGTTTACTTTGGGGTCGAACACAATAGTTAGCCTCTTTTTTTCCTGGTAAAGACAATGACACCAATTTTGCAGCTACCCCACTACATTATGCTTCACTTCCTTTGCCTATAGAGAGATTTAGAGGAAAATGTTATTCACCTTACATGATATCTGGTGACATGCACAGCGTATTGCTTGAGAGAGAATAAAAAGGAGAAACGAGCCCAAACCCAGCCTGTGATAAAAGGTTTCCAGGCATCTTTGAAATTACTTGTCTAACAAGGTCCAAGGCACCTAGCAAGACAACCATTTTGTTTGATACGTTTCATCCTTTAATGCCATTGGCTATTATGAGTGAACTTGCTGCCTCGTGGCAGGTAAGGAATTTATTGGCGCTCCATTATTAGGGGATGGCAGAGAAAGAAGTGCAAATCACTACGGTTTTCTGAGGATGTTACGACCTCCTCCTAGATTATGCCTTCTGACAGGTTTGTCATCCCTGTGCACTGATGTGCTCTATAGAGTGCTCTGATATCATTAGCTTCATTGCTCCTAATGTGTCTGCTCCCCTCAGCAGGAGGACAGGTCATATATTGTGCACATCAGTGGACAAAAGCCAAAAGCGAGAGATGACTGGATGACCGTGTTCTCACTTGGAAAAATGCACTTCACTAGAATTAGACATAATTTGAACTCAAAACTGTTTAACCAGTTTGGATTCCGATTGATTAGGTTACATCTGTGGCAAAATTTTAAGAACAAATACAGCTTAACGTTTAGTGTTTCTAGGAAATACGCTGCAGTTTTTTTTCTAGTCCTGGTCATGCAGGAGCAGAAGGCTAAGCTCATAGCTCCCTTAAAGGATTAACAACAGTCCTGCAAAGCAAAGTGTCTCTTTTGCAGAGGCCATCGAGGTCAGGCAGCAACAATAACAGGAGTGGTGAGATGTGAAGGACACCGGTGACTTTTAGATTATGAATCTTTGGAGCATGGACATTGTTCTATATCACAGAGGTGCATACTGAACGGTGCAGCTTTGTGCAGTAAAACTACTAAAATTGCTGGGGAAAGGTGTAGTAGTGGGGATGCCTGTGGCAGTTTAGAAGCACATATTTATTTAGATGGTATTGATGACAGTGATTGTTACCTAAAAGTAATACAAGCATGAGATACAAGGAATGCTAGTGTTTCATGCTAATTCTGTATCAGTAATTTTCAGCTTAAATCTCCTCAATAAGAAGTTTGAAGATCTGGAAATCTGACAGAGTTGCCACTGCGTGTGTTTGTCTTACCACCATATACGTCTACTGATGGCTAATATATTTTTCATTTGGCCTTGCCTCAACAGTGACCTCTATTTTCTCAGTTGTAACTTGACCTCCAAGTGGAAACCAAAGAGCCTCTAAAATCAACTGAGAAATCATTCAGTCTGTTTAGCTCAGTGACGGTGAAGTAGAAACCATACTGAAGCCCTTCAACAAAGCCCAATACAGGCTTTTAAAAAAGTTAGTTGTTGACTTTTTTGACATTTGATCCTTTTTGGAACATTGCTTACAGATGAAGGTGATGTTTTAACACTCGTAGAAAAAGTCTCAGATGCTAGTTTTGTGCCTTGTAGCAAAAATGAATTCATAACTGCTGGTTGTATGAACAACTTCTTAGAATTCTGCATAACTGCTGATTTTTTTTTTTGCCATTTTTTTCTGCAAAATTCCTTCCATTTCAAGATGTTGTATTGTTGTCTTGCATGTGTATTTCAAATCCCCCCTCAGCATTTTAATGGGATTCATATCTGTGCTTTATCCATAACCGTACATTACCTGTTCTGGAGCCAGTCCTTTAAGAGTTTGTGATTGTCAAGTCATCTTTATTTTTATGGCACAGTGTTGCTAGTTGATACTCAGCCCATTTTCCAGTTTTGAAGCAACTGTTTCCAAAAACAAAAATGACAGGACTCCGTGTAACTTCCCACAACAACTCTGCTGTCTTTGCTTCAGACTGTTCACTGTTGAATGTACAGAAATCAATTAAACGAGAGCCGAATATTTAGTCTCTTTTAATCTTATTCAGGATGTGATGTTTACAGCAACATGAAGAACCTTGTTATTTACGTGATTCTCACAGCGTCAAGGTTTCTGATCATCCTTGCACAGTTGTGTTTTGATTTGTCATCATCTCAGCCTGTAATTTCTTGTTTTTTCACAAATAATCAGAAACCTAGATATCATTTCGACTACTCCAGTTCTTTGCAACCATGGCGGGACCCGATCCGACATTCTCAATCCAGGATAAAATGGTTAGAAGCAGAACACATAACCAGCATGCTCCATAAACCCAGTCAGAACCAGAATACTATTTGATTGTATGTACATTTGTAAGAATTTCACTGTAACCTGAGGGTCATTTCGTAATTGGGCTTTGAGACTTTGCACCTCTTTGACACAAACAAAGAGATGCAAATTCTGAGATGAACTCAATTAGACTTTCTTCCTCACACACTTGAAACTGTCGGTATATATCAGAGCTTAGCTTTTAAAGAAGATGAATAAAGATGGCTGGACTGGCTCCCCATCCTGACAGAACAATAATATATTAAATCTACTATTAATAATAATTATTCCTTTCCCAACTCTTTCCAGAGGTTGCATTTGAGCATAATTCCCAAAACTAAAAAGTTACACTGCAACTCCAGCCTTCTGTTTGAATTTGAGCTGCAGTTTTTAAAGATACTTCCTTCACAGTTAGAATTTATTTTTTTTAATAAACCAGGGTCCGTTTATGGATATTTTTCAACAGAAGACAGTCAACTAGGTTAATCAACAAAGCCAGCAGTGCTTGAGGCTCGTGGCTGTCAGACTAACCACAGCAGATGTCACTTAGGTTAAAAGTGGGACAGAGGTTATCCCAACACAGGAGACTTCGTTGTGTTAATTGCACAGGAAGCTGTTGTGTTTTTTCAAAAGTATAAATGCTGTTTCAGCTGCTACTGTAAACAATAGGGCCAGTGACTGCAGAGGGGTCAAAATGCATAACGTTCCCTTTTTGATGCTCATCAGTTTATTCATTTATTAATGTTGGTGTTCGGAGTGCACTTCTAATAGGCAGGCACACATTTCATGCATTTTGAAGAGCCACTTCGTCTCAAACAAACAAGGTTTTTATGGCTATTCATTCAACATTGCAGATATTTTGTTGGCATCTGCTGCTTTGTCTGCTCTCATCTTGCAATCGCTCTGCAGGCAGACGGTATGGCTGATGGAAAGGCTGGAATCCGCTGAAGCTAGGAGAAAAAACTGCTGAAATCTGGCATGGGGAATTACACCAATTGAGGAAATTCCTATTTTTCTGCAACCAACAAGAGTTACAGGGCAACGAGAGGTTGTATATTTTGGTTAGGATGGAGAGGGGAGTTGAAACAAGTGAATATTGCTGAAAGAGCGCCGCTCGCATTCAGATACAGACAAAAGGTGGAAATGAAATAACTTCCTTTCTTCGGGAAAACACAGCAGCTCTTGACAGAATAATAGCAGCTGTGTAGATGGAGAAGGTCTGGTGCTACTAGCTTTAAAACACAGGAAACTGTTTTGCCGCCTGCCGCTTATTAAAAGTGAACAGACACACTCCCAAAAACAAATGCAGGGATCTGTGCAAACAGTTTCTTATCACTTATAAGATGTTGCAGAACATTCAATGAGTATTCTGTCTTAGAGTCAGAACAGTATGCATTTATTTGTTTTAACATTTTTAGAGTGGCGAGAGTACCAGAAATAGAATTAATTGAAAGTATGGGGAAAAGATATGTGCATCTCATTGTTTTGTTGAAATTTTAGTGAAAGTCAAGAACTGCAGGAAATGTCTTTTATAATCAGTCAATGCACCAAGTTAAGGAAACTGAAACATTGAAAGACAGCTTGCGTAGTTGGCTTCGAGTCTGGAAGTTTAATTATTCAACTTGTCAAGTTTGAACAAATTAAAAAGATGTCGACTCATTGTTTTCTTCATTATTTAAAAAAAAGACCATATTTGCTGAATCAGTTGAGAAGAGTTTCCAAAAATAACTTTCAGCTAATCTTTATGACCAGACAGTTCATGTTATAAATTATGCTAGATGATTTGTCTGTATTATTGTGAAATGCAACGTCTTATGGGTCAGGAAATATCTCTAGATGACATCTGCATATTCATGTTTTTTACTAATGTGTACTTTCAGATAGAAAGGCCTCAGTTTTGTTTGAAATATTTCAACTCACACATAATCGGAGACTATTTAATCTACTTGTCAAACATTGCAGATTCTGAATTGATGATATGAAGCGAAATAACAGTAAGAATTTCAGGCTTTTGTCTTTTATAGTTCCTGAGCTATTGTCGTTCCAACAGAGCTCAACTGTAAAATTTTAACGTGCAAAAAATTGTGGAAAGTAGGTTTATGAGCAATTTAAAAAAATGTAAATGTAAATAAAACATACTTGGAAAAAATTTAATAAATAGAACTAAATTTTCACAAATATGTTGTAAATGTTCACATTTTATGCTATAAAATTTTCTGACAGAGATGGGCAAACTGAAACTATTCTGTAAATCTGATGACGAGATTGAATTCCAAATTTCTTTCCTGTATTCATTTTAAAACGAAGTTACTAATTTGACACAGTTCACCATGTCAACTCAAGTACATGTGGGTAAATATATAATGGAGGGACTTTGAGGGACATTTTTGTTAAAAGTAAAAAGATAATCTGGTTGAAGCAAAGATCATTTCTTAAAATTAGCTGGTATTGTCATTGTCTGCATGTTTGATTCAGCTTCTTCAAATTTAAATTTATTTGTGAAAATGTTTTAATCCACGCCAGGCTCACACCAGGGCATACAGATGTTTCCTTTTTGCCTTGTGCTGCTTGAGAAGGAGACATATTGTGAATCTTTCACAGATACCCGTAAGGTTGTTCGTGATGGAGGAAATTAAAAGACCTCTACTGGGCTCCCAGACCTCCTGACTATTTAAAAGCCATGTCCAATCAAGCAAATGATTCCTCTCATGCAATATGGTAATGAACGTGTGTGTGTGAGGATGTGCATGTACACGTGTGTGTTCAGGAGGAGGGGGTCAATATATTATATTAGTCTAGTAAAAGCTAATTACCATATGTTTGTAAGTCCCATAAGCTGATGTACTTGATGTTTATAACTTGGATTATTAAAACGTCTTCATTCACTCCTTGAGCAGATCAACACTTGCCCTGTTGTATTCTCTGTTTTTAGTCGGTGCACACTGTGTCTTGTAAATACAACTTTTTAAACATTACTGAGATATTAAATATCAGGAAAGGGAAGTTTTTGACATTTAAAAATCACTTTTCTTTATTGTAAAATATAAAATTAGTGCATCTAAAAACTGGTTGTTAATACTGTCTCCTCACAGAGAGAAGGGTTTGATTAAAGTTTTTTTTTTTTTTTAATTTAGGTAGAATTTGCATGTTTTCTCTCCACTGCTTCAGTTTCCTGCATTTAGGGAACTAATAGATAGTTTAAACCAGATGCAAGAGTTCATTTAGGTTTATTGCCCCTCTCAACTGCAGCTTTATAGTACTTTCTGGCAAAAAGTTGGTGTGTCCTAGATTTTTTTTTTCTAAACTTCCACAGTGCCGTAAGCCAGGAGGTTGACAACTGATGCAGACAATGTTATCACTCTGGAAGAAAAGTATTGAGATTAAAAGCCAAAGAGCATTTCACCATTGGCTGACATTGCTTTGTATTTGTTTTAGTCTCAGCTATAATAAGTATAAACACTACTCACTCATTCTTTTTCACTTGGCATGAACTTGTAAAAGCAGATAATCATAATCGTCACTGATGTTGATACTTGACCTGCACAGGTTATCATGCTGTGTACCTGGTTTCCCTCTTCCCCTGAATCAATTGTCTATTAATCTCTTGCTCTAGGTTTCAATTGTGAGAAAATGTAGCTACTGCAGGGGTAGTCCTTTAATGGCTTGACCTTGACTGCCTTTTTCTCATACAGACAAAAGGCTGGTAAGGAAATCAAAGGGGAGCACATGTTGAGAACTGTGGTGCAGTGCCTCGTACAAAGCACTGCACTAGTTTGTTCCATTTATGGAACAAAATCTAAGTGCTCATTTTCCCTTATTTTTCTACATTAGTTTAACAATAGTTCCATAATTTAATAGTAAAACTATTCCATTTGATATCAAGTGTATTGCACGTGGCCCCTAGTTCTCTCCAGTTAATTAAAGGCATGATTGACGTTTTATTTTTTAAAAAAGTGATTTACTGATTTGGATAATTCTTTTACATTGCAAACATTAGTTTGGATACGTTGCGCTGACATAATGTTTTTTACTGCTTCCACTCAATATTGTGTTTAATTTAAACAAACATTTCTGAAGTAATTGATTTAAAACTAAATTTAAGTAAAGGTAACTTAATGAAATTGGTTTGATAATTGGTTTGAGTTCAGGATTTTTTAGATTGTGAACCAGTACGATGAAATCTTTTGATTCTGGGGATTTCTCTGATGTTTTCTTTTTTATTTATTTTATTTAGTTTTATTTTGGCAAAATGTCCTGACAGTTATTGGATAGAATTCTATGACACATGATGTAGCATCCATATATTACTTTGTTGAAGCTGGATAAAAGTTTGAAGTTATCCTCTGAAATTACTCAACAACTTTTGTTGACCTGATTGTCTCTTTCGCTCTTCCTCCCTGTGTTTTATAGAAAAAGCGAGGATAAATTAGAAAAAGAGAGCATTACTGTTATCGTATCAGGGATTTCAGGAGTAGAAGCAGTGAAGTCCACCAGTGGCAATCCATCACTGGCAGAAAGCTAACGTTAGACATGTGTTTGCTCATTGATTTTGCACGACAGCGTTTACTGTAGACTACCAAACCATGGATGTGAAAGGCCCATCATCACAATGACACTGATCAGGGCTAACTGATTTAGTGTTAGCCAAACTACTCAGCTTCTAGGTAGCTTAGAAAAATACTCCACTTACTATTTATCCTGTGGTGCCAAAGACTCATCCTTTACAGTTTAAAAGGGGAAAATAAAAGGCAGTATGTGTGGTTTTGATAGAGCTGAGAGTTTAATTCTGTAGTACATCCAATGTACACAGTTGTATAACAAAAAATAGCATGTAGTTATGTGATATTACAGATATTTTTCTGACGTTACTTCTGTGTGTTGCCACATCGTTTTCTGAGCAGCACTATGATATCATTTGTCTGCACTTGCCAAACATCACTGTTTAGGTTCAAATAGATTGTTACACCTCCCATCAGGTAAAAATACTTTTTTATTGCATTTTATGGGTCTTAAAAACTTTGAGATTTACAATAGAAGCCATTGGAATATGAAGAGTCTTATTACTAACATTCCTCAAGCCTGATCTTCAGTTAGATGGCTTCACAGCGCTACTAGCCAGTCACAGTTTTGTTAATTTAGTAAGTAGGAACTGAGGATCCAGTAGTCATCCAGATGAAAGTGTGCATAAACCTACACCATCACTGGCCACAGCTGAGCCATTCACAAAGAGTTAAGTTTGAATTTTTTCCCACTCCCTTTCGAAAATGTTGAAGTTTCTGTTTTCCTCTCATTCTCCTTATATGAGAAGCATATAAGTTAAGTTTAATTGTTTTGTGAATCATTCATTAATTGTTATTAATTACATGTTTGAAATAAATAAATGAAATGAAAGAGTAGCTACCTCTTGGTCCAGCAAGTTCATCTACTTTCTAGAGCTGCTTCTGCTACCTTTAAAGTATCTCAGCCATGAGCAAAAATGTTCTGATTTTCCCTGCAAAAGTGAAATCAAGAGTCTTCATGCACACTTAGCATCTGAGCAACTGAAGACCCAATGGATTACTTTTATTTTTGGTGACAGTGTCCCCACAGCATCAGGGAAATCCTTAGTGCTGCACATTGCAGAGCTAATGTGGCTAACATTACCAATAGCTTTGATTGTATGCTCAAAGATGAGCGCTATGTTGAAATTGTAAAGTTGACGTCACAAGCATGGTGGAAACTATCAAAGCTGCAGTCAGTTCCAGCCATTTTCAGTACAAAAAATCGCTTGTATTCTATTTGTAAATAAAAATATGATGAGAAATACAGGAAATATTGGACGCACATCGCAAGGTGCATTTCCTTGAAAACGACCAATTCGTGGATTATATACTGACTTCAAGACATGTTTTGGACAAAATATGTTACTGGCTTGTTCCGTCTGGATGTCTAAGGTTGGATTATGGCCGTTTTTTGTGGAATATTTTCATCTGTGTGTAATAATGAACCCAGAAATGTGAGTCGCGCTGTGTACGTTGAAGCCGTGTACGTTGAAGCCGTGTACAGAGAACGGATGGATGGATATTCGTTGTTTGTCGGACAAATGTGTTTATATTACCTGCTGTGGTAATCACATCTGAAAGTGGTTTATACCGGCAGATTCATGAGAATCTAAGCTTTCCATCGGCGTATAGTGTTTGTATAATCGCATTTGCAGTTTCAGACATTTAGCAAATTGCTTATGCAGATCTCAAAGTGTACCGCAGGCGGGACACTGAAGCGCAACTGAAGGGTTAAGTTGGATTATGTTGATTTTGTCATTATTATAGGATAGAAAAAGGACACCTCACCAGACATCAGATGACGCTCTGATGAAGATGGCAGATGCCATCGAAACATGTTGGCAAGGTAAAATATCTTTTCTTACTGAATTGTTGGTTCAAAAGTTGCGCTATCCTATGGAAAAGATAAGCACTGGCCTGTTGTGCCTCAGTGTCACCTAAACTCTGTTAGTGTTTACATTAGTTTGCTTCTCTCCTGCTCACTTTGTTCACTTGTACCAATGTTAATACAGCTAAATTCCCCAAAAAAGTTTTTCCTCATTGATGTATTTTGAGGTTTCTGTTGTCAGACAACAGAACGAGTATGGAATAGTGACAGAAATGCAACCCATTGAGATTACATGGTAGTCAGCACTCACTTTAGAGACATGTTCAATCTGCTGTTCTGCATTGCTAAATTAGTTTTTTTCAGTATTATAGAGAGAGAAAGTTAAAAATGACAGCTACTCTTAGTCTCACACTCATTCATGTCTGCCCTGTGGTTAACTATTTGCTCAACGCTGTCAAAAACAGATGCAAAGCGAGTTTTCTTCCTGAAGGGGTTGTCAACAGCAGCACCTCAACTGTATTTGAAGCTACAGACATTGAAAGAGCCTGTTTCGACAGGGCTAAAACCAGAGGTCATGCAGTCAGAGTGAAAATGAATGATCTTGACTCCTTTTTGAGCTGAAATGTGTAAAGACACACTTTTACTTTGCTGGCAAGGAGCATGATATGTGACCTTCGAGGTAATGGAAATGGTTTTAAATGGCTTCTTATTCAAGGTTAGGGGAGTTCAAGGTTACAATAGTAAACATTTGGTTATGTTCATACAACAACTACAAAACCCAGGGTTGACTGTTGGTTGGTAACAGCCATTGTGAGTGTTACATATCAGCTTGAGCTTTAAGACTACAAATTGAAAACTGGAGCCTAGATTTTAAACCAGGAACACAGCGTTCACGAGTCCCCCAACTTTAAGGGAGTCCTGCTGATCTCAAACTAGAGAGTGAGAAGAGATCGTATTACCACTGTCACAGGTGGATGTTTTGCAATACTGTTTTTCAATTTGGGTAAACGATTATGTGATTGGTGATGGTGCTGGCCTAATGGAGAGCTAAAATCCCTATAATTAAGCATTCACATTTGGGATAAGTCCTTTTGTAATGGCTCCTTCTAAATGTTGACCGAATGGTGTCCACAGCAGCACTTCTTTATCAGTAGTAAAGTGTGTACTGATTGGTTTTAGCGCCTTTGTTTGTGAAAAAATTTATTTGCTTTGTGTCCTCAGTTGAGATGGAGAATATGTCTAGTCTTTGATGTACTCTTTTTTGAAAATGTAACAGTTTTATGTTAGGTAAAATTTAGTTATAGAATGATGAATAATAATCTGCTTTTTAGTATTTAAACTACCTTGAAAATCTTTGAAAAAAGATAATGAGGGTACATACACGGGTGGTTATTGCATTCATAAATGTACTAGGGGGACAATAAATGGTCAAGAAGTCACTGACATTGACATAAGCACGAATAATTAAGCTGAATTTAAAAATGCAAAATTTCGTCAACCTTGATTCCACGTTATTTTTGTTCTATGGAAGCGCTGATATGCTGTGCTCCAAATTATTCCTCAAAGGCACATAATTAGCCCTCATACAAACCTTTGACTCAGTGAACTCCCTGCCATAACCGATTGACATCACGACCACAAAGCTGATATTTTACCTTCATCTGATACAGTTCATCTGGCCCGTCTGTTCATTTTCACTTGAGGGTGAATCAGAGTAGTCGCGCAGTGCCCCTACCTTGATATGAATGAAATAGACGTTTTCTCCTTAGTTTTTCATTTTAAACACGCGGATATCTAAGTTAATTAAATGTTTTTATGTTTCTGAAGGACAAATTATGCATTGTTTGACAGTTCCCCCTGAGGGGGGATGTTTTTCACCATTTAGGTACTATTTGCAGCCATGCCATTAGTTGCTAATTGTGAATAATATATCTTCAATCAGTACGGCCTCCAGGTATTTGAAGGGACATCATGTCTTTCCTTTGTGCCAGTCAGGCCATAGCCTTTAAACTTAACCTGAACTATGTTTACACTATGACAGCACAATAAACACGACTAATCTGAATATTAAAAAATCTACTTTTTTATACATAAAGAGTTAGGAGTTAGAATAAATTGCCATGGTTATCAGACTTGAATGAGTGTTTAGCATCTGGATTTACCCTTCCCCACTCATCTCTATTTTTTGTCTGCACTCTCTGAGACAAATCCCCATGCCTAGCCCACTGCTTTTATTAAATTCGCCTCAATAAAAAAGCTCAGACAGGATTTATTAGGTACTCAGCACGGACGTTTAGTATTTCCCTCCGTTATTAACTGAAAATCAATAGAAAGCAAAGAAAATGGAAGTCATACAAGTGTTGTCGCCTTTATATTATGTCGGCTGTCGGGTTAGATTCATGACGGAGCTCCAGCGTCTGCAAGGTGGATTTTCTGCTTACATTGCAAGACCTAAAGTGGAAGTTATTCATTAGAGTAAGCCAGCGGTCAGATACATTTCCAGGCCCTTTCACACATCTGTCTTGGTAAGATTCGAATAGAGTGAGAAAGGATGCTGATATACCCCGATAGAGATGTCAGACACAACACACAGCTTGCTGGATTTATGATTATTTTGTGCTGAAGACCTTTTTTAACACCATCATGAAGCCTGTACCCTTGGAATGTAAACTGGAATAGCATTGCGCTTAACCTTGTTCCTGCTCCAATACATATCAGTCATTATTTCATCCTAAAATTTATTTTCTTAACTTCTGCGGTTGTCAGTTGCACCTTGCACAGAGGTGCTATCTGCCACGCTGACGGCGGCTTTACCTTATGCCTTCAATTTTGAGCTCTAACGGATGAGCCTGTGATGTTATTTTTGACATTCTCAGACAAATCAAAATAACATGAAAGGAAATGATGCATACAAAAGCACCACACAGTCTCATATCTTGAGGAAAAGGCTTAATAGGTTTACGGAAGCTTATTTCGCACTGACAAAGGTTTGGACCACTGCACACGCTCAGTTCAAAAGAGTAAAGGTGGCATACACTTAATATGCTATAAAGTAACCGTCATTCACTAAGCCTGCATGCCGTGGCTGAACTGCAAAGCAATTCCATCATGAGGAAAAGTGGCTTTGTCCACATATTAGTCTTTTCTTTCACAAAAGGCCAGAAAAATGTGGGAATAAAGAGCTTACCCACCTCACTAATTTAATTACTCTTAGGACCTCCATGACAGTAATGTAAATATTCCATCATGAGGACCCAAGATACACAGAGTAATTACTTAAGGCTTTCCTTCACATCTCTCAAGACTTTTTTTTATTACCCAAAAGCTTTTTAACATTAGCACTCCCTTCCTGACAAATTAAATGAAATTTCATTACTCTAGCCATCCTAATGGCATGAAACTATCAGCTGTTGTATGCCTGGTCTCTCTTCCCTGGCCGCCCCACCAGATTAATCAAATAGTCAGCTTCAGAGTCAAACTGAGGGGAGCATCGATCCGCGAGTCTGTGTTTGTCTATGGCTCGTTCGTGTTGCTGATCTGAACCTTGAGTGAAAGCCTTATATATTGATCTCCATATGTTAAACATGTACAGTCCATCACAAAACAATTATTCAGAGCAGAGCCAAATGTCTCCCTGCTGCTGGCTGTTTCTGCAAATAATAGAGAGTACATCCAGGCAGCCCGTTTAAGACTGATAAAAACATAATATTGCTGTTAATTTCAATTTAACGTGCTTGAATTTGAATATCTTTATTTGCAAATAGGGAAATTCCATAAAATTACCATCAAGAGTGTTTTTTAATATCCCACTTAATTTAAAATAAGCCTCATGTGGCACTAAATAATATGGAAGGGCGTGCACCGATAAATGGTTTCCGTAGATTTGTCATAACCAGTCATTACCTATTATATTTAACACCTTCCGTTTTGTAAGGGTTAAGCTGCTTGGCCTTTGATCTCTCAGGGGTAAGGTCTTGGCAAAGTGCCCCTCCACCACCTGAAACCCTTAAGGGACTTTCAATCCAATTGCTGGCTAAGAGTGGATGCAGATCTCAAGGTTACACCTGAGTGTTCAAGGGCAGGTCCAAGTGTAATCGGCACTTAGATCATAGATTAATCTTATTTGCTATCTATTAGGCTTGATTCTTGCTTCCTTCTCTCCCCACCCAAAGCCAGGATTACTGTGATAGTTTAAGATAATGGATTCTTATGGAAGAGGAGGTCAAGAACCATTCTTGTTTCAGAACCTGCAGATAATATGATTAATCTAAAAGCCTCTTTCAAAAGAGGTCCCACCTTCAAAGGCCTAATTGGCAAAGAGGTATAGAATAAATCTGTGATGTTGGCTCTTAGGTGTTTTATTAATTACAATTTTATTCTCTCTCCAAGTGTAGGTGATAGAAAATACAATTTGTATCTACTTCAGCCACTAATTTACCAACAGAAGATGTGTTTTTTCATCAACCAAATCAGCAGGGCTTTACAAATGGCCGTTATTAAATATGATGTTGGTAATCTCATTCTGTAGCCTTCAACCTTTTGTATGTACCTTGCGTTTGTATTTTATTGATACATAATGCAATATATTGATGTTAATGATGCTATTCAGTATGGCATAATTGACATTTCTTTAATACAAATAAGCAAGACATTTCAGTGAGATGAACACTGATTACTACTTTTAAGCCATTTACAAAATGCTCTATTAACATTTAAAAGCAAACGAAAATGTAGCATCATTGTCCATACGTTACACGAAAGGTTAGGCAGAGAGATGTATTGATTTCACTAAGTACGATCTCATTTTGATTCAAAATCTCCCCTGTTTTGATTTCTGCCGTAGCCACTAGCTAAACAGATAACAGATAAACTCTTGATAAAATATATCCAAATGTGGCAGCCTCCCTGATAACCTCTGAAGACACGTTGGTTATCTTGTCCAGTCATCAGCAACTGAATATTTATCGCAAAGAACAGACTCGTGTTCCTGCCTGCATGTTTACCAGTTTATACACAAGTTAGAGGTCTTTTTTCCTCAAGAAATATCAGGTGATATTTGGACCAGAAGCATGTAAAGCCGTCACCCACTAATATATACATAAATAAAGCAGATGTAGTAAAGTAAATGTGAAAAATGGTGAGAATTGTGGAGCTTTTTTGACTTTTCTTTTTTGTATATTCAGACTGAGATGTCATCTAGTAGGTTGTATGGTTTTTTTCCCCTCATTTTTGTATTTATAGAGGAGTCTCATCTTGCTTACAAAAACATCTTTTATTATATCATTTTTATTGTCAAATGAACATAGACCATGCAAAAAGTAGTTTGTTTTGCTTGGTACAGCTATTTCTGCATCAGTGTTAACAAATGTAAAGCATCTTGTTCGAGACGTTGGTATTAATAAAGTATTATCAGCAGAAAAGATGCACAGAATAATACTTTTTCATAATAGTGTGGCTGCGACTCTTTGAATTCAGTCACCATCTCCATATATAATCTCAAAATCCCTTGATTCATAATTAGAGACTCAACTAAGTTAATTAAAAAGTGGTTATTGATTATTATGGCAATTATTTTCTAAATGAAATGTTTATTCATTTGGTCTGGAACATTATATATTTTTTTAAAAAGTTAAAAATGGCTATTGTAATTTCCTGAAGCCCAATGCAATGTCATCAAATTGCTTGTTTGTCCAGCAAGCATATAGATATTGACTTTATGATCACATAAACCAATTAAATCCTTACATTTGAGAAGCTGGAGATCTTGTTTTATCACTGCTGCTTGAAAATGGACTAATTAATACATTTTCTCCGATTTACTGGCACTTGTACTTGAATTTGTACTTGTGATGTTTATCAGCTTACTTGTCATGATGGATTCCACCATGATGCTGGCTATTCTGACTGTGCGACACCATATATCAGCCTCAACAATAGAAACACCTGTCTAATATTGTGAAAGTGCCCCTAGTACCACCCAGGCGTGAACTAACCATGACGTCACCTGTTGGTTTCAACGCCGAGAAAATGAAGCCCGGATTTTGCTACTTCCTGGTCACCATTTTGGATTTTTTGGAGCCAGAGACGTAGAAAGCGTCAAACAGGCTGGACCGGAGAGCAACTCGGGGCAGGACCAGTCAATGGGACTGTCAATCAAGTATAGCCACGCCCCCTGGCTCCGCCAACTTTAATGATTTATTTAAAATTCAGTATTGATTTATTTTAAGATCGGCCACCTGATCTCTCATTTTGACCATGAAAACTAACGGGAAAAAAATCCTGAGCTGTAGAAAATCAGTCTATCAAATTTTATTTTTTCCAAAAATGAATTGATCTATGGAGCAAAAGCTTTTTGGAGCCAACCCTAGCGGACAGCGTGATATTGCAAGTTTTTGACACTTCCGGGTGGTCTTCAATTTTGGAGCCAGATGCTACGTCCATCTTCATAGTCAGTCTATGGTACCACCAAAGCAGCTTTCCCAACTGAGGCATGAACTCCACGAGACTTCTGAAGGCGCCCTGTGTCATCGGGCAGCGTGGCGTTAACCCTTTGATGAACTCTTTGATGGATCAAGAGATACCCATTTTCCATTGATATGGGTCACTTTTGACCCATATTGGGCATCACAGAGATAACAGCAGATCCATTAAAGCTTACAAGATGGGCTCCTCCATGTACTGAACTTGTTTTTCCAATGTTTCCTAGAGGATGCTCAACTGGATTTTTAGATCTTCGTAAAATGGAGGCCAAACCAACCGAACTCGAACTCTTTGTCTTATTACTCGAACCATTCTTGAAGAACTTTTGCAGTGTTGCTGAGATGAGAGAGCCTATTGCCGTGAAGGGGTGTACATGGTCTGCAGCAGTGTTTAAGAAAGTGTCGAAGTTGCATCTATTCAAATGCCAAGAAGCAAGGTGCACCAGCAAAACACCAGAACATCACACTGCCTACATTTGCTTTCTTCTGCCCATAATGTTAACCTGCTGCCAGTAAAGAAAATGCCATATGCTTCCGGTCATCCATATGTAAAAGATTACATGTTGGTACATTCAGCATAAAGGCCAAATAACTTCTGGTTTTAGAATCGATAGCATGCTACTCTGTGTTATCAATAGGGTTCACCTTAATTTGAGTCTTAAATGTAATATTTTGCATTGATTCCAATGACATTCACACACATGTTACATCATGACTATGTTGCTGATTGCAGTTGTTTTACTTCAATAATGCCCAATCTCAATCATACACATACTAAGTGTGTTGAAATATAATTTCTATGTTGGTGCTTGAAAATCATGATAAAAAAATTAGAACATAAAATGGAAAATCATAAGCGATTTATTTAAGCTGGAAGAAAGCAAAAGAGATGATCTGCCATCACAGAGTTTCCATTTAGTGGCACAAAAATAAGAAATCAGTTCTGGTGTGAGATACTGTGGGCTTCTATGATCTTATGAAATAGGGACATAACCTTTGCAGAGATAGATTGAGGCCTAATTTCCATTTTCAGCTGATACCGTCACACCGCTGCGCTCATTAAAACCTGTCCGTCACTCTTCTCCCTCGCAAACAGCCCTGCCTTGTTGTCACCATTTATCATTGCCAGAGTTGTCATGAGAATCCAAATTACTCACATCTGTACATGACTGCCAGTGCAATTAATAGTTAGATTATATCTCGATAACTGTTCATGATTTGTGAGGGTGGATCAATATGCTATCGACTGGTTCAAGCACTATTGAAGGAAGAATGCCATTTAAGTGAGGACAGTGACTGTATCATATTTCACATCTTAAAACTCCACCTCAGATATTTCACGGTGCGGTGTTGTTGGATGCAGCATTTTTTTTTGTTTTGTTTTTTTTTTTTGCTTCTGAGGTTGATCTGTCTCCGTTACTTCAATTGCACGTCACTACATTTCCAATAATGTTTTCAACCAGCCCTTATGACGTGTGTGTTGCAGGTAATCATGTGGACCTGCAGTGTTTATCACCAGGGTACCAGTATCATCAGGATGATTTGTAAAATGAATGGAAAAAATGGAAATTTAACAATGTTTTTTGCATTTTATTATATTGTGAGCAAGTAAATTCAGCATTAAGTCAAAAAAAATTACACAAACAAGCACACAAGTGAACATCTGAATACAACATATCCCACTACTAATATTGTATTGCTGATGAAAACCAGAATTGTTTTCTCTTTTTAGAATTTTCTCAACATGTCTTGAACAAACCTGCTCATTTTTCCCCTTCGACATTCTTATTGACTGTAATTTTCTTGCATATAAGGCTGATATTTTGTGCAGCATAATCATTGCATCAAAATGAAGTAGGATATGCTAATGACTCTAATTGGACTACTAATAGAGACTGTTTCCCCAGCTTTAAGCTTTTGGGGGGTCTGTGTAATCAGTGTAGACAGTCGTTAAGGGAATGGAGAGGCAACTAGCAATGTCAGGAGAGGGCCCAGGCGGTTCCGGCTGACACTACCCCAATCTTCCAGGACCCATTAAATGGCAGTTTCAACACATTACCAACCATAACATCCTTGAATATCACTGATTTTATTTGCAGTATCAAACATTTCATTTCACGCACCATTAATGGAAAAGTGCTGAGGTTCTAATGCTGCCAAACATTTAGTAACTACCTGGACTCAGAGAACCAATTAACTCCAGCGACAACATGGCCAATTAAACACACAAATAGGTGAGTCCAGCATTGGTTACTGCCCTAGTAATTTACTTTTGAATAAACCCAAGCAAAAATAGAAAGTCAGTCAAGGAATGACCAGTCGAAGTGAAAGCAAGAGTGTGTGATTTCACAGCAGAAATGGAAGATATTGTACTGTACCAGAAATTCTGTAGATATGCAATGAAAAAACAAGTAATGATAACAATAGTAGCACAAGAAAAGCGATATTAATAACAACAGGGCAGTAATGAGAGCTAAGAGGTCTTTAATTCAATTTGACGTGAGCAAATAAGCTTATGGACACTTGAGTCTGGTTGGAGAAACAGAAAGAGATTGAAATGCTGCAGCACAAGTGAGATGTTGTGGTGTTTTACTGCAGTGTCATAAAACCAACTCTGTCTGAATGAAGTGCAAATTTATGAACATGCTCTCTGTTGGGGCCATTTAAACGTCTTACAGGTAACGTTTTCATTCATTATACAGCACATTGTCGGGAATACATTGTGCAAGCTGTGTAATTCTCTCTCCTTTCACCACTTTCTTTAATCCTGCTGCCTATAGGTTGATATAAACCGAGGTGTTGGTCTGCTGCTCTGTGTTCATACCACAATAACCTCACAACCTCATCTAAACTAGGTAATATTTTTTGTATTGATTTTCCACCATTCTTGCAATGATGCTTTCATTGGAAGCCAAAACATGTCAATACACAGCTGACAAACTCTTATGGCAGAGGGAAGCAAAGAAAAGACAAGTTGTGGGTGTTATTTATGTGAGTCGTGTTATATCGTAGCTTGATAATAGGGTACCGGAGTCATTTCAGCTGTAGGAAACGTGAAGAGAAGCTCTACTCACTTGGTTATCTCTGGGGTTCAGCTAACTGATCACTAGTATTGCAGATTTATTGTTACATGTGATTCCATTGAAATTTTGTTTAACAAGGAAGATACCGTCATCCCGCAATATCATTTTTTCATTGATGTTTTATTGCTACTGCATGGTAAACCTGCAAAATCTTTATTTTTAGACCATTTGGAGCCAGCACAACAGCCCATAAACACAAAATTACCAAAGCCACACATTATAGGCTGGTTAGCAGTTTCCAGCTTACACTTTCAGCCTTCTCTGATTAAAGATGTCATCCATTTGAAGTCCTGTTTTTAGCCACACAATGAATTTAAGTGTAGTTTTTACTCTCCTGCAGAATATGTCCTTTCAGCATCGCCATTGCGACGTGCACTTGTGCAAAAGTCGCATTACACTAAGTGCAATATGCGGTAATGCAACAAACTCAAGCAGTGCTGGATACATAAAGAAAACTCACACTGTTCTCATTTTCCATGACTCATTTCCAATAGAAATCTGTCTGCTAGAACATAATTTACACAGTTTTAAGGGTTCTTGGATACACTGAGTTTGTCGACATGCGGGCTTTACATGTGCATAGAGGAATAATGAGGAAAAGACAGCAGAGAAACAATGGAAAGTACGATTTGGTGGCGAAAAGAAACACATCATCAGCTGTGTAGAAATACTTTGGCTACGGAGAGAATGGCGTTGACAATAATAGATACTATGTCTGCAGTGTTTTGCAATCGTTGCCACCACAAGAGGCAACACAACTAATTTGTTTGACCATTTAAATCAGCGCAAAGCTTTGTATGACAAGACGAAGCAAGAACTGAACGCTGTCCAAAGCATAAAACAATTTTGGATGCCTTACACCATACGAGAGGTTCCAAATGTCTTTTTTCTTCTTTTTTTTTTTTTTTTTAGCTTTTCTAAAATTATTTTTTAATTTCAGTGCCAATGCATTATCGTACAAAAACCATCTCAATCATTCTAGAAAGACTGATTCGTTCCAAAGAGAGCTTATTCACGTCATCTGGTGAAAATTCCTGCATTTTTTTCCACATTGGAATATATTTTACAGCAAAGGAAAATATCGCAGGGTCAGTTTTTTTCTAATATCATGCAGCCTTAGTTTATGGCTTCAGTACTTCTTGAGGGACATGTTTATGTGGCTAAATGCTCCACTGTGATCACCAGCTAGGTGCTAACTTTGGTTCCTGTTGGACAGAAGCTCTATCATGGTCAGTGTTGGGTTTATTTTAGTTTCCTTATTGGAAACATCTGCAGCTGCTACTAGAAACTAAATGAGAGTGAATCAAAGCAATAGAGTTGTGGGCTGTTGAACCAAAACAATGAGCTAGAAGACACCAAAATGCTCCCAAGAGATGAAGTGAAGTGCAGACGGGTGATAAATCTTGGTGGATTCATCCCAGTGACCCCTCTCACATTACATGCAACCATTTTACTAATTAGTAACAGAAAAATGTTGATTAGTGTCGTTTTCAGGCTACTGCACTGTCTGTCTTCACTTCATTTCAGCGGAGACCCCTTTGTTCTGTATTTTACAAAGCGTTTTAGCTTTTAAACCGTCTGAATCTGTGAGAGGTCACAGATGGTCCCAGAAGGCTTTGGGGTCACTAAGAACTAATCATTATCACTTGGTGTTTTCTTGTAACACACATCATCGCGTCACTGTTTTCTGAAAAAAAAAAAGACACACACAAGGGTATCAGTCAATCTAATCAATCACCAGGCTATTTTGATGCCGCTGTAGCTAATAAGGGATGCAATCACATTACCAATAAGTCGAAACAAGCCAAGAACGCTGGAAATCAAGGTTTTGAAGAACTCCCCAGCTACTTGGCCATTTGGAGATGCAGTCATGCAGTGCTGATGAACTTGGAATCTTTCAGCCGTCTGTCAACAGAATTGTTCACAAAAACCATAAATGTGCACTTTAAAGCCACATTGTTCAACAAGTCATTTAGTTTCCATTAGATAACCGGTAACTACCAAAAAGCAGCTAAGATCACAATCTTGCCTTAATGTTAATTACCTTCATGTTGTGTAAACTTGTGTCTTGTTATTCTTGCAGTTACTTCTGTCTGGCGATTCCTAGACATCATATGACAAGTCTGATACAGCCAAATTCCTCTCTGTTCTGTTCATGTTCCATGACTGATTCATCCAAAAATCACAATCGTACAGATGTTCGGTGCTGTAGCTGAGTATTGTAGGGTCTGATCACTGTACCTGGTAATGATGATGAAACGGGAGGGATGAAATACTTGGCTGCATATTTCGGAGCATATCTTACAAGGGGCTTATGTGCCAAATGACTCCTCCCCAAGCCTGGCCTAGTTTTGCTTTCTGTGTTTTTAAGACAGATTGGTATCTTAGCCCTCTTTTTTAAAATTCAGCTGTTGAGCCTGGATTATAAGAGAAAAATGTGTTTTTGTCATGTCATATATGCTTGAGAGGGATGTGCATCTTTCCCCTGTACTCCGTTTTCCCCTTTCCTCTGACTCTCTGCTTGTTCAATTAATTATCAGTACAATGGTAGAGTATTGTTATTCTGAATACTGTCAAGTTCATTGTGTGTACAAGTGGAATTTTCAGACAGCAAAAACACTTCACCGTGTACATGCTGACAAGCAAAATGCTGGTGATGGCAGCACATCAATATGACCAAAGGTAACATTACTCCACTTTGTTCACACCTATAAATTTGTCCTTTATTCACTTAAATGGAAATTTCAGGAATCCAAAAAATCTGTACATTTCAAAATGTTTTGTCCACTTGGAGTTAAAAAAAAAAAAAAATGCACAAAAGGACGATTAATCACATTTTTCAAGTGAGAAAATTTCAGAAATTACAACTTGTTTGCTGCAGATGCAAGATTAGGAAACTGAGGCCTCGATTCCTTCAAAACAACAATAAACTACACCATGGAGAGAACTTAGCCTGCACATAGTTACAGATCATCTTCTGATTTCACCTACTTAGTTCTGTCTTGCTGACTTTTTAAACTCGAGTTAAAATGTGTGCAAATAAAATGACCAGCCACTGAAATAGTTCCATTCAAATTCTAAAATGCTCTTTATATCTTTGCAATTTTTTTTTCCAGCAATCATACAACCCTCACTCTGCCCTTCTCCATCTCCCTCCTCCCCTCTTCTGTTTCTTCCACACACAGTTTTATTCCCCTCCTATCCTCCACCTCTGGGGTAGACATCTAGCAGTATCCTAGCTTATTGTTTAGGAGCAAAGGGGTAGCCAAAGGCCAGGTAACTTGGATTTGACTGGTGTATTCTCTTGTCCCACAGGACATAAGATACAAATCAAGTTGCTTTGACCCCATTGTCCTCTCCACACTCCTAGTCCCCTAAAGGCAATACTGTGGTATGGGATCCTTTCTTCCCTTTATTTATTTTTTTCCCCTTTGTATGGCTGCTGCTAAAGGCATAAGGTACATACATTTCCTTGGGTAAACCATTCGACATTCAGGCCCAGAGTCGGCTAACATTTTGATTTTAAATGGTATTTACCTATCCTGATTGCTTAATAATCGGACAGACAGGTTCTTTGGTTGAGTCTCCATTTTAATGAACACATATTTTGGATTTATATTAAGACATGCTGTTTTGTTCTTCCCTTTACCTGCCAGTGTGCACGAGAACAAACAGCATGTTGGCTTGTAAGCTGCTTATAGTGAGTGACTTGTGCCCTTACATGAACCAGTATAAGATTCCTCAACAACCCAGCATCCTCGGGCACACCAGTGGATCTCTCAGTGATGTGAGGTTTGATCTCACCAATCTCTCCTGGATGTCATGCTGGCCTTTCTCAGCCTTAATGAAATCAGTCCCGACTTAAAAACAAATAAGCACATTTCACCCTGTGTAAGCCTGCAGATCATGCCGATGACCTGTGACCCTAATTTTCTATACAAACACATATTCATAGGTGCCACCCTGTCTTCCTTTGATGGAAAGTGTCACAGGTGTTGAAGTCTGATTAAAAATATGATAATGTCAATACCTTTTTCAGAAGTCCTTTTTCGATGCGCTAAAATGAAAAGTAGGATCCAGACAGACTCAAACGTCTTTTTAGGAGCAAATCTGCTCACTGTCAAACAACATTATGGAATGTGTGGTGAAGACAACACGCCATCAGGTTCATAGCTCAGTAGTTCAGTGTTGCCAAGCATTTTTACTAATCAATCCTCACAAAGAAAATCAAAATATGAAATTAGATGTATATATTGGAACATTTTTTTCTTTTGCACCAAATACACACGTGGACAAAATTGTTGGTACCCCTCAGTTAAAGAAGGAAAAACCCACAATTCTCACTGAAATCACTTGAAACTCACAAAAGTAACAATAAATAAAAATTTATTGAAAATTAAATAATCAAAATCAGCCATCACTTTTGAATTGTTCATTAACATAATTATTTAAAAAAACAAACTAATGAAATAGGGCTGGACAAAAATGATGGTACCCATAACTTAATATTTTGTTGCACAACCTTTTGAGGCAATCACTGCAATTAAACGATTTCTGTATTTGTCAATGAGCGTTCTGCAGCTGTCAACAGGTATTTTGGCCCACTCCTCATGAGCAAACAGCTCCAGTTGTCTCAGGTTTGATGGGTGTCTTCTCCAAATGGCATGTTTCAGCTCCTTCCACATATGTTCAATGGGATTCAGATCTGGGCTCATAGAAGGCCACTTTAGAATAGTCCAACGCTTTTCTCTCAGCCATTCTTGGGTGTTTTTGGCTGTGTGTTTTGGATCGTTGTCCTGTTGGAAGACCCATGACCTGCGACTGAGACCAAGCTTTCTGACACGAGGCAGCACATTTCTCTCCAGAATGCCTTTATAGTCTTCAGATTTCATCGTACCTTGCACACTTTCAAGACACCCTGTGCCAGATGCAGCAAAGCAGCCCCAAAACATTACTGAGCCTCCTCCATGTTTCACCGTAGGGACAGTGTTCTTTTCTTCGTATGCTTGGTTTTTGAGTCTATGAACATAGAGTTGATGTGCCTTACCAAAAAGCTCCAGTTTGGTCTCATCTGTCCAAAGGACATTCTCCCAGAAGCTTTGTGGCTTGTCAACATGCATTTTTGCAAATTCCAGTCTCGCTTTTTTATGAGTTTTTTTCAGCAGTGGTGTCCTCCTTGGTCGTCTCCCATGAAGTCCACTTTGGCTCAAACAACGACGAATGGTGCGATCTGACACTGATGTACCTTGGCCTTGGAGTTCACCTTTAATTTCTTTGGAGGTTGCTCTGGGCTCTTTGGATACAATTCGAACGATCCGTCTCTTCAATTTGTCATCAATTTTCCTCTTGCGGCCTCGTCCAGGGAGGTTGGCTACTGTCCCGTGGGTCTTGAACTTCCGAATAATATGAGCCACTGTTGTCACAGGAACTTCAAGCTGTTTAGAGATGGTCTTATAGCCTTTACCTTTAAGATGTTTGTCTATAATTTTTTTTCGGATGTCCTGGGACAATTCTCTCCTTCGCTTTCTGTTGTCCATGTTCAGTGTGGTACACACCTTTTCACCAAACAGCAGGGTGACTACTTGTCTCCCTTTAAATAGGCAGACTGACTGATTATGAGTTTGGAAACACCTGTGATGTCAATTAAATGACACACCTGAGTTAATCATGTCACTCTGGTCAAATAGTTTTCAATCTTTTATAGAGGTACCATCATTTTTGTCCAGGCCTGTTTCATTAGTTTGTTTTTTTAAATAATTATGTTAATCAACAATTCAAAAGTAATGGCTGTTTTTGATTATTTAATTTTCAATAAATTTTTATTTATTGTTACTTTTGTGAGTTTCAAGTGATTTCAGTGAGAATTGTGGGTTTTTCCTTCTTTAACTGAGGGGTACCAACAATTTTGTCCACGTGTGTAGAAGCCTATTGGTTTTTATCTGTTTCTGTACTAAAATAGAACTTGTAGCTTGTTCCATGTAGGTAATCTATCATGATGAATATATGTTTAATTAATGCCATCATAATTAATGTGTTTGGTTAATTGATAACTTGCTACTTGACAGCAATTCATCACCCTCTTTGAATTTTTAGACCATTTATACCTGAAACCGTGATTCCTGTTTTCAAAAGGTGATTAATCATGGTTTTCTCTGGCCTAATATGTGAGCCTGGACCTTAATAAATCAGCTACATTTAATAATCAGAGCTGTGCACATGAGTTAAAATGGTGATTTAGAGCATCTTGATGGAGGAGTGACATTTCTGCATAGCTGTCTTTTCTCTCTTTGACATGTGTGGTCATAGTGTCTTATATTTTAATATTATAAATTGCTAATAACATCTAGGCTGACAAAATTTGAACTATATGGTTGCCTCTACATTGTTAAAGTTTTGTCATGAAGTGGGATTACCGCCTCTACAATCAAGGAAAACCAACTTCCATGTCTTCTCTTGTATAAAGGATTTTTTGGCGCCCCCTCGTCTGGCTCATTCGATGTAGGTTGTACATATAAGCCATTGACTGATCATCTCAGTCAGCATTCCCATGCTTTCCACTGTCTATGTGTTACCATTTTCTTGGTTTCATTAAAAAACAAAAGCAACCTCTGGGCTGCAACCCACCGCACTGAAAATGAGACAAAAACTGAAAGTTTTACAGATGATTTGGATTGCCCATTTTGAGCGTAGTGCGTATCTCCCGATGCAAATATTCCACCAGAATAATTCCATCCATCATTATTTTGAAGGCACACCATCCTTTGCTTAGCCCCGCCCACATCAGCTGTGACTGGTTTAAAAAAAATACGAATAAACCTGAGTGTTGTTTCCCCCTACAGTATAGCAGAAAGATCGTGTGGTGCAGCCAGACACTTGGGTACTACAGAATGGGCTGGTTAAGTGAGACCAGTGCCTATTTAGTAATCTGACTTTCATTTACTTGAGTATGAAACATTTTGTTTTTATCAAATGGTCAGACATAATTGGAAAATGGTTATCTGTCAAATCAGGTAAGACAGGCTTATTGTCTCTACTGTACATGAGCTGATCACGTTTAATCCCATGTGTATTCACCCCCCCAAAGGCCTCTTCTAAGCCAGGAAAATCCCTGTGTCTTTGCTCTTGGGTCCCAGTATTTCCCGTAATATAATGGATGAATGGCAAACATTGAACTTAGGTTGCATGGAAAAGTTGTGCTGTAATGTGCTTTTCAGACACGCTCTTAAACAGTAATTTGCATGGATTCTGAATGTTTAAACTTTAGGGTTTAGCAGCATCACCAAATTCAACAAACACCGGCTTGACTGAGGCGCACTTTTTTCCCTACAAGCCCAACTTGTATTCGTACTGCACAATCTGGAGAGTGTGGGACATGACCCGTTCTCCAAAGGATGCCCTTAAGGTAGCAGAAGGTAAATCAAGGTGCAAGGTTGAGTGGTGCATTATCCTGCTTCAGCAGAGATGGGCAAAAAGCCATTGTCTTTGTGTTTTGCAAGCGGTGTTGAGTCACTTGTGAAAATGGAACGACTGTGGAGGTTTCTGAACTGACATTGGGCAAGAGACAGATACCACCTCTGCCATCTGTCACAGAGGAACCAAAACAACCAAAACCTTGGAATAAAAGCATAATGGAAGTTGATCGTTGTGCAGAACTAGTTGTTAGCAATGAACAATCCAGTGCAGGATAGATGCATCAGGATGTCATCTCTATCTTTTTACTTTTTATAAAACTATGTTTGTTGCAGCCTTAACATCTGCAGAATGGGACATGCAGACTTTATAAAAGAAACTGTACTTTTTCACTGAGTTTTCATTGGGTTATTGCACATTTAATTGCAATATCTGTCCCAATATCTGTGTTTTGGAAGTAAGATTCAGGCGTGGCACCTGTTTCTTGTCAGATGAGGCAAACAATACAGCCCTTTAACCCACCTTCCACCGCCATCCTTATCAGCACATTTCCTACAAAGGGTTAATTCAATCATGTCAAGGTTCTCTGCTCTGTTGCTTGCCTCTGCCATCATACTTTAGGCGCAGTGGAGCGTCTCTTCATTGATGGCACCTTTGGCTTCACAATAGAAGCTAATTTGTTAGAATCTTTCACAGGTCAGAGGCTGCTTAAAGGCGAGGAGGGCGAGGACTGTGCCTCGGCCACCGGAAAAATAAAGCCATCCACCGAGTTGGAGGGGGCAAATTAAATGCCTGGTCATTTTATGGGGGTAGACATACAAAACATAAATATCCATTTTCTTTACTTCAATACAGTCCCGGGGATCTTGCCAGCCATCCCAGTTAACACAGGTTAATAGATTGATTCCAGTGACATGGATCATAATGAACAGTAAATTGTTTTATCTCTTAAGTCTTATTTGGTCAGCCAGGAAAACATATGAGGTAATATGGCTGTGGCTAAATGGAGCGTATAATAGATCTCTCACTAAGGCATAAGGATAGGTTGATGGCAGGGCTATGATTAATGAAAATAATAATGCTCTTGAAATTGAAATTTTTCTCTTTTTTTTTTTTTTGGCCCTTTCAACTCTTTCCTGCTATGGTCATACTGACTGTTCATGCACAATGTGATTGATGCGTGATTGCAAGCGTATTTATTTATGTCTGTTGAGTTGCTTTCACAGAGAAGGTCTACACTGACCATGATAGAGTCTCCAGCTTCCAGTGAACGTTTATTTAGTTCCTGGCCAAATGCATTAGGGTGTAACAGGGTGGGACTTTTTATAATGTAATTTTCACATTAAACTATTGACAGAAAGTTAATGACAGAGCTACCTAAAATCTCACGTAAAGCTGACTCTGTGCTTGTTTTAAACAACATATTACACAGAGCAACAGGATTTGCTCTTCCCTTTCAATTTTCAATCTCACCTAGCATTTACTCATTTAACGACATCAGTTCAGTGTAACGGCTCCAACTACTTTCTTTTGACCAAAGAGAGAGGGGGAAAAAAACTTGCAAAAAATCAATGACTTTTAATTCTGCACTATTGATATGCTTAGATAATGCAGCAATTGAACTGTGCTTCTGCCAGTGGTGATGAGGAGCAGTAGATGAAGAGTAATTGGGCCCTGACCCTTGTGTGCCTCGGCCACCATATCACCCAGGCTTCCCCCAACACATTCTCTCCTACGAGCAGGAGGGCTCATTTTGCAAAGCCTTAGTTGTGGCAAGGTGATAAATTACAGTTCTTAACTATCATTGATTACTCAGTGTTTCTCCACTTTCTGTGACAACTGTTCAGTCACTCTGAATGGCTCTTAATGGCACATTAGAGAGAAGAAAGCATACAGTTTCCCCAACATTGATTAAACTTGCTTGTTGCTTAATAAAGACAAACTGACGTGCACTACACTTTGGTAGCCTCTGACCGAGTAGAGACATAGGACCCAAATCATGTAAAACAATGGGATATCACCGGTTCACTGGGGAAACTGACTCCAATGCAGCGTCCAGGGAAAAAATTCAACAGTAATTCCCAAAATGTGGCCTCAAGAAAACTGAATTAAATGTACTGTTGTTCAAGGAATTTCCTGAGAATGCAGATATTAACCCCCCATAGTCAGCGTCCAGGTTTTTATCATGTGATACCAGTGGGAAAAACAAAGAAGCCAGCATGTTGAGTAACCCAAATTGCAGTCACATTGCATCAGAAAGCAGTTTAGAAAAACTAAAACCTTTCAGTTCAGTTTAGAGGGTCTCATAGTTTTGGGCCACATGCAGCACTGCCCTCATTCGTTCCAGTCATAATTGCGATTAGAATACATGTAGTAGTTTTCCACCTAGTATGATAAAATAACGGCAGAATAAATAATCTAACACAAATATTAAATCTACAAATGTGAGGTCTTATGTATGAATTTTAAATCTTAAATTTTAGAGTCTTTGTAAAAAGTAATAACTACACAAGGAAGACTCTAGTTAGTTAGCCAGCCTGCTGATTACTTCGAGTTTCAACCTTGTACACAAATAAATGCCAGTCGTCGACATTAACAGCTTAAGTCCAGTCCAATCCTGAAATCCTGCAACTTAACAAGTTCGTGGATTTTCATTATTTTTTGTACAGACGGTTGTAGTTTCCAGAGGATTAATCCTGCTATTAAAGGATCTCCTGACATCCCTTACTTGTTGTGACATTGTATTTGGGATGTGTAAGCATTGCTATAAGTGGCTGACTCTTCCTTTGATATTTATTCTGCTGGTGCAGTTCTGACTTAAAATGTTCCTCTGCATCATAGTTACATGATGCTGCCGCCTCCGTGCCTCATACTCAGACAGTGCAGCATGTATATTCCTGTTTTTCTTCTGGTATGTTGATGCTTTTTTATAAACTTATCTTCAATAGGGTGTTAATATCTAATACATTCACTGCCATTTAGAGATCTTCTAGATTTTCTGTGGATATATTTGGTGATATACGTTTGCATCTGAAGGGTTTGACATATGTGCCAATATCAGGTCAAACATGATGATGTTACCCTCATATTGTGTTAGTTGCCAAATGTTAGCACGATAGCATGCTATACTAAGATTGTGAACATGGTAAGCATTAAACTAGCTTTTTAGCATTGTCACTGTGAGCATGTTAGCATGTGCAGTCTCTTCTAGCAAAACCCCTCACCCTATTTTTTTTGGATAAAAGCAATCCTGAGCCAAAGTGGATCTCGCAGAGCTGCTAAGCGCAGCTATAAAACTTCTACGTTGTCCTTCTTTTGTCTTCTTTTTTATATTACCGTACATCCATCATACTATGCACACATTTATGAAAGAATATAGTAATATTTTTGCAAAATTGTGATTTTTTTTCATATATGTAAGCCTCTTCATATGGCTGAAATAGGAGTTGTGGCTCATGTACTGAATGCTGCATGCTTCTCTTTATTATGTATCAGTCTGAGTGGAAGAATCTCCAATTATTCCCATGTAAAGAATTTGGCCTTGGCTGACTCAAGAATCGAACAATCCACTGGGATCTGCAGTAGGATATGTGCATTGTAGCTTTTGTCACCGTCCACAAGCTGCATCTGTACATCTCCTCACTAATGCCCTCACCCATTCAGTTGACAACAGCAATGCAATGATGGGGATGTATTGCTTTGTAATGATTCTCAAGCACTGTCAGCATGAAGTGTAGCTCATCAAACATCCACACTTTGGAGGAGAGACACTGCAATACTTTGCTTTCTACGTGCACACCATATGCCCCACATCCAGGAAATTAAAGCTTGTTAATTGTTTTATTTAATTCCATTTTTATCAGTGACTTTTCCTGCCAATACGTGTTATCTGAAATCACAATTAAAGCAGTTCTTGTTTTGAGCTGAAGATGGCCGCACAGTGTTTATGGAAATGAAAGATTTTTAAGCGATATGTCACTGTAAAGTCGCTCTTTGCCTTTGGCTCGCAGGAATGGCAGAAGGCTTTGAAAGAAAGGGATGAATGAGTAAAGCCGCATGCGCCTCTAATTTGTAGAAATCTGTGACAAAACAATCTCATGATCCAGTGGTGAGATAGTAGCTAAAGCCTGTGGTCTACATGTTGAAATCTGACTTAAGAATAAAGATGATGGGGGTTTTTACTAGAAGAGATATTATTTACTGTTATGACTTTTCTCTTGCTGGAAGATGTGATGTAAGTGGTAGTGCTGTACTTCCAAACATAACAAGCTGGAAGGCTAACGAAAACAAAATCTTTATCCCTGGGAAGCCCCACTGACGACAGACATGAATGCATGAAACTTTTGCTGTATCAAAGTACTAAAGAGCTCAAGAAGTAATGGGAATAATTGTGTCTATGTTCTATAAATGTGTCCACAGCTAAGAGCGGGGCCTCTCGTGATGCACAAATGCTTATTGACCTTACGGGCGTGACGGTAGTGACTTCCTGTTGGGCTTGTGAAGTTTCTAGATCCCCTGAGATGAGTATGTCCTAGACTGACTGAAAGAAAACAAGATGGTAATCCTTGACTTCGACTATCAGTCAAAAGGAAGAACCAAAACAGTATTTAGCAGTATATGTGGTGTGTTTTTTTTTAGTAAATTATGCGTACATGTGTAAATACAGTGACATTTAAAGATTCAATCTGTGAGCATGTTTGAAAAATTAGCAGTTCTGTGTTCTAAATTTTAGATGTAACCCAGATATGAAGCCGTAGAAAATGCGTTTGTATTTCAGTCACTCATCTGCCTCTCAGATAAAGCAAACAGCCACGGTGTGTGTTTATGTCTGAAAAGCCAAGAAACCAGTTGTGACATTTTTGTCAGCTTGTGACCCACTCCTCATAGGACTGACCCAGCCCATCAACAAAATGTCACCAAAGACAAATCAAAAACAAAAGCAATGAACCCTCATTTGAATAAGGATAATATCATAATAGTGGCAGGTTGAGGAGTCTATAAGATGCTGTTGGAGAGATTTCTATTGTGTCTGAACCTGATGTCAAAATGCCATGAGAGGTGTCCCCCTGCCAGGTCAGTATGCCTCTGAGGTCGGGGCTTTTGCCCCGGCCTGGGCTGCAGGCCACACTGAGTCTAGAGTGGGCCTGGCACTGCTGTCAAGCACACATCATGTGAAACTGCAGAGCTGAAGCAGTATAACAGGGTTAAACTGATTAGCAATGCACTTGTGTTCAGTAGGTCACAGTTTGAAGAACAAAAGTGACATTAAAGGATCTATATTTCTCCCTCGGTTCCTTAATGCCATCACTCCTCTCATCATACAAAAGTCTGCTCGAGATCCCTGACAGATAGGTGCCATTTTTCTATTCAGTTGAGCCTTTTCTTTCCTTTCTCTGCAAATATCACAAATCCCCTGCACCCTGAGCCCAGTCCTCAAATTCTTAACCCCATGTCTTCCCCCTGTCAATACATGAACTCCTCTTTTCACTTTTAATTCCCGCTTTTTGGCTTGTGCTCAAACTTCAGCTCTGTCTTTCAGTTTCCTTCTCACTTTCACCCACACTCATCCCTGGGAAATGTAGATCTTTTCCTGACAAGTTCCTCAAGAAGCAAAGCCTCTGGAGATCATCAGCAGAGCTCTGCCAAAAAATGCGTGGGAATAGCCTGGATGGGAAGGGGAAGGGACTTTTAATTGTTTTTCTTTTTTTCTTCTTCTTCTTCTTCTGGAATTAGTCAGTGGAAAAAAAATCTGTGATTGTTCCTTTATTTACCTTACAGTGAGTAAGGACTCAAACGGTGGGTGGCGGTGCTTTTATGGGAGACTCGGTAGAATGCTGTTCTAATGTGACTCGAGCACTAACGTTTGGAAATGTTCTCCATGTGATACAAATTATGCATATTAATTCTGTTTTGTATGATATAAATCAAGCTACTTTGAAGAGTGAAAATTATGTACTCCCTGTGTTTATACACTCAGTAACCTGCCTGTATCAACAGCTGGAATAACAAGTGCTGTACTTTGGTTGTCATTAAGAGCTCTCTCAGATGGTTTCCCGACTGGAGGCATGTGGAAGTTCAGCTCTGAGGTTGAATGCTGAAAAAGGAGCGAGTATTTATAAAACCAAGATGCAATTTTTACCCAAACAGGATAAAAATATGAGGATTTGTCTACGCTACGCTCATGGCATTGTTCGAAAACATTAGTGATGGACAGAAAACATTCATATTTAATTGCAAAATTAATTACTTTAATCTGCTCTTGTGTGTTTTTGTAAGCCAAGTTTAGATTTTTATAATTAGTCCAACCTATTTCATACACTGGGGTTAAAAACTGACCCATGGAAAATGTTTTGTCATATGAAATAGTCATGTTTCAGATGGAATGACATTTATTTAGGTTTGCATACAGTTTAATATCGTAAACATTACTGAGATAGTAGAGTGTAGTTTCAGTGCAGCTGCAGGTGAACTATAGAAAGTATGAGCTGACCGTCAAATAGCTTGTTTCCATCACTTTGTTTTAACATCATTTCTATTATCTGTGTAACAAAATACCTACAGATAAATATGCTGGTTAGTGAGTACAGAACAGGAGGATAAACAGTGCTGTGATGTGGTGAAATTAAGGCCAAATATGGTTATGTCTTAGTTAATGACTGCGATTTCCAGCTTGTCACTCTGTTCTCGTATTAATTTAAAGTATATATATATATATATATACCGGTGTATATATATATATAGATATATTTAAAGCAAGCTATGCTATGTAAAGAATTCAGATTTATACTTTTTTGTGGCATGACAGTAAGAAGCAGATTTGTACTGTTCCACTGCTTTGATAGTGTCACTGAGATACATAAAAATGCAGTCTGATAAAGTATTTTCCCCCAGATTTTAACTGTATAAATGGGACTTTGTTTCTGAAGGTTTTAAGAGGTAAACTCTGAAATGCTTTTTATCTGTGAGAAGAGAAAATCCGAAGCCTGCAAGCACTTTTTTAACATAGTTAGTTCACTCTGTTGTTGCACAATGTCAGTTACCATCTTTGCTCAGTGATGGACATAAGAAGGCTCCCATTGTTCAGACACAATGAGACTCCATTCTTAAAGCAGATAAGCATAACAAAGTAAAAGTAGGGGGCCGTCAAACATCCAAAACTAGAAGTGTCCAAGCGACACTATTTGCATATTGGCCATTCTCATACAGGGAACAACTGAATAAGTTGTACTGATTAAAATAGTCTTGTGACAGTTACTCACATTTGCCCTTTTGTGGTGGGATGTTATTCCCAGTGAGAATAATTATAAAAACTAGACTAAATAATTAAATGAGCTGCTTAATTACGGAAGGGAAAATTGACTGCATGGACTTGAGTGTTTATCTACTTATTATGATATAAAACTATTAACGAATTATCATTCCTGGCTTTGCTGCTTGTTGTTCCATCAGGACTATTAATGTTTCAATAAATCACAAGCAAATCAGGGAGAACACATTTGCCTCATTTAGTAACTCACTTCATTGTCTTTACATTGCAAGAGGACTTGCAATTGATTGGATTGGTATTTCTATTACTGGATCGCTACAGGGGGCTGATTACCAAACAGTGCTCTAAAGCTAACAACTGGCTAATGTAAAACAAAGTAAGTGATGTAAACCGCAGAACGAGATAATCTTTGGGTATGATCGCTCATCGGCGGAGGAGCGGGAGAGGACGGGAGGTGAGGGTCCGCATGTGGGTGATGGCATGCTGCAGGCTGCGGAGGTCTGAACTAGTGCCTGGGATTTGAATCGCTGCTCCACAGGAAGCGGGCCGGCTGGTTTGTTTAGCTGGATGTGATTTCGAGTGGCTGGAGGGGGTGTTGCCTGGTCATATGAAACACAATGGGGCATACTTTCTGAACACGACTATTAGGCAATAATGACGTGGCTCAAGTCCAAGCCATTTGCTGTCCATGTCTGCAGATTAAGATATGCCCCTCCATGTATTAATCAAATAGTGGCCTCTGCGTGAGGGAGGTATGTGAGTGCATGCTTCTAAAGGGGTCTGTGTGTGTGTTTCCAGGGGCAAAAATTTAGCCTTTAATCTCACTTTTTTTTTTAAGCAGAGAGGAAAAGAGGGAAGAGTGCTTTTGAATTTTGCAGTCGCTCCGCTTGAAAATGCAAATTGTCGCCATTTTTGTAGCAAATTCTTGATTCCAAAAATGACTGCTCACCCTCGACCTACCGTGCACCATAATAGTGTCCCTCCTGTACAGTCCTATAAACATTTGACTAAACGCTCTATTAACATATTGAACAAACAGGAAAAAAAACAAAGAAACCCAGGAGTATCCTATTGCAGGAAATAACTAGTCTCATTTTCTCTGTAACTGATTCCAGGAAAGGAGCTACATGAGAGAAAGAAGTCAAGCAGTGGGATTTAGAACACTGAACAAGATAGATTCTTCCAAATTCTAATTGGAGAACAGTTGATTTAATTGGTATCCATTTGGCTGACAAAAGAAAGCAAGAGTAGTGGGCAGGCAGGAATGCCTCTGGGGCCGATGTGAACATGAAGTGGCTCTGCTCAACGCTCAGGGACGGATCACTTCCAAAGACAAACCGTGGGAGCTGGCAGGACAGATTGCAGTGGGAGGGAAGGAGGGAGGAGGTGGGGGGGACGACTAAATTCATGGTGGAGTGAGGAGCTTTCAATAGAGAGCATCTTTATTTGGAGAGGGAGGCATCTTATACGCAAAACTGAACTCCCACTATGGGTAGTAATGTGTAATGTGACTCTGACCCTGAGATGAGAGGAGTGGATATGGTTCAGTGGGTCTTGTAAACGGGCTTTTGGTGACAGACAAATCTAAATTATACTGACCAAAACAAACTGTTTGATTCACAAGCTTCAGAGAGCACATGGTAATATTTGTACCACTAATTAATTTGAGACACATGAAAGCGTGCAGATGATTTTCTGAAAGTTTAGATTAAACCCCGTGGCCATTTTTGCTCTTCAAATTAAATCGGTCATTAACATTATGTTTTAGGAATGTTTGAAGGTCAGTCAATAATAATCTCTTTACAGATGTTGTAATGGCAGTCATTATAGGACAGGGCTGGCCTTCACAATATCCTCTCAGAAACAAGGTTTTTTTTATTTTTATTTTTTTTTTATGTCAAGACCTAATCACAAAGCTCTTTCTTTGTGTGTGAGCTCGTGTTGTCTGCGGATAAAGAAAAAAAATGTAGTCAGAGGTGTGTTGTACTGTAGCTCGCGCAGAGCAGAGGGGGAACCCAGGTGTTGGAGTGTTTTTACTGCCTCTGTAGAGAGGAAGGGTGGGAGAGCGAGGGCAGATGACCTGGAGGGGGTTCAGAGGCAGGGGCCGTGCTTGGGAGACCTTCACAGCCTGCCTCAGGGGGATACAGCCACTGCTTATCTCTTCCTACACTTTTACTTCTTTTTTATCCTCTTCCACAGTACTGCTTTCATTTCCCTTTCCTCTCAGTTTAGGAGGACGGGTACTCCGGCATTATTTCCTACCAACGCCAGCCATTGTATTATCTGCTGACACACATTTTCTGAGGGTGGAAATGCGCCTTTCTTCTCCTTTACAGCAAATATTTGAACCTGGCTGGATTATAAATCTTAGTGTTGAAGTACTCTGGGATTAGCGTGTCTTTAATCATTTATTGAGTGCTGGCCAATTTGGAGCACAACACACACACACACACACACAGGACAGCCCTACAAAGACATAGCATTATCACGATGACATTAATGGTTCTACACAAGACCTCTTTTCTTGTATTCAGTTTGAAAGCCCGGTTACAGTGGCTCTTTTCCCGTAGTGACTACAGTAGGTTTTAATCCTCCTACAGTATATGACAGGCTTGCCCTCACCTTGCCCAGCACTTAAAGAAGCAATCTTTCAAAAAGTCCCCTTAAAGCCTATGTGAATGTGCGTCCGTTCAGAGGAGAGTGCAGTATGCTGATGGAGAATGGGCCCATTCCTGATGTAAATGAAGAGATGCATATCAGTGTTAATCCATTGCTTTGTAGTCACGGCCATACCCAAAGTCTGTCTAATTTCCCTCACACTCCCTTTTGCAGCCAGAAGTGTATCGATCGGCAGTAATTGAAGTGTACTTGATAATCCGTAAGGCAACAGGGGAGAGGGAGACCCTCAACTCTCACATCGATGCACACAGAATGGGGCTGTGGGGTTGTGTGTATTTGAGTGTGAGTGTGTGGTGCAATAAGGGGGGGCTCTCTAATGTATGGGCGGGTAAGGCAACACCCCCCTCACGGCTTCTTCTCAGCTGATTAAACTCATTGAGAGCCAGACAAGTGGAACAAATAGATATAAAGGTTTGCCTGGCAGCTTACAGCCATTCAGATTTCTTCATTGAAACGGCAAGCACCACATCTACATGGCCTGCTTTATGCTAACATTAAGCAACTGGAGTGCCTGTTTTTGAAATGAACCTTGCATTATGGAGCGCGCCTACTAAGATATCTCAGGTGGAAACTTTTAAGAACATGAATAGATACATTTTCTTTTTAGGGGCCGATTGAATGTGCGCCACACAATCAACTGTAATGTCGGCGATTTCTCTTTAAACACAACAACGGGCTAAAAGCACAGTACACCATTGGCGAGGAATGTTATTCTCCGGATTGTTACTTTGTTACTGTTTCAATTTGGGCAAAAGCAGCATCACTGATTTTAAGATGTGTTTACTTTTGCAATCAATTAGCCAGGATATTGGAATTTTAACAATCTAGACATTTGTCGGCATCACAACAGGTTGCTGTTTGTATATTTTTTCCTCCTGCTAATAATTTACACACATCCTGTTATTAGAGAGGACAAGAGATTGTTTTATATGTGAATAAAGGATAAACAGTCAGGAAGAGGATGCATGTGACAAACAGTGGTGTCTTGTGCTCCCTGTGAAATGTTGAGGGGTAGATTAGGACAAGTTGTGTTTATTTACAAATTGTTTGGCAGGACATGTGAGCTACAACTTAATTAGAGTTAATTATCATATTAAAACTTTTGAAGGCTCACAATGGAAAATAATTACGCAGTGACACACTTTTCACCGATCACATATTACGCAGGCAAACACATGCAGTATCAAGCAAAATGTTTCAAATATATCAAATGCTTAATTCTAAAAAATAATTTGATGTAAGTGTAGATGATTGTTAGCAGCATTTGACAATGAGAAAAACATTCCACACATCTCCACGTCTGAGGCTGAAGAGAGATTATGGTCTCTCTGCGGATGTGGGAGCAGTTACTAGATGGCTGGTGGTGTAATAAAGGGCACGTAGATTAAAGATGATTAAGAAAATGTCTCATCTGTAAGTGTTATGAGATGATATTGAGATATCAGAAGGTGTTATATTCTCACAATCAAGATCATGACAATGTCTGGTTACATAACTGCGCTGACGACGTTAATCAGCCTGTTTGTTCACGAGTTTAATATTCTGTTATAAAGGATAACATTGATGGTTTTCTGTATTTATTATTGTCATCTTCATTAGTGAGGAGTAACTGAAAAAAGTCCACTTGTGTCAATAAAATATCGTGCAAAATATCTCATCTTTAATGGCTCTAGGTGTGGTGTTGGGGTGAGGTGAAACGAGGCCAGAGCTTTCATTTACAGCTTGTTTCTCAGTTCTCTGTGGCCTTATTTAATCCCACAGGAAGTTCTACCAATTAAAGCCCAATTATTCAGGATTTTTGCCCACTTTTTTCAATTCACATGACAGGAAATACCACAATAAAAATCATGAAACGGACTGAAACAAAAGCAAACTGACCCAGCCTGAGGACAAAAATTACATAGCTACATGAACCTGAAAATTATCCTTCCAAACTGCGAGTCAAAACGCAACTAATTGTATAAAAATGTCAGAATTAGGTGTTATTTTTAGTATTACAGTTGTGATTTTTATTATATTTCCTAGTCGAACTTTGAACACAAATGCATTATTGAAATAACGACAGTGGACAACACCTTTTCTAGACTTTCCCACCCAAACCTCTCACATTTGAACCTCTCGCGCCCTGCCTGTCTCCGACACACCGCTGAACGCACACACACAAACGCCAAGGGAAAGAAATGTTTCACAGAGTGTCTCACCCTGCAGAGAAAATAAGAAATAACCATAACTCCTTCCACTGCCAAACTGCCCTGCATGACCCCTGTTTTAAGTGGGTAGCAGGTAATTGCTGAGGCGGTGTTACCCATCAGCCTACAAGTCCATGTGTGCCTTATGTGTCATCTCTATTTATTATATTCTGCACGCTCCCTGGGCCTTGGTAATCAATTTCACAAGGATACAGGGCTGATATCAGCTGCCGTGCACATTATGAGGCGAGCCCTCCTCTTATCAAGTGCAGAATTGCCGGCTAGAGGTCATGAACAGATAAACAGGGATGTAACACAACTCCCCCACTCACCTGCCCCCCAGTGAACACAAAGGTGGGAAGGTGATGTTGTGAGGGGGGTACAAAGAACAAAACACCCAGCAAGGAAAAGGTTGCGACCCTTGTAAGGTGCCTCTTGTTACGCCCGACCTTCAGAATTTCATCATCAGTGCTTCTGTCTGCTTAATAATTCGGAAGCTCCCGTCTCATCTCTCTCTTGAGTCAGCGTATGTGGGTGTGCGCATGTTTGTGTGCGGTGGGGTTATGAGGCCTGCAGACAGCCTCTCTCTGATTATCTCCAAGCACTCTTTGCAGACCTTTATAGACCGACCACAACTCCATCAATCATTTGCGCCGCCGTCTTCCTCTCCGGGCTGACCCATGTCCCACCTCACCACTGCTGGGCTAATATTATCTAAAGCTGCGCCTGTAGCGGTGTTAATTTTGGCAGCCGACATTGATACAGTTTCGGTCTTCTGATGAAGTCGTGTCGTCATTTTAGTCAGATTCTGGCCTAGATTTAGAGAACAAAAGGAGAAAACATTTTTCTCAGGAAGTTTATTAATTTTCTACATCCTCTGAGCATTTCGAGGCTCCAGCTGTTGGCATCTTTGTGTACGGTTACCATGGTGACAAGTTTTATTCTCATCTATCGCAAGGTTAATGGAAAAAGGCTCAGTCTCTGTGTCCATTTGCTCCACAGTGATACAACAGACTCCTCAGCTAGTCTGACTCACCGGATGTAAACTTAGGATATAAGCCACCACTCCTTTGATGCGACTTTTTCCTTCCCTTCCACTGTCAGCCTGTCAGTGTTTTCAAAACCCCCTTTGCTATGGGATACGGCAACAACAACCTCCGTGCTAGCAACCTACACACTGCAAATGGAAAATTTTTAGGCAGCTTTGAGTCAGTTAATAAGGCAGATATGCTTTAATGATAATGCTCGCCTTCCAGCTTGTAAATGATCCAACAAATCACTGTTTTGTTGGGACACCATTGCTGCAACCTGGGCTTAGGATTCTGATTAAATTTTAAAAGATACAAATAAGCCAGAAGTTTTTTTTTCCCCACCCTACAGCATAATAACAATATGGCACAGCCAGAATATTGTCAGGCTATGTAAGACTGCTCCTCATTAGTCAAGTTCTGTTCATTTAGCATTAGCACAGCTAGCTGTTCTGGTTGCGAAAGTCCCTAAATATGACTTGTTATTAATGGCAGAACAACAGTTCAGCTGCTACTGGATGAGAGCAATTTTGTCAGCAAAGGAAGCTTTTACTGATGAGAAGTTGAACACTGAATTGATTACAGCGCTAATTAGTTAATTTTTCAATTCACATGGCCAGAAAGTTTTCAGTTATTTTTTATTCATTGATAAAAAGAAATTTAAAAACGTGTTTCATCACCATTCTCTTAAAATGTTTGTCTTTTGTTTTTGTCATGAAAAAAGATATGCTAACTAACTAACGTGAACAAAAATGTTGACATTAAAACTACATAATCATAATGTTTAGAGGAAACAGAATCAGATGTAGTCAAGCTGACTTTAATGTTCTACATTTTTTCCCTACATTGAGTCAATATTGCTGCTGAGGTGAGGTATTAGGCGGCCGCAGTTGGTGAGAGAATTACGAATCTATGTTTAAACCTGCTTTCAGCTCTAAAGAAGAGATGTCAGACTAAGAAAGTGTTTATAGAGATCATTTGTGGTCAGTGGACAAGGCGTGCAGCAGTAGAAATGTCATGCAGTTGCATCAGCCTTAGTAAACATTAATTATGAGTCCATCTTTGTTTACTCATCCCCACACCCCACTCTGGCAGCTGTGCATATTTGCCAAGAGGATTGGATCTCCATGTCACTATATTTTGGTGATATGCCTGTACTGTCGACCTTGTGTATTTGAGGAAAGATGTTATTATTAATCGCTAAACAGGTCGGTACTGTGATGTACAATTAAATACTTGCTAAATAAGGAATAGTATTTTTGAAAGATACTAGATCATAACATATTTTGTCACACACAGTCTTGTAATTCCCACATACAAAGTTTCACTCTGGTCACCTGCCTTTTGTTGTAGACATGTGTCTGGCTCCCTCAACCTGCCCCCGCTGCACAGCTGACCTTGTGCAGCCTTTCCAGGCCAAAGACTTGATGAGTGTTTTTTTAGCCCATCCCCCAGCATCCCTCGGCATGTGCACTGCACATCCGCTCTGTCATTAAACCCTCCACCCGTGGCTTTAGGACCCAACCATATGGTGCAGCTAGTGGAGTGTTGCAAGGAAGGCTTGGCTTTGGTCATAATCTGATGAATCTTTCTCGGAAAAGAGGTTTTCTATGATGACATCACAACCAATCGTCTGCACAGCAATCTGCACCGCCAATGTGTGTGTTTGTGTGTGTGTGTGTGTGTGTGTGTGCATCTTGCATATTTTTGTGTGTCATGCATGTTTGTGACAAACAAAAAAAGTGACAAATCTTCAAGAGACATGCAAGTGATGCACTGGAAGACTGAATTAGCACTAAATGTTCCTATAGATACATTTAGATGCATGTAGAAAAACAAAAAAAACTTGCAAAACTGTATTTTTTCTTTATTATTTACATAATTGTCTGTTATTGTGCAACCCCAGAGGCGTATATTATGATGCTAAATACTTTAACGAAGATGCTAAATAGTTTAAGAGCCCTGGTACCTTGTGCGAGATGAAAGGTTGCCCCTGGAGTCGTTAGAGGCATGTTCAATAGCAGCTCGAACAATAGTTGCCAGTTTCACAGTTAAGACATGACCAGTTGTCTGGCAACATGTTTAGTATGCAGCAAGCAGAGCGTATCACACACACAAAGATGGAAGAGATTTTCTGTGGCTCACACAATCCAAAAGAAGCTATCAATTCCCTGACATAAGAGTGAATGGATATGGCTGATGTTCAGGTGATGTTATCGGTACCCACATACGAAATCCATGAGGGAAAGCAAGACAGTGAGGTTCATGCTTGTATGGCCTGAGAGAAAACAGTGTAAATGAAAAGCCTGCTCCTGGTTGAGTTATCATGCGTCAGGGACATGTGTATATATGTATTTGTGTGTGATAGAGGGTGAGAGAGAAATGCCTGGTGTTTGTTATATAATGCTTCTGAACCAATTTGTGTAGTCTTGGGTGGGTCACGTTGTCGCATCTCTGGAATGACAGATGTGCATATTGAAAACAACGCCTGTTCAAATTTAGTAAATCTGGTATTTTATAGTCCATAGTGCTGCATTATCCAGTTCACGTCAGGTCATGTTGGTTATTATCCGAGCAGTGTTTTTCTTTTTTTTCCCCTTTTCATTATTATTGCTGTTTATGGCTACCTACTGACCCAAAAACACAGAAAGCCAAATGTGGTCACAAAGCATAAGCCCATTTCCCTTTGGAAATTTGAATGAGTGTAATACCAGAGGCAGCTTAAGAACAGAGAAATATTCCCTTATAATTTGAAATATATACAATTTATCCAAATTCCATCACACTGCATTCCAACTAAAACATTTAGCTCCAAAAGTAAATTTGCTTTCCCTTCTCTGAAACATTACTAATGATTCTGTGAGTTGTAACTTTCAAACCTGCCTCTCCCAGAGTTCACAGAGTCCGTTCACACATAAAAAAACATACTCGCATTTAGTCTAATAGGCCTAGAGGCCTCTTGACTTTCTCATTTTGCTGTTTTGTGTATGTCAGAGGAAGGGGCAAAGGGGGAACACGGGGCCTTAAGCAGTAATTTCACCAGGCTGAAGTGTAATGCAGATGGGAATTATTAATTTGTATCTGCTTTGCTTCAGTTCTACCACTTACTGAAGAGGGGAAAAGTGTCATTCTATTCAATTTTTGTGTTTCTGAAGTCTCCGGTCTCGAGCACAGCCTGGTCCAGGGTCGTGAGTGTTAAATGTCAAGCCTTGTAGTGAGCTGTCAAAGAACAGAATAGGCCCGGGATGATTGATGACTGGAGAGCCTGAAACCAAAACCTCCCAATTGCAAATGCTACCTTGCGTCAGTCTTCTTACCCCCCGCTTTCTCTCTCCTAATAGTTGCTCACTATAGGGCCGGGGCAGCTCCCACATGCACATTCACACACAGTCACACATCCAGTTATTCTTCAAAACGCTAAAATAAAAGTGTCTTCTCTGTACACAGCCAGGAGTTGTTTTGTATGTGTGTGGGTACGTCTCTTGCCAAGTCTCCAAATGTTTAATCCTGCAAAAGAAAAGTAAACCGCTATTTTTTTTCAGCAAGTTTTTTTTTTTTTTTTTAACTCTGGCTGTGACATTTGTGGTAATGGGAAGTTGGCAGATTCAGTAATTCAGTGGTTTTGGAAAACCGTTAGACAATAACTGAACAAACTGGAGGGCTGAGCTATGATGACAAGATTATTAATGGCTCAGGCTAGATGATACTTAGCCCCATGCATATTTAGTGGAACCATACAGATGGGCTTCTGGCTGTGAAAAGTTTTCTGCTGTCTGCTATAGGTCAAATAGTCCACAGTTTGATATCTTATTTCTTTTAGCCTACAACAAGCTACACAGTAATGTAAATTCTGCCGATTAGTCACATCAGCCGCACTCATCTCAGATAGTAAGAATCCTGCATGTTATTGTAAGTAATAAAGATAACTGATTTTCCACATTATGAGCCATTTAAATTGAAATTACATATAAATTCACAAGATCTTAATAAAACTGGATCTGACCAAGTAGAAGAACAAATCATGTGCTTTAATGTTGAAAATTGCTTGAGGGCGCTCATATATGTAATTATTGTATATTGATGGCTCATGGAATCTAATACTGTGCAAATATTTATGGCTGCTAGGGTGTGACAGCTTTAACAAGGTGCACTTCTGATGAAGATATCAGCCTGAACACAGTGATGATCAAAGACTGTCATAGCATTACAATAGTTCCATTTGTCTGCCTTGGCAGGGACATACATCCTGCTTACCGGATGGTTAATCAGAGACTCCCTCTATCATCTTCATCAGGATTGCCTGTGGTTTCGGACAATGTGTAAAAACGCGCTCACATTTCTTTATCTGCCTCTCTCCCGCCGCCACTCGCTTGTCCCCCAGATGCTATCTCCTCTCAAAGCACTGCCTATTTAACAGATCAACGAATTATCTTTTTCCACCCTCAGCACACTAATTACAATTTATCACAGCTTTATTCTTTGAGGGTAAAAGAAAAAAAAAAGTAGAAGCATAAAAGTATAAAGCGTCGATTGTTGTTGTTGCCGTCGAGGCATATGTTACTCCTACACATGTCAGTTTCAAGTCCCCTATTAAAGCAAGCGTCGTTTCGCTCACCTGAAGCAGAGAGCAAAGGGGCTGTGAAATCACAGCGTCAGAACAGCTCAGCACCTGCCAATCTGACCCGCAGTGACAGGCCACGCTCCTCTTGCCCACATTAATAACACAGATAAACATAAAGCTAAATACCAGGCCATGCTCTGTTAACTTTTATGTGGTTAAGAATGATTGGCTTTTTGCTTCACTACACCAGAGAGATCAAAGTACCCGAGAAGGATATCAGAGCGTTGGGCTCCCAATGGAAGTCCCGCTCTGTTCCTTTTCCCTTCCATGCATATATAATTGTCAGTGTTCCCGCTCAGTGGTACCTACAACCTCTGTGGACGTGTCACCCACAATATTGTGTGATATGTACTTAGCTAGCTTGACAGCTCTCTGCAGTGGGACTGTTTGACTAAGCATGCAGCACGTGTATAAATGAGTTCTAGGCGTGGACTTAATATAGCTTTGCAATGTATAATCAATACTTGCCCTTTTAAAAATGACGCTACACCACAAATACTGCATTACATTTTCTTAGCATTCAGGTTTAAATTTGCAAGAACTGTCTATGAAGTCTATTCATTTATTAAACAGTGCAATTTTTTTGTAAGTATTTTTCATAATTGATTTTAGAAAGCAGAAACTTAGCTCTCTAACATGAATGAAAATATCATCAAAAGCTTCATTTACTAATCAAAAAGTGTTTGAATGTCAGTTTTGAAAGCTCTGATTTTGTCTGTTCAATGCAACGTGATTTGTTTAACTAATAGCTTTACCAAAGAACCATATTTCACCGCTTGACATTTAAAAGGGTGGAATTGAAGGTCATTAAGAGGCAGGGGATGCAGGCAGACGTCTGCAACTGTTTGTTTACCATACCGCTCATTGGTGTCAGACTTCCTGACATTCTTGTACCTTATCTCCGCTGTTCTGAAGTCTGCAAACTGGTGCCAGTGAACAAGGGGATGCATGTGGGGTCTACTTCCATGGCACTGCGCTGCACTGCGCTCACACCGGGACCGAGTCCAAAAGAGCCAGGCTTGTGCTTTTGAGGAGTCGGGGTCAGGAGAGATTAACCCATGTGATCTGGCAGCGCTGGGAGAAATTTGACTTGAGTCTGGAGCAGAGGTGCTGCAGAGGGCAGTGCAGGCCGGAACAGGTTCAGCCCCTGCTTGCTTATCTCTGGGCCCCACTGTCGACAAAACTCCCTTGGTCAAAGAGTGCTGAGAGTGGTGTAAAAAATGTGTTTACAATTCGAGGAGGTCAAGGACTTGAGGACAGATAACTATTAACAGAATAATGCCGCAGTCATTCAAAAGAGAACGCTGCATGGACGCTGGTTTCCCAGCAAAATTAGATAAGCCGTTCCAGAAGGCAAGGAAGATCTATTAAAAAGTGAAACTCAAATAAAAATATAATTTAACAGCTTTGATAATGAGCAACAAAAGTCCAGTTCACAGTGCATGAGTTATGCCAGGACAGTGGCAGGACACTATTTCAGAGATATTGCATTGGACTGACCCAGTCTGTACAGTATGTTTAAGCTGGCACAAGCTCACCAATGGCTTTTTTTTTTCTTGTCGACTCATTCTTCATCATTTTACTGTATTTAAATATAGACTCAAAGGCACATGTGAGCCAGCTGGCTGGGGTGATAATCTCTAGGCCTTGAAGTATTCTTTTTTTCCCCACATACACATGAAGGATCCGTTACACATGCCTGAGTAAATAGGTGACAAAAACACAACAGAGTACTTTGCCCCGTAGACTAGACTGGGCAGCTGTGAGGTTGTCGGTCACGACGATGAATAGTGTCACACTTCTTTGAGGTCTTTGCCTTCTTTAAGGCCTGCACTCGCTCCAACTTGGACCCCTCTGTATCCGAGCAGACTAACATCACTGACAGGTGTTCTGCTGCTGTTGGGAAATGCGCCTCTGCTACAGACTCACCAAGGAAATAAACCGGAGTCTGTGGAGGAAAATTTCATTTCTTCCTCAAATTCTCCCAACATTACCCTGCAGGATTAGAACACAGTCCAATTGCAGTAGATGCCAGTGAGGGCTAATGTTATTTCACTGTGTGTTTCCAGTGGCTGACAGCTAGGACTGACATCTCCCCTAAAGATTTGGTGACCTCCATTCTTGCCCAAACCTGTCTAAACATACTATCTTCACATTGTTCCAGGGGTTAGCAATGTGAAGCAGCTGTTTCCCTGTATATGAGTTCAGTCTGAGCTTCACCCTACAAACACCCCCGCACTCCCCTCTTTTCTCACTCCCTCTCACACACACAGATACAAACACATAAAAACACAGCCCGTCATGCTCTCGTACTCTTTTCAATCAGCAGGCTTTGTCTCCTGACGTATGGCTGCTATGACCACTAACAGAAATCACTGCTTCAAGTCAAACATCATTATGACCTCAACACTGGAGACAGTACAGTTAAATGTAAACGAGTGACACTGAAACAGAACAGACAGTTGAAGTTAAAAACATATCATATGTGAAAAGCGATTGTCTATTTTTATTTATCAATTAATAAAACAAATAAAATGCACGGGTGTAACGGATTTATCATAACATTAATAACAGGTTGTGACACCATGCAGTTAGACTTTTTTCATATTTCCCTTTTCACAGCTTTTATAGCAACAGACTAAATGCTGTAATGTTTTTTTTTCAGGCTTCACATGTTAAAATATCTGCTTCATAATGTTTCACGCCGTGTGGTCCCTCAGGTTCTGTTGCAATCCAGCATGAATTCATATTAAATGTGACTGCATCCATCAGCACCTCCCTGGCAGCACAGTTGTCTGGCTCTCGGTGTTTAATCTGTTAAAGTGCACCCTTGCCTTTTTTCCATGACATTGAGAGTCTGAAACTGGCTTTGAGCTGACATCATATTTGAGGATCAGACTTCCATCGACACGGGCATACTCATATCTCCTTGTTTTATTGATGCTATGACTTTACGGTTACTGAGCTGTTGCTGCTGCTGTTTTTTTGCTTTTTTTAAATCCTCTCTATTAAAATTGTTCTAAGTGGTAAAAGTGAGAGATGTATATGCTAAACTGGACCATAAATATGCAACCGATTGGTTGCATATTTATGGTGATTAATCCATTTTCAGCGAGACAGTTGTTTTTTATTAGCAAAGTTGTATTGATTGGAGATTAGACTAAAATTTAGATCATCTGCGATCGGGCTCATGCATGTAAACAATACAGTTATGTCAACTACAAGTGCACACAGAGTGCAGTCCGCTGTCTTGCAGCCTTTATGAAAGTGATCCAGTTCTGCAGCAAACTGTTTCTTTTTTTTTTCTTAGCCTTGTCTCCACCTCTCCACCAAGTTTCAAGAAATTTGTCTGTAGTTTTTTTTTTTTTTTTATATAATCCTGCTGACAGACAGACAAACGGCTCTGAAAACATCCCTCCCCTCGGCTCAGCCTTGACAGAGGTATTTGCAGTTCAGTATACATCAAATATAAGAGAGTTATAAAAGAACAGGAGAAAATGTTTTTTTCTGACACAGAATACGTAGTTCTCTTCTGGCTTCAAGCCAGTTACTGTAGATGCTTAAAGTAGTTATAACGATGCTAGTATAATATCATTTATTTCCTATGAAGCTATTCCATATTTCTAGTTGATACAATACAGCTGACACTGTACTGGATTTATAAAAAAAAATAGATTTCCATTATTATTTAGAAACTTCCTGTCTCTCTCAGAATGTGATGCAGTTCAAAGTTTAATGCGCCTTAAATGTAACATTCAAAAATGAATACAACGCTGTGACCGTTCATCCTATAAAGTATCCCCAAAATCAAGATAAAGTGGAATCTTGCAGATTGTCCATTTAAGAGTTTGCTAAACTATTTAGGTACAAAGAAAATAAAGTGAAAATGGAAACTCTCCTCAGCAATTCCTCTGTGTTACATTTAGATTCTTTGTATTGACATCTGCAGAAAAAAAGGAGCAACTGCCAGTGACGTGATTAGCCTAAGCAATGCTGTAACAAGGAGAGAAAAGAAAGCGGCAGTAGCTGGTACTTTAAAGTGTCAGAGTCTTTGTAGCAATGACTAGTTTATGATGCTGATGTCAAGCATCACACTCAATGAGGCCTTTGTCCCAGGCTGAGACCAGGGCAGTGGGAAAACTGCCCACTCTTAGTCGGCAGGCCCATCCATCTTTCCATGAGGCCTTGCCGTCCCCTTTGCACCAAAACTCTTGTGTATTAAAGATCTCTTGGGTTAATGCGCTGGAAAATTGGCTTGCATTTTTATTGGTGGAGGCCAGCTAAATGAAAGAAAAACAACTCATGGAGGGTAGAAAAGGACGAGAAAAATATCTGGAGGAATGATTGTAGAGGGCAGGCCCCCAAGACTTGTTTCCTGTGACTTCGATAAAAGAGAACCTTGTGTCTGACATGCCAGAGATGATATTGTGCTCGGGCTGAGTGTAGCTCCATCCATTTATCATTACCGTCATAACCAGTGGTTGTTACTGCTGAAGTATTGACCCTGGCCCAATGTCTGTAATAGGACATTAGAGATAAATCTAAACAGAACAGCGGCAGAAACTACACAAAAAGGCTTTATTTTCATCCTGCTTCACCTCAGTGTTCAAAGATTATAGTTAAATTAATGAGCCTTCTTTTTTCTATCTCGTATGCTGTAAATCTATAAAATTCAGCACCACCCGATCAGAAGTTTACCTCCGAGTGTCTTATTGACACACGCATATTGCTTGTGTCACCCACTCCCTCTCATTCGTTTTGATGAAGCAGCTTAAGTCAGACCTCAGCACGGAACACATCAGTGCGATCAATGAGTGTGGAGTGACTGACCTACTGGACACGTTTATGGGTGTGGGAGGCTAATTAGGAACCACTTCCCAGGCTTGGAAAGACAAGCCCTCAGAACAGCTGCTGGTCAGCACTGGACTCCCATCCCTGGGTCAAATAGGTGGCAGCTCGTCACGGACAGTGACACAGCTATAGGTCTAGAGAGGCCAATTTACTTAATGGCTAGCCCTGGGGCTGGGGACTCCCAGTATTTCTTTACTTGGACACTTGTAGATGACAGTGCAAGAGCCAAAATGATCCACTTTATCACAGCCGGTCTCATAGGAGAGGCATGACCAGAGCCGTTTTGCTGGAGAATCTTTTGTCTTTAAAAGTAAATTTAATGAAGTGCGGTGCTGAAAGTTGTGCTGGAAAATTATTCACAAAATTGTTTACATTGATTTAATGCTACATTAAGCTGTTTAATGTTTAAATGCACTGCAGTAGTTCAAGGCAGATCTTTTTATTTTTGGTCAGACATGGTCACTGACATCAGCAGTCTTCACTGTAGTGCTTTTTTTCCATGATTATGCCCCCGGGGGTCAAAATACTTTAGTCCCAGACGTCTCTTTACACGCAGATGTTACAGTAACACAGGCAGGAAATCATGCCTAAACAACACCTTTGACCCCACATGTCAGCTGATCCACCATCACCTCTTTTGAAATAGACTCTCAACTTCTATAAATTACCAGATTTTCCCACCGTGTCCCCCCATTCATTTCGTCTGGCTCCAGCCATTTTCCACTACAGACCCCGCGGTCAACTAATAGTGATTGCACAGTTGCTGAAAATCTGTCCCCTTGGGTTCACAGAGGTCAAAGGGCTCACACCAGGGTCAGAGCCTGTCTTTATGTCTCTTCCCACCAAAGGCTTTGTGATGAATAGAGAGCCCCAGGAAACAAAAGCTTTCAGCAAAGACAAGCAACTTTGCTCAATACATCAGCACCTCCACTCACTGCCGCCTCCCTGGTAAAAACACACTTTCTAACTGACATAATATGAGATTGAGGGGGAGCAACGTCTACAAAGACGTTTAAAGGCAGCAAAGACGAGAAGTGAAGACAGGAGAAAATGGATCATGCAGCACAAGCCAGTGCAAAAAGAAAACACAGGCATGGAGCTGAATTTCCTCTCATCATAAAATACTTCAAACTTCTTGCAGATATAAATGTATGGGTGCACTATATTTACCATTTCTATAAGCAGTTTGTGTGCATTATTATAGCTTTCCAGCTGAGAGATTTTCCTCTTTTGGAAAGAAAAGTTGCCAGTATCATTTTTTTTAACACCTTTTCTTCCTCAGCTTGTTTTCCCTATATGGCTGCATTTGACCCTTGTAAAACTGTATCAGTGAACTAATAACCAGGCTGCTCTCTAATCTTCTGCCTTTGTTCCCTTCTCCTCTTATAATGTGTTTCAGATTCCAGAGGTTGAAACTGGCAGGGAGATTTTAAGCAAATGGCATCTGGTTAAAGGTCAGATTCGGGGGGCCCAGTGGGTGAAAGGTTGAATAACTCCAAGGAAGGTAGTGACCAAGTCTTTGGGGAGATGTTTTAGATCCTGCGATCACTTTAATCCTTCAAAATCTTAAATAGAGACGTTTTGTAGTGTGGATCATTAAGAGTATTTAGAGAATAATGTGTAAACTTTAAAAGTCAAATAAAGCTTTTGTAAAATGCTTAATTTACTCACTTATATATATACGTATATATATATATATATATCAATTGCTGACAAATGACTAATCAGTCCAGATGCTTTTTTTATATATATATGTGGTCTTTCTTCCTATTGGTTTATTGTTTTTACCCAGCTTTTAAAAATAAGTGAAGGAAGAAGTTTGCTGAAGGGATCACAGTCTGGAGTTCAAACTGCAGGTGTGTAAAATTGAACATGCACTTTTCTTCTAAATTAGGCATTGAGGGCTTGGAGAGAGCGATGGGGAAATTAGTGGAATAACTGGTTGATTCTAACCAGATGATTGCTTCAGTTGGACACCAGAGACTTTTCATTAGGTCTCTAATTTACAAGCCTCCCTCTGCATTCCAGCCCGTGGACCAACTGCCCCAGGTCTTAAAGACCTCCTGTAGCCTTTGCCCCCTGCAAAAGTTGCTGCCAAAGCCGTGCACTTTGAAAATGTACAAATTTCATTATGGTGGAATTTAAACTTTCAGTTTTAAAGGAATCAATATTTTAATTTCTTCACGCAGCAGTATTCTGCATAATGATAATCACCAGGCAGTAAAGACATCTTAATCAGCCAGGTCTGTATGTGACCATTATATACTGTATAAGATGAAGCCATTAAAGCGTCTGTCGTAGGAGTTTACTGCAGAGGTCACCCTAAAGTTCTTTTTAAACAGTTGCACTTTTGATCTTTTGTTCCTGACAAATATAAACACAGAACTGGAGAGATGCAATTATTATTTTTTATAATCCAGCAAAATAAAAGGAAGGTTTGCAGAGAAGACTGACTATCAACCCAAGGTCTGTCACGGTACCTTCACTGACGTCCACATAGCAATGCTAAGCCCACTCCTGTCACCAATGCACATGTTACATACGTTCTATTTATTTATAGACTCTGCTAAAATATTGTGGACCTGCTGTCAGATTTTTCCAAGGGCGCACAGACTGTTCCTCCGACTCGAACATCACCCCGGGTCGCTCTAATGGCTGATGACATAGAAACCTTCAACCGCTGTTCACAATGTTTTCCCCCCGTTAAAAGTTCACTTTGATAAATGAACACGAGTGTCACTGAAACTGCTACACTGAAGGAGACATCCATAAAGTGTGATCTGGTACAAATTAGGCTGCAAAGCTTTCCGAATCCATCCTCTGCAGTTTTTCTAAAATCATTTTCTTTTCTGGAATTCTGGTGTTTGTAAACACAGGGGTGGATGCAGACGGGCCATGTGCCTCCGCTAATGATGTTGTAGGAAGGGAGGGAACACTATGGGAGGCCCCATGCTGCTGCTTAACTCTCTCTTAGCTGGCAGGTCATGTGTGATTAAGAGGTTTGTGTTACCTGGAGCCCTGCTGAGGAACTTTTCCCTGGAGGGGAGTTTGTCCCATCCACCTAATCTGAAGAGGCCACGGATGGATATAGCGCCATTTACCGGTAGTTTTATCACTCTTTTCCCCAAGGGAACTCTCTCAGGCTTCATATTCAATTTAGTAACCAGACAGGAGCTTACTCTCCATCGTAGATTAAATGCGGTTTATATGTTTGACAGGATTTTGCATTAACAGATAAATTTCCTGTGTGAGGTAAGTTTCAATAGGTTGTGTATTAAAAGGAAAGAAAGCACACATTTCACTGGCATGGGAAAATGTAAATATAAGAATTTATTAAGATTTAAGAATGAACAAACTTATTTAAAATATAAAAACGCACAAAATTATGCATGTACACTATTACAACTATCCATCTGCAAACCTGCCAATAGGTTCCAAGTGAACATCCAGAAAATGCTTGTGCTCTGTTTTTTTTATTGACTAAGGATAATAAATAGTCTTCAAATTGTCCCTGAAATTGTGTCCAACAGTGATTACAACTGGCATCACGCTGTGTTTGTGTGCAGTGGAGCAGGGGTGGAGATGAGTGGGGGTGACGTTGGGGGGAGACGGAGCCGAGACAGTAGTGGGTTAGGAGGTGGCACGCAGGACAAAGAAAAAGTATCACAGAGAGAGAAGTATAAGCATGACCATGCTCCTGTCCTTGTTTGTGAGGTGATGAATGAGAGGACTGCGCCGCGCTGGAGGCACTGTGCTGTTTGAAAGTTGTTGTAAAAGAAACAAGCAACAATAGTCCAATCCGACAAAGTCCCAGAACCACCGAGCATACTGTCACTTTCAGAATAATCCATAGTTACTGCTCAGGTTGTGTAACTTATGATTTGTTAATGGTATAGTATATTGACAATCATGTTTAATTTGAGAAGCATACAATAGAAGATGTATGCCTGGAAATGGTTAAAAGAAAAAACATATTGGTCCATTAATGTCACATTGCAAACAAACAAAGCTTGTTTACATTATCTGTTATCTGAGAAATGCAAAAATATAATTTATTTAAAAAAATGCACAATCTTCAGTGCATAAATGTGCGTAAATTTATGTGTTCAAACCTGATTGCCTTAAAGATTGCACCTTTAAAATGTTGTGCAATCTCACCCTTTATTTAGCTTCATCAGCTTGTTTCAAATCCACGTGTTTAAATTCTAAGCACACCTCTTAAATGTATGCTCTCATTTGTTTTACTTGTCTTTTCCAAAGGTTGAACATTCTTACCTGTCTTTTAGGGGCTTCAGTGTTGAACAATGAATTGGTTCAGTGTCACAGGGCTAAAATTTAATGATCACTCCAACCCTGCAGCCAGACCACCTCCGCTAGTGCCAAAGTGGTTGTTGTTCAAATAGAGAGCACTGAGGAGACAACTGATATTGTCAGCATGTTGAGTTGTTGCAGTGTTCTGAGTGGGAGAGGGAGAACCAGGGGAGCCCCAAACAGGACAGGGCCGTGAGTTCCGCCAGCTGCACCCTGTCTTTGAGGAGGGGATGAAGAGCTTCTCATTGAGGTTGGCAAACGCTGGCTCGTAAACTTTCCCCTGTCTCTCCCTTTGATTTTCCTTGGACATCTGCCTGGCCCTCCCATCAGGAATGTGCAGCAGCTGTTTGCTGCAAGTGTCTTCGCCGTGTGAACTCGGGCTTGTGCACGGGTCCTGGCTTAATGAATTGAGCCAATTCAAACTGGGTCGCCTGGGACACTGGGCCCTGGTGCATAACTCTGCTCCTGGGATGACAAGCAAAGCTCAGGGAAGGAGGCTGGGAAATGTATATTATAGAGGTTAACCATTTGCCCTCATACTGTAATTGGCTTAGATTGTCTAGCAACCGGATTTGCAAGGGCAGAACCTGCGCCATGCTGCGGTGCAAAAGTTCAGCTGCAGCCGACACGATTGTCTGATCTTGTGTGTGTGTGTGTGTGAGAGAGAGAGAGAGAGGGAATGTGTAAACACAAGTCAAATGCATGGACAGACAGCAGATACACAGTGAGAGCACAGCAAGGTGTGTGTATGGCTGATTTAGCTTGTTTGACACTGTGCGCGCTACACTGCAGTTTGTTGTAGAAATGGGTGCACGGGTTGCACTAATAAAAGCCGTGAAAGCAGGAGGATGTAATTGTGAAAGGCTGCAACAATGTGTTACTATAAATGCAACACAAAATCAATGTTTAATCCACTGAAGCATCATAAGTGATTTTGTTATGAGTCAGTTATTGTTGATGGTTTTTATTATAACATTACTCGTCTCCGGGCGTAATTGCCATAGGTATCTTTTTCTGCAAACTAATAAACTTTATGCAGTTATACGAGACACAGCATTCCACCGCACAAAAAGGAATTTTCTGCGCCAAAGAAAGGTCCAGACTTTACTCACAATGCTCATCCAGACTTTAAACTAAGAAAGACAAGAGGATTACTGATAATGTGGGCAGTCTTCATTCAGGACGAGCTGGCAAACATGACTGAGCTGACTAATGGGGAGAAGAATCTGATTCTGCTTGTTTGTTTGAGGGATGAGATTAAGGGGAGTGAGAAGACAGAATTCAGCGAGGTAAATAACACCAAGACATTGCCATGTTTGTCAAGCCAGTGAGGCCCTGCCTTAGGAGTATCTGCATCATTTGCTTTATTATAAGCAGAGAATGCTTCACTCAACGCTGGTTGAAAACTCTCGACTGCCAACTTTTAAAAAAAAAAGTACAAACGTGAAATTTCCTGGAAAAAAAAAGAAGCCTGAATAATGATGAGCTCTCCATGTTCATTTGTGTTTAGTCTTGCCATTATGTTTTTTTCCTTGTGTATTCCTGTGTGACTGGCCACGCAGCGCAGTAAGGGGAACTCCATGAGCCATGATGAGTTGTTTAAAATCTAATCAAAAACTAACAAGTCCCTGGTTATTTGTTTCTGCCTCAATACTTGAGAGTTCCCAGATGTTGTGGAAGGTAGGGAGTCGATTGTTTATACAGCGGCGAATCTCTTCCAAACACACACATTCTATCAGCCTTCATGGCTATCTATCAAGGGAGGCACAAGTTACAGTTTTTCTGGAGTCAGGCAGGCACAAAAGCCCTTCAGCAGCAAATTACAACTCCCACCCCACCTGCTGAAGCCAGCGTGCTGGCGGCGCAATGTTCAGACGGTAACCTGCCTCCGATCGATCGGTTGTTGTTGCAGCTGTGCTCTGGTTGATGGTTTATTTAAGCGGCTCCACATGCTTGTTGAGGGGAAGGCAGCTGAATACATAAAACAGCTCTCAGAACCACTTTGTGGTCCGGCTAAGAGTAAATGGAATAATAAAAACCAAATGGTTTCATCCCATGTTGTAGGCTCATAAATCCAGGAAGTTGCTTCTTACCTTTATGATCCAAGGCATGTAGCATGTTAGGTTTAGTGGGATGGGTACTGGGACGACTTAGCAGTATTCAAGCACCTAATATAGATAATAGTCTCTGTTTCATCTGCATGAACCTATAATGTGCTACATTTAAAGGAATCCTTAAAAATGGAGCACACAGTGACATCAACTGATGTGCATCATCTGAAAGAGTTTAAAATAATTTACGATCTCGATGATTTAATAGCATTTCATTTCGGTAAATATTGCAAGCCTCATTTCAGCAGTTGTTTTTAGTTCTTTCTTTCTGTAAAGAAATCATAATAAGCGGGAATATCAGGTCGAAAGAGAACTGTAGTAGCAACCTCCATGTGCAGCCCCGAGTAATTTAAGTCCTCTGTTTAGTCAGCTAGACTTCAAGGTCAAGCCTTGACTCTCTTCAGAGAGGTCAGTGACATCCCCTGTCCATTCACACTGTTTCCTTCCCTTCAGCCAGAGGGGAGGATGTATCCCTAACTTCCTGCTGCCATACACACAGACAGGAAATTAGTAATTTGCTGTGCTATGCCTGACATTTCAAGCGTTCAAAGTTACATGCTGCAGGACTGTAAGGCTTTCTCAGCTTATTCCGCTGATACGATATCAGTATGTTTTTCCTAGTGCAGTTACTGTTAATCATTTAAAATCAAGTGATCCCTTTTAAAATAGTATTTATACCTGCTGATAACTGATGTTGGAGATAAAGCAGTTTATAAACCCGTCAGAGGTTTTGTAAACAGCTGATAGCATTCAGTTCCTACACATTTGAATAAACAGCTCTCTTGCTCTTTGTTTATTTTTGTATTTTTTAGCCAAAAAATGGTCTTATATGACGATAGGAGTTGCAAAATGAACAGAGCTGCAGTGTAACATTTAACTTTGGTTCTGGAAATTACATTTAAGGTGTTACACGATCAACTCTTCATGCTTTTTTAACACTTGGAAGGACACAGGAGTACCTTAGCCGAATAATAGGTTTACATAGGGAGGGAATTGCACTGAAAAAAAATAAGTGGAAAAAGTCAAGGGTAACAGCATCTCAGAGTTCAGTAGAGTAGAGTAAGCCAGAGCTGCAAATCCTCCAAAACCACTGCAGTAAAATTACAAGAACCCTTATAACAGTGACTGTTCTTATATTCCTAATTTGTGACGAGGCTCATGGGTACTCAGGGATTTTTTTTCCCATCCAACTTACCAAACTGACCAGAAAACTTAATTTGTCACGAAACAAGCTGAAACATTTGTAAATGATCGTCAAAACTCAGCCCCGTTGTAAAATATGCTGTAAATTATTCAGATTACTACTATTAGGAAAATTAAGAACACACTCTTTATCTCCAGGTCTGTCAGTCAGCAATGCTTGGACAACTTTCTGCCATTCTTGCATTTTACAGGAGATCTACTGAATACGTAGAATTAGAAATACAGTCCTGACACAGGCAAATCTAATTGTAGTTTTTATGGACCCTTAAATTGAATAAAACCCAGAAACCCACAGTGGACGGTTGTTCATCTCATTTTAAAAGTTACAATCCATAATTTTTTTGCAATGTAGTTCAATATTCTCTACCAGACTATGTATCAAAATCCCTGGAAAATCACCCCAGGCTTTCATGTCAGAGTAGAGAGAAGGGATCGTGTGAATGGGAAGCTTTATTGTGATTTTAAGGTAGATTTAAAACTTTGTGTAAACGGTGTTCATTTTGTGACATCTGGCTGCTTTTACACGCTGCGTGCTATCATTATAGACTCTCTTTGAACTCCCAACACTTAATATACAGCATAGAGTCCCATGAACTGCCTCTAAAATACTGCCAGCACATTGTGTCAAACAAATAGGAAGTGCAAAGTGTGCTGCCAATTTCAAAACCCTGCAAATATGAGGGATTTCATAACCTTTTGTTGTCAGATGTCAAGCAGCTCCAGTTGACTTTTGAGGCCCTTGGAAACAACAAAGGTGAGCCTCAGAAAAAGCCAGCCACTCCGGTATTGTGGATATTTCTGTAAACTCCCAGGGGTCCGAGCTTGCCCCAGAAATGGCTGAGGACTGAAAAATGTTGTCGGAGCAATACTGTTTATGCAGAGCACAGGCTCATTGTGAGGAGACGGGGAATGTTCAGAAAACAGTTTGGCCCTCTTTTACTCCAAGATATTTTGGCCCACGTTTCCCCGAGAATGACCTGAAAAACAGTAACCTAGATTCTAATATGCAATTAAAACAATGCGAGACAATGAGCCCAGGAATAATAATAATAACAATAATAAGAGCTGGTGCCACATTTTTAAATGAGAAGTCGTGCAGCCTTACATACATGCTCATTTGTTTGATGTGTAATATTAAAACATGGATTCAACTCAATCATGCACAGAGTGGATTTTGTGTACTTTTGGTCTATTAATGCATGTTTGTTAAGCTTAAAGTGCATTACACTGTGATAAATCACCGACTGGTCCAATTTAAAACGTCTGCAGACCTAAGTTATATGGTCATTATCTGCACAACATAAGGAATATATCTCGGCAGAAGTTTAAACCCACGTCATTGTGTGTTCAGGTTCACAGAGGAAGTGCTCCATAGATGCTCACATGTATAAACAAAGCAGTACTTCCTCATGTCATTTCAAAGGATTTCAAAGGATTATCATCATGTTTTCTTCATAATGTTTGCATGAAACATTATTATGTAGTCACTGGTCAATTTTGAACATCTTTCCAGCGTGTTGGTTCACATCATAACTCTTCCTGTAAAGTATAAAAGAAAAAGTCCGCAGTCTGTTTGATGAATCTAAAGTGCAGAGAGCATGTGTGACGTACACGCTGTATATATGCATTTGACATTTGCATCTATGTTTAATTTTCTGACAGTTCAACTGCATGATAACACTTCCACATCTGGCTTTGGGTTCAATAACACATCTGGCTTTGAGAAACATTCTTAAAACAGCGAGTAACCAGTAATTACACTCTTAAAGACGATCCAATCATCTGTTCGCCTCTTTAAGGAATTCTACGCAGCACCCCTGGAGAAAACTTCAGGCCATCAGTTATAGAATTGGTGGTGGTTGTTTTTTTGTTTTTTTTCTTACCTGAACAAACAGCAGTTTTCTATTTTGACAGGTTCTCTAATTACCTTTGCTATTTATGGTGCACTAACCATCTGCTGCTGATTCCTTCATTATCTTGAAGACGGTGAAAATGATTAGGGCGCCGTTGCCGAGAGTCATGCTTTTGCCAAGGTTGGACACTTGTCATCACAAAGTGTTAATCAAAAGTTGCCAAACACTCTTAAAAATAATTAAAACCACTAATCACTTTGTTGCTAATCTTTTATAGTGAGATTTGCCCCATTTAAGCATTGCTCACATTTCAGGTACAGAGTGACCCAGATGCTGTGAGATAGACATTAGTTTGCTCATAAATCCCTACCTAGTCCTGTACAGCTATCTTGCAAATGATACCGTTAAAATAAATGTTTTTTTTAATATTAATGATTAGCTAATTGTCATCTTCCTGTCACGGGATGCTTATTATTATACACTGCGTCTGGTTCAAGCCCCTGACCTCTGGACTCCACATGCTTCAAAGGCTCATTTGCAGAAGTTAATAGGAAATAGGAAATGGAAAAAGTGCTCACAAAAGTGAAAATGTGCGAGTGTGTCATTTGCACATAATTGACAGGTTTGGATGCCAGTTCTTTTTCCCTCAAAATGATTCACGGAGTCTTAACTGGCACACAGCACAATGCGTCCTCACACTGACCAGTTTTAAACTGAAAGTCTTGTAGGAATTATTGTAATCTCACAGTAATAATAATGTCATTTAATGATGTCATTCTCATTGTGTCATGCAAATCACGTTTTAATACAGTCACAGAAACAACAGCACAAAAACATGTTTTTTTTAAACTGTCCTAACAAGTGACCTCTCACGGTTGTGTGAATAGTGATTGTTGAAACAAAAACGTGAAGTTGCAGGACACTGTACTGTAACTAAAGCTGTTTGGGAGTAGGCTGCAGTGGATTACTGTATGTATTAAGTGCATAATTTCAACACTAGAGGCTGTAGTTTGCCTCTTGCTTTTACCTGGATGAGAACTCCCTTTAACCACATAGCTGCTCATTATTCCTTTCAATCCTGATCGGCATGTGCTGTCATTGAACGGATTGTTTTATCCATACATAAAAAATGATACTTATATTTGTTTTTACTTTCTTCATTAGTAATGAAATGTATTTGTACACCAACAGGTTGCTTTTGTAGAAACCGGTTTGTCATTCAATATTTAATCAGCTCCCAGTGATTCCGTTTTGTTTGCTTGTTTGTCCTTCTACGTGTGGGTGAACTCTGTTGACCTTTGCTTACATGCTGTACAGTAGCCACTGATTTAGCCGGCGCTACCAATAATTCATTTGTGTGTCATAGTGGGAGACAAATAACCCGAGCCTCGGACTGTATCCAAATATGATCCGCTCAATTATCTTGACATGTTTAAGACCAAATATAAACAGGCCACAAATATTGGAAGAGGTCACACTGACACTACAGTAAGTACATTGTTAGTCAAATGGAAATTCAAAAGGACACTCATGAAATCTGTGGAAAGCATGACCAGCCATCAAACACTGATATGAACACGGCTGTCATCTCTCTTTAATGTTTGAGCATTGTATGCTTTTCAAAAGCCTTTCAGCGTTTTTAATTTAATCCACAATGACGAATGGTTTGACGGTTGTTGTTGTTTTTTTAGTATTACTAGATATAAACAACATGTTTGGTCTTTTTCTCAGAGATGCTATTAGCCATAATTTCACTGTCCTCTCTCGGCGTTGTTGTCAGTATTCACATTTGATTAAATCCCGGTGGCGTAAGTGACCAGCGTCATTGATTTGCTATCCTCCTTGTTGCATTGACTTGCCAAGCCACAAGAGGCTTTTTGAAGGCTGCTGATCCCCAATATATATTTGTAACACATTTGTTTTAATTAAGTGTTCACACAGCATGGAAATTGGATACTTGACTAAATGACTGGAACCAATAGTAATAGGACTAATTGCGGTTACTGTTGCAGCCATTGTGCCTCGCAGATCAATATTTAGAGTAGCCGGGTATTGCATTCTAAAAAGGGGAAAGGAGTGATCAAATAACTTGGTGAAATTTTGTGGCATATTGTTTTTCTAGGACATCTGCAAGAAGTTTTAATAATTATTTTTGCTGTGATAAAAATAGTAAAACTGCAAAAAAAAAAAAAAAATTAAACGTGTCTTTAAATATAAAAATACACAAATATGCCCCTTTTTTAGCCTACAAAAATGTATAGCTGGTACACCCTACAGCTTTAGGTGTCTTGTAGCCAGGCCAAAGCATACGTACAGACCAAAGCAAGGTTTTTAAACTACAAAACTAAATGAAATAAAACACTCAAAGGATTAGAACAATTTAGAAAGCAGACCCCCTTCTTTTCCATTGTGCCTCTACCATGCTGTGGCTATTTCTCTATGCCCAGCATGGGCTCCACTTTGTGGCTTTTAATAGCCTACCCCTTCAAGCTTCTACCCCCTGAGACACATTTTTCCCTACTTTATTTGTGCCGCTCTGTTTCTACCTACCAGCAGCTGCAACGAGGAGCGAGCAGTGGAGGCAGCAGCAGCAAATTTCTTCCAGTTGCTCAACACGCTAATACTCCCCTTTTCTTTGCAGCTCAAGCATTATATTGCAGTTTCATTGACTGGGAGGTGTTGTGTTGCAGTGGAATCAATAGCTGAGGGGATCCCAGCCCAGCGATTAGCTTGTCAGTCAGGCCTCTGTGGTTGAAAGGAGGGGAGGCAGCGTAAATCCCAGAATACCAGGGGCCACCAGCATGGAAAAGCTGGAATGCTGGGAGCCGCCGATCGTGCTGCACCACCTGTTGTAAGAGGCAACATGTGCTGAGTGTATTAACCTTTCTGCTACTGTGGTTTAACCGCTTACTGCTACCACTGGTCCCTCCGTACAGTGCTGGAGACTTTAACCACACCAGTAAGAGCTGCTGCTGCTATCTAATCAAATTAGCTTGAACTCTTTTCACACAAACTGCGCGCTCGTGTTTGGGTTAATTGGGAATTCACTGGAATGAGATCTGCCTATTTTTTTTACACACCGGAGCAGCTTTTTGGTTCACTGCTGACCCACAGTCGGATCATGTAGCATCTGGAAGTAGAGAATGTTTGTGGTTTTAGATATGTTGCAGCAAAGAGCTAAAGTGTTTGTGTTCAGTGAAGAGGTCAGTGAAATGGGAATTTGAGATTTCCATATTGCTTAACGCATCTCATCCAGGACTGTAAAAATTCTAGTGAATAGAAAACCAGTCCACTGATGGGAAAGTGCTTTCCATGGACATCTTAGGATATCCGCAAGTCCTCACATCCCACTTTGAAAGTCACTGACCTGCAGAATGTGAGCGTTGCAGCTAAATCCAGGTTTGTCTAAAAGGTCGATCCCAAAATAAAAATGGCCACTTTGTTAATTCATTTCTTTAGTTTCCACATTCTGCCCTAAAATAAATGTTTCCCCCTTGGCACACACCACAGATTAAATACTGTATAATTCCCCAGAGTGGCTTTCCACCTACAGTAGGCATTGCTTCATTTTTTTTCATTTCCTCAAGCACTGAGACAAAGCAATTGTAAACTGTTTGTATATGAGTCACATTTAGAGAAAATTTAGACAAAGTAAATCTTTGACCTTTTTAGAATTGTTTGGCTCTCGTCCCGGGGTTGCCCCACAGTTCACCATCAATACAAAGCTATGTGATATTAACAGAAGGCTACATACTGTTTTGTGATGTTCCTTTAGCGATTATTCCCCATACGTTTTCTTGTGACCTTTTCCTGTAGCTCAGTTACAGAATGGATACCATCATAAAACCCATTATGTCATCCGAAACCTGGTCATGATGATGAGCACAACTGCGTATTCAGTACTATTAGAGTTGTGTTAGCAAAAAAAAAAAGCACAATGCTACAAACTACAATGGCTTATAAAGACAGAAATTATTGCTATATTAGGTCTATTTCAAATGCATTCAATGATTATTTCACAATTAATATCCACTTTCTTCTATTCTTCTCCTTCTATGAGTGTGTTTCTCCTAAAGCATTTGATTTAATACTTGCTCTGACATCAGTGTTTGATTGCAGAGAGATAATTTCTTCATGGTATTGACTCTTCCATCTGTACAAATGCTTTATGAATGATTGTGTTGTTTTCAGTATTCTGCCGATACACTCCTACTCATAATAGAGTCAACAATGAAGAAAATCCTGACTCATTAGTAGCCGTATTAAAGTTTTTTGTTTAAGTGATTATAGAGAAAATCTGCTCAAATAATGGTTTTTTTTTTTTAATTGGGAAAGACCAAACATTTCATTTCTGTGTAGATGGTGTATAATGTAAAACTTGAGCAAACCAGCCAATATGGAACACTGGAACTGAGAAACTAACTTATACTTATAAAATAATGTCATTTCTTACCTGCAGTTACCTGCTGATCCCAGACTGCAGGACATGTGATGGTGTAAGCAACGGAGGATAGACTAACAAGCCTCCCGCTGGGGGGCGTGCTCTGGTACCGAGACTGGCGATCAGTTGATGCCCCCATCTTCAGATCAGACTTAGCAAAAGGTAGCTTAAGTTTGCGGCTTGGAGACAGACTGTCAACCAGGGGTCACTTCGGGAGAAAACTGGGGCATCGAGCTGCAGCACCAGAGGAGGAGTCAAGGGCAGTTTTGGACTGTTTTTCTTGACAGAGGATGGGAAGGGCTAAGGGTCACTGCAGAAGGATTGAGACCCCATTAGCAGTGTTACACTTACTTCCACTAGCTTAGCTTTTGGCTTAAGGAGCAATTTTCTGGTCGGAAATCATGCCGACTGTCGAGGCTTTTGAGTTCTGACAAATTAAAACTGGCAACTTGTTAAAAAAAAAGCGCATGTGTACGGTAAAGGTTTGAACAGTTACATGTAGAGAAAAAGTAGAACTTCAGAGCCTTTTAAATGTGCTTTTAGATGACATGAAATGATCTAATAAGGAACTGGGACACCCTGGCCTTGTTATGACACACTGATGGTATAGTGAGTGTGGTCAATCAGTGCTTTTTTTGCCACTAGAGTTCAGATTTCACAGATTTTTGCCTTATTTGAAAAAGAAGCATGCTATGAAGGGGGGAAAAAAAGAAACAAGAAAAGAAAAGTTGCTGTGTAATGTTGTGAGGAAGGGGGGCTGTACAAGGGGAGCTGTATTTGTCCCAGAGAGTCCAGAACAGAACATTCAGTTCAGTATGACGCCTCTGTTCGGTACACTTTGTGGTCCAAACAATTACTGTCAGATCCCTTTATGTTGACGTACTCATACTCTGGGAAAGTAGAAGAATAATTTCTTGAGCGCATGTTCCACCTGGGAAGTTTAGTCAGTGCACTAGTTATTATCTGCTATAGCATGCTAGTAGGGTTAGCTGGGCAGACACTACATTTTTTGTTAATCTTATACCTTGTATCAACTCAAGCTGGAAGCTTTAATCGGTCTTCCTGCATGTCCAGAGCTCACGTCTTTTGTATTATGAGGTGCAATCAAAAGCTCTCTCCTTGTCCAGTGCTTCTGCAACACTTATAACCCTTCCTAGAAGCCCCATCATGTAAACATGTCATGTACCATCTGCAGTGGGCGCTGACTCCTCTGAACTGTGTCAAAACGGCAACCCTTCAACTTGAATTAGATTTTTGGGAGGAGTTAGAAGTCACAGGGAGTCAAATCTAGTGAGTAGGTTGGGTGGGGAGGCTGATTGTGTAATCACAGCGCTGTGACCAGTCGCACAGCAAATTGGAGCTCCCACTCTACTGTTTTCCCTCAGACATCTCAAAATATTACATTAAAACTCTGCCATGACTGACTTATTCCACCAGTTTACGGTGCGCTGCCACATGAATGCTGAAGAAAGCAACAAACATCCTCCTGGTGGTCCTGATGTGCCATTTCTGGTTTTAGACACTATGAAAACTGCTGTTTCTTCTTTCTGTGGTAGCCACAGACCCACCGCTCATCACCATGATCCTTGACCAGCTCATACTGGGATGCTGGCTGACACAGGATTACATGTTTTCTTCTCCGTTTCCAGTTTGCAGTCCATGGAGAAATTGCCAATTAGTGCTTATCAGTGGTCACAAAAATGCGTATAACACAGATTTTTCTGTTGATACCACAATGTCAGGTGTTCTTCTGACTCTTCAAACTTCCTGCCACACTCTGTGCACACGCATACATTTCTGATCACACCTCGTATTACATCCATTTGACTAAATGGTTAAATGAAAGCGAACTGCTCTAATTCTCAAGTGGGCCATACATCGCCGTGAACAGTATTTGCAAACTAATTATTTGCTTTTGTTTTTGCATGTGTTTAGCAAGGTGTTAATTTTAAATTATCACATCACAGACAGACAGTTTTAGACAACATGTTAATTAGTGGAACGGCAGGACAGAAAGCAAAGTGGGAAATAAAGGCATGGAAAGCTGTAGCAGGATGTGTTTCTGTTCCCAGTAGAGACATTTGGCTCCTGAAGAAGTAAATGTAACAACTTCAGCCACTACCTCAGCATTAGAAACATAAGTTCGGGTGAGTGCAGCTCCACTGTGATCCTCTGTTCAAAGAAAAACAACAAAAGTTTTATGTAATTAACAAAACATCACTTATTGAGTATTTTCCTAATGAGAGAAACTATATAGCTATTGTTTTAGCCATTGAACCAAAAGTAGTGGTAACTTTGTCACAAATGTGTCGTTTGCCAATAAAAAAAAAACATATTTAAAGACAAAAAGCATCTCTTCACAAGTGTTTCAGACTTCATTTGGAAATGCAGAGTGCACAGACAGGATCACAGATTTATAGCTTAGTTGACAACATATGTAGCGAACTCGCTTCAGCATGATGTTATTTAATAGTTTATAATTATGTCTTGTTTTCTCTGGGACACACTGAGCATGTGTTAGCGTGTGTGTGTGTGTGTGTGTGTGTGAGAGAGAGAGCGAGAGACAGAGGCAGATAAAGAGAGGGAAAGTCTTTGTAAAGAATTTGGCAAGCTCAACAAAGTCCCTCAAGAGTCCTTACCAAAGGATCTGGGGGAATGTTCTAGGTTCCAAGGAGAAAGACCCCTCAAGAGTGAAAACACACTAGCGTTAAGTTATTAGCTCCACTTTGAGCTGTGTATGTGAAACAAGCTCTCACAAGAGCTGGTGAGAATCCCTTAACTCACATTACTCCTCCCCCTGGCTTTGTCTCTTTTTCAGAATCAGACTAGGAGGGTTATTCTCTCCATGTGGATAGGTCCTCGGGCCCAATTATCTGGCTACAATGCTCAATTAGCCATAATCCCTCTTTTGAGGTGATAAAAAGGGGTTTAAGTTTTTACTTATAGAAAAAGAACCACCTTCAGTGAGACGAAATACATAATTCTTCTCTTTCAATATAAGGAGAATTATTTATTTAGCCAGAGAGAAGTTAGCTCAAATTTGCTGCGACACAAATGCTGTAGATTTAAAAAATATGGGTTCAAGACTGTAAGTGCTGCCAAGTAAATTCAATTGGACGCAGATGTGCACGCTGTAAAAGATGAAGCAGCAATTTGAAATTCTTGTGCATTATGATTTTTTTATACATATATTTTAGGTGACCTGTGGTTGGATGGAACTCTTCAGGTAAGTGTCACTGCGAGCAAGGTCATATTCTGTCACCAGGTGCTCAATTAAAAAGAGCATTAACCTTGTTTACAAAATACAAGAGCAATACAGAGTGGGGCAGTAAATTTATTGTCATTAAACAGTAGGAGGCCGCTTTCTCTTGGCTGCTTGCCTGTGAGCCACATGAGCTGGTTAGTGTACACACACACACACACACACACACACACACACACACACACACACACACACACACACACACACACACACACACACACACACACACACACACACACACAGTGCATTTAAGCCAACACAAGGGCTACATCTGGGGCACCCCTCTTCCACAGCCAACTAATGACAAATGTTTTTGCTTTACTTCGGCTCGCATCTCAACAAACGAGTTCAAGCATTCTTGAAAAGTAGATTTAGAGGCAAGAGGTGCCAGAAGTAGGGGAAAATGTCTGCCTCAGCTTTATGATGTGGTAACTAAAGGCACTGAAAAAGGTGACTGCAAAGTAAGCCGAGGCATAAAAAAACCAGTGAAACTCTGGCACCCAAGATGTCATTGTGCCGCTCCCTATGAGGCTACCACTCAGCACCGCTCTGTTTATTTACATGCCAGAAAGTACACATGATAAAACCTCCTTGCGAGGTGAAGTAGAACAGTCTTAACTCTTAATTTTTACAACTTGCTTTAGAAGGTATTTGGCGAGAGGAGACGTAACCTGTGCGGTGCTTTAGTTTTTCCAAAAAGTGGAATTGCATATGTATGTGGAAACAGACCAGACTATCAGCTAGAAGGTGTTGAGCCAAGCCCCCAGAGCCTTCTGTCTTCTACCCAAAAAATCTAAAGTTAATCACCATTATAGACGCTCATACCCAGATGGATCTGGATGCACTGATGACTGGGTCAAATCTGCCAAACAATAACATATTCTTGTTATTGAAGCCTTGCAGTGGGAAGACACCAACTTGCATTGGTAATCTTTTAATTTCTTACATGTCAGATCTCTATTTGAGATCCTGAATCCTGCTTTGTGATTAGAAGCGATCAGACATTTGCTCTTTGAGCCTCTAAATTATGAAAATCAGTCCTGGAAGAACTCTGGTTGGCAAAATTAGTGTTGTTTTTTGTAATACATGAAATGAAAGCTCTGTTTTATCATAAGGCCTTCTATTTATTGATATACGGTTTTATTATTTGTATTTTGTTTTGTTCTTTTATATGTTGCTTTGTTTTTTATGTATACTTTGTTCTGCTTGGTTTTATCCTTGTGCTTACTTTTTAATAGTTCTTTTATATATTTAACCTCATTGTATGCTAGTCTTTAATATTTTTTTTTGAGCAACAGCTTACCTTTTTTTTTAAGAAAAGTGCTATATGAATAGTAACAATAATAATATAGCTGAAAACAAAACTTTTGTTTTTCTTAAGCACTGATTTTAACTTTCTGGAGACACTTTAGAAAAGCAGCCATTAATCAACATGCAAGCTAATTAACCTAATAACCATAATAATAATAATGATAGTATTAACAGTGATAATAATACATAGTAGTAGTAGCAGCAATAGTAGTAGTTGTTGATTTTATCCTATGGAAGGACTGGGTGCTCTTGCCCCCTCTCCCTGCACTTCTGTAACAATACCTGATTCTATGCCAAATTTGATACCAAGTGTTACTCCTAAGCTCTGTCAGATATTCCTGCCAATCTAGGTATTACAACTGTCTCTGTTATTCTTGGAGGAGTGGCTCTCAGTTAACCTCAAATCAAGGGCTGTAATTTGTGGTTGATGGCACACTTTGAGATCTGTCTGATCTCTGTGCCTCAGGCTTCGAGGCGCAGGACTTGATTAGAGACAGTTACATGTGGGAACTACTGCGCTAACCACAACTCGGAGCGAATGTCAGCCGCATGCATGTCACATGTCTTTCGCTAAGATATATTGAGGTGAGATCTGCTTGTAAAACTGCAGGATCTTTGTAGTTCGAGCTGCACGGATAAAAGAGACTTTCTCTCTTTTTTGACTTTCTTTTGATCTAAGAATGCGTTTTCTGAGTATTACATAAAAAAGATTCATTCCCTTCAAAGGTTCTCTTCCTCTTTTTTTAAACAAAACATTAAGTTAGTTGTTAATATAGAGAAATACATTTAGACTTTTTTTAAATTTATGTTTCTGGAAAAAGCTACGTAATTTACACGACAGATTTAAAAAAATAAATAAATGCAAGGTCATTTAAAGTTCTGCTGTTGGAAATTACTCCACAAATACTAAAACCTGTCATTCACTCCTAAGACATTCATGTTTTTTTTTTCTTTAGAGTTAGTAAAATTTTAATTGATTAAATTTTAAAATCCTGCAAGCTCTGATCTCAGCTGTCTGAAGACACTTCTACAGAAGTTCTCATTAATCAACTTGCAAGTAGCCCTAATTAACCAAATGTTCCAAATCAGCATTTCTTAAATATGGCACCAAATTTCATTATTAACATTTGCTCCCTCTACCACACACACATGCACACGAATCCAGATTTGAACCGCTTCATTCTGGGGTCATGGCCACCGCCGCTGCCCCACCCTCCCCCCACTCCACACTACACAGGAATAGATGCTGAAAGGGTGAAAAGAAAAGAGAGAGGCTCAAGGAGAATAAAACACAGCCACACCTTTCAGCGCCTGTGCTCTTGAGGAATTTGATGAGCGACGCAAGCGGTGAACAACGCTATTTACGCTGCAGCACAGCCGTGGCGTTGCCTATGGATTCATTAGCCTCTTTGCCCCCCCACTCGGTCTCCACCAGCTCTCTCTCCCTCTGTCTCTCGCCCGTTCTCTCTCTCTCTCCAACGCCCTCAAACGCCTCACTCTTTGCCTTTCTTTCTTTCTTTGCTGTCTATAAGAGGTTTTTAAGCCTAGCCAGTGTTTGTAATTAGCTCCCAATGCTGGAATGGAACATGTTGAGGTGGGTGTTAATGGGCTGGCCAGGCCCTTACTCGCACAGCAGGCTGAGAGCAGAAACAGAAACCAGTCTTTGTTCCTTGGATAGGGAGATGACAAAACGTGAGCATTAAAAGTGTGTAGAAGGACCTCTGGAAAATATTAACTGGCATTCATATTTTAAAAGAACTCTTGGACTCAAGCACAAGGCCCTCATAATGACTGTCACCTCTCTGTGCTAGTATGTGCTCAGCTGGAAACTCTTTGGCAGCTTCATGTGTACAATTTCACTACTCCTTATTATTCTTTTTGAAATATTTTCCAAGAGAACATTTTTTTTAAATGTTAGCTTTTTATTCTGTTTTTTGTTACCTGAAATCCTCTAATCCTTTAAAAAAATAAATGTAAATATCAAACAGATCATAGGTATAGGCACTGGAACAATCTCTGTTAATGTGGACGGGACCAGAGACCAGGGCTGTACAGTCACTTTCAAAGGAGAGCGAGCAAAAATTGTAGCTTTGTATGTTTGGACTCTCAGGTCAGAGTTCAAATGCACTGGGAAAGCAGTGGGCGTTTTTCTGAAACCTTTCAAGATCTTCCCCTCTCCCATTTTTCTGGCATCTTCGCATTAAACTGTGTGGCTGCTGGAGCAATCCATTACTGTGTCAAAGTTCTTATTCTGCTTCGGCCTGGAAGCATAGTGAAACAGCTTGTTTTCATTTCAGTAGGGGAAAGGCAGGACTGCGTTTCAAGTCCCCTGCCCCTCCAGATGTGCCTTGATCAAGGGAAGTTGGCTATGTGCTTTGTGTTCTTTAAGACACTAATGTGATTATGTCACATATTTTCAGCTGATTCCCATTGCTATTAGTCGTGGTGTGGGGTCTGCGATTCAATGGGCTCTATCAGGATGGGAGTAGGAGGGATTTTTCTTTCAGCAACGCCTGATTCCTAGCCAACCGGAGAACACAGAGGATTGTGTGTGTATAAATCCCCCTGTCTGTGCAGTATAGTGTAATAAGTATAATATTTAAGCTCTTTAAGTTCAGTTTAAATAATTAATTTGGGTTCTTGTGCTCTACATCTTCTTCTTACCAAAACGGAGTAAATTACAATTTAATTCTTTGCTTTCTTGTGAGTCCTTAGACATTTTCTTTGTTTGCTTGTGATGTATTTGCCTCCAAAAAACAGTCTGACCATTTGGTATTCAGGCTTTTTGCCTTTATCCTGATACCCTTGTATCCCTGATACATCTTATTATCACAATCACATGTATTATAAAAGCCAAGAAGAACAGTTTCTGATCTTTGAAATGTAAATAGAAGCTTAAAGCCCCTGTTACAACAGTATTTATCACGAGTTGAAATAAATAAATCACTGTCAGTGGAATTGACACCATCAGTTGATTTCTACCTGAAGAAAAGCTAAACTTGTCCTGTGCTTTTCCTTACAGTTTAGCTTTAGCGAGCTTTAAACAAAACTCCAAATGACCAGGACCAGAATCTGCAAAATTAAAGTTTCATAAACAGTTGGCTGTATCTTCTAACATGGTCTCTGTTTCTGGTAGAAGTCACCCTATTAGTGCTGGACTGATAGTTTTTGAACATGTTAAGATGCCACTAGGGTCTAAGGTCATACTGCTGTCCACACTACGGCTCATCAGCCCTACAGAGAGACACCTTTGCTCTCTCCGCTGTCAATCAGTCCAGACACTGAAAGGATGAAAAGGGCCTAAAAGGGCTTGCCACAAACTACAGATAGTGTATGTAGCTAGGTTACGGTCCTGCTTCATGTGTACTGTTCATTACCACGTCTGCTAAAAAGTACACCTGATGGTACGTGGAGACAACATCCACGCAGACATTACATTTATGTGCCCATCCATTCGCTGTATGTCGGGACGACTGCATATTATGGTGAATGGCAGCATAGCTACACAGTGCATCCTCACCCACCGCTAGATTAGAGGCCAGCTGGGAAGACAGCTCCATCATCTGCGAATCCAAATGGTGGACCCCACTCTCCTTTAAGCTGCCAGCCTGGGTAAAAACAGGATTATGCCTCCTGCTCACCGACTGGGCCTAGATTTGGTCCATGATGGCTGCCAAACAATTTTGTGACAGGCCACTGTCATAAGCGACTCCATTCTCCAAACAAAAAATTTGGGAATGGGGCCTTTAACTACAAGTTTCCGCCAGGAGTATTATGGTTAATATGATAAAACACAGTAAGAAGAACTCCTAATGTCAGCTTTAGTCACTGTACCCGCTCTGGCTAACCACAGCAGGGAGAGGAGAACTGCTCATTTGTGAGGCATCGTCTTTGTCGGAGTACAATGCTATGAAGGGTGCGGTTTGGGACAGTTACAGCCATACTTGGCCATGTTTTCATTACAGTAAAGCTCCACGGACTGCACCATGCGCAGTACTGAGGCACTGCCATGGAGAATCAACTGTCGCAACCAAGTCAGGGCAGGAACAGCACAGTTTTGAACACTCCCCTGATTGAGACATTATTGGCTACATTCTCGTTGGCTGTTGATTGACAACCATGATTGACAATTCACTCTCCTGCTGTTCTCCACAATTAATGAACTCACCCTGTCTCGGAATTTTGGAGCTTCTGTGTAAAGGTTTTTCTCCAAACACGTGGTTCTACTGCTTTTGTAGTTAAGCGACTGACTTGATGCTGTCACGCAGTATTTCTGTAGTTTAGCGTTCGTACATGAAGATGATATCCGCCTTGTTAGCAGAGTGTAGCTGAAGAAGTTAGAGTTAGCCCATGTGTGGAATAGTTGGTGTTTCCAGGAAGCTAGTGTTCGCATTCCTTTCTTGGACGGTTCGTCTTCAAACCGACTCTACTACCAACCAATGGAAGATTTATCACGCTGATATGTCCAGCTTAATGTATCATCCCGGATGCACACACAAAAATGATCTCACAAAGTGACAAAGCTCCTCTTCTTGGACCAACATGTTGAGTTGTCCATTAGCTTTAACCAATTACTTTACCATTTTACGTTTTCTTTTGTTGTTGTTGTTGCTCTGTCTGTGACATGCATGATCATGGCTCTTTTCTTCTTTTTTTAAAACTTAGATACAAGGTAATGTTTTATAAAATCGTTTATGCTCTAGTGTTTTTCTGTTTGTAGGTTCAAGGCCAAGGCAGCAACAAAATACATTTTCTGAGGCAATTTATTTTGTTTTTATTCATTTATTTGCTGTTTTTGTAAAGGCTCATTGTTTTCTTCTAAAAACAAGAACTGCTTTTGACCCTAACCGGCTGCCTTTGTGGGCTCTACCATCTTAACCGGTAGAGTGTGAGCATGTCTGGGTGTGTCGGTCAAATACCTCATCCATGTTTATGCATTTCAAACTTACACACAGCGCCTTTAGTTGTTTATTAGTTTGTGTATAAGGTCAAGTTAATATTGATGAGTCTTACTCAAGTGAGGTTGAGGTTTTTCTTTATTTCTAAGGAAGACATTATTGGAAAATAAAAGGAAAAAACTTTGTAGGTTAATCTTTGTGTCGGGTTTTCTCTTTTCATGTCCCAGACTCATCCTTGAATTACACATTTGGGAGATAATAAAAGTATAGAAAATGATGTGCTCTTAGTTCATGTCAAACACTGCAATGTCAACATATCTGATACTAATTAAAACTATTTCTCACTGCTCTAATAGGGGATAATGTCATGAGCAAAATTACATACTTAATCCTTTGAGAAATCTCAATTTAATGGTGCTGTTGTGTACACGCAGTAGAACCTCCACCTACTGTGTTTGCAGTGTTTAAATAAAATGTGCAGTTGGTATTGTTTCAGTGGTAATGAGAGCAAGGCAGTAGTTAGACTTTCTGGGATAATGTTACTAATATTTATTGTTTTGAAGATTAAAACTGTAGAAGAACAACAGTGGCAAAAGATTAATAATAAAAAAAATCATTCTGCCAATTCTGGCCCACTTAAAAATTTTTGCACTTGAGAGGGAATTGAAGCACGAAGAAAGAAACCCAACACTGTGTAGCTGAGATGAGATGCTTCTTTGTTTGCCATGTTGAGCAGAAATACCAGAAAAATAGCCTTCAGATAAGTCACTACCCTTACAGTTTTGTAGAATTCTGAATGAAGCCCGACTGTAGAAAAATCGTGGTCTTTTAAGCTATAAATGATACATCTGTTATTGTTCCACAGAGTGATCAGCAGATCACCAAATGAGCTTAAGTGCTATTGGTATAATTGTAACTTGGAAAAATGTAACTGTTCACTGTAGGTTTTTTGGGGGAAGAAATTACAAGTTTACATCAAAAGACATGCACTTATTGTGGGATTTCTGATGTTACATTGCCACAAACTGGATAATCCTGCTGTCAACAGTTTGTTAAATGCAAGAGCCACTTTCTGGGGTCATCACTGTTTGGAGCAGATTAGTAGAGGGTAGTGGATCTCATATGGCCTGGTCAGAGGCCATCATTGAAGGGCTTAAAGGATTAATGCTGTCTCGCACTCTCACTCTGTCTCTCCAATATTCAATCAAACTCTGTGCTGTGAGAACTCATACAGCACAAACATGTCTTATCACTGTAGTTTAACAGTACACAGCTATTTGCCAAACTAGGTTCGAGAGCACTTTACATATTTCTGCCAGATGGTTTGCTTAAGGATTTCCCTGACTCCTGTTTTGCAGCCAGACGTGCTGGTATTACAGCATAGTGTGTTGCAGTGCAGCGTAAAGCTATCTATTGCAACTGAGTCATGATGTAGTAGTGTCCATGGGCTCGAGGAAGACGGGTCAGAGGCTAAATCCCTGCTTAAAGACACCGTAGTGAGCCTTTTCTATCAACAGACAGGCCATTTCAGTATGTGTTGGATAAGATGTAATTTCCCATCTGCTTTATGGCTATTTCTGATCCCTGGGCTCTTGTCAGCAAACTCCTCAGGACAGATATCATCAGTAATATAAGGAGGACTCTGGCAATACTTAGGGCCTTAAAAGGCCCTTCACTTCCCTCAGTCATGTGGTTGGCTTAAGGGGTTTGAGAGCGCAGGTCACAAGTAAATGTTTCACAAACACTATCAAATAGCTCAGATGTAAGTGGCTTAGGACAGCTTCTTCACTCAGTGGTGTGTGTGTGTGTGGTTGGGGATGGCAGGCAGTGGTTTGAGTCAAACTTTTTAGGAAATTGAACTGTTGCTGCTTTCAAACACTTTTTTTCTTCATATAGCGTTGCATAAATAATAAACCCTCATTCACTCCTAGAAAATATGTTTCCATGCTTCTGTTTTTTGTTGTTGTTTTGGTTGTGTGGATTATGTCAGTGTCAACTTTTTTACAATGAAGTTTTTCTATCTTGTAACTCAAAAAAGTGTGAAAGAAATTCTGTTGATCTGGAACAAATTTGATTGACTGTTTTGTTGACAGAGTTCCTGCAAGTCGTCAGCTTTCAGAATTAACGGCAACAACGTGAAGATCTTAATTAAATATTTAGATCATTACGGGACAGTACAGTACGTGGGGTAATTTAACACTATGGGGCTTTGTCCTAAATGCTAATCTTGCTGATGTTTAGCAGGTATAATGTTCGCTGTAGTTTCCATCTTATTTTAACATTATAACTCCCCTATATTTTTGAATTAGCACTTAATCATTTGACCATAAATCATATATAATGCGAACTGAAATTTTGATCTCATGACCATAAATGAGTCAGACATTTCATAATAATCACTAAAGTCAGTTGGGTTTGTCACCTGGGAACCATGGATATTTGTACAGTCATGACAGTCCAGTGCCGAGATATTTTAATTTGGACCAAATTGGTGGAGCGATTGACTTATATTCCATTTCTACACCCGCACTGTTAAAAACACAACTCGGGTGCCATTTCTCACATATCTACTGTTAAATTAGCGGTGTATATTCCTACAAATAAGTCAGTAAAATCTGGTTTGCTGACTTAGCATATACTACATGGAGTAGGTAATCAGGTAATGGAGAGGCCATAAATAGGAACACTTTTTTTCAGATCGCGTGGTCAAAAGGCAACTACAGGCTGGTCATAAATGACAGTGAGCGAAAATGCTCATTAGAGGCAAATTTGGGGGAAACACTAGTTCACCGTTCAACTAAAGCACTGCTGTAAAATGGAATTCCTTTTTTCTGCCTCATTATAGGCAAACAGAATCTTGGCATGTGAAATGAGTTATGAACACACTCTTGAGAGGAATACAAAACAGCATGAGCCTTAGTCTGGCCAGGAGTGCTGTAGTTATATATAAAACATTAACTTGGCTCTGCTGCATCATCCCAACACATGTTATTGTGGCTGCCAAATGCCAAATTTGAGTTAAAATAATTGTCAGACAAGTTGATAACATATGCTTAAATCCCATGTAATTGTGAGGTATAAAGAGGTGATTTCATTTTCTCCAGACTAATTTATGTTTTTCGTATTGTTCCCACATACCGCTTCTGAACTCACTGTGACCTGTTATCAAAGATGACATCTTTCATCCAAATGAGCTGCTGCTGATTGTTTCACAAGCCGATGCATCCCACAATTTGCAGAGGAAACATGTACGTTTCTCTCATCTTTTTTTTTTTTTTTTTGCACCAACGTGGTTTATGTAAGTCGCATTCCTTTTCTTTGCAGTCACATCCTAATCCCTCTGTCCTGCATTTACAACCCTTGGACTACTGTTTTATCCTCCACTCCCACCACAGCACCACGGAGATGTGCCTTTGTGACCCAACCGCCAACCACACTGCTTTAAAAATCCAGCTGTTTCCCTTCGCCACTTTAATTCCCTCTTTGCTTCATTCATGAGCGCGTATTCCCCTCGCTTTGAGAGAACTGTTTGTGGGTGGATAGCATTTAAGACAATGAATTGTTTTCTCTGAGTCACTCAATGCACAGGACCCATATCCAGCTGTGTTTCCTCAAGCATGATACACTTCAGTTGTTAAACACGGTCATTAGTTAGTCAACACTTCTTGGGCTGCCTGACAAGGAATTAGTGATGACAGTCTCTCCTTCATGCTCCCTCCCACACAGCCAGAGCCTCCCACCATGACTTTTCTCTGTTCTCTCGCTGCTCCGTTCATGGGAAAGTCCCAGTGCTGCTGAAGTTATGACCAGGCTGAATGATTATGTAGAAACAGCAAAATTTTGTTTTGGTTTTTTATACGCATAACTCAGAGGGAAGACTAAACTACTTTCCTAACTAAAATCTGTACCGTGCATCGAAAGTGCAATTATATGCATATATAAATATTCTGATAGCGTTATAATGTTCTTTCCTGGAAGGTGTGGAGGCCACTTCATTGCTATTTTCACCCACTGCTCCTTCGAAACAGTTGCTAATGGGAGGAAAAATCAGATCAGGATTTGACGATAAATCCAAATGCACATTTTCCCTGTCAAGCCCACTTTTGTCTTAACTGTCTGTTCTGAGGACATGAAAATCAGATGTGGAGTGCTGTGATCCCAGAAGGGGAGTGTCCTTCCTTGTGGCATTGAGACAACCCAGGACTCCATAGATCAAACATGGTCTGCCTAAAATAAGCCATGTGTAGGTGACCCGTCCACCATTTATTTTAGCATGCACAGCCAAGGAGTGCTTGTTATCAAAATTACCCCCAATTGCCTGGGTTGATTATTTCATTTGTGATAAATGCTGAAACCCACCTGGAGCCGTTGTCACCTGGTAACAGTCGTTTTGACTTTATTAGAACTGAGCAAAGGATTTCTAGTCATCTTCAGTGTGGTGACGTATTGTGGTAGTATGTTCTACCATAGAGCTGCTAGGAAGAAAAATATCTTGTCTCCGTGTCTCTTCCTCCCACACGCAAACACACGTCACATGTACATACACTGTATACATTTTATTTAAAGTCACTGAAGCTCGGTACGCGGCCGTGTTTCTCCTTGGAGTTTCATTTCAGGAATGCAAATGCCTTGGGCCCAGACACTCCGTGATTTATCTCCTCATTTATCTTTCCACACATCTGCCTGTGCCCTTGTGTCTGCCTGTTGCTCATTCCTCCTTTCTTTCAGCCAGTGTGTCTCCCATGGGACCTGGGACTCCCCCACTTGCCCTGCTCTGCCCCTCGCACACACATGCTCGTGTGCATACATATACACAAAGTACATGCAGTCAGAGGAGGAGAACATTCAGCTGCACTCACTGCTGCAATGCTTGATGCTACCCTCACCTCGCTACTGTCAGCTTTGCTGGGGCTCGATAATCCAGTCTGTTCACGACCAAGCACAGAGGTCTCTGCACTTAGAGCATCAACAATCTGCACGCTGTCTCTGCTGGATTCAGAACACTGTGGTGGTGCATTACTGGAAGCCATAGAAAGTGACCTGATACCCACACTTGCTTTCTGTCAACAAAGATTACACTCAGACAAGCGCAATGGGAGTCCCGGGCAGACCAACCTGCTGCTTTATGTCTCATGCGGACAAATAGAGAATGTGCAGGACGGGTTGGAGCTTTGTTTTTCTTGTCAGAAACAAGTATGAATAACAGCGGGGCCTGCCACAACACCCCCGAGTGAAGTTTCATATCTTCACAGCATTGCCATAAAGTAAACACCAGTAGTGCAATTGCACTATGTTTCTTGACATGTCTTGCTGCTCATTCAGACGTCCCCTGTCCTCTCGTGCTATGCCCTACACCCTTCTCCTAAAGTGCCCCACATTCTGCCTTGATTTCACATTTCCTCGTGCAGGCTTGTCTCGGGCCCTGCAGAGAAACCACCGCCTGGTGTGAGGTCAGGTGTTATTTATCACAGCCGTCTGTGCAGGGAGTTGACATTCGCACAGGCGTTCTGCTCTGCCATTGTAATTGACTCTCCTTGTCTTTTCGAGGACACCAGCAGATATAACTATGTCAGGACACCTCTCAGCTATATATTACCCATCTCACTGAGGAAGACAACCGGTGAGTTATCATTCTGCATCAGCTAAACACAAGATGGACAACACGGCTGGTCGCTGGGAAATGGCAGGATTTCACAAAACCGATGTGTAATTCTCAGCCCGAATAAAATTTTTCTTTCTGTCTTTCTTTCTTTATTTATTTATTTATTTATTTCTTAGCAATTAGTGGAGAACTAGATCCATAAATTTAGGTTTTTATCGTACTGGCCCACTTGAATTATTATGGTCGCATTTAAAGAAAAACGGGCCAACTTGTACAATAGCGCTGACATTTGTGGGGCAAAGGCGGCATGCACATTTCAGAGGTCATCTGGAAGTAAACACTTATTAATGGTTACCTGCATGACAATCAGATAAACAGGTCATGGTAATGATTAAGCCAAGGTTGGCCGGGTTATAGGCCATGTGTGCACAAAAGCATGTTGGATGAAAGCAGGTTCGAGCTGGTGCTAAAGGAGCCAATGTAATTGTTCTATGACAGCGATCTTTGACCTGTAATGTGTGAACGCAGTACAGAAAAACCTACTGGATCCCTTTTGTAGAACAGCAGACGCACACAACGCACACCTGAGATCCAAATAGTTGAATGCGATCCAAATTGTAATGCAGGTACTGTAAAGAGAGCGAGCTGCTGACTGAGTGAAAGAAAAAGAGAAGAGAAGGAGCAGAAAAAAAAACATTCAACCCAACTTAAGTTCACAAGGTCATTTCCAGCTCAGGGATTAAGTAAACTAAACAAAACTACACAAGCTGCAACTTATCAGGTTGCTTGCATGCCAGGACTTTTTTTTTAATCTCCCCCTCATGTTTGTGAGCGCGACAGAGAACGCTCACAGTCCTCAGCAGTGTCAAACACTGGAAAGACCTTCAGTATGTTAAGAATTCATATTCTTTCCTTTAAAAAAGAACATTAAAGTAACTGTGGATTGTAAAGACTGCCAGAAAACTGCAATAGAAGAGGTCATTCTATGTGTCAGAGCTGTGGCTGAGAATTTTTTTTTTTTGCACAATCATATGTTGCTAGAATCACTTCTTTCCAGTACATTCATGTCCTTTGTCGACCTAATCAGTAATTGATTACCTTTAAGATTTCTCATTTTTCTGAAAGCGATGCGTTGAACCCGAGTTAGCTGGTTATTCAGTGTCAGAATGAGTAACAGTAACACCGTCTCTAATCACAGCTTTGGTCAGGCAGGAAATAGCACTTTAATTCTCTGCCTCGACAGAACATCACTGAGGCTTTCGCCAGGATCATTTTGTTTATTTAGAAGAAATTCAGAGAAGTATTTTTATTGCTTTCTCACATTCCTCTGGTAAGAAAACGAAGTACTTTTGGAGAACTTTCTTCCCTGTGAATCACTTCAACATGTGATCACTCAAAACCACCAGGGTACTTCAAACATGAATCCTGAATATTTTTGCAGCTTTTTAAAATACAGCAAGTCAGTGGTTGTTTGACCCTTGGACTTCTTGACATGTTTATTTATGAAATCTTTTGACTGCTTTCAAATTTCTCGATAGGCATTGTTTAGAGAACAAGTTTTCAAACTTAATAATCACGGTTGCTGAATAAAATGTTTAAAAGATTGCTCTGAATTATCTGTCATAAATAAATAATCTGGCATACATTTCTGAAAGATAATACACCACATTATAAGTTATGAACAACAGTTGTAGATGTCTGTGGCTTTTGGTTTGCTAATGTTATATTTGGTGAAAGAATCATTTTCTTTCATTTTTATGACAGCAACTCCACAGACATTGAACTTTGACACCCATTGAGAACAAAATTTATGTAGAACTTTTCATATTCTTAATATTATCAATGAGACAGAATTGATTCAGAATACCAACAATGTTTACCTAATATACTGTGTGACTTCTTTTACATGTAATCTGACTGAAAATATGTAAAACAAGTAGTTGCCATTGGCTTTCTGTTTTCTTTTGTTCTCATAAAAACTTCCAACATAACTCACCACTAAAATATTTCCAGAATAATTTATCATGAAGAACAAATACCACACTTCATTGGCTCAAGCATATTTGTCAAAGTTCTGACTGGGACAGAAATTAGTTTTTTGTAAAGATTACTAATAAGTAATTTTTCAAATGCTAATGGTGCTGATTTTGTTTGATAAAACTATCAAAAATATCTGTCGTCTACACTGAACATGTCAGAATATCCAGACAAAATAGAGCTGTGACTTACTTTGAGACCTCAAATAAAGTTGCTTTCCATTTATTTAAATTAATCATGATTTGTATGAGCACATAATCTTTAAAGTAGGTGATCTGTCAGACATGTAAGCTAAGACATATGCTTTGTTCCGAGGCTTACACAGTGTCAGAATCACTGGCCAAAGCCAAAATAAGAAAGGTGAAATGAAGCTGCCAAAAACCACGGCATAAATTACATAAGTGAAGGAATACTCTGAGTCAGTATCACCTCAAGAAAAACTTCAACATTAAAAAGGGAGGGGAAAAAAGAAAAGAAAGGTCATCTGGTTTCCATTAAGAAGATAAAATGTTTCACTCTGAGCCTTTTACTGGCCGCTTTGTTACTGGGAGGCGTCCATGCTGCTCTCTCCATCATCATCCAGTTGACACAACATTAAAGGCTTCAAACAGCCGCACAGGGTTCCTTAATCAAAAACTAATTGTAATAGATATTGAGGAGTGCTAACACTCTGACCGCTCAGCTGGTATCAGTGGTCCAAGGCTGGAGATACCATTAAACACAACAAAGGCATGATAGCTGAGACAGGGCAATGCAAGTGTGAAATACAACATGTGGCTGAAAAGGCACAGATACCCTGATACTATAAAGCACTGGTCTAAGGCGAGCCTGTCAAGCCCGGTTATTTAGAAACAAAACAATGGATCTGGAAAGTTCCTGAAAGTGGATACAGCAGGAAGATTTAAAATCACTAAAAGCTACGGCAAAGATACAGTGGCATAGTGCCAGACTTAGAAAATTAGGAACATGTCAGTCGTGATAACGTTTTGAGGGGTTTTTTTTGCGTGTGTGTGTGACTGTGTTATAGTAAGTGTGTATGCACTGTGGACCTGCGACACAATATCTAATTTTGCAAATTAATTCTCATTAATTTAATTAGTTATTATCATCAACAATAACTCATGTCCAATCACAGGCCTTGTCGCATATATATTAACCTTCAAGACACACTCCCACTTAGCATATTAAAATTTGAGTCCAAATTCACGAACAAGGTGAGCGGAGCTTCTTCTTCAGAATGATACATGGTGTAATTCTCGTCCTCCTGGATGACTGAGTAACGAAATAAGGCTACCCATAGACTCATCTCCTTCATCGTGCCACTCCTTTTGACAAGGCTCATTCTTTTCCTGTTAGTGAAGGAACTGTTTGATAAACCTGTCCTCAAATGAATCTTAACAGACTTGTGGAGGTCAGCGCTGTAACAGTGGACAGACTGTTAATAGGGCCAACTTTTTAAAGGCATCTAAGCTGCTCTCCGAGTTTAGAAAGTGGTGATAATTCAGCTCAGTATCCACAGGAATTACTTTCGTAGTGGATGATTTCACACCTAATAATTTATATTCAGTGCCAGAGTTCATCGCCAGTACAGGAAGTGGTGTTCTGAGTAAGTTAAGAGGTACATGTACACTGAACATTTCTGACTTTCAAGCAGATGATTGAGGTTTGTGTCATCTCAAACCCACAACTTCATCTTTTGATTAACTGTAACTACAGTCAGTCCCTGTTCTTAACCGTGTGTTTTAATTCCCTAAACTCAATCATAGCTTAATCATAGTTTAAATGCCGTAATGCTAAACTAAACACACCAGCTCAATAACCACCCCCACGTTTACACCCCCTGTCAAAGGTTTTGAGACACTTTCTCATTCAAATAAATTAGAGCCTGTCTCAAAACTTTTGACAGGGGGTGTATGTTCTCTTGTGCGTCGTATGTTTGTTTTCTGTCTACTCTTCTGTTCTCAGTCTCCTTTACTCTAACCCTGGTCTGACTCACTGGATTTAGATTACAGGTGTATACTTACCATTGGCCAAGCACTTCATGCAGCTTTTTCTTCCCCTCCATTATCTCAGTGTTACCATTTTCAAAGTCCCAACAAAAACAACATTAATTTAATGACAGCGTTCTCCTCCCTGCATGCAGATGTTCCACCAAAACAATTCCCCTGGCACTATATTGAGTGATCACCTTCGGTGCATCCTGTTCTTAACCCAGCTCAAGATGACTGTTGAGCAGGGTTTAAAAATGTACAAGCACAGCAGAGCATTTTTTCTCTATAGCTGAATGATAATGAGGTGCAGTCAGACCATTCTACTCAGCACTGGGCTAATTATACTACTCTTCAAAAGTTTGGGGTCACCCAGGCAATTTCAAGTTTTTCTTGAAAACTCACTTTTTATTCATGTGCTAACGTAACTGCACAAGGGTTTTCTAATCATCAATGAGCCTTTCAACACCATTAGCTAACACAATGCAGCATTAGAACACAGGAGTGATGGTTGCTGGAAATGTTCCTCTGTACCCCTATGTAGTGTAGATATTCTATTAAAATCAGTTGTTTCCAGCTAGAACAGTCATTTACCACATTAGCAATGTCTAGACTGTATTTCTGATTAACTTAATGTTATCTAATTGGAAAAAAAACTTGCTGTTCTTTCAAAAATAAGTGAACAGTAGTGAATATATTCTATGTAATCATACACAATGTTATTAAATGTAAAGAGTCAGACCTTACAGTGGGATTTATGATGTGAATTTATGACACTATATTAAAATATTACTGTTAAAACTGCACAGAGATTTATACAATACTATATAAAATACTAGTGTTGCACCTCATCATTCTGCTATAGCAGTATAATGATGTTTGTATTTTTTTAAACCAAGCTCAGTCATATTGAGTGGAGCTCAAAATGTCTCCTCAAAATAGAGACTGGGAAGTTGTTTTGGTGAAACATTTGCATGCAGGAAGACAAGTACTGTCAATGAAATGGGTAATTCAGCCTCAAAAACTAGCATTGCTGCCTTACTGCATGGTGCAGATCCTCTGCAAAAGTAGAAATGTTCCACATGGCAGGCTGCTGACTGGGAATTTGTTGTTGTAGTTTCCCGCAATGAAGGTGTCTGAAACCATAACACATAGAGAGCATGTGGTAAGTGAGACTAATAAAATACAAACTCACCTAACGAAATTAAATTGTAGGTTAAGACCCTACTTTATTTTTTATAATGGAGATTTACCTCGCTAATTAATATAGTAATGAAAACCCAACAAATCCAGAGTTCCTCCATGAACAAGCATATTTTCCACTCACTATGTAAAATTTTGCTGAACTATAAGTGCCACACATTGACATTATCAAAAGAAAAAGATTTAAAAACTCCAAAGTATACTTGAAAATTTACAGCAACATTACCAATGACTATTCTGGAGTTTTGCAATTTATTTATTTATTTTTTCATTTTTTGCAGAACATGCAAGAGTTTCACTATGACAATGTGTGAATTTACACCACCAGGAGACAAACACACATGAGTGACAATGTATGCACAGGCACACTTGCAGATCATGCACAGGTGTGTGTGTGTGTGTGCTCATGTGTGTCGGTTTTCCTCCTACTCTGTTGATATTGGAGGGAAGGATATTCACAGTCTATATTGCATGTCACTTTGGCTTTAGCATAGTCAGTTTTCTCTGACCATAAATGTATGCCTATGCACGGTAATTGTGTGGAAAATGCATGCAGCCTCCACCTAGCATAACCACCCCTGCTGCACTCCCCTGTGGATAACAAATGGCCCTTTTCTCTGGGAATTGAGGCTAAACGATGGTTTCACTTAGAGAGCAAAGTGACTGTCCATCTTCATAACAGTGCTCTCCATCAAAGAGCAATGAATCCCATCCCATCCCACTGGCTCTGATTAAACACAGGCAATGGATATCCCCTTTATGAAGGCCTGCAAAGCTGGCCCTCATGTCAGCCTTGCACCTGCAACTATCAGCTTCTCCTTTAATAAAAAAAACAGCCCCACACATCTGGTCCGGGGAGCAGTGTGCTGCTCCAGCAGGCCTGTTCAGCCGAGTCTGTTTGAAAGTGACACACCTCCACTTGATTCAAATTACCTAAGGCATTTCTTATTGGTGGGGTCACATGCAAAGCCCATAGGTCACAAAGTTCACTGGCTCAGGGACTTTCACTTTTGGTTGTGCTTTGAACTCTCCCTCTGGTCTTTTTCCCTAAATTTTGTGTGATAATATCATGTTGAAGTAGTGCCCTTCCTCATTCCTGTAAGGGTGTGAAGTGGAATTTCACTTTTTCATTTTTGTCCATTTCCGCTGAACAAAACCATTAGGAGGCTAATGTGCTCTATGAAGCCATGAGATGTGTCCACTTCTCATCAAGATCCAAAGCTGGTACTGATTCTTTGCTGTTGCCTAGCTGAATATGTCAAAATGCCTACTAAATGACCTGAACAGATTCAAGTCCTCATGCAGAGCAAAATACTGTAAGACGTGGCTCTCATTCATAAGCATTTTGGATGCAAATGGAGCCCCCTTTGATTAAATCTAAAACACAGTGCAGCTCACTTCAATATTTGCCATAAAAGCACTTCTTGTGAAAATAACCTTTTTTAAAGAATTCAAACCACCAAAGTCCACTATTTGCCCCGCTTTATTAGAGTTGCACACAATGTAATCACTGGCTCATGTAGTCTGCACATGGTTGGGGAGGGGGGGCTGTCATATCACATCTTGTCTTCGACCACTTGCCATAAATGGTCCTCCATGGAATTCAGTGGGTCACATCCCAGCAACATCTTGAGGCTATTTTGGCTGATCTTCATGTAGAAAAAACACACAGGTTTAGTTCAAGGAATCCAACAAACTGGAGGTGAAAGAGCTACTAGCATGTGATTATTCCTGGATTGTCAGGTTGACCTCTATTTACAGGCTACAGTGTTAAACCACTTGTGCATCAGGTATGACCTTCTAATAGCACACACTGTACGTGATGAGAATCGCTCACTGTGATGAGGACTTTGAGGAAATTCAAGCGACAAAACAGACCAGTCTCCTGCTAACACAGTACAGAAGACAACCAAGCTTTTGTTTTTAGTTTTTTTCCAGACTAACAGGTTGCATATTAGACAGAAAGACCATGAAGGCTTTAAGATGATCAGGTGGAGAACTCAAAGTAAATGGTCGGATCCAGAACAAAGTGCTAGTGTGTCTCTTCGTGAGATATCAGAATGCACACAGAGGTATTCTATTGTTCATACATTAGCTAATGCCATTATCTTGTCTGTGAAGTCAAAAGGACTAATCTCATGTTATAGGATTTTCAGCCACCTAGACTGATCTCATTGGGTAAACGTTTGGCACGGTGACAAAGGAACAGGCTGAACATCCAAGTTCTGTAAGTAGTATCGATATACCAGCAGCAACCTGACCCTGCAACTGGTCGGACTGGAACACATGCAGATATGGCCATTTTTACATTTCATTTTGCACTTGTGTTTGGCCTGTGAAATGACACGAATGCCTTTTGGGGTTGTTTTCTTGGGCTTTTCACCAAGGTTTATTCAGACACATTTAAAACCATCACATAAGTCATATTCACTGCGATCCAGGGGTTAAACTTAGATGCCGGAGGGAACACTTGTGGAAGGGGAGAGTGTCTTACCTCAGAGTGACTGCCAAACTGGTTGCAACACTGGGCTCGTAAATTATCAGCTGTTAGATGGATTGTACAAATGGGAAGCCTCTTCAGCACAGTATTTAAACTTGAGTTTGGCAACGTCTCGTCATTGCTGGAGTTCATATTGATGACTTCTATCTTGGCCTGATGTCATTTGCAGCAGTGACCATGATCAATACATCCATTCTAAAGGCTATGATATGATTGTGTTGATTTAGTGCATTGTATTAATATGTGCACTGAAGTCAAGTCAAGTCAATTTTATTTATGTAGTCCAATATCACAGATTTGCCTCCAGGGGGTTTTGCAGGTGTAATAATCTGCACAGCACACAACACCCTCCATTATTAGACTCTTGATTCAGATGAGGTTAAGGAAAGAAACCTCAGGAAGAGCAGTTGAGGACGGTACAGATCTGTGTGGACGGAAAACCAAAGAAGGGATAATCTTAATCTTACTTAAAAATATAATCTTTCTTGTAATAAAGGCAGGGGATGTTTCCCAAGTACAAGCAAATGTCAAGATGTGAGAACTGAAATCAAATTCTGGATTTTTTGATTGTTTTTAATGAGATGTAAAAAAAAATCGTGAATATTTTTTTTGCTTTTGCTTTCTAAGAGATATGTTTTTAAAAAAGTTGATACCACTCTTATTTCTTAGCAGTTATGAACCTAAAGCTGGGAAGCGATCAGTCTGGCTTTAGGTAACTACTGGAAACGGGGCAACCGCTAGCCTGGCTTCTTCCAAAGTTAAATACGCCTACCGGCATCTCAGCAACACAAATGCAAACAAAACTCTGCGGTTTTTGGGCGAGTTACATGCCACAGCAACGTCTTAACAAACCACTTCTATGGGAGCTACACGGGCTATTATGGTTGCAGCCTCGTTACGAATGCACATTATCTCGTCAGAAATGTTTCTGGGGCTAAACTGGCGCAGTAGTTTTCATGCACTGACATTGAACTGAATTTTTGTTTTAATGGTTTCTGCAGATATACAGATGAGGTCTATACACAAAAAAAACAAAACCTTCCTTTGTCTACTTTGCTGTAATGAAATTATAGCCCAATATTTGTTTAAAGTTGCATTCTCACATGATTGCAAATACATGCTAACCAACACTAAACCACAAAACTCAAACAGGAAAGAAAGACTTAGTCACAAATTTTCTCAGAATTCTGATTTAATAGGGTTAAGATTTTGAATCAAACGTGGCAATAAATCGGTTGCCTACTGTTTTGATAATCATAATCGGACCCAAATAAAGGATACCAGACACACTAACAAACCAAATCTAAGAGGCTTTGTTATGAAGCGTGTATGACACTCCATTTGTAACACTTCATCCCCAGTCATCTTCCGCTACTGTGGGAAAGCGAGGTCACAATAGTTGAGAATACTTCCTTAAACCGGCCTTAAGATGTTTATCTTTTCTGGCAATCCTTAGATGGCCCTCGCTATTATGTTGATCTTTCCCCAGAGCTTCTTTTGAATTCATTGGTCCCATAATGCCCATTTGCCATATTTGTTAACATGCCGGGTCACCTGTCTCACAGCTGTCCATGTTGACTAGATCTGCCTTTTCATCGTTGAGAGCTACCTGCCATAATGACCCCGTAATAAAGTGTCATTATCTATCCACCCAGTCTAGTGTGGCGTTCACAAAGCCACCAGAGGAATCCAGGCCCTGTCTAATTCATTTCTGCTGGGTATAAATGTCAGCTCCCTTTTGTGAGGATTACAGACATTCCCACATTAGGGCCGGACTGATTGTTCTATATGGAACGGTGGGAGTGGAATAGAGCGTTTGATTTCAGATAATGTTGTATGAGACAAATGTCACTGGACCGGATGGGGTTTTTGTCTAAACTTGGCTGCAGACTTGAATCTGAGACTATGACTGTGTCAGGGAGCGCTTGAAGAGATGAGAATGACAGTGGTGTGGATTACACAGTCTGTTATTACAATTTGTCAGGTTTTATGATGTCATGGGCGGCTGGAATTTATCTCTTCAACCTTTTATATCCCACCTCATTGTGACATCCAAAGCCATCTAAGATCCTAATTTGTCACTTTGTGTATCCGTCATTGTGAGCTCTGTTGAAAGGCATAAATAAATTTGGACACAAACTCAGGCTCGTTCTTGAATCACAAATAGTCCTTTGTTTTTGACTACACAGCCGAATGTGAGTGGGACACTTTGTTCAGCTAAGTCTTGTTAGAAAAAAAGCAAAAAAAAACTACACAATTTTAGACTTTGGATTGGCATTTTACTTTTTTTCTTTCCAGCAATTTGTTAAAAACTGTCATTTTTTTAGCATGAATATTGTAAAATCTTGTAAATCGACAACGTGCTTCTGATTTACACAAAACTTCAAATATCCTCTAAGTGTACACTATATAGTGTGTATAGATCATTGCTTTGCAGAACATGTTTAATATCTTGTTCGGTAATTGGTATATTGATTGCTAATGTCATCATGATTTAGTAGAGAAGCAGTCATGTGGCAGCTTCAACAATTCAAGGGCCCCTTTGTCCATTCATCAGCACCCCTGATTGGGCCCATGTCATGGTTAGCTGCAGGCCCACCAGATAAAGATCGGTGGATGATTGGGCACACACATTCTTAACATGGCTGACCCGTGACATCTCAGGGGCAGTCAGGGAGCCTGTCATTATGTGTACAATGCAGCGCTTTCTTCCCTCTTATCTTTGCTGATGACATTGAGAGTTTTTGCATTAACTCATTAATGAAAAGACTCATCATTAAAGGCATCACGGGGCAACGTGCGGCGGTGGTGACACTGCACCGCCACTGCGAAAAGGAATGTGTCCGAGGCTCTGCGGTAGCACGATGACAGCATGAGAGCCTCTCGGTGCTTTTTGTTGAAGATGTAAAGCTGTCATATCTGCCCGACAGGTTCCCCTTGTTGTCTTGTGCAGTGGACTTGAATGTAACGTGATATATTATGTCTCAGGAGCACTTTCTGATAAGGCAAAATTTCTGAATTGAACTTATTGCTTTATCAATGTTTTGATCGGGTTGTGAAAAAAGTTTGCAAAGTGGCTACATGGACGTTAGCACCTGCAAAAGTCATGGTCCTGTAATGGAGTTTTATGGCTTATTGGTAAACTAGTGATTTACAAGCCTTAATTTTGTACAACCTGATCATACAAAATTTCTCATTAATGACTTATCATGGATCAGTAAACTAGTAGATTATATAATAGCGGTTAATAATGATCATTTTAAGCCATTAGTTGTGATATAAACCTTTTAAAGATGATGTTTTATCAAATATTTCTTATGTTGTATCTGAGTCTACATCGCCCCAAAACTGTTAATTTGGAATTTTTGCATTACTTTGAGTCAGACTGGTGAATTTGATTAACAGTTCTTGATAAAGCTGCCTCTTGTGTACAGTGCCTGCACGCTGCAGTGTGTGTGTGTGTGTGTGTGTGTGTGTGTGTGTGTGTGTGTGTGTGTGTGTGTGTGTGTGTGTGTGTGTGTGTGTGTGTGTGTGTGTGTGTGTGTGTGTGTGTGTGTGTTGGATGGGAGTGCTTATGTGCAGCTCATGTGTTCAGATCAGTCACAGCAGCCTTTTCTCTGTTGTTTATGGTTATGTCACCACAATTACAAGAGAGAAGGGGGGCAGAAATAAAGTGTCTGTGAAAGATTGATAGCTTTGGTCTTTAGTTCAATTGTAAATTAGAATAGCAAGTCCCTCTGGGATACAAGGGCTCTATTTATGATTAAGAAAGAGCCTCCATAATAGAGTGGTGGTAGAAAAGTTTGCTCCCTCTCACAAACAGGCAATTAGCTTGATGAAATGGGCCTTACTTTTTTTTTCTTCACAGTCCGGTTATGTGAACCCGTATTATTATGGGCAGCCTTATAGTTTATGGTATTATTTTCACCTTGAGCTGCAAACAATATGGTGTTTAAATAAACTGTGGCATTTTTCTTGTACACCGGCATTTTATCACTGCCGCTGAATTTGGCCAGAGCAAGTTCAGAATAAACAGAGGTGTTTATATCATGTGAGGAAGGTGACAAATATCACACCACTGCTAGTTTTTAGACCGGCTGAGAACCTGCATGGAAGGGAGCATAAATAACACGAGTGCCGACTTATAGATGTGGAATTTCATCGATTATTATTGATTTAAATTCATCCCTGCATTCATTCCACACCAAGGCTTCATTGTAATCTCACTTATTTACACTGAGTACACTAATGTACTTGTTTGCTAATGTTTTTAATTGAAAAGCAGAATCTAACAGTATGTGTCTGTACACACTGGCCCAACTGTAAAGCTTCAGACCCATATTTCAACAATCATGAGGAGTTTTCCTAAGTGATACAAACCTGCAATCCGAGCCAGTTTACACAATGATTCCATCTTTCTCCAGAGTTTTCCTTTATAGCGCCTAATCCTTGCATTGTGGGCTCATTGCCATGCCAGTTATTCAACCTGACTGTGCAGATTTGTCCCCTACTGTACGTTTCCTGGAAAAGATCAGTCACACCCTTTTTAACAGGCTAAGCTTTTCTAATGTTTCATTCATACAGGAAAATCTGGATCAAAAAAGGGGGCCAGGAGTTAGTATTAGTTAACACACTGGAGCAGTCTATCTGAAAAGCTATAAATCCTCCTGTGAAATAAGCTGCGTAAAAGATTATTACCAAAACCATTATGGTTAATGGCATTATGGCCAAAAAAAGACTGCAGAGGAGGCTGCAGATAGTTGAAGCAGCAGAACTTCACTGCTTGTATTGTGGTGACTGAGCAAGTAAATATGTGAGCCGGTGTGTGTCAAAGGGCACATAGCAGGAGTTATGAGGTTATTGTCTGTTGGGGGCTCAACAGTCATTAAAAAGTGATTAAACAACAATCATCGACATGTATTAGCCCATACCTGGTCAAAATGTGAATTAACATTAATTATTATGTTAATTGAAAAGCATGGTTAGATGATGTAGTTGTTATATTTTCCACAGCCACCACTAGAAACCAGGGAAACCTTGCTGTTGTTGCAGGGAATAAATCTACAAAAGCAACCCAGCTATTATAAAGTTACACAAAAATGGACAAACTAGTCGGGTTGTGTTGTGTTTGTATGTACTTATTAATGAGGCAAATCTATGTCAAATATATTAAATCTCTATGAAATTATAGGACAATTACCTTTTAGGCAACAGGAGAAATAAGATGAATTTTTAAGCTATTAGAGAACAGAAGGCTGTAACACAATACCATGACTGTTCCCTGCTCTCCACTATGTGCTGTACCTTACATCTCAGCACCAGCACTGCACTGCCCTGAGCCCTTCTTTACTCAATTAGTAATTTAATGGGCACCGACTGAAGGTTTGTCTTGTTGGCTGCGAGACACATCTCTGTTGTTTTTTTTTCTGCTTATACATCTCCTTTGCAAGCCAGATGAGGCTTCCCAACTTCAGACAACATGAGACATGTGTGGCCACCCTTTTTTTAAATTTTTTTTGATAGTTCTGCCCGAGGGCACACACTCCTGTGCCAGCTGTTGTCATGGAAATTACACCAGTTTATACCGTTTTTGTTTAGTTTTTTTTAGTACAAAGGCGGTGGTTATCATCCAGTATCTATTGTCGTTTTCGGTGTTTACACTTTGCTAATAAGTTCATTTTTGTTCTCTGTTTGCTTTAATGCCTTCCAGTTTCTCTATGCCAGACGTTATGGCTGCACAGACAGACTCGGCAGCCACCATTGTTGTTTACAGCTCTGTTACGCCTGTCGATTGATCCACAAACACATGTAACTCTGACTGTGATTCACCAGAGCTGATTAAGTCACAAGCGTTGTCTGTGGGTTCGCAGCATTTTTAATCTTCTTGGTGGTTAGCGTGTCTTTTTCTAAATTTGTCTCTGTGTAATTATTTTCTATACCTGTTGAACCACACATTCTGCTTCATCTACAAGTCAGTGTGTAAAATACACTAAGATCTCAATGCGATGAAATGAGCAGTTTATAGCTACTTTATCTCTGTGCAAAAAATGCTGTTCAGCTGTAATGTAAATGGTTGCATGAGCTGCCTGTGGAGAAAGTATAAAGATGTTCTCATGCAGTGTGAATAAAAACTAAATAACAAAATGCAGGGTTGTGTTAGCCTAAGGATATGAAATAATCAATTTGTCACACTGGCAGTTATCTAAATGTTTCCCTCATAAATCATTACAATTCAGGCCATGCAGCTGAAGCAACGCTATTGTCTGTGGTGCCACCTCATTTAAACGTCCAGTAATCTGGGATCTTGAGGTAACCGAGGGCCATCTTAGTAAAAAAAAAAAATTGGCTTGGATTAAATCTTGCAATCTTTAAATAACTAGATTGGCCTAAATAACAGCCGTCAGCGGATGTGACAGAGGGAGCTGTCAGCATCAGGTGTTTTATTTTGTTCCAGTGCAACATGCCAGTGAGCACCGATGGTTACACCTCCTCTTCATGTTCTTACAGTTTTACATACACCGACACAGATCCCTTATCGATGATGAAAACCCAAAGCCATGACTGTAATCTGTGATATCCTCCGGCTTGTAGGTGTAGAGCAGCTAAAGATTTTTGCATTCAAGTTAGTTTGACGTCATAATGGTGCGGCATTTTAATTGAACAGTTCCAAGAATGTACCTTTATCTTTGAAACCCATCCTGCTACAGCAAGAACGCTCTATATGTGTTTACTCATTTCTAACTTCTGGTATGATTACTAGTACTTCATCGTACCATTTTGGCAAAATGTTTTGGTAATGGCTCATCCTTGTTTTGTTTTTTTCAAATGTATTAAATCAAAAATCATATTGGCAACTTTTCTTTAAAAATGGACGTGAAGTGTGGCTACAAAATATGAGGATTCTAGCCACTGGAGTGTTGTTTGGTGTGCACTTACTGAGATAGTCTCGGCATAAATAGAAAAAAGCGCAAAACTGCGCACTGTGAAAAAGTTGAGTTTTATATGACAGCCTGGCAAGCTATTACAGTTCATTAGCAGATGATAAACTGGAACACTGCAAATAAATGCTGTCTATTTGTAAGAATAATATCTGAGAACATGCTGACTTCTCAAACCATCAAATGTCCACAGTTCTCTATATATTGGTCTAATATTCAACTCTGACATTATAAAGGGCGTATCGACTCTCACGTTCTAAGCTGAAGCCAAAAGAAGCTCCTGCATGCCCTGATATGAAGATAAAGTAACCAAGCTCCTGTAAATATGTGCTTTCACTTTTGTTATGGCTTTTCCCCCTGAGGGCAACCTCACACCAAGAAATTCTTCTCTCTTTTTTTTTTTTCATATGTAGTCAATGCCATTGTGGAGGTTTAAGCAAATCCCATTCACATTCCATCTCGCTTTTACTCCGTCCATGAGTTTGCAAGGACCATTGATCAAATGTGGATTTGTGTGATTGAAAAACCTCAAATGGAAATATTTGCTGTTATACAGCATGCTCTATTACCAAATGTTGAATCAGTGCCTGTGGAAGCGGAGATGTAGTTAACAGTGTCAATATTCATGGACTGCTGCTTTTGTTCATAGTTATGAAATTAATGTCTGCAGCATTTCCGCAAAGAAATGCATTCTTGTGGCAAAATCTTGAAGCTAGGTTGTTTTCTCAGCCTGCAGTGTGCGAGTTCGGAAGTGGTTCAAGTTTAAGCCGCCGTGGTTTTTGTTTAACTCTGAGAGATCTGCATTTTCTTCAGTTTAGGTTCAGAGCTGACATCCATTTCTCCATCCTGAAGCTGAAAGTAAAAACTCCAGACACTCCGCAAATAATTCACATTTGTACGCAGCCAGTTATTCTGAAACTTCTATATTATCCAGTATTGCGGTGAGATGTTTTTCAGACTTTCTCATTCTCCACATTTGCACCACAGAATATTTTTTATAGAATATTGAAGGTCATACAATCCTATTTTCAATGAAGAGGAAAGTGCCGAAGCTTGCACCGTACATGCTTTTACTAAACCTCCAGAAACACCACAGACAGGCAGCATGTTTTAGACATTCTACAGAATCAGGAAAAGCCAGACATTGACCAAGAACATCATTTGAAAATAGCGAGCCGCACTCTTGTTGCTTCCAACCTTTCATTCTACGTTTTAACAGCATGTTGTCTTACATAGTCGAAACAGTAATTCCAGTGAAACCCTTCATTTACATTTTACAGTAAACTATCAGACTTGATTGTTAAAGTGGAATGTACATTAGTTATTTTGTGGAGAGAAAACCAGTCAAAACACAGCTCATAGATTAAAACTTTATTTGTCATAGGTGTGGCACTCTGCAAATTAAAATCACACATATGGGCTACTTCATCAGCTACTTAAGTAACAATGCAAACACTAATACTTGAGCAGTCATGTCATAGTTGTACGCACCACATTAGCACCTAAACATCCCAAATCTTCAAAAAGTATTAAATACAGCTATTATTCTATTAGAAGTTTACCAGCATGCATTAACAAGTCCTCTCTGAGTGCTATAAACATAATTATTCAGTAGAAATGAACACATAAAAATAACTGAACCTGGTGACACAATGCTGTTGAAACAATAGCAGTTTGATATAAGTAGCTGAATGCCACTATAAGAAATATGGCTTCCATTAGAACAAATACATGATTCAATGTTTAGTTTAAGAAAATAAACCGTCTGAATAGCTGTAATGCGAAGCTGAAGCAAGCCTCTACTACATCCGTTTGTGTAGTTTTTACATATCCCCCACTGCTACCACATTACACCTTGAGTTACAGTAACTCAATACACTGTCTGCTGCCTTTGGGGCCACATGTGAGCCATGTCTGGCTCAGGACTGAATGCTGCCACGGCTTTCTCTCTTGTGTCTTCTCCCAAACTTTTTCACTCTGAGCACATGAAAAAAAAAAGAGAGTGTGAAGCGAGTGGACTGCCCACTCTTCCCCTTTTTAAAGAGAAAAGAGAGGGCTCAAAGAGACACATATCACAAGTGGCTGGTACAACTGCAGTGTTGTGCTGATGGTCGCTGTGCAGCTCCACTGGGACAGATGGGATTTAAGCTGCTTTGCCGAAGGGCACTTCAGCAGTAGTTTTCTAGGGGTTAGAGAGCACTTATCACACAATTCCCCCCACCCAGACTTTCCCAGCGAGTCCTTAGAGTTAAACCGTTGACCCCTCTGGTCATTGCTGCTACAATGCTGCTGCCTGAAGTAATCATCATGTACGCTCCATCTATGCAGTCTTTAGCAGCCAAAACAACACAGCGTTTACACCACTCATCTTTCTCTCTGCAGTTTTTGATCACTTTAAACCTAACAGCAATGATTCAAACAATAAGCATTTACAAATACATTAAGAGTGCGCTGGCAGTCAGCCTAAAGAGTGATCATTGAGACAAATTGATCCCTATCTGTTTAAATTGGCACTATAATCTGTCATTGGCAAATTGAACACAGTGAGCTATCTGGGATCTATTGCCTTTTTAGATAGCGGCCCTTGGGGCACGCAGACACAGAGAAAGTGATCTACACCGCTGAATGAACTGTAGGAAACGGGCTCAACTAAAACATGCATGTATGTCTACTTATGGGAAAAAAAATAATAATTTCTACGCCTTTTCCTTCACAGCCTACATACCGTCAAATCCCTTCCACACGCACCACATTTACCATAAGGGGGTGTTAATTAAGATAATGGAATTCAATTTTTTGTAATGACATTATTAGGAGGCCAAAATGACAGAAACATAATTTAAAGGACAGGTCATACGTTTGTCATTAAGGTGTGTAAAAACCACGCTTCAGAGCAAACAACTCAACCATTAAGAAAGAATTCAAAAGAAACTGCAAGCTGGAAGAGTAAGAACTAATTATCAGGATGAAACGTGTAAAATGAAATAAAAACTCTTTCTCTGCCCACACAGTTGACAATTCTTGTTTTTAACATCCTGAAATTGTAAACATTAAAATATCCTTACATTAGAATATTTTGCTTATCTTAAGCTTTCCTCCTATTTCTTCCTTTGATTAGGAGTCGCTTCTGGAAACTTTAATTATGTTTTGTCAGCAAATATTCTTTACCTAAATGGAGCCAAATGTACAAGCAGACATTTGACTAATTGGTCTAGTTTTTTTTTCTTCATCTTTGCATAGAAGCAACATCACAACATCACAACGAGGCACTGCTGTAAAGAGACGAGATAACGCCTTTACTGCACAGTTAAATTGTACTGGCTGGTATTATGCAATGCAACAGATAAAAATGCCATGACATATGGGGCACAGACACCATCAATCAAATGATCTTTATCAAGCAGGAAAAACAATTTGTAGGTGTTTAAAAAGTTTTTGAACACTGACAGTGAGCTGAAGGTGTTTCATTTTTACCTGTTGCCAATTAACAAGAAAATAATCTCTCCTATTATGCAGATTTAAATCCTGTTTCTTTTACTGATTTAAATTGTGTGAATTGTTAAAAGTGACTGAGGGTGTTTTTTAAAAGTGAGACAGTTTAGTTTCTGTCTTGATTCCACAGTCATCTAATTCAATCAGACTCTTGAAGTTGATTAGCCTGGTTAACCTTTGCTCCTGCGCGGGTCTGGAAGGGTTAATCAGGCCGGGAACTTGGGGACCTTCGGGTCAGTATCCCTCTATCTGCGTGAAGGACTTGGTGAAGGCACAGATAAGATTAAAGTCAACTTTTTTTTCCTCCTTTAATTTTGACTTTAACACAAGCGTGAGAGGACTCTTCACCCGTCAGCAGCACAATCCTCTTTTTTTTAGAGTGCGTTTTAAAAGCCAGATTTATAGGATTGAAATATTTAGCCGAATTCTTTTGTTTAGTTTGAGTCCTGTAATCGGTTGACTTTGCGCTGAATAATTACCGCACGTGTGGCTTTAACCTGCCACAGGAGTGAAAGCTGCTTCCCCTCCTCCTTCTTTACGCGCGTAAATCTCAACTATTATCTATCTCACTATCGATTAATTTAACTGCAATCATCCCAATCAGCACATCTCCACTCCTGCGTTCCGGGAGTGTGTGCTTTGTTTTACTAACAATAATAAAGTGATTTAGTCCCCTCTCCCAGCCGGAGCATGGGAAATCGTTAAAGATCCAGCTATTTGTGTGTGATCAGTAAATATTTAGTGCAGGCGACATCCTCTGTCTCTTCTTAATCGATACTGATCCCGTTGGGCAGCGCTATTGTTGTGTGTATGGAGGCTTGCTGAGCATATAGTGCTTTTATCCTCCTGCTTGAAGGGAGAACGGGCACAAATCACACAGAGCAAACTTTTAAACGCATAGAATAATAATGATGGTAATAATAAAAATAAGCAGAAGAGTTTTTGGAGGGGGGGGGGGTTAATAGCTGATCAATTGTGTTGGTTTGGAAACGTTTGTGCGTAAAAATGGTGCGTAAATTTCTACCCAATATAGATTTACACGAGGTTAATTGGCCTATTGTTTCACATATATAGTGGCGTTCTTACTTTCTGGATTACGTGTAATTGCAAGAGGTGTAACTGCAAAAAATAATAAATAAAATGTGTTACTTAATAGCTTCATATTTTATTAAAAATATTACAAAATATAATAATAATAATAATAATAATAATAATAATAATAATAATAATGTAGGAGCCTCCAGTTGGGCATAGATTACTAAATATTTATTTTGCCAATTAATTTTCATTTTTAATTCCAGCCCGGCTCATATTACGTCTTCGCTCCCTGCCTCCATATATAATTTCGAATATGCAGAGACTCATAATACTTGCTCGCCACACTTAAAGACAGGTGTCTGTTCTGACTTCACCCCCTCCCTCTCTCCTCAATAGCCCACACAAAGCAGCGGCGTGCAAGCGCGCTTTGGCCATATTACTGTAGGAGAGAAAAAGGCGCACAGGATCTCTGCTTGCTGTAAAGCTCCACTTATCATTTCCAGAGGCAGTCAAATTGATATTCTGCTCGGACGACACGTCAACTTATATCTTCAGTTCCTCGCTCCTCATCATCATCATCAGCAACAACAACCAACACATGACGTGAATCAGTTGTTTGTTTCGGCTCTCCAAAGTTTTTGCATGATCAGACATTGCAATTTTCCAATAAACAGCGTGCGTCTTTTTTTTGTGTTTGATCCCGTCCCGTTGGAGAGAGAGAGAGGGGAAGCTTTGCCCGTTTCCAATCTGAGCACAAAAAGAGAAGACTAAATATATTCTGAATAAGAGAGAAGATGCATCCCGCTACGGACGAATCAGCAACATATGCATTTGGTAGGTTTGTTACTATAAGAATACAGCCTCCTGCCTCACTATCACTATCAAATAACTTCATGAGTGGGTGTTTGCAAAGTATTTTGGCTTTGTTGTGGTCATCCTATAAATTAACACTTAATAATAAGCGAAAATGACTTGCCAGAGTGCTCCGTGTTCAATGCGCTCTGTGGAAATCTCGTATATGTTGTGGTCTGTGTGCAGCAGGACGCGTCTTTTTATTTGCACAGATAAAGGCTGTCCGCTTAATTTAACACAATGATTTAATTCAGAGCAGAGGAATAAAGCGTTGCTACTTTAGTGCTTTATCACAATAAAGAATGCAAAAGCTATACTTACCATTTTGAAGCAAAAACTGGCTCCTCGATAAGTCGATACCTTGCGGGGTGTTTTATTTACAGACTCTCCATGTTCGCGGGATCTGTAAATAAAACCGACAAAATAGTAATGCAGACAAAATATAATCGGCTAATTTGTTTTAGAATAAACACACAATTGGTCTAAATACCACCGCTGGGACTGCCCGAAGTGGCAAAAAAGTAAATCCAACTTTGGCAACTCTCGAAGCTTTGCCGTCCAAGTCATGTAAAACAGAATTTAAACAAACAGTCATCAGTTTAAAATGGTGCTCGTTAGTTTGGTCGATGCGAGCGACGAGACTGAAGCAGTTTCCGTGTCTGGCTCATGGCTCCTCTAAATTGAATCTTATTCTGAAGCAGGGAAAAATCATACGCTAGGGGGCACCAATATACTGTAATACATCCTGGGACAATGCATGCTGCTGCTTGTGTTTCTGCTGCTGGCTGATCTCTGCAGGCTCTGACCAGGCTGGAGCTTCATCTGTGTGGCTTCTGTCAAGTTTTACCTGCAGTTCAAGTTTTAAAATGCCCTTTGGCCATGGTGGAAGTAAAGCAGATTAAATTCAAGTCTACAAATTATGAACCCACTGGAGAAATAATTTAAAAAGCCCTATCTGACTCCTCTATTCCATGCTCGGCATCCTTCACTTTGCTTCACATCATCATAATCTGCAGATATTTATTTATTTGGTGACATCTGACCCATCTCAATTACCCCAAACTGCTTTTTTTTATCCAGTGCTGTTTATCAAGCTCTACTTTCATCCCAGCCTTAATGTGAAGGGCATGGCCTTTTGACCTCCAGTGTCATTTTGAAAATGTAGTTCCTATTTAAAGCTAGAGTCATTTCACGTTTTTGACCACAGAGGCTGCAGACAAAGCTCTGACTTTTGAGACCCAGATCTGGCCTTGCTGACCCTGTGGATTAGGGACATTTGCTGCCAGTGGGATTTTCAAGCTTCAGCGGGCGCACAGATGATTTCAGTAGCCTGCCACAACAGTTTTTTTTATTCATTTTTTGTGGATTGTGATGAATAGCACTTGGTGTGATTAGAAGCACTAATAGGGATAACCTATCAACTGGTGAGAATAATTGCACAGAGGGGATATTAAAAAAAAGAAGAAATCCAGTCAACAGGCATCATTATTATTATCATTATTATTATTGTCTTGTTCACCTGGCGGGGGAATCCTTACAATGTCTGGCTTTGCTGTGCATATGTATAGACAAATGGCAGTGTTAACATACTGGTATATTTACAGTGATGTTGATTTAAAGCATCATGCAGGCAAGGAGAATTATTTTCCTCCCTTTTTCTATGTGTGTGTGTGTTTTTTAATTTCTTTCGCATGTGTCGACTGTCTTTATATCCACATACCTAAAAGGATCAAGACTGTAATGAACACAGATCATGCCCAGAAGGTGCATGTGTGTCTCAGGGACAAAATCTCCTTCAGCTTGTTCTTCGAGCCAGTGGATATACTACTTTAGCGCAATATGAGGCAAAAGGAATTTAATTATTTATTTTTTATTTTCCCCTTTATTCTTCTTCTTCTTCTCTCCGTGAAATTGCTGAAGCTTTACCGGGGCTGCATGTGAGTGAATATAGCTTATGGGTTGATTTGAGTGAGTAGGAATGATTCCTCTCCTCTTTTTTTTTTTTTAGAATAAACCAAACGCGTCTCTTTTTAGGACCAAGCGGCCCTCTCGACCTCCATGCTGGCTCTGGCAAGGTACCAAGTAGCACAAGTGCCGACTAGCCAATGGGGTTCAGGGGGAGGTCCCTGAGCTCTGACCAGTCAAAGACACTCTCTTTCCTTATATGGCAGCTCATCTCCATGGTAACGTGTGCTAAGTTGCAGCAGTCGTGTCAAAGTTCACTATATAGAGAGCTCAGTGAGCTGATCAGAGAGAAAGCATTCTGCCAGCCCGGCTCCTACCAATCGCAAATCACTTCCTAACCTCCGCCTTTTTAACATATTTGATCACTTTGATTCCCTACTCCTTTTTCCTATTATTTTCCAGCGCACGGAGGAGGTTTGCAGGTTGTGATCTTTGTTTTTTTTTTAGTTGTTTTGTTTTTTTTTGCTGCTTTCGCTTCTTTCCTTTTTTTCTTCTACTTCTTTTTTTTTTTTTTTTTTTGCTTTTCCAAAAAGGAGGGAGAGAGTTTGTCTTCATATTCCAAGCTCTGAAAACACTCGGCTGTGCGCTTTTGCTGGCGCTATACCTCACAAGGAGAAAAAGGAAGAAGACGCGATTTTTTTTCTTCCTCCCTTTCTCCTGTGCGTGCGTTTGAGTGTGTGTGTAAACCCCAGTTGGTGATTTTCTCCAAGACTTGTGCTGGAACTTGATAGTAGCTGCTACAGTGTGCTCACCGATTGTTTTGTGCTGCTGCTGCTGCGGGCACGGTCTCACCAACCTGCTCCATCCCTCCACTGAACACTCCATGCTACCTCGGCTGGTGATTTTTGAGTCTTTAGCCCACCTTTTCCCATTGATGGGTGTGCTGGATGGCTGACTGTAAGCGCCCCTGGACTTGGCCTTTAAGCGCAAGGCAGCGACTCAGCTCGCCACCGCATCAGTTTTGAAAACCGTCTCTCCAACAGCAATAAAGCGACAGTTTTTTCTTCTTCTTCTCCGGGAGACTCCAAGAGTGGATTCAACGTAGGCTAGATTTGACATTTTTCCTCCTCCCGTGTGTGCGCGCGTGTGTGCGTGTGTGTCCGGCTGTTAATCACAGTTTCCACCGAGACAATTTTCTCCACCGCGACAGCAAAACGGCAGACAAAAAGTTTCTTTACGTTGACTGATAGATATGGCAATGGTAGTGTGGAGAGGCTCCCAGGACGATGTGGCTGACACCCAAGGCACCCTTTCCTCGCAGACCCAAGGAGGACTATCTCTTCCCACCCCTCAACCAGGCCAGTTGAATCTGACAGCCTCTCAGGTCGCCCCTCCGACCCCTCAGACTCCGGTCCAAGGACCCCCGAACAACACACAGTCCACGCCGACGAACCAGACGACGCAGCAGGCGGAGAAGCAGCCGCAGCACATCGAGTGCGTGGTCTGTGGGGATAAATCGAGTGGCAAACACTATGGCCAGTTTACTTGCGAGGGGTGCAAGAGCTTCTTCAAACGGAGCGTACGACGGAACCTCACTTACACATGCCGTGCCAACAGGAATTGTCCAATCGACCAACACCACCGCAATCAGTGTCAGTACTGCCGCCTCAAAAAATGCCTTAAAGTCGGCATGAGACGGGAAGGTATTGGGACTTTTTGTTTTCCTATTCGTGTTGTGTGTTTTGTGCGTCTCTAGGCTCCTCCAACCTTCCCCCCAGACACGAGGAAAAAAGCACATTATGTCGCCCCCCTTGTGTAGCTTCTCTCCCGATTATTCCCTCCAAGGTTGTGCGGCTGGAGCTCGCCATGGAGCCGCTGTGGTCGAGACGGTCGGCTCGCTTGGATCTCTGCTTTGAGCTCCAGCGCATTTCCCCCTCTCTCTCCTCGCCCTGCTTCCCTTTTAGCACAAATAATAACCGATCGCCACGTTCAGGCTGCCAAATTTTATATTTAGATAAAGCTACATGGGCGTATTAGATACATGTGTGTCGGATAGATGATACAATATAGCCTCCTGCGCTATTATGGCGAGTGTCGAATTAAGAGAGAGCGTGTTTCTGGCTGCACCTCCAACATGTATCCCGCTTGTTCTTGTTGTCTGTGTCCAGAGCTGGACAAGCAGGGGCTCGGATTGTGCATCAGAAACCCCCCGATTAAACCTCGACAATTTCTCTGTTAAAATAGGGCCTGCATGTGTGGGTAAAACGAGATGAATTGCTAAGTAGGTTAAGGGTTAAACATGCAAGGTCTCCCTTGCCCTCTTTGTGTTCCTTCACAGCCAGCTCATGTTGCTGTTGCTGAATAACATCATTTTAAAGCTAGACATGTGCAGGGCTTGTGTTAAATGTGTCTCAAAGCGCATCTCTACATGATTTGTCACACTCCCAGCTTCGCTATTATCAACCCAGAATGTCTTTATTTTTTTAAAACTGCTCCAATATATGTGCATGTGTGTGTGTTTTGATCCTACACTGTAAACACGCGGTGTGGTATTTGTTATTATTTTAAGCTGCTTAATCTGTGTTTTTAAAATGCACTGTAATATTTAGCATGCTCACAGTGATTGTGTGATGATTTGTAGAATTCAGGCTTCAATATCTGTAGTTTCTCTTTTTACTGCAGCCGTGCAAAGGGGACGGGTGCCACCCACACAGCCACACCACGGTCAGTTCGCCTTGACAAATGGAGACCCACTCCACTGCCATTCCTACTTATCCGGATATATCTCTCTTCTGTTGAGAGCGGAGCCCTACCCGACGTCCCGGTATGGCAGTCAGTGCATGCAGCCCAACAACATAATGGGCATCGAGAACATTTGTGAACTAGCAGCCAGGATGCTCTTCAGTGCCGTGGAGTGGGCCAGGAATATTCCCTTCTTTCCAGACCTTCAGATCACCGACCAGGTGGCTCTGCTGAGGTTGACGTGGAGTGAGTTATTTGTGCTCAACGCCGCGCAGTGCTCCATGCCCCTGCATGTGGCTCCTCTCCTGGCGGCGGCTGGCCTTCACGCCTCCCCCATGTCTGCGGACAGAGTGGTGGCCTTTATGGACCACATTAGGATCTTCCAAGAACAAGTGGAAAAGCTGAAAGCTTTGCACGTTGACTCTGCTGAATATAGCTGCTTAAAGGCAATTGTGCTCTTCACCACAGGTAAGACAATAGACTGGCACACTCAAGTTCAGTGTGTGTGAATGTCACTAACCTGCACCCTGACATCAGCTAAATCAGCGCTGACCTAAATATATCTGCACTGGCTGGAGGCTATTGCACCTATTAACACAACATTCTACTTTAAATGTTCGCCTATATGTGCTGCCTTCATGGTCAGGGGCTGGTGGATAGGCCTGAGGCTACTAAATTATAAATAAAAAAAACATTTGATTAATCAAGTGATTTATCAGACACGGCTAGAACTGGAAATAGTGGCACGATCACATAAGAATTTATTTTTTATTTTTTGAAAATTAAATTGACAGCAAATAGAGATGACAGTGCAGCCTGAGTGAATCATTAGAAAATAAGCTCCAGTTAAATACAGCTCCACATTAATTGCCTTAAGCATCATAAAATCTCGCTCTTAGCACACTTTTGGAGAAGCAAATAGCCTGCAGATGAATTTCCACACTTGGACTTTTTTTCCAGCCATTTATCACCGTGTGTATACCCCACGTCTTGTTTGTAGGAAATGACAGATATAAATGATGTCAGGCTCCGAGGGGGAGGGGAATAGGGAAAAAAAAAAGGAAAGAAAGACAAGCCTAATGTCCCATTTGCACACAGTAAAAGCAAAGCGCATGTTTCAACGCTCTCTTGTCATTTAGTGGACAGACGTGTGCGTAGAAACGCGTATAGGAGCCCAATAGTCGCCCTGTAATTGCAAATATGCCACTATATGTATAGAAGAGTACTGTGGGATATTTGTGCAGTGACAGGAGGGGCGGCTTTAATTTTTATTTGCAGAAATATTCTCTCAGCCTCGTACAATTCAAGGCGTCTCTGGATTTGCTCCAGAACTGGGTCATGACCCGAACTTCCCAGATATTTGGTTACATTAGCCGCACCATTACAGGCGCAAATAATAATAAAAGAAACACACGTATGGAAGATATTTACAAGGTTTCACCGATGACTGAGTCTTTGAAATGATACCTGCAAAAGCACCAGCTTCTGGATTACATTTAGCCCCAGCAGCTTGCTATTGTTCTGGCTCTTTTATTTATAAGAGAGAGGAGAAGGAAAACAGAAAAATCACATTTCAGGTCATTGAATTTTATTAATAAGGCTTATTGGCTTAATTTGTCTCCTCCATACCTGAGTCCCGGAGGCTTGAACATGAGCTGCTGTGTTGTTGGGAGCTTTGACTGACACGCCTTTGCTACTTTGGTGGTTTTGGTTGTTGTCATGCGTAAACTTTACAAACTTAACCAATGCGCGTACAAGCGTTTTTGGCACATTATCAGCTGCCGCCCACATGCAGCAGCACAGATAGTGATTATGCGTCTCTGATGGTATAGTATGACGGCAGCTCCGTAGGCTATGGGCCCTTTTTTCCGAGCTAAATCTCTGCTCACTAAAGGTCAGCAGGTCTCCCATGCCTTTCCCTCTCTCTCCCTCCCTCCCTCCCCCCTTCCTCCCTTCTCCTCCTCGCTCTGCCTCTGACTGGCCCATCAGAAACGCAGTCTTCAGCTATGAATATGCTTAATTATTGAGTTTGCTTTTAAATGCACTTTAACGGGAAGAAATAGTTAGAATGGCGGAGCTGAGGCAGTGGAATGAGGCGATGCTGCCATTTTCACTCGCAATTTATTTTTTAAAAAATGCATTCATAATTTTAAAAGACAAACATAATATGATAGTTGAATTATTCCGAGTTGCCATCGTTGTGTTGCTTTTATTTTTAACTCGCTGTGGCAGTATTATTGCACTGATTGCAAGTTGTTCAATTATTCCTACACGCTAGCAAACCGCAAAATTTACACAAACAAACCTCCACTTCTTTACATTTAGAATAATTTCCTCAAAATGTTGCAATTGTTTTTCTATTCTTTTTTCCCCAACAATGACAGGCCATCAATTCTCGCTGTAATACATCAGCACAGTGGGGGGAAAAAAGGGGGCTCCTAGTGAGAGAAACACATTAGGTTACACTTTATTAATGTTTATTTGCTTTCCCCCCCTCCTCCTCCTCAGATGCTTGTGGCCTCTCAGATGTGGCCCATGTGGAAAGTTTGCAGGAGAAGTCCCAGTGCGCCCTGGAGGAATATGTCCGGAGCCAGTATCCCAACCAGCCCACACGGTTTGGGAAGTTGTTACTCCGCTTGCCTTCCCTCCGCACAGTCTCTTCCTCGGTCATAGAACAATTATTTTTCGTCCGATTGGTAGGTAAAACCCCAATTGAAACTCTCATCAGGGATATGTTGCTTTCGGGGAGCAGTTTTAACTGGCCTTACATGTCAATTCAGTAAACCAAGAAGGAGACGAACAAACAAAAGGTGGGGTTGGATGGTTGGTTGGATGGATGGTTGGTTGGTGGTGGAGGGAGGTGTGTGGGGGGGGGGGGGGGGGCTGCGAGACTACAATGATTATAGCTGCTTTTGTGGAAGGAATAAAAAACCAACCGGCTGTTACACGGGGCTGGCTTTCATGAAGAAAGACATTGACGTAAATGACTGTGAATTCCCCCCCTTCTACTCTCCCCCAAAAAAGAGAAAAAATTGAGACATCCACTGAACTTTCAAAATGGCAGATACAAGCTCCCAGTGTTCACGCAGAACAACCTGCTTCGATCCATTTTTTTGTTTGTTTTTGTAATGAAAGAAGAAAAATGAGGAAAAAAAAGGAAAAGGGATTTTTTTTGTTGATCCTTATGAGGAAATTTTAAGTATTAAGTGCATTTAAAAATGAAAATTTGGGTAAAAAAAAAAGAAGAAGAAAAAAACTGGAGAAAGGGGGAAAAATACGAAACGTGAATTTTTTTCTTTTTCTCAAATGACTTTGTCCTGTGTCCATGTATAGCTGTGTTTTGTACTTTCTTTGTTCCTCCTTTCTGGTTCCAAACCGGCCTATGTGATTTCTGTAGTACAGGTGGTGTTATTTTCTAACACGATGATTTATTTTGAAAAAAAAAAGGTGAAATAATGTTTAAAAAAAAGACAAAAAAAAGTTCTAAAAAGAATTAAAACCACAGCAATAGGAGTTATAGGCTTATGATCTAGGCTTAATGCTGCAAGCGCACTTATATTCTTAGGATGACCAATAACATCTGGGGAAAAAGGGAGCTATTTGGAGTTCATGTTCAACTTTATGACCCAGCGGAGCATTCTTTATTATTATTATTTTTTAACACTATGAAGCTATAGGATTTGTTTTCCACTACTGTTTCTGACACAAGCTCTCTTAAAATTTCAATTAATTTGTTTTGACGCTCGCAGATTTGAAACGATTTGGCGAATCATCCCCCCCACCCCCAATTTCACTCACCTCTGAATATTTGGCACCAGTTCCCCCAATTGGATATTAAATCTACAAGTTGCCTATAGAGCTGCTCTTATAAAGATATTAGAGGCTAATATGTGCAGTGGCTCAGACTGCACTGAAAAGTATAACTGGCTCGTTTAAAAAAAAAAAAAGTTGGAGAGGTCAAGGGGTCATAAAAGTTTGAAGCCTAGCCAGAGTAGTGTTTAATAGCAGTATTATTAAAGCGTCCCTGAAATGTCACCCTTTATTCACTTCAAGCATTAAGTGCCTGACAAGCATGATGTGATTTCTTATCCAAACGTTGTTAAAGTAGGCCTACAACATTTTTTGGGGGGAACACAAATTAGAAAAACTTCAGTCTCTCTCTTTTTTTGTTTTGGAAAAACACTGATTAGAGGCAGTATTCTTGTAAATATAGGTCAATTCATTTCAACGAGTTTTTCCTTTATACAAAGTATATGTGATTAAGAAAAAAAAATCTGTGGTTGCCATTTTTTTTCTCTCTCTCTCTCGGTAATACAACGTCTTCAAAATTGAGTGGCAGACTTAGCTAGTAGCACTGAAAGTTCTGTTTTTAATGTATATACATATTACTACAAAAAATGTTTTCTTTTTCATGTATATTTAGACTGTGAATGCATGGCCACAGGTCGCTAACCTATTTTACCTTTGATATATAAATGTAAATGTTTTCTCTCTCTCTCTCTATCTCTCTTTCCTTTTTTTTTTTGGTTTTTTGACTGTATAGATATAATCTGTGCATTCAGTACACTAGCCCTTGTATTTAAAGAAACAGAAAAGAAAAAAAGACAAAGAAACGACGTTCATTATTAGGCTACAGACTTAAACAGGGTGAGCAGGTTTGGAGAAGGAGCTGATATTTTAACTTTAGTGTTATTTGCTCCTCTTTTTTTTTTCTTTTTTTGGTCTTTGACAGGTGCCGTGGTGCGCGTGTGTGTGTGTGTCTGTGTGTGTGTGCGCGCGCGTGTGTGCGAGAGCGTGTGTGTGTATTTGGAAGCTAGCAATTTTGTCCTTGTTTTGAGGCTTTTCTTCAACACACACACAAAAAAGAACACCATGTTGTGGTTGAATTAAAAGGGATCACTGATTGAACACTGATCTTTGGCTGTTCGTGGCCACATATGGACCAGAGAATGATACATGATTGTAATTATGAACAGTTTAAACTGACCCACGTTTTTATATAAATATATAAAAATATATGACTGCAGGGTATTGATAACGTATAGATACTTTTTTTATGATTATTATTATTATTATTATTATTAATTGCAAGTGATATATGTGAGTGTGTGTGAAAGTTTATAGTTGAACACAATTCTTGTTTGTTTGTGTTAGCTTATTGTAAACAAGCATTCTGCTGTAAATTTGTTCTTGGTATTAAATTATAATTTATGAATTTGAAAACACAACTTTTTCCATGTTTTTTTTCTCCTTATTTTATTGGGGGTGGGGTGGGGGGTGGGTTTTTTTTTTTTGAAAGAAACTCTTCCGTGTGCCTTTTTTTGTTGTTGCGTGTGTGTGTGTGTGGTCGGTTGGTGGGACTGGAGTCAATTTGCTGTAGCAGGATGTTGCCCTTTTGCCCCATGAAAGTGATTAATGAATTAGAAAATAATTAATCAATCAGGCAACAGGAGCCGCTCGACGCCTCCACTTCTCGCCACAAGGTTATGATGTTTCCTATTTCACTAAAAAGAAAAAAAAGCCAGAAAGAAAACACCGATGTGTGATTTCCTGCACTGCGTAATAATGGATTCGAGGTTTTTGCTTGTCTGTTAAACTTCAGAAATAGGATCCTTCTTGTAATAAGGCGCAGTGGCTCAACAGATAATAACATTTCATAACAGGAGAGCCCCCCCTCTCCTCTCCCTCACACGGGACAAAGACCACAGTGCAGGATAAAATAAAAATAAAAAAAAAACTCAGCTTCCCCACCGCTTTATTTGCGGAATAAAGTTTCACCTTTGGACGCTCGCATTAATATTAATGGACGGAATTTATATCCATCATGAATGGTGGCATCAGAATATAACGTACTGAAAGGGAAAATGTTTGAAATCATCTCATGAAAACTGCTCTATTGCTGGTTGTTCTCGTGCTATTTTTTTCTCATTTCCAACTGCAGCCTCATCAGCACTTATAATGGAACTTGTTGAGCGCCAAACACTTTAATGCATTTCTGATTTTTACATCTATATGAGGAGTGGATGTGGTGCTTTCCAATGCCAGATATTTCCACGCGTGCTATTGTGATGCTATAAACCTTTGGCCTATCAGTAATTATTAGCAGCATTGGCTTAGTTAGAGAGTTGGGCCTGAAGTAGGGCTAGAATTAGCTCTGTTGTATAGAGGCTTAATCAGGATCGGTGTGGAAGCCAACTTTACCACAGTTTCTGCTGCTGCTGCTGCTGCTGCTGCTGCTGCTGTGCGTGAGCGAGTGTTTGTGCTTCTGATGCTGCTGATAAATGATGAAAATGATGATTATGATGTGGTGCTGATGGTCATTTTATCAGTGGCTTCTTGCTGGAAGCGCTATTTATCCGCTTTCCTCCTGCGTGTCTAAAACCAAACTGTCCCTGAGGTGCAGCCCAGACTCTTGATAATTAAAGGTGGACGCCATGGCCAGTTAATTGGAGCAAGTATTTACAAAAGTGCACCACACTCCACTGTATAATAAAACATAATAGAAAACACACCAGTGAAGGGGACCCTCCAGCGTTCAGAGCTGGGTGTCCGTGGGTCACATCTCCGCTCTGACCGCTTCTGATTTTACTTGACAGAACGTGATTTATACGCTGGAGTCCATAATTTGTGCTTCTGTTCATTTATTAGGATTGTACCAAAAAGCTAACGAGGTGTAACTCGCTGCGACGTCACTTTTATTTACGTCTGCGTGACGTGAGAACTTTTTGACACTCGAGCTGCTGGGCTTTCTAACCTAATGGAGAGAGAAAAGAGAATCAAACGTGCAGGCTGCGGGAGATGCTGCGGGGCGCACAGAGCTGCTGGTTGGGGAGCTGGGAACTTCTTTAGGGGCTCGCAGGCTTTTTAGTCGGACTATTTGTTTAATAAGATAAGGAGATGGTTTGCAGCTCCCCCCTCTCCCCCTCTGTCTCCTTTACGCACGCACACACGCACAGTTAAGCGACAAATATGCACATTATTTGCACCTTGGCACTATCACTATGACAAATTAGCCCATCCAGCATGCGCTATATTGCATATATATAGGTTCAGGCACCGCAGCTCATTTACAACGTATCCTATAAGTCAAACGCTTAGCAAGGTAGGACACCTGCTCCTTCTGTTAACACGCAGCCTCTAAAGAAAATGCCTTCTTAGTATTATTATCAAAGCAAATTGGCCGTAAAGTGTTGCTAAAGCCGGAATCTTTCACGTTGGAATTTGTGCCCATTTTAAATCTATTATTTCTTTTATTTTCTGACCATTTCTCCACTTTATCTTTTCTCCATTAAAATAAATTGCCTTTCACTTCTACTTAGTGCACGAGGCTTCCCAGCATTCCGCCTATAAATGTAAGAAAATTGTGCCATCTACCCGCTGTCCCTGGAACTGTAGCTTCCCCAAGACCTCGGAGACCTCAGCTCACTTTTAACACAAATAGGGGAGAAAAAAAGAAACGACCAGAGGCTGCACACGCAGGCGCCTTCCTGCGCGTCCACGACAGCAGCTGCCGGCTGCTATTAGGCTGTAACTTTACAAGTAATGTGTGCTTTAAGCACCTGTCATCCACCCTGTATCCCACTGCGTCTGTCTGTGTCAATGGAGAAGGAAGGTAGAATACGGCCGCTGGTCACCTCTGCCTGGAGGAGATTCATGTGATCAGAAGGAGCAGGGATTTAGGAGAGCTAAAGTCATCTATCTGGGAGGTTTGTGTTAAAATAAAACAGCCTCACATCAGGGCAGAGCTCTGGATTTTTAAAAAAATGTAAATTGTTGCACATCAAAAGTGACCTATGGCTTTAATTTACAACGCTGTAAAAAAATTCTCATCACGTTGTTGACAGCATCAACGCCTTTGGTCCCCAGATATTTACAGAGTTTAAGCGGGTTAGTTGCAGAAAAAATATATTCTAGTTGCAACTCTCGACCTCCCGAGTTCACGTAGTGCGTAAAGACGTGCACACATATGAAAACCACTGATTATATTATCCACAAAAATAATATTCTAACACTGGGTTTGTCCTTTTTAGCCAGACCGTTGTGGAGTTTTCTTATAGTTAGTGGGAACACTGAGGGAAATTCAGGAAAAAAAAGGGCCAGTCACCTCCAACCTGACAAAGTTCATTTGGGAAAAAAAAGAGGTGGGGGGGGGGGGGGGGGAGCGAGCACTGCCAGACTTTCAAAAGGGGCGCAGCGCTTTGTGGCGATTAAACAGGGGAGGTAAAGACAATTGCAGCTGATGTAGACCAGGAGTGTGAAAATACCCCCATGTTGAATTTTCCCCCCCGTTTTGTGGAGGCTATTTGAGTTTTCTTTTAACCCAAGCGCGCTCACAGCGAGCCTATCTCAATGCCAGTGGAACAGCCAGCATTGCTCCTGGTACTTTGAGTATTTGCATGCCAAATAAATCAAATTGCGAGCCACTATTTGGCTACTGAGTAAGCATGACTGGCGCGTACAATCCCCTATATTAAAAAAAAAATGCATTTACGGCATGAAAGAGGGCGAAACTTTCATGGAGAAGCAGGCCAGTGGAGGGAAATCAAATCACGGTGTGCTCGGTGCTATAAAGCAGGAGTGTTTTTTAAAAGCATGCGGTGTGATTTGTCTTAATATCCACGATCACACACAGAGGGGAGGACCAAGACGAGCGGTGAGCCAGAGGGATGATTTGAAGAGACCGCAAACACTCTGCTGGACATTAGACAGCCCCCCCCTCAGCCTCCCAAAACCCAAACGCATTACTTCATCAGGGCTACTTCATAGGTATTGATCGATATAGGCCTACATCTTGTATCGATTTGTTACTTGGGGTACATAGATACTTTATTAAGATCCCCATTAGGCGCACCGCAGCGGTTGTCAGTCTTCCAGGGGTCTCACTATCACACTGCTCTGGAGTAGTTTGGCGCAGGAGCTTGAATGTGGCCACAACTCCGCTTTTACGCACAGGTTAACTTGGAGATCACGTGCAGCACCTCTTGTTTTGGAGGCCTCTCCGTTGTGCGCGTGCGTGTGTGTGTTTGTGTGTAGTTCTACGAGAGGGCTGATTAAGTCAACCTAATTGACAATGTCTTTTGTGCAGGTTTGTTAACTCAAGTCGTTCCTCCTTTTGCGCACTCATGGCTACCCGCTTGCGCACAACTCTCGCCACGTGATGATAAAAGATGATGATTCTCGCCTCCGTGGTAATGCTCCACGGATGATACTGGACATTGGATTATGCGGACATAAAATGCCGCATAAATTGCTCAAATAAGAGCTAAATGTTTAATCAATTGTGCATTAATTAGGCCTGACCAGTCTCGCTCGTGTCACTCCACGCACGGCTCTGTCTCACCCGCCGGTGATGGAGATGTTTTCTGTTTCCCCTCCCTGTAAATGCTCTTTCTAGAGAGCAGTGTGTTTCTCTCTGTGTGTGTGTACGTGGGTGGGCGGGTTGCGCGTATTTGCCGAAAACTTCAAACACGCACTTGGCAAAGCTCTCTCAAACTGTGAAATTAATTTGGCGTAATTCTGCTCGATGCTGGTGGTAGACTGAAGGTGCTTTAACAATAAAACTCACACCCTGCGCGTTGTCTCCCGTCCAGTCTTCATCCTCATCATCATGACTGTTATTACCATCATCATCACCATCATCACCAGCACAAACCATCAGCAACCTACACGTTCACAAATTCCACAGGTGAAAACAAAAAGGCGAATAAAAAACTGAATGTTGCCCCAAAAATGTAAATGAACAGGCTTCTGGTGCACCTCTAATGTAGGAACCCTTGATAAGTTACACAGGAAAACGTTCACTCCTTAGAGCTGTTTCCATCCAGAGCTCAGTCTGCTGGAGTTGTGTTTATTTTTCTCCATGTCTACACGTCGTTGTGCTCCTCGGTGCAGGCAGCCACACAGCAGCTTTTTATTTAAATGGCACTGATGTTTCTGTGGAACGAAGCTTATTGGGCATCTCGCTGCTACTGAACACCAGAAGACGTGGTGGAAATAAGGAAGAGGGAAAAAAAAAACACACAATATAAGAATAAACACAAAGGCCCGCGTACAGTGAAGCATCTCTTCTTACATTACTTTGTGTTTTTACGCATTATTTAGCTGCGTTTGTCTGACCTGGAGGCCTGGATAGCGGTGGAAGGGAGAGGTTTCCTTTCTATATCAGGTGTTGCCTGAAAAAAAAAATCTCAGAATTTTAAAGGTAAAACAAACACATGAATAAATACAGGAAAACTTTATTTCTGATTTTACTTTTAACCTCCATCCACTGACAGGCTGGATTTGATTTCTGATTTTTATCCTCCTTTATTGTGAAATCTATCTATTGTTGCAGCTGTGGTCTCAATATTAAATCTCTTTATATATTTTTTCTCTCTTATGTTTAAGCCACTAAAAAAGGACAAAATATCCTTAAGACAGTAATTGTGTGAAGCAGCTCTTCTGTCGCCATAAGGTTCGGACTCATTCTCCACCAATTCATGGGCTCCAGACCTTTTCATGTCAACAACACCCCGCGCAGATCCGCCTTACAGCAGCCCGGATCCCCGCTTGATAAGATTTTGTCACAGGGACCCACATCTGACATTTTCTGCGGCTTGATGGGATTTTTTTTCCCTTTTCTTTCTTTTTTTTTATACAAAACTGTCCATGTGCTGCAGACGAGCAGATAGCAGCGGGGAAGCAGAAATCCAGGATCAGCATCAACAAATGTACACATCCTGTAAATGTGCAACTCCAATCCAAACGTGACCCACGAGAGAAATCAAATTATTTCTCTGATTTTCTCAGGACCTCGGGTTTTTCTTTTTTTCTTTATCTCCCTCTGTGACCAGAGCAGCGTCCCGGGACCCTCAGTTTGGGAAAGCGGCCTATATGTTGGACTGTGATCATTTTTGCCGAATTAGATTACAGTGAAATGACAGCACTTCTGAAATAGCTGAGGACGCGCTCCACCCCCCTCAGTGACCCCCGCAGGTCCCGGGACTCGCTCCGGGACCCCCTGCACTAATGAACAGCGATAACACGGAGAGCCGCTGGCCGCCAAAAGACGGCAGCATGCGGGCTGTTGTCAGAGCTGGCGGTGCGCACAGAAACCGGTCAACCTTATGAGAGGACAAATCTTCACGGAGAGTCTCTGCAGAAAAGGAAGAGAGAGAAAAAAAGAGAAAGAAAAATCGTGGAGGAGTGTCCCGCTGCAGCAGCGAGATGGCGCTGTTCTGCACGTTTAACCTCCGCTCTGCTCCACTGAACCCACTGCCTCCTGTATGTTGCATGTCTGCGTGGGTATCTTTGCTTCTTTTTTTTTCCTGCAAAATGTTTCCATTAAAAGTCCTAAAATAATATATATGTATAGATTTAGAAACTGCCACAGCAGCGCGGAGCTCCAGTAAAGAGGAATTCCACTCATTTTTTTCCGTTACATTTTTCCTCAAATTGTGAGACATTTATTCAAGAAAATCACTTCTTTAATGTGTCATTTAATTAAAAATGAAGAATGTTTTAGCAGTGAAGATTAAATCACAGATTTGACACACAATAGTGAAGATAAAGTTCAGATTCTTTGTGTTTTGTGCAATAAGCTCTAAAATAATTCAAATATCTACAAGCTCCAGCCGTCTTTATTAGTGAGAATTCGATTTATTTTCATTTTTATTTCATTTTATTTTGTACAAAATGGGCTTTTCTTGCCACCACTTTTGTGATAAGAGTCTGATCTCTCACATGAGGCTGTTTCTCCTGAATCACATGTTTTTAAGGCCACAGATCACACGAAGTCGAACTTTTTGCTCCCGGATGTTCATGTTTTTACTCCTTAAAAAAATCTAACCTGTTCTACTGTCGCCGCTCTTTGACAGGCTGCTCTCAGCGCTGATTTATTCTGAAATGAATGTTTGTATTTCTGTGAGTAAATCCCGGTTGTGTTTTCGTGGTGATGCTGTTCAGTGTGTTGGAGGTGATAAAGAGCAGCGGCCTGAGAGACAAAAAGCAAAAGAACACGATGCTGTTGATAATTCAATCTTATAACGTCTCTCTTTTTTAATTACTAAAAATAAAATCAGGTCATTTTGACGTAATTTCCGCTTTTAATTCGCTTTTTTTTCGTGCAGCTTTAACTCCCTCTGCTTTTAAATGCATCAAGCGAACCGCATTATTTGTTTATTTATTTTAATTTCAACCTTTTTTATATATTTTTTATTTGTATTTATTTTGTTCACAGCAGCAACATTTCTTCTCAACCAAACCTTCGAAATCCGGAACTGGCTCATTAACGACAAACAGTAAATAAAAAAATCATGAACTTTTCTTCCAGTGTCGATATGGTTGATAAAAACAGGTGCAATATCAATTAATTAACAATATTAGTTGGAATTAATGTGCTACTGTGTTATTTGTGCACTTAATTTAATTTTACTTGCGTGTTTTATGTTACAAAAAATACTTTCAAAATAAAATCAGTCGCTTCAAGTAAAACTCGCTCATTTTCTTTCTGATTTTCTGTTGTGCGCAGGAGGTGAGTAATAAGAAGGACTGAACTGGAGCCATTTCATGATGTGGACTCAGTGATCAAGCTCCCTGAAGCCTTGGCCAGTCCTCTGAACTTTACAATTATATGTAAACAAGTTGTCAGTTTGGGAATAATCTTCTTTACTTTTTATTGGAATGAAAATTCAATCTCCCAGAGCTTAGATTAGGCAGACGAGTTTTTCTTCTTCTTCTCCTCTCTTTTCTCTCTTCTTCTTCTCCTTTTTTTTTGGTTCCTTGTCATTGGTGGGGCTGGACTTTGGTGGACAATAATGCGGCAATTGTTGATGGTTTGTGACCCATAAAATTTGAGGGTGGCTATTCTGGCTTTGGTATGTAATTATGCAAAACAGTTTGCATAAAGACTTGCCATCCGATCTAATGATAGAGCCTGCAGTCTCATTTCCAGAGAGGGAGGCACCAGCAAAACCCTGCACTCCGTGGAAAAGCAGCCACAATAAAAAAAAAAAACCCAAGACAAGTGCACATGAGAACACATGCCATTGTTCAGGTAATTTTGTTGTGATGTGGACATTTATAATCTAGCAAATTGGAGAGCCCATTTCAATGTAATTGCTGCTTATAGCGTGTATTTTTGGCCAGATTCATGTTATTGTATACAGTAAAACATTAAGATATAGCTCCCTGTTGTGTTCTTTGTGAAGCTGTAGGAATTTTCACTGTATTTTTTCTAAAATTTTGACTGTAAAATAAAGAAATAGACTGGAAAAAAAGAGAGGAAAGTATTCAGCTTTAGGCTCAGTGTGATATTTGAGAAGCCTCTTTCGTGTTTCTGTGGCAACATTTACTCCTTTTTATTGTTGCAAGAAAAAAAAAATAAAGATGTTAAAGATTCTTGGTGCAGCAAATGTGTGACAAGACAAGCAACGTAAATTAGTGCACTGCATGTATTTTGTGTCAGAATTTCAAGGATGTTTATTAAAAGACTGCAGCCCGTGTGCCTTTGAGGTGTGCACTATATGGGATGTTCTGTGTGTATGCACATAATAAACACTTGTGCTGCCTGACAGAGGTGTGAATCTGAGAGCTTTTCTACCAAATGAAGTGCCAGCAGAGAGAGAAATAAAGAGATCTGCAGCTGTCAGGGGTCAGTCAGGCAGAGATTGCTTCTAGAGATCTTTTGAAAAAATCACACGTTTGAAGGCTTAGTGCTTTGCTGTCTTCGCATTTCAAGCTCAGATCAGTGGAATCAGGGAGGGAAAAAAAAGGAGAACATGGTTTGGAGAATTCTGATGTTGGGATGGACAAGTGCTTTTTGGAAGGCAGGAGACGAGTCTTTTACCTGATCCTTTAGAGGGAAGAGGAGAACCCAAGTTTTTATGTGTGTGTGGGTTTTTTTTTGTTCAAACATTAAAACATGTATCACACAGTTACAGCAACAGTGTCTCTAATGTCTGCGTGTGTAAAAGGAAATTTAATGTACAAAACCTGCTCTGCTCTCTCCTCTAATTTGCCAAGCGTGTCGACAAAGGAGAGGAGGAAAAACAACCCTGAAGTGTTTCATGATTCTCTCATGGATTCAGTTTGTTGCCGTTAGAGAACCTTTCTAGTTAAAATGTGGAGCCCTCTTTTTACAGCGTGGAACACTTATGAATAATTCTGGCACTGTTTAGGCACCAGAAACCCAATAAATTAAATTAGGAGTCTCTCAGTCTTCATTATTTATTATTTTTAGGATATAACCCACTGTATTTACTCTTACTTTGCTGTGCTTTGGAGCAACTTTTGATCCTTTTTCTGATGCCTGAGCCAACCAGGAGCTCTTGCTGCTACTTTGCGGTGATCATTTGCTAATTTGGGGTCTTGGTTAAACGATCAAACGTTTTATTTTCCTGCAAAAATTTCAGATGATTCAACAAACACTGAGGCTGCGTGTAGAAACATGGTTTGAAGTGATGAAGTTGAGGAAAGAAGGTGAGTGGGTAAAGAGACACAGATTCTTTCACATTTATTTGTATTTTAAGCACACAAGAAAATGGGATTTGCACAGATTTAATATGAGGGCTGCACTGGGGGAAGTTTGGGAGCTGCATGCTGCAAATGAAATTAGATAAAGGATGTGAAACGGGTATTGATTTTAACTTTTAACCCACTTACAAGCAGCAGAAATGTAGCTTTTCACAGGAGACTCTCACACACACCTTCCCTCTGTCTCCAACACACACACACACACACACACACACACACACACACACACACACACACACACACACACACACACACACACACACACACACACACACACACACACACACACACACACACACACACACACACAGACAGACAGACAGAGCAGAGTGTGCTGCAAAGCAAAGCCCCAGTAGGCAGTTGTAGTAAATTTTGCCAAAAGTGTTGAGTCAAGCTCTTTCAGCCAATCACAGCTCAGGACTAAAACCAACAGCGTGAACTCTTCTTTAACTTCACACTTTTATAGGGGCCTGTTGAGAAATAGACTTTGTTGTTAAATAAGAGTTGTTGTTTTTTTCTCTTCCACATAACCTCTGTGTTTTCAGCCCAGAAAAAAAACAAAAAAAAAAACTACCGGATCTTTAAAAACTTTTCCTTTTGGGACAAATTATGGAAAAATTCACTAAAGTTTTCTGGCTTCTTCCTGTCCATGATGCACACTGCTAATACACCACCAGCATGAATCACCTCAGCAAATTGACAACAAATCTGACAGCTTTTTCTTTAAACGCACAACAATCCCTCTATGCAAATCTTTAAACTCCCACCATAGCAGCCAGATTTGACACTTTGATTCCTACATTGTATGACAGTGCTCCCTAAGCAAGGACTAACATTTGACAGCCATGTTTTCACTGTATTTTGACGCTTTTTTAATGGCAGAAAAAAGCAGTTCCTCTTTAAAGATGAAATAAGAAAGAAGTGAACCAAAGGGAAGCTGCTATAGTAAAAGAGGGAAGGGAACAGAGTTCAAATAAGCACATTATGACTGATTATTTGATTAATAATCTTCTTGACTTTGAGTCTTTCAGACACAAGAGTTTAAAAACTGCACTTGAAGCTTTTTTATTTGCCTTGAAATCCTCACATTTTTTCAATCACAAGTGAGTTCTGGAGAAACATGTCTGTCTTAATGTGAACCCTAACTTCTGACTGCGTTTTGTAACCGGCTTCTTTTTCATATGCCATGTGATTCCTTTCTGCCTGCTCCTTGCGAGGGAGGCAAAATATGCAAATCCCATCAGATTTATAACACTCGGTGCCTTTCAGTTGTTCATGTGCTTCTGCTGTGGTGTATTATTATTTTCAAGGGTTCTCAGCAGGACATAAAAGGATCATAAGTTATTCTTGCACCTGACAAAAATATTTCTTTCTCCCTCCGTTTCAAAGATGGACCCAGGTAAAAGTGATAATGACGTGATTTATTATCATCCGGATGGGCGACGCCAACTTGATTGCTTTGGATTGGAGCTTCATGCAATGCTGCATATGGAACAAAATATAAATTGACAGGGAATGCTAGCGATGAAGTAAAAATTCTTTCATGTGACAGCATCATGTGCTCATTAAATCATCCACAAAACAGGTGATACAAACATTTTCATTCAAACCAGCACAAAGGGAAACCACTGGACTTCATTCATCTGAAAGCGGAAATGAGAGCTGAAGCCCATTAGGTGAACTCTGAAGGTTTTGTTTTTGCCATTAATAGTCCTCCTCAGGTTTTATTTTTTGAATTAACTAAAATTTTCTCTCCAATTAACCACTTGTGTGGCTCATTTGAAGCTCACTGCACTAGTTTTATCTGCATTTATGTGGCTTTTCAGAAGTTTCTCGTGCATAAAGGCTTTGTTTTAGTGTTGTTGTTTTTTTTCTACAAAGCTGTCCTGCTTTGGGATCCAGTGGTTTCAACAGAAAGACCACTGATTGGCCTGGTGTTAAAGAGCTCTGATCTGGGCCATGACGGCTTAGTCCAATCAGCCTGTTCAACATGCTGGTTTGACTGTCACTTTCAATTTTCACATGACCCCTTGGTCCTAGAATGGGGGATAAGTGGCAGAAAGTAGGACTGAAAGCTCATATTATTGCTGTGACAGCTTCACTCATCTGAAAGTAATGCAAAATGCAGTTCATATTTATTCTCTGACCTTATGGTCAAACAGGGGATCTACTGTATGTGCATGTAAGGTGCTGAGACAAAAGGCCAAAACGCTGGATTCCTGCTGCATAATTTGTCCAAATGCAGATTATTTCCTGACTAATTATTCAGCAGATGCAACAAGAGAGACTCATTTAAGCAGATACTTTGCAGCAAAGAGTTTGATTTTAAAAACAACAACATTACAGCGTTTTTTAGACACACACACACACACACACAAAAACAAAACTACATCTTTTCACTTCATGGATCAGAAGAGCAGCAGGTACATATGAAATGTATGTTATTTTCTTTTTCACCCAACATTATGGAAACAAAAACATGAAAGCGTGTTTTTACACTCGCACAGCTGATAATATTCTCAATATCCCTCCTGAAATGTTTTATCTGAACCGCATTTATGCTCATGTAGGTCATAAAAGAAGAGCGCTATCAGTGTTGCTGGATGTGGTCATTATCAGACATGGTGCTAGACAGGAGGGAGGGGTTCATTGTTCACTGTGTGCTGCCTGCCCAACCACTGAATAAGGTGTGTTCATTGTTCATTCTCTCTGTGCGATAGCCACAGGCTCCAGCTTTTCGCCCGTGTTGTTACTGTGCTTGACTGCCGCACTGCAACTCATCTAGTGACTATAAAATGCTGTAATTTGTTATATAAAAGAAAGGGGAAGTAAACGAGAGAAGCTGAAATCACCTACCGCCATGAAAACGTTCACAATATTTTGTCATTTACCAAGAGGCTGTAATTGAGTGACGGTGTTTGGTTTAAAAACACGCTCCCTCATCAAACCGAGGGCACTAAACATATTAAGTAGGAAGAAAAAAAAACACATTAAAGGTGCACCTGATGGAAGTGGTGGTTCCTTCCTCGCATGTGTTTGTCATAACTCCAGCAGTAAACATGTAGAGTTGGGTGGTGGAGCAGTAAAGGTTGTTGTCTTTTCTGTATAATCCTCACTTCTTGTCCCCTGCCTGCCCTCCTAATCCCTTGGCATGTGTTGGTGACATCACATGGCTACTGGCTCCAAATTCCCTCTGCAACTGTCATTAACTCTGTGAACAAATGAATAATGACTGGGAGACTCGCTGGCTCCCACCACTGACCTTGGGTATTATTAGAGTGACCTCTCTTTGGCTTGACCAAAAAAACCTTTTTGATATCATTGCTGGAAGTACACTAGGAATGATGGCCTGTCTGCCGGGGAGGAGGAGGGGTTGGAGGAGGGGGTGTTTGTTGCAGTCGGCAACCACCAGTGTCGTGTAAACCTATACTTTCCTCCCACTGCTGTTTCATGAATACTTAATTAGAGAACACAGTCTGAAATACCCGACTTGCGAGCTGCCTGACCTCTCTTTACCAACAATGCACAATATTTGGGCTTAGCTGGGTGACATGGTCAGATGACATGTTTCACTGTAAAGGAGGGCCTTCTGGGAGCCTTGTGGCAGTTAGCTGTGTGATATCATCTGTGCAGACGGAGGAGAGGCAGTCAGGTGTGGCTGTGGGCGGAAGCATCTCCATATGTCAGAGAGCTGCTTCTCATAAAAACAAGCTGGAAATCACATGCTGATAGTGATCACAACCTGCCCACAGATGACTGACATTTATTGCCAGCTGCAGTGGGGCAAAGTAGCTGAGTACGTTTACTCAATTACTGCATCTGAGTACTTTACAGGAGTATTTACATTCCTTTTATTTGACCTCTGGACTGGCAGATTGAGATTTTACATAGAAACATATTGTGTTGCATTGGTGTAAACTGAAGTACTCCAAAAATATAGTTACTGCACCTCAACCAACTACATTGTTTTTTTAGTACATCTATACTATATAGTATATATAAGTACATCTATACTATAGCTATATCTATATTTCTCTCTGTATATATATATAGATGACATATTCAAAAGCATCAATATTTTTTCTCATTTATATACATATATGTATATATACTGTATATGCACTATATATAGCATGAAAATTATGTATTATATATATATAATTTCCACTTTTATTTCATTACTTGTATTATATATGACAGCTGAAGTTGTATAGTTACTTTATAGATTATAATTTTATACACGAACCATATTATGAGTCTGAAAACATATAAATACATTATGGGTAAAAATACCCTGCAGTGTGTAAAATAACAAAATAATTCCAAACACACAAGAATGCAGCAGTACTAGTAAGAATAAAAACAATGCAATAATATGTAATATTATTGTAAGTGATTGTTGTCAGACACGTGCATCAATGCAGGACTTTGATTTTTTTTTCTCCATATAATATTTTTATATTATGGTAGTGAATACTTTTCCACCAGTGGAAGGGGAAAAGTAACTTTTATTGAACTTCACGCAGAAAAAAAAGGCTTCATGTTTCATCTAATTACAGAAACAATAAACGTGTTTTAATGCAGAAAATGAAACCAAACACTGCTGAAGTGTACAGTATGTTTTAACTGCAGCTGCAGTCAAGCTGTGGAATCAGTGAATGAACGAATAAACGGATGAAACGACGCTGCCACACTGTTAATCTCCCCGTCAGTAATGGAGAGTCCGTCCCTATATGGACAATGACAAATACGTATAGGAGCTGTGGCTATTTAGGGGCTCGCACAGAACGAATAAATACCTGAGATGAAAGGTAGACACAGAGATTGGCTGATGTAATCAGCGCTGCCACATCGAGGGCTCTCCATCATTGCAATCTGTAGATTGCAATATAAGTTCCCAGAATTGCACTGAGCAACCCAATCTAAACCAATAGACAATCACAGCCTCTGATCTCAGTCCCAATTGAGACATATCCCAGCTGAATGTCCCAGAAATTAGACCTACTTGGTGTGTTCATGATCCCGAGATGGGCAGATAGAGCAGGTGCCTCTGTCTCACGCATACGCCAGCACGAGTCGATAAAGCTGCACAAAGGGTTTGTTATTTACAACAGTTTACGTTGGTTCAATTTTACACAGCATTGCATAAGTCTGAAGGGGGCAAATTGAGGCGCAATTAAAGGGTGACAATTAGTCGTTTGGTTATGCTGAAGTCACTAAAGCCGTGCGACAGAACTGCACGACCTCTGGCAGCGGAAAACAGCAGAGAGGGAAATGAGGAGGAGAGAGGGAGAGGGTCCTTCTTGTTCACTTGGGATGCTGATGTTGTCGGATGGTCTGCAGAGGGGCAAAGCAAAGCATGTCTAAAGCACAGGGCGCGTAAAAGTCGCGCGTCCTGTGCGTAAAACGCCACCGACAGCCTCAAAATAATTAAAAACAGAGCAGTGCATGTATTTAGAAAAGATTTAAGGGACATTCCGTCGATTTCTCGTTGCAAGAAATAATGTGGAAAAACATACAAAAACAACTGAAGCTGCGTGGATAGGAAATAAATAAATAGATATTTAAAATTATGCAGTGGTGGCGAAATTTTTCCCCTATTCTTTTTATTCAAAAACTCACAAATTTAGTCTCTGAGGAGTTATTTTTATAATTTAATTTCCGATGTGTCATATTAGAGATGATTACAGGTGCATTATCTCCAAAGAGAATGATACTTTTATTTTTATTGATGTATTTATTTTCCAGTCACAATTAAAAATCTGCAGCTGGAATCTATAAAAACCTAAAATGCAGAAATATTTTTACATTTTCTATAATAATAAAAATAATAATTATAATGATAATAGTCTGTATTTTCAGTGCAGTGACAGTTAAATGTTGGATGCGCTTCTCTCTTTTTTTCTTCTGGCTGCAGCAGCGGTGAGAGCGCAGCGCACAGACATGTTTCCTCAGTCGGACTCCCTCAGAGCCACTCTCTGCCTGGAAATGAGTCGTGAAACGCGGCTTATTTGGAAACAGAAAACAGCAGGTTTAATGTCCGCCCAGCACCTGTCATGACTTGGATGCTGCTGACGAGCAGGGAGGTGGCTGGAAAGAGAAGAGGAGGACCTGCGCGACAAAAACACAACAAAATAAAATAAAAGAATGAGGAGTGGGGCTATAAAAATGTACGGATGTGACCTTTCACTGGAAGTTTAAACGCGCTGGGCAAAGACCACATGTGACCAAGATGGCCAAAATGATAGAAATCATCATCAAAAGCGGTAATTACAGTATAGTTTATGGCTGGCTGCCTTTGCCAAAAACAGTAATTGGAGCACATCTCTTCTTTTTAACCAGAGAACGCGTTCAGCTTGGAGGATGGAGGCAGTTGTGAAAGCAATGATGGATACTATTGTCCAAAGTTTGACCTTCTATTAGCATCTCTTGGCAGCATCTGGATTCTGTCACCATGGAAAAGGACAAAAGTCATTTTCTCTACATACTAAATCCCTTCTTTTTAAATGCCTCCCCCACCAATAAATAGGTGGAGGCCAGCCCAGAAGCCCAGTCTCTTCCTTTATCACTCTGCACGCCACCACCTCTCCATCCTCCCCTTTGTTTTGCAGGTGTCTCCAATTACCTGCTAATTTGCCTCTAATCTTGGCACAATTCTTAATAAACATGTTTATCCCCCCTAAAACCAAAGTTGCCGAAAACCCGAGCCAACACATAACAGTGACATTCTCCTCTGCCGTGTCATTAAACAATGTGGTGATTTATTAATTTCTGTGTTTAAAAAAAAAAAGAAAAAAAAAGAAGTACTGCAGCCCAAGAGGGAAGTGGAGAGTGTCGGTGTTCGTGATAGATGCAGGTTGTCTGGTGGCATTTCATTATGAATTTCCTTGGTGAAAGATGAGTGCCAAGGAGCAGTCAATTCAACACAGACACCAAGAGAGAAAGAGTGTTGCTAAGAGACAGGGATGCTGCACAACTTCCATCAGGAGCTTGACTCTGACCTTATGCAAATTAGCTTCTGCCAAATCTTTTGTGTGAAAGCAACGGCAGTGTCACTAATACCTGGCCTAAAAAAATGCTTTAATATCTAGATTCCTCTTAGGATGCAAAATGCACTTTGTAAAGTGTAACAGAGCAACAAATCCAGACCTGGGAACACTTGTTGGGGTTTTAATGGGGTCTAAATGAAGAGGAGAATTGAAGGCTGAGCGGTTGCTGGGAAGCTTTAATTGAATCCTACAATCAAGGTTGTTTTCTTTCCTGGAATTATGCTAGAAATTCAAGAGCATGTTTCCAAAAAAAATTGCACAGGAAATTCCAACTACACCTATCGCATTATACACTTTGGAGAAAGTGCTTTTAAAGACTGAAATCTACTTGATGAATGACATTTTCTTTTCGCAGGTGGTGTCTTGCAGCAACATGGATTATTCACATGTGACAAATCAACACGGTGCACTTTCCCTGACCTGTGTGTCATTTAACAGAAGAATGATAATGATGGTGGGGTGTGGGGGGGTCGGATGGCCTGGAGAGGGCGGTGAGGTTGCGACCTGTGAGAAGGCCTGTATCAGGTTGGAGCAGGTTATCTGAAGAGGATGCTGATAATGGCCTTTTAGACATGCCAGGTTTGATCTTTCACCACTGAAGAGGGAGAGCTAATCAATAGTGTGAGCAGAGCGGTGATATGAGGTTACTGTATGCGACTGGTAAGCAGAGCAACATCAACATCTGCACGTGACTTTTAATTGGCCGGACATTTGAGGGGGTCAACGTGAGAAAGAAACAACGATCCCCTTATCAATAGGAAAATGTTTGGAAGATCGCATTGCCAAGTGATAGAAATCAAATCAATTGGATATTGATGTTATGTTATGTTATGTTATGTTGTGTTGTGTTGTGTTGTGTTGTGTTGTGTTGTGTTATGTTATGGGCTTTTTTAATGCAAAAAAGGGGTGGAAAACAAATAACAAAAAGCATTGGAAATTTAGAAATTATGATCACAGCAAGCCCTTCACATATTAACTTGTGGAAGTAATAAACACAGCTTCAAGGCGCAGGCATAAAATAGCTATTTTAATCAAAGCTAAGTGAAATATAGATCCTTTTCCTCCTGGGGTTTTTCGCATTATGCAGAGAGTAAGAGAGAGAGAGAGGGGAAAAAGAGAGGAAATACAGAGAGAGGGAGAGCAATACACTACCGTGTTCAAAGCCAACCTTGTCAATAGTACTCACAGTGGGCTAGGGGAGTGTAATAGCACTTCCCTGATTCTACATTGATATCATATAATCCAGTGTGCCCTGTTTCAGTATCATATTTATCTAACCTGCTGGGGGACAGGGTAAGGGGGACAGTGTCCCTGCTGCTAGGAGCAGACACATTACACACCGCCTCGTGTATTCTTATTGATTACTCCCACCCCACAGCCCAGGGACCATAATTTAACTCAGCAGGCACTACAGTTAATACTGGAATTCAAACATTCCATCTACACTTCAAGAGACAAAAACAATTGACACTTTAAAAATGTGCAGGGCCTCTCTAAATGGGATCTGAAGGGAATGGATCTCCATTTTCTGGTCTGTGCTTCTCTCCCCCCCCCCCCCCCCCTTCTACTTCAGTCTCCTGCCTGTGCAGCCACTGCATTGTTTCTAAGAAGAACTGTGGATAAAGGATAAAGCGCCTTAAAAAGAATCACAATGTGTCGAGGAATCTGTGAATCAAGGAGGACATAGAGGAGAGCTTTGTACGTTGAGTTTTACGAGATATTTTCTTTTAACTTTTTTTTTAACAATTCTGAAAATCTGACAAATTTCACAATAATAAAAAGCAAATCTACTGTCCAGCTTTCATTTAGTTTATCAACTGGAATTTCTGCTGCAAAACTGGAACATCAACAAAGAAGCCAGGAGCATAAAGACAGGCTGAGTGGAGCGTGTGGTGCCTTGCTCATGAGTACATGGATGACAACAGAGGAAATAATGGTAGATGTCTACTTATTCTGCATTAAGACTCACAGAGAAAATGAGGTGTTCAGTGAAAGTGGCCAGAAATTCTTGAAATATCCCAACAGCTCCTGCAAGAGCCTTTCTGTGAAACGCTGATGTCGTTGGAGGATATTGGGGTTAAAGATGAGCTTATTATTGTAACTTCAGCAGCCCTGGTTAACTGTCTGAGCGGGATGATTGGGCCGGTTAAAGTGGCATCCACTGACGCTCACAAAGCCATGTCAGAGCAAACAGCAGGGAACATCTAAACAGAGCATCACACTGGTCAGTATCAGTGGAATGAACACTGGAGGGGGGAAATGAGTGTGATCATCACAACTTATTCATTATCAAGGTGTTTTTTTTTCAATTACAACATTCAAAGTCACATTTTAAAGTTAAATTTGTGCTTTTCCATGCAAGGAAAATGCCTTAAATTTCATTTTAAAAAAAAGTGTCTTCTCTAAATTACACAAATAAGTATTTATTTCAACACGAGAGCTCTAAACTGTAGTATATTATTATGGATTTATTTGTTTTTTATTGTATTGTCTATTTTACAACCTTGGCTTTAAATAACAAAAACAACTTTGTAGGGTTTTTTGGTGGTCATGTCATAATTATTCAATCTACAAATTATGAAAAATACTCTTTAAAATTGTCAAACTGGGGTCTCATGTTGATTCAGAAAGTGATCAAACCCACATTTTTAGAAATGGATTAATCCAACATAGACTGTGGCATACTTTTTTTTAAAGCTAAAATAAGTATCAGTGGGGATTAATATGCATTAATTAAATTGACTCTGTTTCCTTTAATGAGAGGGAAAGGATTTGATGTTAATGCTGTTGATCTCACTGAGGCTTCAATCCACCTAATTAACCAGAATTTCTGCAACACACTAAAATAATCAATAAAAAAGGAGAAGATTTTTCATCAGTGCTATGGATACTGTGCTCAGATATTCAGATAATTGAAACACATCACATGCTAGCTCACCTTAGCCATGACAGAAATGGGATTTTTCACTTTGGAAACATGTTCCATTCTCTTTTTTTTTGTGAAGGGTGGAATAATTAAAATGGCTGTTTTATCTGAGCTTTTAGTCATAGTGCTCCGCTCTCACTGTTGCATCTGCGTGCTGAGCAGAGATAGAGCGTCTGTGGAGGGCCAGGGAGCAGACTCCAGAGATCCATCCATCTCAATCTGAGGCTACAGCTGACACCTTACAAAGAGGTACAATTAATAAGGGCATTATCCAGCAGTAGGCAACAATAGAGTCCTAACGCAGAGACACCAACCTCAGGAGGCCCGGAGAGGAGAGAAAGGGAGTGTGTGTGTGTTTATGGGTGGGGGAAGGGCTGGCCAAAGTGCTTCAAATTGGGATGCATTACAACCAGTGTCTTCAGAACGTGAATTACAATCTATTATAAATGAGCCTTATGATAGGCGGCGCAGGGTGCTTTGTGTGCTAAATGGGTGAGATGAGTTTTACAGTTAAAATTCTCTGAAATTTCACATTCACAAAATGCAATCAATACCTTTGAAATAAATAAAGATGCTTTTTGATTTGTTGCTGTGAACGAAACAAAGTTCTAAAAAGTGCAAAAGAAAAAAAAAAGCTAACAAAAATCAAGATTCATTGCCGCCTATTTGATTTTACCGACAGCTTATTAAACGTCCCAAGAACAAAAATCCGAGATATCAAATGCAGCAGATCTGATAATGGAGCTCTCATGAAAGTGTCCTGTTAGTGCAGGTTGAGTGCAGCTCTGTGCTTCACAGGGGAGAGGGCGGGCACACCGCTGCACTGACATTTACAGCAATCCAGGAGTTGTTTGTGGTCGCTGGACTGGAGGCAAACGTTGAACCCCAAAGGTCAGAGGTCGGGGCTAAATTTCATCCACAGTGGAGGTCCCTCTGTTGGAAAAGACAAACACAGAAAGCAGCTGAGGTGTGAAGTGCTCCTGCTGTCGGCGAAATCAATCAATCGTCATGTATAAACACAACCCAGACCAAGGGGATGCAGAGCTGAATAAATGCTGGGACAAAATTGTTAAAAGGAACAACAAACGCATGCAGATCAATAGAAAATGAAGTGACGAGCAAAACAATATTCTGGGAATGTGTTCTTAAATAATGAACTCTAAATCACTCTTAAGCCTGTTCCAGTTTTTAAACAGAGTCAAGAGTCCCTCCACAGTGGTCGCTTTATATTTTCCTGCTCATTCCACGGGGAAAGGATGAGCTTGGTTATGGATTAACGCTCTGATCAATAACAAGATAGGAGTCCGGCTTTCGAAGCTCAAGAAAATTAATTCGAAATGCAGTCAAACTCTTATCGACCTGCAGCCAGGGGTTGCTTTCATTGCAGGTAGTTGATAATCCACCAATATTGCGATGAGTGGCTAATCTCTCATTTTAAATATGACCTCCACTGCACATAATAAAAGCTAAGACTGGCCATCCATTTGTTGTCCATAAAGCAGAGGCTCTTCTGATGGTTCTTATTCAGCGGAGAGATTCTGTGATGTTCTCCTGCACCTCAGAGTTTGAGTCAATTAAAGAACTTTCATCTCTTGATTAGTAGCTGCTCTGGACACAGTCAGGTCAACACTGGACTTTCATGTGTAGAGCCAGTTCAGAAAAAAAACGTTTTTTTAACCATAAATGTGTCTGATTTCACATGCTTCAATGCAGGGGAATCAGTCATTATTAGGGTTAACATCATGCTGGAAATAAAAGCAGATGAAGAAAATGTCATGCAGGTAACTTTAGCACAGTTTTTGGGTGCAAATAATAAAAAAAAACACAAGAAAAATTTAAGTTTGACTAAATATTTGGCATTATCTGCAAATCTGAAACAAAAGTAATCAACTCTCAGATATTTTACATGTTTATGCAATTTTTAAATATCTTGTAAAGGCAATGCAGTTCAGAACTTTTTGTCACAATGTCTTTTTTTGAGTGGCAAGATCTAAAAGAAAAGAAACTAAATCAAATGACTGATTTTCAGCTTTTCTTTTGTGGTCTTGGAGAACAATCAGAGCAGCAGATTACAGTCATGAAGATGGAAGTTCTTTAAATTCTATATTATTTATGACGCGCCGACAACAGTTATTGGTCAATCTTCCTTTCCAATCAGCACTTTAAAAAAAAATTAACATTATGCACAAACTTTAATCACTGAAGAGCCCGAGGAAAAGTGGTGTTGTGCAAGTTCAAATCAGACGCAAAACAAAGCGGGTTAATTGATGATCAACGCAGTCTGACTTTAATGAGGCCGCGTTGCCCACGGCCAGGCCCGGTTCAGGATAGACAGGACTTTCTCCTGACTGCGCCGCTTTCTTTGATCTTGTTTGCTTTTTCCACTGCTGGGACCGTCATTGTTGGTTTTAATTACTTCACCACCAAATGGTACAGATGAAAGATAGGTGTCTGTAATTAATAAAATTTCCATAAATTTGAATCCCTAACCAGTCTCATTAGCCACTGCCTTTTGTCTTGAGTGAAGTTCTCATGTCATCTTTTTCCAACTCTAACTATACAGAATAATATTACTTAGGGCAGGGAATCACTTGATATGCACCATATTTTCTGATAATCACATTCACTGTAGGTAATTAAATGCAGCACATACTGTAGTCCTGCTCCATTGATTGAGGTCAACCTGAAGGAAATGGCGATTGTTAAAATTAAACCAATATAACACTCAAAAGTCTTTTCAATTAGTCATTTCAGAGGAACACTGCAGCAGCGGGCATGTCGATTTTATTCAAGCTCAAAAACGTAATCAAATTGTTGAAGAATTCATCTTTGATCATGTGTAATCAGGATCAGGGCTGGGTGGTGCATCTCTGGGCCACAAACTAAATGAGTTGCAATGCTCCTGGCACTTGCTGCTTTGGATGGAAGTCAGCTTGGCAGTGGCAGAGCTGCAGTGTATTCACATGACAAAAAAAGGACAGTTACTCAGAGGGGCATTTTGAGGGGAAAAACACCTGTTGTTTTGATGACTTCAAATATGTTTGCATTGGAAAGCGCAGAGTCGGACTCAAAGTCTGATCTCATGTCTGCTTTTAACGTGATCTGACTTCTATTTTAGTTTTCTTTCAATTAATATTTGGCGAAAGAGTTTCTGACGAAATTTCGAAGGTAAATTTCGAATTAAATCCATGTTCTGTCAGGCTCGCACCATTAAAACACTTTTTTATTCAGTCACTCCGTTCATATTAATAATTCATCGCATTACGCCATAAAAGCACGGCTATTTTAAATACAATAAAGACATCCTTCCATCAATGTACTTCTTTTTTCTGTTTACCTACAGAGTAAAAAATGAAGCTATTCTCAATTATAGCAGACCAGGTCAGACACAGGGAAGCAAGTCTTTGTTGCTTTGTGACAGTGCTCTATAATCTTGTGGAGAACAGCCTATCATTACCAGGCAGTGTGGTAATAGACTGACATGGATGCTATGGGGAGCAATTGATTCCACACATCAATCAGTGGGGAAACTCGCCTTAACGATTGCAGAGAAGTGGCTTGTTTGTCCTCAACATCACGATAAATGCTAACACGGATGTGGCGCACAACACCCGCAGCTGAATGAAGGGGTAGTCACTCATCACAAGAAATTCATTAGTCGACTCCTACTTTTGCCCGGGTCCTCCTTCTGATACTTTCAAACATGTTTAATACCTGCAGATGTGCACTGATGTTCTGCAGCTTCAGATGAAATGCTAAAAAGTGGCTTCCTCGACCATTCATTTTGCATATCAACAATATTCTTCACTGCTAATAAATGACGTGTCAAGGGTTTTATTAATGGGGAAAATAAAGCATTTTAATTTTTTATTATTAACTATCTAAATCCTAAACCATACAGCTTTCTTTCTTTTTTCTCTAGCAATAAATACCAAACAGCCTTGCTTTTTTTCATATAAAATTCTCTGCTATGTCTTTATCCGTGGACATCTGTGCCAGTTAGTATAAAAGGCGCAGCTGGATGCAGAGAACATACTATCTTTCACTCTAAAAGGGAAGGGTCCCACCTGATTAAGAAGGGCAGGGGAAAGACTTTGGCAGGCCAGTGGGAGAGGTCAAGGATAGACCAACCAGCTTCACTCCCCCACCACATCATTTTTGTATGACAGCACCACCCGAAGGTTGAAGTTCACCGAGACTTTTCATGAACAGAGCGCTTAACGTCAAACACAAGATTAAAGCGGGGGTGTCGCATCTTGGCAGGACCAAATGAAAATATCAACTGCTAAGCCCCCCTCTGAAAAGCCAAGGGACAGGTATCTAATATTAGAGAGTAAGCCTAGTTAGCAAAGGCGGCCTGCTGCTTTCCACGTTCTCAGCGCTGGTCAAAAGGCCAGGCTGGCTTTGGAATTGCTTTATTGGTGAAATATATTACAGTAGAGGCCTGCAGAACCACCTTATTAAGACGGTAGAGAAGAGATGCCCTCGTGACATATAGCAGGAACTGAGGACATTTCCATATTACTGAATAAAATACAATCTTAGATTCTAGTTTATATGCTGTGCACCGGGAGTCAGGCCGAGGGGGAAAAAAAATTTGCAAAGATTTACTCTGTGGTTTGTAATTTAGAGAAAAAAAAAACACAAGAAGAGGAGAGATTATTTCATTCTAAGGAAGGAGGACTTAAACATGAAAACAAGGCTTTTAAATGAAACAAAAAATTAAAGAAGCTGTGAGTTTATCAACATTACAGTGTGACTTTAACATTTTTAACTGGACAAAAAAATACATTCGGACAGAGAAGCTATCAAAGTGAGAGCCTGGGTTGTAGTTTTTAGGATTTGAAGCAACACATTTCAGAGAGGAGCCATTTTGTTGTACACAAATGACTTGTTTTCTTCCCTTCACAGTGTAGCAACAGAAGCTGGTGCTTCAGCTCTTTAAGTGGCTTGGAAGCATAAAAGAGGCTTATCTGCCCCTCTCATTTCTTCAGCCACATAATCAGATGACCTGAGGAGAGCTGAAGAGAAACAAAGCCAGTGAAAACTTACTGCACACTGTCTGTGGGTCTGTCTGTCTGTCTGTCTGTCTGTCTGTCTGTCTGTCTGTCTGTCTGACTGTCTGTCTGTCTGTCTGTCTGTCTGTCTGTCTGTCTGCCTGCCTGCCTGTCTGCCTGTCTGCCTGTCTGTCTGTCTGTCTGTCTGTCTGTCTGTCTGACTGTCTGTCTGTCTGTCTGTCTGACTGTCTGTCTGTCTGTCTGTCTGTTACTTCGTCATTCGATTGTCAACTTTGGATAATTTTAGCATGTCAAAGAGTTTCAATTTGGATTTTTATTTTACTCCAAAAAGACAAATTGTCATAAAGAGTTTCACTCCCAAAGTGACAGAAATCCCCTCTCACATTTAAAATAAGGAACAAGGCAAAGTTCACGGCCTGAGTTCACCCATCTAGAAGTGAAGACATGAAGCAACATAAGAGTCTGAAGACTTTGTGTGAGTATAATGGCGGTAATAAATTGAATTTATTTAATTTTGATTTAAAAAAATGTTTCCTACCTAAAAAGAAAGTATTTAGTGCCATTTCAATTTAAACATTTTGTAAATAATTTGAGGTAGAAGACTCATTAGGAGGTTTGAAGAGAATAAAATCATTTTTAAAGGAAATTTAGGGAAATATCCAAATGTTCCGCACACCCTCACTTCTTTTTCAGTTTGACATTGTAGGTAAATAAATGGCTTAAAGATATATATTTTTTTCCATATGATCCTTGCCAATGCCTATTTTTTTTCCCTGTAACATAGCACTATTAATAATCAGAAACTCTAGTAAGACATGAAGCTGATCTCGAAGGCTTTTCTATAATCCCTCCCCTGGAAGTGGTCTTTACTGGAAGGCTAGTTTGTGATGGGCTCACCCAGTAGCACAATGTTGCATTGGGATACAGCATTCAGCTTAAGCCAACTTATCAACTACATTCAAAGCACATCCATTGAGCTATGTGGGGAGACTTTTTGCCGATCTATTAAAAATACTCTTATCTGTATTTAGCATATGCTGTGTATGTCAGTGCTGGCAGCTTTAGACGGATTTACACTCAAAACACCTCAAGGTATTCTTGAGCTGAAACTACTGATAACATTCTGAAACTTCTGCAGACAAGCAGGTTTTACAAATAGATAAATTCATTCAGCACACTGTTATATTGTGTATTTACTCATTGTTATTTTTTGGTGCACAGTGACTGTTTTTAAATACCATTTTGCCCTTTTTTTTCCCTTTTAGAAATTATTCCCCACCTGCATATGAATAAAACTCAGATTTAAATATTTAGTTATTTCTTAACTACAGATAATAAAAAAGTCACATTAAATTATTTGCTCTTGTCTTGTGTTTATACAGCGTTGTTTTATCAGGAAATATTTTACTGATGAAGAGCAGAAGCGGCAGTTTATTCCATTTTTCCTTTATTTTGCTTCCTAGAATTAGAAAACTCTTGTCTGTAAAACAAACAGTCAAACAAGACGGTCAGTATAAAAGAATTGCTGTTGCTAGTTAACAAGAACTTTTGGAATCCAGCAGCAAATAATGTGGAAATAATCCACGCATGAGGCTTTCAGTGCGTTTCAGTGGGAAGTCCTTCAGAGGCAGCGCTGGGGCTGCAGAAAGCCTCACAGTCTCTCTTTCTTTCACTTTTCTTTCTTTGCAACACACAAGCCTTATTTGTACTGCGGGATAATTACTATTAGACGGAGGCAATCTCATATTTACTTTAACTAAAATGTAATTAAAGCAAAATTTGCGGAAATTTTAAAAACACACAAATTGATCTTTCTCGGGTTGTAAGAGGAAGAAGAAAAGGACTTTTCATTTTCAAAATCTAAACAGATGGGCAATTTATTTATTCACAGTATTAGCATATCTTACGCTGCATTGCATTTTTTTTCCCCCTTCGTAAATTTTTACTGTTGTGAAATGTGTTTAAAATCTATATTTTTTTAAACCCAAATTGCAAGCAAACCTTTATTTAACTCTGCTCTCTGGGCTGTAGAGGTTTGGCCTTTGAAGCAATTGAGAAAGTGCACTGTTATTCATGCTGCATTCAGTGCTGAGAACTGAGACTCCAAAAACAGCAGTATCCTCTCATACCTGTTGAGAACACTTTCATCCTTAATGGGCTCATTAGCCACATTGTTAATTGAGTGCTATTCAGGCCAACATCAAAGCTAATAATAATTGTTTACTTACTTACTTACTTCACCAAAATAGACCCAAACTGTGGCATAATGCTGCTCTCTCAGAAGATATATGTCCATAAAGGGACACATTTCTGAATAAAGTGAAACACAAAACCCCCCAAAAAAGAGGGAAAGGAAAACACCCTCATCATTAAAAGTCTCACTTCACACACACTGTGTTGTGTGTTTTATGTGGGAATTTTAACAACTTAACTGCTGCAGTGTGACTGAAAGAGCAACTTGTCTCATACACTAAAAAGGAGCTTTAAAAAAACGCAGCTTTTTGTTGGAGAAATCAGTCATTTTCGAATGTTTTCAACAGCTTGGATTTAAAATTTTATTGTGATATTTTAAAAAGCTTCATTTGCTGTAAAAGAAAAAAGGAATGCATGTTCAGTGTAATTTTGCAACACAGACAGCCACAGTAATGCTAATAATACCAAAAACAGCCATAATATTAATGATAAATGAGACTAAAAATAAGAATAATAAGAATAAGGATGAGCTTGTATTTTTACACACAGGAACATATATTTTATTTTCTGAGTTCTCGTCCTGTAAGTTTCCTCCTCCCACACGCTGCTGCCATATTAGTGGATAATGGGATCCGAAAATGGAAGCTAACTCATTGGAATTAAATTTATCAGCATGTGCTCAGAGGTAATAAGCTGTCAGTTATAAAATGAAGATTTGTATTTAGATATATGATAGGAAGAAAAATGAATAGGCAAAATAAATGAAGCTGCTTTACAACTAAATTACTTATTTGGAGCCAACAGACCACGAAGAGAATCATGATGATGACAATGATTATTGCAGATAATATTTTCCCTATGGAGGTGAAGATAGCAAGTATGAAATAATTACGTAACGCCGGCCCACAAAGAGTTAACAGGAGGGAATGTTTGCAGAAATGTTATGATAGAAGGGACCAAACCTGGAGGCATTATCAAACATTATAATGTAGGAAATCTAATTAGTACTAAGGGAGGGGGGGCGTTGCTGCTCCAAACCAGATTGTTTTTACACACAGAAATATTATTACGGAAATATTATGATCGGCAAACATCGCTAATTTTGAACATCCTGGAAAAAACACGCACACATAGAGATAATTACATACAACTCTGTGTAAAGCATATAAGTTTTGTTTACAGTCATCTGTCTGAAATGTTCCCACTTTAACTGCAGCTCCGGCTCAGTGGGGGAGCTGAATATGCATTTCAAACCCAAATTTTCATCATAGCAGGATTTCTATTTTTAAAAGGCAGCGCTGATGAAAGCTGCTCTAAGTTACACCTAGGCTTGGGGCTAAGGCAGCTGCATTTCAATTGATTAGGTACCCATGCATGATGAAAGTTTTAATAAATGACACCATAGTCAAAACATTTCAAAGAAAAACAATCCCTGCTGTATGCCAGGATACTGCAAATATGCCAGAAGCCACATGAGAGAATGAGATGAGAGGGAAAGTGAGTAAAACACAGGCAAATTCAAACACATGAAATTTAACAATATATGACAGTAACTGTCTTATTATTGCTTATTTTCTTCTGGTTCCCCCACTAACTAATTTGTAGTTTGTGTAAGATGTCACTTTGTTATTTTAAGTGACTTGACGGCTGCGGATTGTTTGTATTTACCTGTTTTGTGTGTTAATGAAACTGTTTCTGCAGGAACAAAGACTTCTGGAGCATTGTGGGAGAGATTTCAGAAATGTGTTGATGAAATAATAATAAAAAAAAAATGCTCTGGAAAAATAAAAGCACCTGAAGCTGCAGGATTTAAAATGTTCCCTATTTTGACAAGCTTGTTGTGTGCAGCGACTGTGTACAATTGATATCATCTGAAAGCTGCTGTAGGTTTTAATATATATCACTTATTGAGGGGGGGTGAGGAAGATACGGTGGATATGTTCTTTCATCTGAGCAGCATGGTGGAAACAAGCAAAAGAAAAGTGTATTAAAAATGCCGTGTCTATAGGGCTCATGTCTGGTGTCTGTCAAATCATTAAAAAGGAGAGGCAGCGTTATCAAATGCTCGGGATCAGCAATAGTGGTGGCACATCACTGAGATGAGGTATGTCTTCCATGGGGGCAACTTGAGGGCCTTTTGTGAATTTATAGAGTACGATAAAATCAGCTTCATATTTCTCTGCAAAATCGGCTGATGAAAGAAGCCAGAGAGAGAATTACATGGCAAGAGTTTTGTCACCAGACCCATAGGCTTTATAGGCTGGGAATTGAAAAGGTAATGAGAAAAGCCATGCTGCAGGTTGGCTGTGTTTAATAAGTCATCATGCCTCTATCTATTGTTAGTCGCACGGACCCCACCAAGACTGTGTTCCCTCCGCCACGCTTAATACTCTGCAGCTTGCAGGCATTTCAATGGATATAATATATCCAGCACCAGTGGAGCAGGCTAACAGCTTATAGCACAGACAGCATTACACAGAGTCGTGTGATAACAGTGAACAAAGAACAAAGTCGAAAAAATGAGACTGTTCTCCAGTTGCCTCTCTTCTTGAAGAATATGTGATTGCAATTAAGATAGATGGCTTTACAAAAAAAAAAAGAAGAAAAAAAAAAGCCAATTCTGGGACGGGCTAATTATGTGCAGAACTTACAAGTATAATTCTCCTTTTCCTGCACAATGCGCACTGCAAGTTTCTGTGTGGCTGCAAACACACGGAAATTCAGGCAGCAGTTGACAGCGAGATAAAGAGTGACGTAAAACGCCGCGGTCCTCAGGACGCTGAGGATGATACTTGGCAGATGTATTTTTCCTCCTTTTTAAAATTTGTTCATCTCATAACTCATCAAACAAATTCCCGCCATCCCAGTGATCTCTTTATTCTTCTCACAGATTTTCTGTCTCTCAGTAAACTCAGCACACAGGGAAAAAAAAAAGCAGCCTGAAGGGAAATGAATTTAAATGTGAGCTGATGATGAATGGTTGAACTGATTTTCTGGCAAGAATTAAAGCTTTGTAACGACACTTGACACACATTGGATGAAAGGAAGACTAAAAGTAAAAAAAAAAAAAAAATGAAAAGGACTACTTTTTACAGTTTGTGTAATTACTGTATGACACATATAATGGGCCATATTTTCCATTTTGACAGCACGCTCCAGAGCCATCTTTTGTCTTTATGTCATTGCCTCTGGGTATGCATGAAGACAACACTATTACTCTCTCAAACCTGGCCACGCTGTTTGTTGTACAGTTGTACACTTCCATCTCCTTACACGAGCAGCCCTGTTTAAAAAGACAGGCTTGTCACATACTCTGATCAGCCAGAGTCAGTCAGAGGGATTTCTGAAGCGTGTGGAGTTTTTAACATGGAAATTGGCTTTGAACCCCATCTGCACAGGTCGGCACATCTTTGGGCAAAGCTCTGCTACTGCTGACAGGGAAAATGAACCATCAATTCCTTATAATGTGGCCTGATTATTATCCTACTTACCCCCCACAAATTTAAAGTTAGTGAATTTCTGCACCCTATAAAATCTGTAAACTCAGAGAGAGGGAAGGCCTAATGTCTTTTTTTCAAAGGAAAAAAAAGTCAAACTGAAGCACCATCAACGTGAAATAATCCCATCAACAAACCACTTTGAGAGCAGTGCATGGTGTTTTTTTTTTTTTTTTTTTTTTTTTTACCAGCACACTTCAACACATCACAAAAACAACCACATTTATCTGAAAAATAATGTCCTAAATCTGACACCAAATCTTCTAGAGAATGGAACTCATTTTTGAAAACGAATAATCAGTTAAAAACAAAGAGGATTTGGCTATAAGTTGGTTTCTAGGTTCACTTCTATTGAAAAATATCACTTTAAAGTAAAAATCTGGCACCATGAAATGATTAAAAGTATCCTACCTGTGTAGAAATGTTGATTTCAGACCCCCAAATCAAAACAAAATAAAGCAAAACACTAAAAAAAAAACAAAATATAGCTTTATATATTAGGCTCCTAACAAGTGGAATGGGTCTCTGACTGTGACACATGATACAAACCAGAGCAACGTTAGAATGAAGTGTGTTCAGCAACTTTGGGAAGGGATCTGTCAACGTCCAATCTGAGATGTCTTTATTTGACACGATTGGTTTTGTTAGGTTTCTTGCGCCGGTCCAGCCCGCCGGTGTCCCTTTCACCCCTAAAAGCAGCTGGGCCCTGACCCCTGCAGCACTGGCCCTCAAAGCCGAGCTCTTTTCAGCTCCGGCGTATTGGGAACCTCCCTGTTCCCTCCCACCAGCAACATCCCATTCAGCCGCAGAGATAACTTTATTCATCTTGTGCATCATTGTATCCATTTGAATGCGGGAACTATGCAGACACTTCAGTGAATTGAACTAGCGTGCGTGCATGTGTTAAGAACAGGAAAGAAGGGGAGGCGTTATGTCTTAATTTCTCCATTTTGACAGAAAATTCATGCACGGGTTCACTCTGAGAAACCCTTTTTCATTTCGCCGTGAGTGCTTGGAGTTTACCTGAAGTATCACGTTTGAGGAAGCTGGTGTCGTGATTACATGTTAGGGACTTAAAATATGCAATCATGCCAGAAGAATTAAACACATTTTGACAATTACACCAATGTCTGCAGATGAATCCTCTGTGTTACCGCTGCTAATTTACATGAAAGTGCTAAACAGCTATTTTTTTTCCTACTTTTTTTTTTTTAATTTGGTAAACTCTGCTGATTTAGCCATGGGCAGCTGGCGGAGACAGTTGAGCTTATGTTCACCTGCCTAACACCAAAACAGCACTAGGACCACCCTGCTCTTCTCTCATCATTCATATTCAAGCCAGGGCCTCTTGACAAGTCTGCTGATCTCACTCAATGTTTTGTGATTTGGACAATACGTTTTCACTGTGTGGGCAAAAATGCTGAGGCCATCACACTTCTTGAGGCCAGTCTTGTGAGACTCAACTGAGGCAGAAGCCCTCATTTCTTCCTTCTCTGGGAGAGTTATGCTTGTCAGTGGATCCGCCTCATCACTGACAAGTCTATTGCTGCAGTCAGACAGAGCATGGGAGTCTGCTTTTCCATGACCACAATTATTTTATATAAAGCTCAGAATAAAGTATGTAAGGTTTTGTGAGTGTATGAAAGTTTTTTCATACAGCCACACTTTAAATCGTGCATTAAGTTGCAATTTTTCTCATTTTAAAGTTGTCTATAGCTGTTTTTATGTCAGAGAAGGTCAAAAAGACGGTGAATAAAAAAGTTTCCTCAAATATTTACTGAATAATAATCTTTAAGTTGTTGTTTTAAATTGCTGGAAGTTTACATTTAAACATCAGACATTCATTTAGAGAAATATAGATAGATGGTGAATGCACATTATTTTAACATCTTGGAGAAAGTAGAAGAAATCAAGCATTAATTGCTCAATCACAAAAGAGATCTGATTTAATTTTATACCAACAAACAAATGCACAAAGCTTGAAATAGAACTAATGTAAATAATCAAAACTTCCCCCTTAAACTTCCTTTAAAGCTTATCCTCGCCACTTTTAAACTTTTTTTTTTTTTTTTAATGAAATGACACCCAAAAATATGATTTGCCATAAAGAGCATGAATATTTGTGATGTAGCCAGTGGTAAAAAATCCTTTTGGGGATTTCGATATCTAAAAGAGAGAGGTTTATACATTAGCGCTGTAGTTGCAAAACACTGTTGATATTCAAATGATTATTGTGCAAAATCTGGGATAAGCTTCTGTGTGAGAGCTCTTCTAAGTGCCTACAACTATTGCTAATTCCCCTCACCATTGTGGGCCGAACAAAGGCCTTAATCCCATTTCACTTTTGCAGAAGGCTGGGGCTATTTTCCCTCTCATAAACCAACAACACTCCCCCAAGCCAGAGCTGAGAGGTTCTGAGAAAGGGGCCAGTGTGTGTATACTTCAAGGCTTTTTTGTCCAACTTGGCTAGTGCTCTGCATAAACTTTTAAGTGGTCCCAGTAGGCCTCAAACACCTTTTGGCAGAAAAAATAAGCTACCACAAACTGTAAAAAGGAAACCAAACACTCTCTTAACCTGGACAATACAAAAGAAAATATATGAAGTCTTTTATTACTCAGACTGGGTCTGGGCTGCAAAGAGTTAACACGTTTTTTTTTTCATGCACTAGTAAAGGAACTTTCATTCTTCTGAAAGCAGCTCTCTTTCTCTGCATTGTAAATCCTTTAATACATTATTTATAACATGGTGGTCCACTATCAAAGCAAGTGGAGTAGGACAGGATTGAGTTCTTGTACTTTGTAGTATAGCTTGAGCTCGCAGTGGAAAATAAAACCACTTTCACTGACTTTGACATAATATTTTCTCTTTGTTATTCAACCTACTTCAGTTCTACCTTTCAAATTTATGGTTTAATTAAAACAAGTCACAGTTTCGGGGATTTTGTCAGTTCAATTAGAATTTCATCACAGAGTCCTCACTACAAATTTGAATATTGTCAAGAAACAGACCGCTTTTATAGTCATAAACCTGAGATATGTCATTTAATTGTATTCTACATCTAAAGATTATTTCATCTCTGTTTATCACAAAAATTTCTCTTTTGAATACAGGAATAAAGACGCCCTTTCAGAGCTGCATTTCCCCCCCCCCCCCCCCATTTGAACCTAATATTGTAAATAAAAATAGGAGCAGATATGTGCAGTAGGAGCTCCTGAGTGGATGTGGGCTTGGCAGAGCTCCCTGGAACAAGCAGCAGTGCCACCATCCCAGTTGTTCAGTAAGTAAGTGATGGCTTTATTCAGCTGCTGTGTCATGCAGTGCATGTGAACCAGCATGCAGACCAGCATGTGGCCTGTGTTGGCTCATGTTAGGTGTGTAGTTAGAGGGTTTACTTGCACTTAAAAAGGAGGGGCAAGGCAAATACAAATCAGCCAGGAATTCCCTTCGACAGCCAGACAAACCGTTCTCCTTTAATCTTAATCAATTAGACACCCATGAAGTGCAAACAAATCACAAACCTGTCAGCGTGCACAATACAGTGTAAAGAATCTGCAAATTACATGCAGTGTAGACAAGCGGCACCCCTTTCCTACAAAGCTGCTGGGTTGAGTTCTCTAAGAAGCCTCACATCACCCAGATCATATTTGTGCCATTGACTTACAGTATAATAAAGAGGATCTCTTTGCTAAGATGCCCACTGGAGTCCAGAACTGTTAGCTTAATATCCACTGGGATCCACTGAGGTGAGTGTAGCCTTTCACATACAATACTCAGTCCTGGAAAAGTGATACGTCTTTGCTTGATGTTAATGGTTTATAACATCCCAAGATAGCAAAATTTATCTCTGGAAAACCCGGCCTAATGATATTTCCCTTGCTCAAGTTGACGGAGAGCAAATCCATGGTTAAAGTATTATTGAATTTTCACACCTGCATACAGGGAGTCATGTTTCAAATTCTACCAACTCTTCTCAGCACACAGCACCACCTGAGGCCTTTTTACAGTGTGGAAATGGGATGTGGTCAGTTAAAGAATCCTGCTGCACCTGTTTTTTGGGGGGAATTGCAAGATTAACATTGCTTAACACCAAGAGATACAAGAAGTTTTGACATATGTGTTTGAGACTATAAGATGTAACAATAATCAGTCAAAAGCATCATGAAAAAAGTTTTCCATTGTAAGTGTAACTGTCACTGTTGGTTATTTCACTGACAATTTGTTCACTGCCACGTAATTGCATTGCACTTTAGTTGGATCAGATGCTTGTGGAAACTAATTGGTTAAGAATAACAGAAATGGGCTGATATAATTATTACACTAGCGATTACTAATGTATATATATACTTTATTTTAGGCTAAAGTTGTCGTATTTATGTATTTTCATAATAAACTGCTACTGAAAACATGCAATCAGTAAACGCTGAGGCTTTCACAAGGAAGATAAAGATTACTGTAGGCAACAATGTATTTTTTTCCATTGTTGCATTAGAAAAAGTTACTGAAAACAGAAAAACTCGGAACAAAAAAAATCCCCAATTTTGCAAAGAAAGATTAGCTAGCTAGCTAGCTAGAAAGGCTAGCCTGGGGTGATTTAAAAAAAATCTTCGGAAAAGAGATGATACACATAATGGGTGATGGAAACACCTTTTTTAAAATAAATTTTGGCATAATGGATGTTTAGTATACATCAATGATCAGTTGTTTGCACTTTGTTTGTTGTCTTACCTGAATGCTGAATACCAGCTAACAAGTAATTACAACCTGCCCGACTGAATGAAACTCCTGAAGACTTATTTCTATCTGTTGCTAGTAGATGGCCAAAGTTTTGTCTGCTTTTCCTTCTTCGAGGATTTTTAATGGTAACCAAACAATTAGTTTTGCTGCTTTCACTCTTTTTTATCACAGCAATGTGCAATAAAGCCTTGGTCGCCCCCTACTGGTGACACTATGCAGCGTAGTTCATTCAGCCCAAAGCAAACTATGGAAAAAAGCCTAATGGACAACTATTTAAAAGACATTTTTTTGTGATATTTAACAAGTTTGCTTCAAATTTGCTTGAAAGTTAGATGACAATATGACTAGTAATTATTCACAATCAAAATTCCAACACAGTTTTTGTGGCAGCTGAGGCTCTCTTAGCTGCCACCAAATTTTGAATTAAATACCCCATTGCACCCTCTTGCAGATATGAACACATTGATTGTGAAATGACATTCACTGACCACAACCGCATGTTTTAGTTTAGGCTATGAGCATTGTCTTGCCATAACCTAAACCAAACAGCTTCAGTTGCCTAAATCTGACCAAATCGTAACCATACTGTAGTTGTCATGAGCAGATGTTGCAGGAATAATCAAATGAAAAATGTTGGCAGTTCATGCTTAAAAATGTTGTCACCGAGTGTAATCTGGGTTCCTGTGAAATCATCCAGTATCAGCGGCCTGTCTGGTGAGTGGGTTGTGTAAAACTGATCTTTGCAACCAACATGTTGTGAGTTTCCCCACAGAAAATGTCCTGGCAGTAGGCTCTGGCAGTGGAATCATTTTCAGGGTGTCCTGATTCAGATTACTAATATCCATTCAGCTGAATACTGACTGCTGTTGCAAAATCAAACCCAAATCTGACAACCCATTTATCTGGCTTTGAATGTGGTGATCACAGAACCCACTCAGATACGAAAAAACACACTGAGTAAGCTTTAGGTAAAACCGTGACAGATTTTAAAATTCGTTTTATTCGGGTGATGTATGTTCATATTTGCGGTTAACTATTTTTGATCCTGTTCTGGCGACACAGTCAGAGCTTTTCATCAAGAACTTTCATGAGCCTCAGAGAGCATCGTTGGCACATGTCCTAAAAGTTAAAATACAATAATATAGCCTTTAATGTCAGTTTCTTAGAGAATCTACTTCTTACTGATTCACTACCACAGCTTTTCACAAACATGTACTAATTGGAGGTAAAAAGAAAGAAAAAAATCTGAAGGTAAACCAGTTTCAAAAGCCAAAAGACTATGAATTATTATTCCAATAACTTTTCAGCACTCATAAGTGAAAACAATGTCACTGTATTGAACTACAATTTGCTCAGAACTTATATCCTTTGTCTTTATTGTCTGAAATCTGTAGTCATTATCCTGCACTGACTCAACACTAATCACCATGAACACTTGGAAACAGTTGCTTCTCCTCTGTAGGCGGGTGTCTGAACAAAACACAGCAACTCATTAAAACAACATAAATACAGTTTCAGACGGAAAGCATTGACGAAACACTCTCTAATTCTATACTTTATATAATGTTGTACAATGCCAGAATCACTGATGCTTGTTTAACTGCATAACGACCATTTAATCGGAGTCTAATCACATACCCCTTGTTGAGACTTGAAAAGGCACCTGCCACTTACTTTGCTATTTTTAGTCACAGAAATTTCAGCAAAAATCATAAACTACACCAACTACAGCTCTATATCTGATGTTTATCTCAAGCAGGGGCAATAAAGTGACAGAGGAGAAGTCTAATCCCACACTTCTGTTGTTTTTGTAGCGTCACTGCTGACATGGGGAGCGCACAGACAGTCATGTGACTCCTTCAGTTCACAGAGGTGAAAACACGTGAGGTTATTTCACCCTTAAGTGGAAATTCTTCAACTGTGCTTGGCTATTTGGAACAAGAAACACACAACAAAACACGCTAAGAAGCAGCTGACACAAATGCTACTAATGTCACCACTAAAGCTTAGTGAGAAACCTCAATCCAAACTCCTCATAATGACGTTTAAGATTTATGCTGCTGTTATTTGTTTCGTCCAGACTAAATGACAGAAATCCACAACCGTAATTTTATTTCAGGACTCGGTTATTAAATGTCAAAACAATCCATGTAAGTCTAAAAACTCAACAGCTTTACAAACTCTAAGACTAAACTCTCCACAAGGATCCAAAATAAGTTGGACTTTTACATGAGAGCTTTAATTATTCTTCATCTACTTCCTGAAAAGTTTGGTCAAGAAAAAAGACAAAAAGTAATATTTTCAGCTGAACTAAAGAGAGATTTTGTGTTTTTTCTGCTCACATGTTGTGTTGTTGTAAACTTACTCTTTCAAATAAATACCTGCCTAACCCTCTGGAAATCAGTGTTCGTCCTGTTTTTGTGTCACTTCTTGTCAACCCTACACAGCCGGTCGTAATGCTTTTTGAGCAACACCCCATACTATGACACTTTAACAGTGAAAGTTCTACTATGGAACCAGTTTGACATGTTCAGGTCGTGAAAAACACTATAGAGCAGTTTTCATTGAAAAAAAAAATCATCATGAATTTTGTCCAAAAAAACACCAAAGTATAGTATGTTGATAAAAAATGCAATTTTTTCAACATGTTGTAAAAACAGGTCATAGGCTGGAAAAATGTAAAGTAGGCCGTGAAAAACACTATAGGGCAGTTTTCACTGAAAAAAAATCATCATGAATTTTGTCCAACAAAAACGCCATAGTATACTATGTCGAAAAAATGCAATTTTTTCAACATGTTGTAAAAACAGGCCATATGCTGGAAAAATGTAAAGTAGGCCGTGAAAAACACTATAGGGCAGTTTTCACTGAAAAAAAATCATCATGAATTTTGTCCAACAAAAACGCCATAGTATACTATGTCGAAAAAATGCAATTTTTTCAACATGTTGTAAAAACAGGCCATATGCTGGAAAAATGTAAAGTAGGCTGTGAAAAACACTATAGAGCAGTTTTCATTGAAAAAAATCATCATGAATTTTGTCCAAAAAAAACGCCAAAGTATAGTATGTTGATAAAAAATGCGATTTTTTCAACATGTTGTAAAAACAGGTCATAGGCTGGAAAAATGTAAAGTAGGCCGTGAAAAACACTATAGGGCAGTTTTCACTGAAAAAAAATCATCATGAATTTTGTCCAACAAAAACGCCATAGTATACTATGTCGAAAAAATGCGATTTTTTCAACATGTTGTAAAAACAGGCCATATGCTGGAAAAATGTAAAGTAGGCCGTGAAAAACACTACAGAGCAGTTGTCTTTGAAAAAAAAATCATCATGAATTTTGTCCAAAAAAACGCCATAGCATACTATGTCGAAAAAAAATTTGATTTTTTTAACATGTCAAAAAAACATGCCATATGATGAAATATTGTAAAGTAGGCCGTGAAAAACACTATAGAGCAGTTTTCATCTGAAAAAAAATCATCATGAATTTTGTCCAAAAAAAACGCCAAAGTATAGTATGTTGATAAAAAATGCGATTTTTTCAACATGTTGTAAAAACAGGTCATAGGCTGGAAAAATGTAAAGTAGGCCGTGAAAAACACTATAGGGCAGTTTTCACTGAAAAAAATCATCATGAATTTTGTCCAACAAAAACGCCATAGTATACTATGTCGAAAAAATGCGATTTTTTCAACATGTTGTAAAAACAGGCCATATGCTGGAAAAATGTAAAGTAGGCCGTGAAAAACACTACAGAGCAGTTGTCTTTGAAAAAAAAATCATCATGAATTTTGTCCAAAAAAACGCCATAGCATACTATGTCGAAAAAAAATTGATTTTTTTAACATGTCAAAAAAACATGCCATATGATGAAATATTGTAAAGTAGGCTGTGAAAAACACTATAGAGCAGTTTTCATCTGAAAAAAAATCATCATGAATTTTGTCCAAAAAAACCGCCATAGCATACTATGTCGAAAAAAAATGTGATTTTTTCAACATGTCATAAAAACATGCCTTATGATGAAATAATGTAGTCCAAAAAAATCCCCAAAACGCCATAGTATACTATAATGTAAGGTAGGCCGTGAAAAACGTCCAAAATTTGACCAAAAACGCCATAGTTTTTCAGCGGTTCTCAAATGGGGGTCTGCGTACCCCTGGGGGTACTTGAAGGTATGCCAGGGGGTATCTGAGATTTAAAAAAAACACTAAAAACCAACAACAATTCAAAAATCTTTTATAAAATATATTTATTCAATAATTCCTCAACAAAATATGAATGAAAGTTCATCAACTGAATTTCATATCAAGTAGGCCATTCCATTTTATTACCATGAACTCAGTTTATGGAAGAGTTTAGACGAAGACGTTTATTTTTTAAAATTCTGTTGAACCATGGTTCAAAAGCAATGTCTCATTTTCACTGGTTAATTTTCATAGATTTTTTTTTAAACTTTTGACAGATTCAAATTATTTCTGTGACCATTGTGGGTTTTTCTTTCATTAACCGAGGGGTACCAATAATTTTGTCCAAGTGTGTAAGAGGACACTTTACGTTTATGATTATTTCTGGGTAGAAATCTTTATTTACAGTTGAATCAATTATTTATTTTTCAACAAGCTTCTTGGTTTGACTGTGTACAGATTTACTAAATGCTCATTTCAGAAAACTGCTTTCCAGATAAAGTCTACTCGTAGTTGAAGGCATCGATCAAACTAATGTTACCTTCTGATCCCCACAAACTTAACTGTTCAGTGAAGAGAATCAAAGTTTGTTCAGGATGTCTAAAGAACCCAAAGGTGATGGTCTGAGAAGAACTCAGATGGATGGTCTAAATGTCTAAATCAAGACTCATGGTCACAAGTTTTAAGGCTTCTGTTAACCACAAAGTTTAAACTAACAGAAAAGCACTGAGAAACTTTTAAAACTTCAGTCCTCAGACTGTCTGAAGGTTCAAACGAACAATGAACTACTGTGGGACTTAGAAAATTTCAGCCCTCAGACTGTGTGAAAGCTCAGGTCCTGAGGACTCAGGAGGTCTGGAGGCTTTGGAAAGTCTTGGAACTGAGGGTTCAACCCTCCAGCACAAAGGCTGAAGTCCAACCTCCTGAGAAAAACGGTCGAGATGAGACTCGAGTAAAAAAAACAAAAACTCGAAAACGACAAAAAAATCGATGACAAATGTGCAAAAAAAGAAGTTATTAGTATCTGAGTGAATAGCTCAGGGGGTAAGAAGAGAGACTACCAAGTGGAAGGTAGCAGGTTCAAGACCCACTACTGGCATTTTTCTTTGTCATTGTCTAAGTTTTTCAAAAAATTTAAGCAGGGTCTGGTCTTGAACCAGCGACCTACAGCTCCATTGGCCTATTCTTAACTCACTGAGCTACAGTTCAGATAAAAAAATATAATTTCGTCATCCCTTTGTCATCGTAGTTTCCAAGTGACCACATGGGTGGAGCCAAGGCAGAGTCAGGGTGAAGAGTCGGTGGGGAGGTGGGTGGCAACCTCCCCCCACTGCCCCCCCTCTACCCCCCCCCCCCCCCACACACACACACACCACCACCCACCACACCTTCCCCCGCCCGAAGACTTTTTCCGAGTCTCCACGAGTTCTTCGAGTCTCGACGGATTTTCCCAAGTTTCTGGAGCTTCCACAAGGTCAGAGGCAGAACAAGTTGTCATGAAGAGGTGTTGAAGTCGGCGAGGATGGAGTGAGTTTTTACAGCGACTAGAAGGAAGACGACTAGAAGAGAAGGTCTTTAACCAGCATCCCTAAAATCCATGGAGTCGGCTCCAGAGAAATGAAGGGAGGTCAACTTTTATCAACCTCCATCCAGATGTTGAACTTGATATCTTTACTTTGAGATTTTTAGCACCACAAACCTTCAGTATCACACTTTATTATCATTCATTAGGACTTTAATGGAGTCTACCAGCAGATTTAGTTTTTGTTGAGAAACTTTATTCTTGTTGTCGTGGGACTGCAGGATTTAAAACTGTTCCTTCTATTTGACCTCATGTTTATTAGTTCTAGTGGAGAAAGTTATTTTTGTTGTGGATTATTCTCTTAGAAACCAAATAGTAAATTGGATTAGTCAAGAGGTTTAAATTTCTTACTTTTTCATATTTTAAATATGACAAAAAAATATAAAAATAAAGCGTCTTGAGACAATTTGACCTGTAACTGCCGTTATACAAATAAAATTGAATTTAAATTGTATACATCTTGTAATGTTGAAGGAATTCAGCCATACATGTTGGAAAACACATTTTCTTTGTTCATTAATCTGTTGATTGTTTTCTCCAGTAATTCATTTCTTGTTTTGGTTTATAAAATGTCAAACCCAAATATATTCAGTTTACTGTCATAAAAACCAAAAAGATTTACATTCATGATGCAGGAATCAGGCAATTTTTCACTTTTTATCTTAGTTTATAATGTGTGAATTGTTGCAGCTTGTGAGCCGTAAAAGGTTTTAATGTTTGGGGCTGAACGTCAAAAAACATTTAGAAACCAACATCAACAAAACAGCCAACAAAGATTTGAACATCATTAAAGGGAAATCTAACTTTTGCATGGCAATGTCTAATTAAAGAACATTTATTTCCAATGTAAATGTGTGATATTCATCCTCTGGAGCTTCTCTTCACATCGTCTTCCACCTGGACTGGTTTGGTCGGGAGCAACAAACATCTGAAAAACTGCACTTTAACATCAATGAATGACACTGAAGTTTAACCAAAGGCGTCAGTTTGTTTTTAAAAGTGGGGGGGATGGAGACCACAGCACTTTCAGAAAATGTCGAAGAACGGTGGAAAAATGCCACAAGCTGGGCTCGAACTCACAACCACTGTACCAAAAGCAGAAGCTCAACCTGTTGAGCTATCGGTACATGCAGGTAGAGAGGTCTGTGGGCCGCTATAGTACTAATTATCCCGGGCCGAAATTTTGCCCCTGCCCACCTCTGGTCGGAGCTTCCACTTCGCACGGTCGCAAATTTAGCATCCGCACGTTTTTTTTTAACCTCATGAAGGTGTGCTGCATATCTGTGCAACTCTCGGCCAAGTGCGGATGGTTCGTTCAGGAGCGTCGGAATTTTCTATACTGCTGAAAATAACTGGGTTTACAACGGCTTACATGTGAAGAATTTGAATGTGTTGGAGACAAAATGACCCCTGACAGAAAGTGGGGGGGGACACATCCCCACCGTGCCCCCCTAAACTGACGCCTATGAGTTTAATCTCTACATAAATGAGACTGAGTCTGGATGTGCTGCTCTGTCATTAACTCCTAAGTTTAGGGAAAGTTCAAACAAAAGAGGACAGTTCAGATAAGACTTGAGAATGAGCTTATTTTGAACAAACATCTCAGACTTTCTGAGCTTCAGCACCTTTAGCAAGATATTTTAACAACAAGCAACTCAAGAGATCTAAAAATTGGAGAGAGTTAGCTTTAGCTGAGCCAAACAACATGTGGGATGCTAACCTAGCAAACATTTCAGACTTTTCTCTGTGAATCCTGAGAAATAATTTCCTATTTCATAAAAGACCTACACATCTGAACTCAGTCTCATTAAAACAGACTCTAATTCAGTGTCATCCATCCATATTAAAGTGCACTTACCTAAAATGTTTGTTGCATGAGCTCCAACAAAACCTGTCCAGGTAGAAGGCCACTTTGACAAACAGGAAGTGGAAGGTTCCAAGTAGATTTATAAAAGGGGGGACCGGACTGTACCAAGTACAGTCGAGTATAGAGGGGTGTTTTGTGGGTTTTTAAGGCTGATCATGATTATTATTGAGACATCTGGAGGAGATATTAATTTGCAGTAAATGAAAGTATTTAAAATCTTGGAGTTAAACTTCGAAGAAAACAAACTAACATAAAACATCGATACGTTTTTGTTTTGTTTACAGATGTTAAGTTAAAGGAGTTTTATTGGTGACGTATAACCAATCAAATCCCTCCAGAAGACAGAGCAACCACAGCTAGATAAAGGTTCAGAGCCAAAGTAGCACTATTTATAAATGTATTTATTACCTTAAATCGGTAAAAACTAAAACACTGATAATCAGTAAATCAGTCAGCCCACAATTACTACAACGTATGTCTCTTTCCTTTGACTTGTTATTTGTACAATATACAATGTATATGATGGTGTTTTTTCATCCCAAAGGCTATACTATGATGTTTTCTCAGAGACATACCATGCTACTCTGTTTGTTCTGACCCTGGGCCACTGTACTCCTCCTCTGTTGTTTTCTGGATTGTTCTCAGCTTCATGCCTTCGTCCACCCGGCCTCTGTTGACTCGTCCCGCCTGCCGTCTCTGGAGCTGAAGCTGGATTGGAACAGACCAAAGTACAGTCCAATCACGATGCCAGCTGCTTCTCAAAAGGCTCCTTCATCAGGCGGCACTTCTGAGGGGAAGCTGAGCTTAAGCAGAACTTTGGAGATGTGTTCCAGTGGTTGGTGGATGTGTGGGGAGATAGAGAGGGACCTTTGAACTGTTCAGAAAGGAAAACAGGGAACCCATTGGTAGTTTTAGTTTAGGGTGCTACTGTGATGTGTTCTTGGGTTACAAGAGGTGAACAGGAAGAGGGTTTTTTTTTCGTATTGATGATCTTTTACTTTGTTCCTGGCTGGAATGCCCATCAACATCAACATCAACATGAAGTTCACTTTTAGTTCTGTTTATTTATTTTTATTTTACTAACATCCATTTGCTTTTAACCCCCTAAATTGTTGTAAACTTACTCTTTCAAATAAATACTCGTGTAACCCTCTGGAAACCAGCGATTGGCCTGTTTTTGTGTTGCTCCTCACCTACTTCAGACAGCCGGGACAGAACAACGTTTTGTGGACCAAAGGCTATACTCTGACGTGTTTAGAGCGACCAGCTTTACTATGATGTTTTTAGAGCAACATGCTATACTATAGGCTTTTTAAATGACATATTGCAGTGACAATTTTTTTGTTGTAGTTTTTTGTTGATGATTTTTTTCGCAACACATAAGAAGTTGAACAGTTTTAAAAATTACTATACTTTTACTTGTGCAATGAACTATTATTCTATGGCATTTTTTAGACCACATATTATACTCTGATGTTTTCTTGACTAACATACTATTTTGACAATATACTGCACTATGACACTTTTTAAACCACATATCATACAATGATAAATCTCAATTTCAATCAATTTCAATCAACATCCTATCATTTTGCACTTTTTGAACCACATAATAATCTATGGGTTTTTTTGCCGACATGCTATACTATGAACTACAGGCCATACTATGTTATTCTTGAAAAGTATACTATACTTTGACATTTTCTGAACTTCATTCTATGCTATGGCGTCATACACAGTGTGTTTTGGTTACATGTTCATTTATAATCTTTAGCCCACAGTCAACAGCTTGTGATATACAGCACAACAGCACCACTGTTGTGAAAGAGATCACTGTTATCAGTCTGTGGAGCCAGTTTCTAAATAAACTAAAGTGCCTGTATTTTTGGTGATGTAGAATCCGAGCTGCAGCTCAGAAATATCTCTGAGCAAGTTTTTTTGGACAACAGTGAAGCTCAATGGCATAAACAAATAAGCTAAATCAGGATTTGGACACACAGCCAGTACTTGTTAGTAGGATCAATTCATTGTTGATTTCAGTCTTTTCGTGGGATTTGTTGACAGTAAGAAAATCACCAAACTCATCCTTTAAGGTCATGATGATTTTGGCTGTGAGCTGGTTGAGATTTGAGTCGTGATTTTTCTAAATGACTTAATACCAGACTCAATTTCACTGATCTCTCTGTGGCTGAAACATTCAAATCTGTTCCACTTCTAACCACATCTAAAAATGATATCACGGCGCACTGACACACCCTGCAGTGTATTCTACATTAATGCAGCTTGGTGAGATGTTAGACCATTGAAGAAAACAACAATAAGATTCTCTGCTTGAGGTAATTTGCTCTTTAACATCAAACCATGCTGAGGCTGTACTTGGGTGCAGCTGTGCTTTGAACTAAATGTTAACATCAGCATGCTAATATGTTCACAATGAGAAGGCTAACATGCAGACATTTAGCACGATCTGATAAGTAATGTATTTTAAACCTGATAACTGCACTAGATTAAAATTCACAACAATGCTGCCTCCACAAATTTATGTTTCTGTACAACTAAACTGCATTATCAATTACATTTTAACATATTTACATTTAAACATATTTTCTGCCAGACCAGATTGGTTGTGACGCACCACAAATGCTTTCAAAATCAACTTAACTTTGCCATTAATTTTATTGCTTTACTGTGGCTCCTATTCAACTCACCAATCATATCTCGGATGGGGCAGAACTCTTTACAACAACCAAGAAAATGGTCCTCTATAGAGAGCAACGTTGCTAAATGTAAGAGTAGCTACTTTAAGAGAGCAACAAATAGCACCCGCAGTGCAGCTAATGCTCCTTAAATAAGGTTTAGTCCAACATACATCTAGTTGAAAGGCTTTATTCTAACCCAGACGGGACATTTTCCTGGACCTAATCAGGCACATCCAGTGTCTAAAGTTAACCAACCTTCTAACAAGTCTTGCTTAAAAGTGTCAAACAAGGTGTGATATTTTCCTAATCTTGACCACAAAGTTTTGGTGCCTAAGCCTAACCAACAGCAAGCAAAAACAAAACTTACATCTCAGCACATTGGTCCCAAATGGGAGGCCAATCCCAATCTCATGAGTAGGAGTTTTGTGCTGACTTGTGCCTCCATCCACCCGTCACTGCTCAATTCGCAAACTTTGTGGACATTTCAGACTGAAAGCCTTACCTACTCCATCACAGCCTTACATTTTAGTAAGAAACATGTTTGTTTCATATTGGGTTTCTTTCAAAAAACATAAATTATAATTCAGTTTAGTTGTATAAAAACTTAATTCTGTGGAGACAGGGTGGTTCAGGATCACCAATGTGATTTCAGTTTATCCTGAGGAGGGCATGAATGTGTATGCCAAATTTCATGGCAATCCAACCAACAACTGATGAGACACTTGAAAGTAGCGGACCAAGTGACCCACCAACAGAAGGCCAAAGCCATCATCACTATGTTGCTAGCATAGCTAAAGACTTCCTGTTTGCATCCACATTGCTATATTTGAGCTGTCTGCCATTTCAGCACATCTGGTAGATGATTTCAATGTATTAAATGTATCTGTTCTAAAGATTGAAATGTGCAAAACAAAATTACATCTTTAATTTTGATTTAATATGACTTATGGATGACTGGAATTTAACTTTAACTGTGAAGTGTTCAACAAACGGCTCAGGAGTGATCCACAATGCAGTAAGCTAGACATCTCTGGACTAGACAGACTTGTGACACAGTGACTTGCGATTGGTGGAAATTATTTTTGCTGTACTTAAGAACAGCAAAAATAATTTTGCGGTTAAAACACTTTTGAGAGCAACAGACACACTCGCTCACAAGAGGGTAAATATTGGCAGAGAATTAATAAGAAGACAAACCAGACAAAAGTTCAGTCATCCCCCAAAGGCGACAGCGTACCTCAAAAACGGAGCATTTGGCAACCCATGACACCAAAATCATCTGTGCGTCTGGTTCATACAGTTCTGTACAAAAGTTTGGGGACCCCTGGGCAAATTACATATTTTGTTGATTTTGAAAGCAAAAACAAGCAATCCCCTGCAGCGAAAAGACATTAAAAATAGTTTCCTTCAAATGTCGATTCAACAACAACTTACTTTTTATTTCACAAAGTAAAAGAATCAATTAAACAGAAAGACAGGTTTATTTTTAATGAAAGGAGTTGTGATTAGTTATCTCTACTTAAAACCTTTAAACAAAATATGTAATTTGCCCCAAGGGTGCCCAAACATCTGCTTTAAACTGTATTTCTGCATTTGAAAATGCATTGATTTTTAAGTTATGAAAAAGGCTACACTTAATTTTTAACAGCAAAAGCAAAGAAGTACTGCAGAGAGGTTTTGACAATGGCCGGCATCTTATAGAGATACTACAATACAGAAAACAGATATTACAACCTATTCAAAGTTGCATTAGGCCATATTGTTTCAACACTGAATCAAATCACCATAATGTGGAAGCTTCTTGCAGTTTCTTACTTTAGTTTTACGGTCTTCACTTTTACATTGACGGAGTCCTATGGCTCTCATCAACTCCATTCTATTAGCTGTGGGTATAAAGCACACACTGTTCAAAGATAGTCATGAAATGGCAAAAAAAAAAAGGTCAAATATGTCACAGTCAGAGACCCAGATATTTTTCTCAGGTGGTAGTGGAGATCAAAGTTATTAGTCACAACAGCTTTACTGTCAGCTTCTTTTGGAATCATGTTGTTATGGGGGAAAAAACAGAGAACAGAATTAAATAAGAGATTTGTTTATTTGTTCACTATGTGGCCATTCTACTATAGTAAGGAACTTCTGACCAAGAACTCAGCTTAAAAAACAAAACATTTAAATGTTGAAGACGCTTAAAATTACAGAAACATGCACTAGACAAAGCAAAGCCATCTTCTGCTACTTTAAGAGAGCAACAAATAGAACCTACAGTGTAGCTGGTGCTCCTTAATTAAGGTTTAGTCCAACATAAAAGAAGCTTAAAAACTATCAGACTGGACACAACCACTAAGTGGACCACAGATGTCCTCGCTGCTGTTTGTAATGTACTTTTCTTGGGTTACTTTTGCTTTCAGCAGCTACATCTGTTAGCTCTCAATCACACTTATGAATTTTTCTTTTCTTCATCTTGCAAAGTATAGAATTTACAGTACTCAATAGTGGCATCGGCAAACATGAAGCTATGCTACAACGTGAGGCGATACAAAGATTAACATTTTGAAATAAGGCGTCACACACTTCTTCAGCTATCCTCAACAATTTTACACAGCCTGACTATTCATGGAAACAAGTCTTGACTTATAAAATTCTGTGTAGACAATATCAGACATGCTGTAAAGAACATTACAGAACAATATGTTTCTTTGGCAGGGATACAAATCATGCATTTAATTGCATTATGCTTCATGTAGGGATTAGGGCAGATGCAAGCTAAATAATTAAAAATGAAATCTTCTTTGCCTTTATTAACGTTGTATAAAAATGCATATGTTTCACCAATTGCTCAATACAAAAGATCCACTTAGCCCCAGTAGCTTATTGGTTTTATTAAGGTCTTAACTAGTGCGATAAGTTGTAACATCCAGGTGATCATTAAATAAAATCTCTTATCAGGTGTTCACTTGTGGAGGAATTAAGCGGTACTTTGGTAAAGAACATTTTCACCTCAGAGTTTAATTAATATTAAAGAAGTGGCAAAACAATAGCCCCACTGCATTTGAAATCTTAACCCCAGGCGCCCTCATTTGGAGTGCCTAGCATATCTCCATGCTGCACCAGTCTAATCTATGGCATGTCAGCGTGACCAGGTGAAAAGTGGCGTTAATTCTATATTGGAGCCGGGCATGTGTTGAGAGCAGCAGAGACAGGTAGAGCATGCCATGGGAGTCAGCGTGTGACCTGACAGGGATTGGCAGGCGGGGTGTTAATTGGATAGGTGCGCCAGCCCATTTGTGTTGGCCATCCCATCGCAGAAGACATTGTACCTAGTTCTTGACTCCCAAGACAAGCTGCTGTTCTCGTCTTAAACATGCTCTGAATATAGCCCATGAAATTATTTGTTGCTCAACTGCCACGTGACTTTCCCCCCAGACACAAAGACAGGGGGATGGGAAAGACAATGCATCACAAGGTAGAGTCTCTCCAGGCTAAAATGGAGGTTTTTTGGACTGGCAAGAATTCTCTGTGTCTGTGTGCAATCAATTCTCAACAACAAAATGATGGCAGTATTTAGGAAGTGCGCAGTGGCAGGTGGACACAAGTTTGTTTAGCAGTTTGAATCTAAAGTCAAAGGTGTTTGTGAGCTGCTAATGTGTGATTAGTTGGTTAATAAATGTAATTGTGTGAATAATTAGAACATATTGGATCTGAAGTTAATCAGCTATAATGGGAAGATATATTGTCATTTAGTTGTTGTGCAAGCATTTGCCACTTAAGTAGCACTCAAAAGATTGGCTACTTTGTAATTACAAATGGAAAGTTGTTGATTATGTGATATCTGCCATGAAAATATTTCTTAAAAAAAACTTTAATTTGTGTGATGTTGTAACCTAATTATTACACTGCAATTAACTGTAATTGGGAAAGTAATCTCATGTAGATAGTATGAAGTTCGTTATTTTTGAGTATAATTTATCTAATATGCTTTAAATCCAAATACTTTACACACTAAACCAATAGAATTTCGATAAAAGAGATAATTCTGATTGGCTACTATCCAGAGTACATAGTGACACTAGTTTGTAGAGAGACAGTTATTTGCTATTCAAGCTAAGATAAGTTAGATTCCAGCTGTCTTAGCATCAGTATATTTTCCGTGATGACATCTAGTTTATTTAAATACAGTTTGTTTGGGTACAACTCTGCTGTATGTTTTCACAAAAGTAGTTGAAAAAAAACTTTTATCACCATCTTGTGTAAAATAAATTGCTTTCGTAATGAAAAAAAAGTATATTGCAAATGAAATGCTTTAGGTCAATGAAGACATTTACCATTTGTGTTAATCTGTTTGATGATATTTCATGATGGGTCTATTTGGCTTTCTGTGATGTAAATAAATCATAAGTTTACGATGTCTCATCACTCAAACTAGTTTTAACATCACTACTTCTACCAGCACTGACATTTTTGACATTTATTCCATTTTCTGTTGCTTCAGTTTTCCTGAAACTAACTCATTACTTGACAAATTGTCTGCCTAATCCTGTTGTTTGCATTGCACTGTGAAACTACACCAGTTGAATGTATAATGTCCAGTAGAGTCCGTGACAACTAGAAATATCGGGCCTAATGTGAAAAAAAACTATTACCATTGGCATATATTGTTTGTGACACCCAGATGTCAGAAATGATCTTCTAAAACAATCTGTCAGAAATGCTTGGAAGACTCTTGGGTATATTTTTTTTGGTGCATGAAAAAATGTTTGATCCTCATTTTGCACACTGATGAGCAAACATGGTTTAAATCAAAAACACATTCATGTTGTCACTGTCAATAGTCATGGATTGTGCTGTTAATTACAATTAAAACTGACTGATTCCTAAATTGTAATGAAAATATGTGTTGAAATTAATAAAACAAATGTTGGTTAAAAGAATTCAAGAGCTTAAATTGCAGAGTTTTGTTAGCTAGCGAGTAAACTGTGCGTGGAACTTTGGTCCTGTTGGGCTTCTCTGTACACATTTTGTAAAGTGCCTTGAGATGACATATGTTGGAAATTGGTGCTTAATCAATAAACAAAACTGAACTGAACCCAACTGGAGTATTATTTATGTAAAAAACAAGCTTTATCCAAATGTTAAGACATCCATTGCTCTCTAAAGATTCCACAGCAGTTCAAGGAATGCTGTTAAGTGTAATTCTGCTGGATAATTTTTAAAAAAAGTGGGTTGAACTCCATGGATACCATGTTCAACACAAAACTATGTCCTTACAGTTGTCGTCAAGTCATTTCAACTGCTAACACAACTTAAATTGCGATTTTTATTCTATTATATCAAGGATTCCTGTTTGCCATTTTCTGTGCTGTGTTTGGTTATGTTCTAAGGAAGCAGTCAAATAATGAATAATGATGAAAACAATATTTTAGTTACATTAGTTCAACAACAGCAGATGACAAGCTAGTTAGACATGCATGAAGGTAGGAACAAATTAAACTTAAAATTGCTGAGCATCTGCAAAATAAAGCACAGGCAATGAATGTTTTAAATATAAGAAACTGTAACATTTAGTTGCATTTCTGCTTTGTGCGAGCAAATGCACAATTTCACATTGCTATGCAGTATGAACCAGTGGTGTGTGCTTTTATTTGAATATGAATGCTTTTAATACAGCAAAGGGTATACACAACCTTCAATTTAACCTTAACCATTGTGTTGGATGCAGACTAGCCTTTCTATTGTTAAAGATGCTGCATCTTATTTTTTAATAAGCAAAGGGATTAAATTAAACCTCATGCAATCCAAATGAAATGGGGATTTTTAGGCTCATTCATACAAAATGTGTCTGGAAAAGATAATTCCACTTAATAGAAGCATTTAAAGAAGTTGGCTGATGCCTCCTCTGCAACTTGGATTATATCATGCTTTTTTTTCCTCCTGCTGTTATAATTTATCTTAAAAAAAGAAGGAAACTAAACATTAACATAAATGTTTGCTACAATTTCTACATTACTGATTGGATAATTTCGAGAATGAATAGTGAGATTTTCTACATTCTGAGAGGAGTGATGACAATAAACATTATTGTATGTTATTGTCATTTCCTATCCCCTCTTATCATTAGTAATAGCATTAGTATTAGTACATTATTTGTCATTTATACATCTCTTTAGCTCCTTTTCCTTGCCATTTCCTATCACTTTATAGGAGTCTCTCACTCTGAGTTAGGGGCTGGTGTGAGCTGTCAGATTTGTGCGTGATATCTCAATTAAGCAAAAAAAAGGAAAAGCTATTGTTTATGGGGGTGTGAGGGGGTATTTCCAAGCTGCAGGCTTTAAAATGGGAACAAGAATGCGTTCGGTCAGCTTGAACAGCGCAGGAGGATTTTGGGGAGGACTCCTCCTTTGTGACACATGCAGCACAGACATAATGAATTATATTATAATTACAAAGCGCAGTCTGTAGAAGTGGACAATATAGATATTTGGCCAGGGGGTGGAGTGTGCTGCTCCATAGAGACTGAGCCACTCCAGACTGCATTTCTATTCAGATCACTTTAACTTAGACAAATCTCAATATCAATGAATGGGTCTTTGTTCAGGAAATAAAAACATTTGAACAAGGACGCCTCATCTTCTCATACGCTGGGGGCAGATAAGCAATTTTACACACCTCCGAGTAAGACACTGAACTGACAAGATTCTACTTTTTTTTTTTTACTTTGGCAAAAAGTACTCACTGTGTATGTATTTATAAATAACCCAAAATGGCACACATGAATACAGACGGTGCTCAATAGCTCATTGAATGAAATCAGGAACGTGTTTTACCAGAGAACACTGGTTCGTGTGGTGGAGCGTGTGCTGTGTGTGATGCTGGAGGTACTGTATATATTGTAGAGAGACTGGGCAAAGCAGAGCGAGCAGAGAAGCAGAGGGGAGGGAAGCTGGCAGTGACTGAGAAGATGAGGATTTGACGGCAAGGTGACAAAGAGTTCAAACAAAATGAGGCTTGTAGATTAGCAGCACTCCCCTCAGTGACAGGTGTCATCTCTTGGGGCAGTCTGTCACTCTGCCTGCTGCCACTCTTTATATAATATGAAGAGAGAGAAAGAGAGAGGAGAGAGGAGGAGAGGCAGCAGCACTTGCACCTCACCAGGCATGGCCTCGCCTGCTCTACCTGCCAGTAACCGAGATTATTCCTAAGTGGCAGAAGGAGAGTGTGATGAACAAAAGTTAAGCAAATGTTTATTTACCTCGACATTTTTGAATTTTACAGAAACTTCTCAATCAAAAATATACGGAAAATCAAAACGATAACACCCATGATTACTGTTGCAGCCTGAGAATATAAGAGCATGTTGTTATGACAAATTATATTCATCAGTGCTATACTAATAAATAACATCAATCACAGCGTATTATGTCATTGATATAGGAATGTTGTGACAGTATTTGATTTTTATGCAATTTTTGCATCCATGTGGTGAAATTCCTTTGTTGTTCTTTGTGTTTGAGATATTTTATTATTCAATTAGCTGTAAAAAAAATTATAATAAGGGAATTCAATATTCCTCACTCTATATTTTCTCTACATTGGCCGCATTTCTCTCTCTTTCTCTGTGTGTCTATATATATATATATATATATATATAGACAGAGAGAGTGAGGTTAAGGGCAGTACTTACCAGTAAATATTTACTACCACCCAGAACAGGCAACATAGGGAGAGATGGCAAAACAGAGAGAAACAGAGAGAGAGCGAAAGAGAGTGAGAGAGAGACTATTGTTCTTCTGCAAAGAGTGAGTTGAGTTTCGCCCAAACCCTTAACAAGTCTGTGATACAGGAAGGTATTAACTAAAGCTCAGAGGGAGCCAGCTCCCGTCATCCTGGTGACATGCAGACTGAGACCTGCTGCTCTCTGCCCAGGACTCCAGCCATCTGCTCCACAGATTGCACTGAAACACACACAGCGAGTGCTGCTGCCTCCCCTCTGGGTGAGAGAGTCACCAGAGGGTCAGCTACTTCTCCAGGACTTTCTCCCTTATATGTTTTGACTGCTCTTTGCTGGCATATTTTCATCGGGGTTGCCAAGCAGCTCCGCTAATAACATTATAATCTGCAAGGACTTGACAAAGCAGAGAATCTTCGGCAAGTCTAACAAGGTAGCGAAAGAGAGAGAGGGAGAGACTCCACACAGAGGGAATGAGAAAAGGGGAAAAATAGGGAGACATATTCTGATGTTTGTTTTTGACAGATGAGGGATGCCCCCTATTGACTTTGTCAGGGAAGATAGAAACGGGGGTAGAGAGAGTAAAACCAGGGAGCAGTGGGGACTGCACAATGTGAAGAGAAATAACCCGAGTACCAGCGTTGCCGTCGTAGGGAAAGAGTCCCTAAGATTATATGGACAAAAGAAAGACTCAGACGGCCAATATACATTAAGGTTGTAAAATATTCATTGCATAGGTTGGAAAGGATGGAAGGTTATGTGAGTATTTGGCAACCCTCTCAAATGGAAAATTCTCTCTGAATAACAATCAGGTGGTATAGAATCAGACATATAATGAAAAGGAAGATGAGTGGGAGCTGGTTATGGCCACACAGGGCAAATTTCTATAGCCTTGAAGAGAATCAATTATAAATTTATCAGAGCAATAATTCTTACTTATGTGGCACAAAATAAAGCATTAAACTACACATTCTGAAATGTTTTTTTTTAAGTTCTCATTTTTTCTTTTTTTCTGTTTAGCTTAAATGAATTTCCTAATAAAACAATTTCACACACTTGCAGCATGCCGGCATCTGTGCCCTGCGCATTGAAAAACAAGTCATATGCCTCACAGTGCCTCTCTGGTCTGTGAACCAGTGTCCGTTGGGGAAATCGACCACCCTGGGCACAGTTGTGCTGGAGTGAGTAATGAGGCAGGCTTTCCACGATGGCTGATAGAGGCTCCCATTAACAGCCATGCTTCAGGGTATTCTCTGTCTCTGTGTTGTGGAATGGAAATGAGATCTGATAGAACCATGTATAATTTGTTGTCACATCAAAGTGACACTTATTAGCTTTATTTCCTTATCATTGTTACATCTACAGTACCTCTGGGTAAATATTCCAGAGGAGCAGACTGCTGCTCGCCGGCTTTTGTTATGCACCTCTAAACATAAGGGTAGTGAGTGTAACTTTCATTGAGTTCTGTAACTGGTTGTAGAAATGTGTGTCTTACTATTGACATGCTTTCAAATTGGATACAATGAACAATGTACTTTACACCACAAATAGATTTTCTGAAAGCTTATATCCAACACTTCTGCTGGCTCTTAAGGAAGAGTTTGGACATTTTTTTTTCTCTCTTTCTTCTGGGAGAGCAAACATTGTTGTCATTTTTTTCTTATTCCTGCCTGTGTCATTTCTTTTCATCGCCAGGGTTGGTAATCTTACTAATAACATCATCCCACTGTGGGTAAAAGTTTTTGTTGCCACACTGGTTTGAGGTATATTTTATTCATCAGCCACGCGCACAAACACACGTGAATTTTTCCATTAATCTCCAAGCTATGCTGAAGTGGATTATTTTGAATTTATCCAACATCCCTCTTCATCTCTTTGTGACTTTGAATTGGGATATTGCTGGATAGACCACTATCAGAGCAGAATTATTTCCCCAAGTCCAACAGAGAGCTGAGCATTGAAGGGCTATATTTTACCATTGCATCTATAGATGTGCAGCATTATAACTCATGAGTGGCACCTCATTTCACACAGCCTAATGGCTTGACACTGAGAGCACACTGGGGATCCAGGCAGGGGAGCTTCCCTCCATTTTTTCTCTCTTTTTTGGCCTAAGTTTTATGAGATACAAGGATTAGGGTTGATTGAAAGTCAGAGTGAGCTGTTGCGTAGCACTGCAGCCCTACAAGGTTTTGCATTAAATTTCCCTCATTGATTACTTAATTCTACTAATGATACACAAGGCAGCCAAATCTCCCTGATTTATGTTTTTACAATTTCCACAGGCTCAATTTGCTGCGCTAAATAAAAAAAACCTGACAAGTCAAAGATAAGGTCAGATGTGAGTCTTTCTACTCTCCCCCCAAAAATCACCCTCAGACTGCAGCAGCCCTGTGATATTTAACTGATTTAGATAGAGAAAAGCAGACACTGAGGCGCAGTCTACTCTTTAGTGAACTTATCTTACCCGCCTGGATGTGACAGACAGTGTAGCCCTCCAGCTTAGTTGTCATACACCAGCGACCAGTCAGAGCTCGTCAGGTTGCATGATTGTATAATTGTGTTGTGACACCTTGAACCCGCCGGTGGTATATAACCATGTTAATTTTCTGATAGCACACCGTGGGCTGTTAGAATCAGAGTTATGATGGGTGTAATTTGTGCCTCCGATGGCAGACTGAAAGGAGCGGGTCATCAGCAGGATAAATACAAATTAAAATTGATGCAGGTCTCATTTCTGCTTGACCAGTTTGTGTTCGGAGGCTGCAGAGAGCTAGGAATGGTGCACTTGCCATTTGGTCTTCCATTTCAATTCAGGGCCCGAAGGCAAAAACTCCAAATAAATGTACCTGCCCAAAGACGTGCTGCAGTATCACAGAGCTGATAATAAAAAAAAAAAAACAGAAGGCTGGAAGTATGGCAGATTTTTTTTTGGAGTTCACAAACTTGAGTTTTCCATCTACAAAGAAAAAAATATTAAGATGAAAACAGAAAATAATAATACACAAACGCAGGGTAGATTTATGATATGTTTCCAATATCAACAAAAAGATTGGACATTGTACACTTTAAATGAAAAGCTACTGACTTGAGACACAACGTATGAGTGACAGGCTCATTTTGATTTCTGTATCAGCTGTTTGTTGCCGTCTCTGAGCGCACGTGTGTGTGTCTGAGTGTGTGTACAGGTGTGTGTGTGTGGTATGTCCAGTAACAGCAAAGAGGCATCCTCCTGAACTCCTGTCACAGCTTCACTGACTGGGAGTTCAAGAGCTCTTCATTACAGCCTCTGCGCATCTGAGGGAAAGAGAAACAATGCTTAGAGCCCACTGCACATAACCTTTCCATTCAATCAGCGGTTCAAACTGTCTCCCACTACTGCAAATCACTCCGTTTCTCGCTAGTCAAGTGTAGCACCGAGTCAAAAAGCCTCCTATCAAAAATGGATAAAAATATCTTTCACCGTATTGACCAACAGGCAGAAAAACTACATCATGATTTCTGATGCAAAACGCATACTTTTATACCATCATACGGGCTTTTGAAAATCAAACAAATCTGAACCCACAGCTATAAATTACCCAACGTTGTCTGTAAAATATGTATATTCATGAAAATAAGTGGTAAAACTAGTGCAACAGTACTACGCCGACGTCAAACAAAAGCTCGTCAGTAATGTTTTATACAAATCCACTGATATAATAATTATACTATCCCCAGTCCTTAGTGGAGGTTGATTGTTCTTGCTGTGAGCTAACACACTTAATTGTAGTATGCAAATGAGAGCAATTACAAAGCTTTTAGGTGAAGAGATGACAGCTGAGGTTGGTTCTATTGGGGGCCTCACCCAAACAGTTGTCATGGAAACCACATAGAGTAACGCAACTGTCAAACGGATATAATCTCATGATATGTCCAGAAATTGCCTCCTCTTCTACTTTGTGCTCGCAAAACCGATCCATATGAAAGGGAGATTCTTTGATTACTGAACAAATTGTCAATTTGTGTTTTGCAAAGGAAAAGAGGGCTCATTTGAGGAAAAAGAAATGTTGGAATGGATTCAATTTCCAAACCAACACTTCATAAAAATGTAAAATATGCTCACAAACACAGTCCGAAATGCTTTGAGCATTTTTTTTCTAGTGTCAGTAATTAGTCACGTGTGGCTAAAAGGAATTTCCAACAATTATTTTTTAAAGTAGTCATTCAGCGCACATCGTTCTGTGCTGTGAAGTCGGAGGCTTGAACAAACATGCCTTCACTTAACATCTGTTCTAAGTAAGCAACAGTCTATACGCTATTGATTGGTGACAATTTTAGTTACTGTAGATCAAACAGACTTTCACACAGGCTGCACTCGATCAAAACCCAGCAGGCTTTATTTAGGTGAGAGCTTATTGTCAGTGGAGCCGCCCAGAGTCACCTCTTCATACAGCTGATCACATGACGGTCCTGATAACGGAGCTGATGATTGTCATCGTCTACAAAATCACACAGGATACAACCTTTACAATTAAAATCATCATCTTCACTTCTCATGATATATAATCTTGTTTAAAAAACACCCACATCTTGCTGTTTGACGAAGATTCACAATTGTAAAATTAATAACTTTTTAAGAGTATTTTCATATCTCTGAAATAAGTGTAAACTGTTCTGTGTTTGTTTACTCCAAACGACACAATCGCTGCATGAACGTGAAAAAAATTGCTATAAATTTTGTCAGATTTTTTAAATAAACAATATTATAATTACTCCCGTGGAGGCTTTTGTGAATGACACATGAGTTGCAACTGAGAATGAGATGTTATGGAGGTAAATGACAAGAGGCAGCTCGTAATTGAGGTGGTGGCGACGCGGGCCTGCTGATCTAATCCCTGACTCAGTCATGTGACCGCCTGCTCACCAATGGCGGGGGTGTTTTCACCACAAAGCCGAGGCAGCTGGGAAAATTGATTTCTCATCTGAGCTGTATTTGATAGCTTTCAAAATCAAAAATTGAAATTAACTAACCTACGCCCCGTCATTACAAAAGAGCAAATTAAACTGTGCAACAGCGGTTCCTCCGAGCACTGGAAGCCTGTGAAGGAGCTCTTCTCGGCCCTTGACTTTGTCTCATGCCTTCTGTCCAGTGTGGTATTAAAAACAACAAACACATGTGCTCTTTTTCCATTTGTGTGATGTAATCTAGTGAACAACTGCAATTTTGTAAATATAATTTAAAACACACATAAGACAAAAAATGCCTTGATTAGAGTGAAAACAGTTGCTAATTAATTAAACTAAAAGATTTTGTTAGGGACATTTTATTTTCTGCACAAATACTGATATTCCTCATGTTAAAATGTATAATGAAAAATCTCATAATATTTAATCAAGAGTGCATTAGAGTTAAAATATTAATAGAATAAATGAGTGTAATAACTGCATTTTATAGATGTAGCAGATCAGTCATGTTCCCCACTAAATTATAAACTAATTTAGAATTAAACACAGACAGCCACTATTTGCAAGGATATAATGAGTGACTAATTTATTGTTTATTATAATGATAATAATGTAAACAAGCATTTAACAAGCAGTTAGCAGTAACATTGCAGTGTGAGCGTGAGTGAAAGTGGACAAGACGTGAAGTGAAACAAAGTAGCTGGTTGCGCTGACAAACGACATGCCGAAACAGATGTTCCTGCAGGTGGACGTGAAGATCAATAGGCGGTGGAGAGCAGCTAGATAGTTACCTGAGCTGCTGGAACTTGTAGCAGATGTTAAACAGACTGATGCCCTGGAAGGCTGATCAATGGACAGGAGGCAGATGGAGGAGAACATGGAGGAGTGCTGGGAGGCGCTGTTAGCAGAGAGAAACATAAAATAATGGGAGTCACATTTGATATGCAGATGGGCGCCTGTCCACAACATTAACCCATCAACGCAAAAATAATAAGCTTCAACTTTGGAGAAAACTTCAGCTTCATCCAAAACTCTGCTCCCTTCGTCGACTTCCGTGTCATACTAATTACCGGCGAATTTATTTCTTCAAAGTCAGGATCCTGTTAAGGTGATTATTTGTCCCATATCATAAATTCTAACCAGGTAGGTTAGGGCAGCGTGATGACCGATATCAGGTGTGAGAAATGAGATTCAGCAGTTTTGCTGGGCTAAAAACTTGCCTAATTAGAAGTGGTAAGAGGTAGTGTCAAGCTGTGATCTAACAGACTATCACCTTTACCTCCCATTAGTGAATTAAATGCACACTGAAAATCCCAAAGTATCTCTCGGCCATCACTAGTGGCTCTAACTAGTGCGCTAACAATCAGATTTTTTTCTTATTTGCAGCATTTCGAGGGAAATATTTTTCACGTATTTTGCAAATACAGTACGCCAGCAAAAAAAAAAACTATTCAAAATATTCACTTGACAGCTTGAAAATATTACAATAAATTGCACTCAGTGAATGACACAATTCAATGTCAAGCTAGGTTTACAGTTAGTAACAAGTGCAGTGTTCCTCCAGTACTATGTACCTGCACATACACAGACTCACAAAACTCCAGAAACACATGGTTACTGTACACACACACAATCTCAGACACACATGCACAGATCTTCTGACATCCAGCGTCCCAGTGGCCTCGCTGTCCGAGAAGCAACTTGAACTAGGCGATAACCTGATAGACTTTATCTTGTCTTTCCTGGGTCTCAGTGAAGCCTGAAGAAGACACTTCAACTGCACAGCATCCCCCCAGAGTCCTAACCTTCCCCTCATCTCTCCTCGTCGGCATCGGTGCCTGAGAGCTGTCAGCGGCCTGTTGCTTATTGATGTTTCTGCATGTTTTATGTCTTTCGGAGATATGACGGCCCTGACACAGTGCTGATTTCAATCAGCTCGCCACATACCGCAGAGAGTGACAGCTGGGAAAGTAAGAAGGACAAAAAAAAAAAAAGAGGAGAGAGAATTGGTGGGGATGTCATTGGCTCAGATCAGCTCCGGTCTTGTGTCTGACCGAGGATTCTCCTCCCTTCTAATGAAAATGTTTCATTCACATCTCACATCTCATGCCTCCCTTGCTGATGAATTCAATAGAAGAAAAAAGAGAAACGAATAGTGAGGGAAAGAAATTCAGCTTTTGTCAGATTGGGGAGGCAAGAAGAGAGGATGACCCCTGAGCCAAAGGTTCTGACACTGCATCAATCCCTTTAGGGGTGAGGCCTGCTGGACTAGCTCTGGCTGAAGATTACTTCAGCACATCTGAGGGATGGCTGCTCTATCTATTTCACACATTCTATGCAGAGGAGAGCCTTGTATGCTTTGGATCCTGAGCTGCCCAGTAAATTAGGTCTGAGATCATTCCATGGAATGAAGGGAGCTATCCAAGGCAATTCAACTCCAAACCATTGACAGAGAGCTTACCGAACCCCTGAAAAAAAAGAGACACACATCTACTCCGTCTTTCTCTTTATGATACCAAATAGAATGTACCGTGGGTAATCCCAATAAGGCTCTTTACTTGCAAATTCAAGTATATGCACACATGTACCGATAAGACGCTCCCACACAGCTTTCTCACATACATGCTATTGAAAAAACATGCCACTTTCATTCAGCTGTCTGGTGCTTTTGTCCTAAAGAGAAGTAATATCTTTGACTCATTAGAATGCATGACGCTAAAATATGATGCAACGTAGAGTCTCATCGGGGAAGATATTTTTTGCCCTGAGTCCTACAGATTGTACTATTTATATTGCAAAGCTACCAGGAACAAAAATAAGATCGTAAAAATTAATATACATTTTTTTCTTGATTCCTAAATTATATATATTCACTGATAAAATGCCTAGGTATTGACTTTAATAGTGATATTTCATTCTGTGTTTCTTACCTTGTTTTCTACAGTGTTATCACCGACTTTAATTTAATCTCTACTAGACTTTAAAGTAGGAAAAAAAATCTCCAAGATCTCCCAGGCTTTTCAAACTTGTGTTTGTCTGAATCTGATAAAGCACAATTTATTCACATGTGTTTTCATTGAGAGATATCAAATTAATAGCTCTAGTCGAGGTACTTTACTTTGAGTGCGCAGTAATATTTCTTTTTTTTTTATAGAACACAATTACTGCAGCCATAATGAGATTCAAAACAAAGACTAAATTAGCTGTCATTAAATTATTTCAATTTCCTTACCCTAATAGAAGATTGTGACAGGTGTCATAGTTGGCGTTATGTTTGGCATCGCAACATGTTATAATGGATAATTGATCCATCAAAAAACATCAAGCCAAGGCAATAACTGGCTTGAAGCTGGCATACTGAACATGCAGAAAATCGAATTTAACCCCATGTTGACGAAGACACTCCCTTGCTCTGTCGATCAAGCATGTCTCTCGGTGACAGCTCTGTTCACATGTTGTTAAATAATCTAAAGGGAAAAAAGAAACATGAAAGAAAAAGCAGTCTCAGAGGAGCTGTCACAGAGAAAGGAAAATGCCATGGGGGGTGAGGAATGCCTTCAGTCGCGCAGCTTTTCACATTTTAATTTCAGTCTGCGGGACTGACTCATGGTAGCGCCTGAGTGAGTGGGTCCTGGGAGTCAGGGCTCGCGCTGACCCCTGAGCATAGACCAGCCCAGAGAGATGTCAGCTGAGAGCTCCTGAGGATCACCAGGCTGCCAAGCGCTTTGAAAGCTGCTGCCAATTCAGCCTAAGTTTCAGCTGAATGGTCGCTACAGAGAAGGGGAGCGACAGCAATAAAAACAGGTTGCAAAAGGAAGAGAATTTGCTTTCAAAATGTATTTGGCCTTTGACCTTGCATCCAACCCTGTGGCCTGCGTCTTTGAAGCCGAGCATATTTTTTTGAGAGACACTGAAAGAGGGGAGGGTTTTAGGGGTGGACTTGGGGCCTGTCAGTATAAATATATTAATAATCTGACAGCTTCATCTGCTTTTGAGGGCTAGACTTGACAGCTGCACAATGGCCTGCGCTGTAGTCCTTCTCGTACATGTCTAGCTTCCCTGTCTGAACAACACAGAGAGTTTATTAAGACATCACACTCCTGTGAAGTATTGATTTTACACCAGTCTCTGTCACTTACTGTATTAGCCAAAGCAGGAGCTCCAAAATAAACTATGACAGCTGCATGTAACCTGCTGAATATGTTTGAGAGAACTGCTCAGTTCAGGTAAATTTGCTTTTTATTTTGTTGTACATCTTTAATCTAATATCGCCTGGCCAAGTTCCGTGATCAAACATAAACACACAACAGAAAAACGCTTTGATTTTTTTTCTTTTCTTTTTTTTTTTTTTTTAAAGGGAATTTGAATTTTTTGACAGTGACAAATAAAGGAGAAATGCATTAGAGGAAAGATTGTTGCAATTAAGTTTCTGCATCTCAGGAAAAGGAGCAAGTGCTATCTTGAACAAAGGAGGGGGATGTGCATCTGCCTGTGGAAATGCGCCCCGCCTCTCAGACAGTGGGTCTGTCCGTGGAGAGACAGAGGGAGAGAGGGGTCAGAGGGAGCACAGGTAATTGAGGTGTCCCCTCCCCTCCCTTTTTTCCAGGGTTTCTCACCCCATCCTTTCACCCCCCACCCTATCCACACAGCGGGCACAATTACGCTCCCCATCACCCCACCAGCTGGCCCCGTGATCCCACACTTCTTACTAAACGCGACTCCATCGGCCCTTTTCCTCTTAACCTCTCAGCACCCGCTCCAAGGGAATGGTAAGGCTGCACACAAAAACGGCGGAAAAAACTCGCACAGTTCTACTACTTTTAACACTTTTCAAAAAAAGAAAAATACAAAAAGAGAAAAAAAGGTAGAAGTTGAGTTAAATGCAGGCGGTGCATCGAGAATTAAACTGAGTTTACAGAAAGTGTACGATTCGAAGTACGAATGATGTCTGGAAAGTGATTTAACTGCAAGACTATAGTGAATGTAAGTGGCAATAGGAGGCTGTGAATTAGTTGTAGTAAGATAATATTGTTTTGCGTAACAAGACACTGCCAATGTTGTGACAATTAATTTTGCACTTTAAATTAGAAGAAAAGTGACACATTTAGATACATTTGAATAAAACTGACAAATTCTACTTTCAATAAAGACCAGCCTGTCTAACATCGGGGATGCTAACAATTTAAATCAAGCTGTAATAGCTATCAACATGTATGTTAATTGAGTGGCTTGAAATAGATTTCAACACCCGAGTGTCAGTCTGATCATATTTCTCGAACACGCTCTGAGTGTCTCTTGATAGACAGTGTTTTCACTCCATCCCTTCACATTAATGAGTGGGAAGGCTCTCCTGTGCGTTATTACCTGAAATAATACCATATGGTAAAATGTAAACAACATCTGCATATTCATGTCATAACTTCATCTGTTTAATTAGTTCCAGCAAAGCAGTTTACCCTCTGAGGCCCTCCCTGTCAGAGCAGTGATGGTAGAGTCGTGCCCTGCTGTCGGTCCTGACAGTCCTCCATTGTTCAGCTGACGCTCCGGCCCTGTCTGTTTAATGCCAGGTGCATCTTTACAGGCCACAGATCAGGTGAAGCGAGTTAGTGAGCTTCTTTCACTCTGATGCCAAACCTGACACATCCCTGTTTAGCAAGGAGACCCACCAATTATTTGAGGATATTCTTCTTTCTTACTATTTTTTTTCTTTTTTACCTGTAAGCACAGTTTGGTTAAAAGCCAAACTTCCTCCAAAAGACGCCATCTCTGACATGCATCACTTGCTGTGAGCACACAGCCAATAATACATGTGGTGATCTGTTTTACGCTCTCGCTACCACACCGTCAGGCAGAATGTGACACACAGAGCTCAGGTCAATCGCATGCGTAAAATAATACCAGATACTGTTTATTTTGTTTCCCGATTTACACCCAAGCAAAGATCAGGCCTATAGACAATTGCCATGAAATATAATTCATGCAGACATATGCCTCATGAATAGGTGCTCTTTGATATGTAACACTGCTTCACAGTATTTGTAGGCACGTTTCATTTGGCAACCAGTACTTTTCTATATATTACAAAAACAACCCCAGTGCCAGAACATTCACAATATTTTAAAATATTTTTCTTCCTTTCTTTTTTTTTTTTTGACACTTTCAATTCTATGTCCCGCAAAACAAAGAAATAATAAAGAAACACAGAGCAATGTGGTATGAAAAGCTTGAGTGGGTATTCTCTAATTAAATTCTCCTTCATCAGGCACTCGTTTGTGCACAAGCATTAATACTTTTGACCCCTTGCAGCCTGAACACTAACATGCCTGAGGAAGGAAAAAGAGGAGGGAAATGAAAGAGAAAAACATGAGGGAATATCTTATTAGGGAAGTCAGGCATGTTTTGGCCCTCGTTTCTTGATGGCTGCTCTTGGTGTCGCGACCTACTGGCGTCTAGCTAATACGACAGTGTATGCCATGCCATTGTTCTCAATCAATAACTAATTATCAAAGTACTGGCTCCGACTCGTATTGTCCTCTTTGCTTGGAGCCCCTTGTTGTGGACTGAAAGACAGAAAGCGGAAGAAAGGGGAAAGGAGGGTGGCTTTTGGCTGCACAGTGATGCTGCCGCCACAACATCCTCGCAAGCCTTTCAAGATACACTTTGCCGTCAGTTTGAATTACCATTCCCTACTAATTGATATGAATTAGAACAGAAGAATTATTGTTGCTGCTGAATGTCATAACGATATCCTCAAAGTAATCATGGGAGACAAAAAGAGAACAGCACAAAACACACAAGCAGACCAAATAAGAAAAGACAAATTAAGCCGACTCCTGCTAGGGACTTTGCAAACGAGGCTTTAGACAATGGGGAAAGAAAATTAGACTGCTACCAATCTGTATGTTTCATTATTTCAATCTTGTTTGCAAGTATGAACCATGATTTTAACTAAAGAGAATGGAGTCCTTTTCCAGCAAGAAAGCATGGAGCTGTGCTTTATTTGCGAGCCATATCTTAACCATCAACAGGTTCAAACGCAGCACTCTAATCACTGATACAATGTCCTTTTATCACCTTGTCATTGTTAGTTGGTTTTTACAAATGAGCTGACAGAAATAGAGGAGCCCAGTAATTCGTAGTTGGCAACATAGGGAGGATTGTGCGCTGGTGCCTGCCTGTCTATGTGCTTCCTAATAGAGTGGCAAGTCCTGTCATCCCACGTGGTGACACAGTTCACTTCTCCGTAGCCCTGTTGGTGCAACTGGCACCAGGACTGGGGGGCTGAAACCCCCAGGAACCCGAGGGGTGGCTGGTGCCCCAGTGGCAGGCAGAGGTCAGCCTGGTGAAAGTGCTGCCCTCAGGACAGCGAGTCTAATCCCACAGCAAGAGCATGGCAGCTGGAGCAGCCCATCCGTTCAGGCCGTGTAATGATATCACTTATACTAGATCTGATGTCTGACCTCATTACCAGAGTTTAATTGTGTTGCTAACAGAGTTTCAGTTCTTCTTTTCTCTGGCCTCTCTTTTTTGTTTTGGACAGCTCCTTAAAACAATTTCTATGTTACTTACAAAACTAGATTTAAAAAAAACTATTAATGCTTAGTTTTGCAAATGTGAAATATTCCTTAAAAATATTTAAATCGGCAAAATGGATACTGTAAAATTAAACATTTCAACATTATTAATCATTTATTCTTAGCAACTCTGTGAGGGCTCCATAAAAGTTCAAAAGTATGACATACACACACAAGATACTGTTTATATTTATGGAAAAATCAACTTTTCACTGACAATCTCCAGCTTTATTTTCAACTTAAAAATGACACTAAACAAATTTAAACTTGCACTGTTTTTTAATAGATGACAGGTGGTTATTGATAGGGTAATAATTTCAAAATTGAGAAGAGGGTATTAAAGCAGCAGTTCATTAACACCTTTTAAATATACCTGGTCCTTATCACATTGTGTTTATTACAGATGAGTGTGAAAAAGCTTCACTACGTATGTAAATGACCATGGTGTCGTTCACACTTTTAATTAGGAAATTTGTTTTATTTTTTTGTTCATTACACAACTCTAGGCAATGATTTAAAAGTGATAATTTTACCCTCAGATTTTTATATGGAGGTTTTCACTCATCAGATTTATGTAAAGCTACATGTTCTGGATAACTGCAGGGGACAGAGTATTCTGTCTCAGGGGAAATATTTCTTTTCTATTTGTGCACACTGTTTTGATGCATGAATCCAGAAAAGCCACCCCCGCCCTAACTTGTTATGAGCCGTGCAACCTGAGAGCCAGCCATAACCTGCCCTCCACCATGAAGGAAATAACTCTCTTTCATGCCATGACACCACATGAAATATGAATAATGAAAACAGACAGAGTTGTGGTGTAAATAGGAAGCGTAACTGGGGCTTGGAGCTGCAGATAGCGGCTGTGTCTCCTCGCTATCACCAGCCCTCTCCCTCCCACACAGCTCAAGAGGCAGTGTCATCTTCGTTTCCTACTCGGTGTCCAAGCTGCAGCCCTCCGTAACCCGTACGCTGTTAGGAAGCTACCACTGGGTCGTGAGGAACGGGCCACCACTGTTAATGGGGTGGCTCTTTGAAAACATCACAACACAAGTAAACAGGGCACTCCATTGTGTATTAAGTGCAGTGAAAGTTTGAGTAAAAGAATCAAGGTGGGTAAAGGTTAGAGGCAGAAGGTATGTTTGTGCAAACAGCAGTGTGTGTACAGGTGCAATGAGAAAGGTGCCGCGCTGTATTGAAAGTGCCTCATTACTGCCCTTACCATTTTCTTCATATAGTGTAGCTATGTGCCCTTGAAAACAGACCCCAATTAATTCTTTGAATTGTGCATGTGGATAGATTTTCCAATATTCTCATCATGAAAGAGCAATTATAATTCCATGATTCATATGCACACTCCATTTGAAGCAGCTAGCCTCGCCCATTGTCAGTTGTCAGAGAAGAGGATAAACCATGAAAAGGCCTAATCCTGCTATGGGCAGCAGGCTTTAATGAGCAGCCTGTCTCAAGCAGAGCCATGTGATACCCTGGCTGGGGCTAGACCAGTGCATCGTGGAGGTCAGCTCCTAATGGAGGGCTCCGTGGCTTCCCCTCTGGAGAAGGGTGGAGCCCACTTACGTTGACCTGTTAAGTCAAGTTGCTCTCCTCTGACCCGCCAAAAGATGCCTGAATGTGGGAGATTGTCAGGAAAGCTACAGCACAAACAGCCGTGCTGCCTGCAGGCACTGAGGCTCGCTAGAAATGAAAGGAGCAAAAAAAAAAGAAAGAAAATGCCAGCTCAGAACAGGAGACTGGAGCCTGTGAAAGATGTAAATTCAAAGCAAAAGCAGCAGAACTTTAACCTATGGGCTATTATGCGGCAAGTGAAATAGAGCTGCCGCTTGGAATTAAGGGACAATAGGAAGTTCAGGCCAGGGGCATTTAACCAATGGACATCTAGTGTATCAGATCCCAATCTTAATGACATCAGTGACCGAAGCTTTGCAGAAACTCTGATCTCTGGTGGCATAAAGAAAGGGTCACAGCCAGGGGGGATTAGTGAAATATATGGAAAAACTGAAAAAAAAAGAAAAAAATGAAAATAGAAAGGATAATGAAAAGAGGTTATGAGAAACCAGGGGAATATTATTGCCGGACTTCAGTGAGATGCAGAGGGGAGGAAAAAGCTGTACAAATAGTCATGGGATTGCAAAGTCAATAACACGTGCAATCTTCACAGACAGAAAGCTATAATCAACAAGAATCCATATTGAGGGTGAATGCCAGAGTTTTTCAAAATGTCAGTGGAGTGTGTTTGCAGAAGGGCAGGAATGACAGATGAAGAGCAGGGAGGTGAGTGGCAGGGACACAAGGACAGGCAGACTCTGTGCTGATGAGGTCCTGGACACAGAGACCAGGCAAAGTGCAGCGCCAGGCCAGGAGAGCGCTCTGCCTCAGCCTGCTCCCTACAGAAAAGCCAAGAGGAGTCAGCAGCGCTACCGCTATCTAATGGGAACCCTCCACTTAAAATTCACAGGTTAACAAGACAGCAGGCAGCCCGGATTGCAAAATGGTAGCAGGAGTGATTTGTGAAGACACTTTCAATTGACGATTTTAGCAATGATAAAATTACTTTTCCATTCTTAGTATAGTCCTATAAAATACAATGCTTTGTAATAACGGGCACAACACAGCAACTGAAAAATGGGTGATTGTGCGGGAAGTGCAGTTTTTTTTTGTGTGTGTGTGTGTGTGAATATAAGCACTTAAAGTTGAGTCATTTTAGGGATATAGATATTTTCCATTTTCAACTCTGACAAAAATGCAGTGAAATAGAGGGGCCATTTTTTTCTTTTTCGATTTCTGTCTCGTAAATCCTTTTCAAACGCAATTCCCATTCTTCTTTTGAGGTCTTTTAAGTCATTATAAATGTTTTCTCTCTCCCTCTCTTTCTGTCTGTCTGTTTCTCTCCCCTCTCCCTAGCTTTAGTCTTCTTGAATAAAATAAGTGCAGATTTGCTGGAAATCAGTGGCTTTTGTGTGTGGCTGCAGGAGCATGGTGAAATGTTTGGACACTAATACCCATTCATTTCGGTAGCGCCATAAATAAAAGCTGCCAGCTATGCGGCTGCCGTGAAGTGGTATTCTTTGGTGCCCAGCGGGATGTCCTGTTCACATTAGCGCAGCAGGGAAAACTGGCCGGAACAGCCAGACAACTAAATCAAGACATTGTCAACTTCTGACAAAATTGCTATGGGGGGAGAACCGGTTTTAAGAGGGGTTGTGCATGTCTGCATGTTGCAGTGTGTGTGTGTTCGTAAGACAGAGAGAAACAGACAGGGAGAGCAATAGAATGAGAGAACAGGGGAGGCACAGGGGAGAGATATATCTTTTCAAAATTTAGTATATTCTGAAAAATAATTCCTAGCTGAGTAACACCATGGGGCTGACATGAATGAGGAAGTGTTGCTAGAATGGAGACGGCAGGGCTTAGCTCAAGAAATAAAACCTAAACTTCCACAAGCACTCATCTCCCGTTGTGTTTTCTTCCTAAATCCATGGCAAAACGCTTGTCAGGATCAATTTTCCAATACGCATGAATGGTGTGCAAGTGTTCCTATGGTGATATGATAGAAATACCACGGAAAAATATACCTGCAATATGTTCTGACTTTGTCGCTACTGAATTTAAAACAAAGCAGCAGATTCCTGACTCATTTCTAAGTGACAGTCTCCTAATTAACAACTAAACATATGTATCCTGTCTGTACATATGAACTTTATTAATCCCACTATACCCAAAAGAAGGGAAAAAAAGTCAGGGCTCCAGGTCGGGACAAGCAGCCCACATGTGGCAAAATGTCATAAAGCATACTCCTTTAAGCCCAGTTCCAGCCCTGGGCTAGAGTTGCAGGTGGTCGATTGCCTGGTCTTCACAGAGGTTAACTCTTAGGGAGCGCTAAAAGCTGCAGGTTTGAAACGGAGTCCTATCATCACTGTAGGCCTTAGTGCCAACAAGACCCAGATAATGACAACTCTGACCTCAGTTAAGTACATAGCACAGCAAGAGCTCTTGGATGTGCTGCCCAGAACAATGTACATGGAGAAGAGAAATGCCGCGCCAGGGCCACAGCTGGGACATGCCATGCCTGTGGGCCTGCCATTTTGATTAGGGGTAACTAAGCCTTTTAACATAGTTAGATTGAAAAGGAAAAAAAGACGGGGTGGAGCTTCTATTCATATATTTTCGCCTTATAAAGCCTACTTGACAACACAGTGGTTCAACACTTCCCTACAATGGGGAAATGAACCATTACAGTGCATGTCAGAGGCCTAATGTGTACTCCAGATTATGTGCGGAGGAAAAGAATGAAATGAGGTTTGGCAGTGCCACCGTGAGGTTGTGGCTGGATTTTGTGTATCTCGAGGCGTCCTGGAGCCCATCCAGACTGCCCCTCTTTTGGAGTTCTGTGAACTGGAGATGAGAGGAGTGCTCCCTCTTTCTGCAGGCTCTAAGTTAGAGTCTTTGCTGTGGGGTTCAGTGGACCTTGAGAAAACACCAGTGAATCCGTCACCATCATCTCTCCTGGGACAAAGCTGGCTGGCCACTTCTGAAGCTCCACTGACCCAAGGCTTGAACCCTGCTGCTCTCCATTCCCTGCCCTACACAGCCACTGGGAATCTATGACCTCAAGTTCATCGGGAATCACACACTTGCGTGGCAGTTTCAAAAGCAATGGCTGGCTCTGTCATGTTTTTAAACTGTGTTGTGCCCTCCACTGGCTTTGTGCAAATTTAACAAAACAAAATATTGATATGCACACTTTCTGTTTAACAATTACTCATTTTCAAGGCAGCGAAGACATATTGCGGAAAACAAAGCTCTTTTTAAAAAATAAAAATAAGTGTCTTGTTTTTAAACATTGTGCAGTCTCCACATTAAAAACATATCATGGAATATGAAAACAGTTATGATATTGTAATAGCTTTCTTAGTGCATCTGAGCCCAGATGGCTCTTAATTGGTTGGCAAAGGGAGCAAGAGGTCTTTTTTTGGAGGCATGAGTGTGTGATTGTTGCTGCTGAATTGCTGCTGTGAAAGGCTGGCTGCGTGATGTGGAGATGGAACAGTGTGAGCACAGGTCGCACAAAGGAGCCACCAGCCCTGCACGCGGGGGGATGCTGGGGGTGTATAGTGTGTGTCTGTTGGAGGGTGTGAACGCAAGACAGCTTAAGATAGGAAAGTGGAGACATGTAAAGGCGGGGAGGATACACAGAGAATCTGCACAGAGTGAGAAAGTCATCAAGACTTCTTTTTTTTTAAATCCAACAACAATTCCCTCGTACTATAACGCTGCTCAGGCGCCATATATTCAGCTGTTCACTAACCAAAAACACAACTCTATCATATATCAAGAAGAATACTAGGAAAGTGTTCTGCTACTTCTTAAAATAAATGTTTGATTGCTTGTTATCTGAGCTGACGTTTTCCAATTAATACCAATTTCAACACTTTCTGATAAAAACAATTTCCTGCAACACTATAATCTGTATTACACACTACATCCTTCACAAAAACATTGCTAGCATCTATCACATTTTTCACACATTTGGGAGGAAGTTTGACATTTTCTCAACACTTCTTTAACCAAATAACTACAGCACGGTTAATGGAAAAGTAACTCTAGCCATGGTAGTCAGGCAGGCATATTTGGTAGAGCTCAGAAGCTTCCCTTGCAATTAAAATCCTTATTCATGGCATTCTGATTTGTAATAAATTCATTTTAGATAAGGAACATTGGATTATAAAAAGAACTGTCCCTGGAAAAAAATGCTTTTTTTGTTTTCGTCAGTATGCAGAAAACAAACTAAACACTGACCCCAAAATTGTAGATCCATCCTTTCTATTCCTCCTTCCACTCTTTGTGGCATTCAAAAAGATTCACCTCATTTCAACACGTTGCTGCCTCACACACCTGCATTATTGCACAAATTCCGTGTAGGTAAAATAAATTTAACGGAGCTGTCCTGGCTTAATAAAACACTGCAAGGTCTTAAGGCTGTGCGCGGGGAGACATAACCAGGATAGATGAAGACCTAACACTTGTGCAACACCTTCTAACAGGATGTCTTTATGGCAAGGAGCAAAATTAAGCTGTGTCAAAATGGCAGGCCAAGGGAGAGGTTGCGGTAGACATCAAATCAACAGCAGTCCAATACAAGATCCCATTATCAATGACACTATATGGGTGCCCCCGGCCAAAAGTCCCCTGCACTGGAGAAGTTAAGGTGTTGCTTGATTCATTAGTGCCTGTGTCTGAGCCGAGGTGATGGCTCTCTCATTGTCCTGAGAGGGGTGAAAACTGGAATGTCTTTTCTTCCTGTCAACACTGTGTCACTTTAATTTCTTTTTCTGACGCCCAGTCTTGACACCTGGAAAGGTTTTGACCGCGCATGGTAGCAAGGGATCATAGGAGAGTCCTATTTAAAGGGAGTGGTTGACACTGTTGACATTTCATTCTCATTCTTCCTTGCTGCCTCACCTTTTCTTGTAAGAATAAAAAAAAAATGCACTGAATTATAGGTAGATAAGTTGTTCATTGTTTGAAAGGCCAGATAATGATCAGTCATAACTCAGATGTTCTTTAAAAAAATTTGGCCAGACACTGACACTATCATCTGCATGTTTGAAAATGATCACAGATGGCCAGCGGAGGGATTCTAGATATTAAAATATCTTGCAGTAATTTAAATTAAAGATGCAATCTCACTCACATTATTATTAACACAACTCAGAGGGAGACTTAGTGAGGCAATTTAATTGATTAAGATAGACTGAAGCCACAACTAAACAAAATTGTTAAAAGAGTGATTGTAATGCACATTATTGTCTAGCATTTGTGTTGAAGTATTTACAGTATGAAGTCATCCGTAATACACTGCTAGAATATAATAGCTGTCGATGGATGCACAGTGCTAATAATGTAATGTGCCCCTCCCTGAGGGAGCTGATCTCCTCATCTGGGTCATGGTGAGTATTAAAAGGGTTAAGGGTGCACAGTAAATTTATTGTGGGTCTTCCAGCACCAATGGGCCAGAGCACTAATGGATGACCTTGGGGTTTGGCTGTTCCAGACTTGAGGAGATCATGTCTCACCACCTCCCTACCACCAGGATGACCCTGGTCCTCTCTGCCCCTGGCCTCAACCTTTAACTCACTGATCTTTGACCAAATTATTAAGCAGACACCTGCTTTCCGGTGTATGGCCAGAGAGTGGGGGGAGAACTCGTTCTGAGTACTCTAATTTGATGTAGATGTGTGGTTCGACAGTGTAAATCTCGCTAAAGATAAACCCATCTGTTAGACTTCATTGCAGTGTGACTTTTTTTTCTGATGCCTGCACACAGCGTAATCATTTTACTGTTTATGCTGGGTAACATAGCTTCATGAAATTAATTAGCTTTGATAATCTATTTTAAATCTAGCACTATTGTTTGAAATCACGAAAATGCTATTGATTTATGGCCACATTACCTCCACACAATGCTGCATATAATTTATGAGGACAGGCCCCTGAGTGAGGGGACAAGTATTTTTGTAGGAGATAAAATTGGGCCCTACGGCTGTTGGCTCCGGTGAAATTACTTCCTGTTCATGTGATAGATGTACAATAACTTTCAGGTACAGTTCTCCAGAGCAGACATAGTAGGTGTCGTAACCTACAACTGATTTTTTTTTGATAACAAATGAAGAGCTCAACCCGCCATTTTTTTACCCACCTTCAAGGTAAGCTGCAGATACAATACTTTCATATATCATTTTTACATAATAAAAGGAAAAAAAAATCTAGTTTGATTGTTTCTATGTACACTATTATAATTTTATTTTATTTTCATGGCCCGAACATTCACACAATGACACATTCATGCGACACATATACACACACACATTAACCCTGAAAGTGAAAGACGGAGAGAACATTTTGCGATTATATCAACTATATAATATAGTTTTTCGTCAAGGGCACCGAGGTACAGGGACCAGCCCCAAAGACTGCTACGGACCTCGGGGACTAGTATGTGTCAAATTTGAGGGGAGAAAAAAAGAGAGAAAAAACGCTGCCATTAAGGTATAGCTTGGAAATGACTCTGACCTAGGTCTGCCATCTTGCATTGTCCCACCATCTGCACAAATGTGAACTTTGCCTTTAAATCCTGGCTTCTCAATTAACATGTCCAGCTGGGTGGAGAATTCCGTCAGCTCCCTAATATCATTACTGCCACACCAGACTGTGATATAAATATTAAAAAAGTGCCCAGAGCTCTTTGCTTGCTATGTGAGAGCTTCTGCTTCTTGGGTTATAATGAAGTGCAGCCACGCAGCGGGGTAACTGTAGAACGCATGGTCTTATTAGGGCTCCTGTAGACCATAAGACAGAAAAGATAATGTCTTGAGCTATCTTTCTTTGTTCTTACTTTACTTTTACATGCCGGGTATCTTAGACACAAGGCAGCACCTTCATGGCAAAACAACACATCCTGCAATGCTCTACAACAGCACAGGCTCAAGCCTCTTTGAGATATTCTAGTGGTCACAGACAAAGAGCGTTTAGAAAGCATCAAGTCTTCTTCCAAAATGCAAGCTGTGTGGTCTTTGTGATAGCCCCATTACAGCATGAAGGACTCTTACTTTAGGCTGTATGTCTGCATGTCTCTGTCTGTGTTTGCTTGTATGGATAACTGTACTTTCCAGGAAAAGAGATCTTAAGAGGAAGTCTTTGAATGTAGGACATTGGCGCTGTAGCGGTTAATCTTCCCCCACGGCTTTACAGACGGCTGTGGATTTAGGAGTTGGCATCATAACTGACCAGTGCTGTTTGATTAGATAACAGGGGATCTACTGCAGGCATCAATGGTCCACCGTGCTGAAATGAAACAGTGTGCTCTCCGCCCGCTCTGCTTAGAACACGTTGGGGGTAATTCTTGAACAGTCTGATTCCACAAGCTGCCAAGCAGCGTCCACCACAGCGATACCACGATCACGGTGATACGAAGGATTGCACCAGCTTGTACCAGATGTTGGGAATTGGCTGCCACTTAGGCTGTCACGGGTTGTGCCCTGCAGCTCTCCTTGAGACTCACTGTGCAGGATTGCAGGTGCTGATCAGTTGCCAAAAGGGGCATAAAAAGATACTTGGGTTTAAAAGAAATACTAATTATACTGAGACAACTAATACTGTATTCTGCAATGACTGCCTTTTTCGGCCTTTCACAGTGTGGCAAAAGATGGAGACAGGCACATATGCTCAGTGAAGACACTGAACAGACGAATACCCTTTTGTCTGTATTTGATACTAAAAGAAGTCCAGCTCCTCATGGATATGGACTCTGAGGTGACAGACTGAGGAACAGGAGGCTGCACATTTGTTGTAAATGCTGCAAACCTAACATTCTTGTATATCAACTCCACACTGAATGGGATTTACTGTTTCCCACTTACATTTCTATCTCACAGCAATGTTGCAGATAAACCCCAAAGACATAACATTTCTGCTGTATACTATATGTTCATGGGACTACTTTGATGTCTCGCAAGAATTTGATATTGTGGATTAGGATTCATAGGATTTCTTTTCATTTTCAGCGGCTGAGAGAAACTGCATCTGTTAGAAACAGGACTAAATTACATTTAAAGTTTTTACTGTTTATACAATGCAAAGGAAACACATCAAATCAGTCTATTAGGCAATGTGAAATACAAGTTCTCTGAAGACTTGTGAGGCCAGCAGCAGGACTGACTGGTTAAGCTCAGCCCTCGCTGTACTGTGGTGGAGGGCCTTTGTCCCCTAAAACGAAATATACTCTGAGTGCATGTGGGTGGATGTCACTTCAGATACAGATGCATTTGGGGTCTGCATGGGGGGAAATAATGTGCAACAATGATATCTTTGATCATTGCTAGAACTCCCCAACACAGGAACTGTGTCGAGTGTGGTTATCATCAACCCATTTCTATTCCCCCAGCACAAATCATTTCATGGCTCCTTCATCCCATGTGCCAGAACTGGGTTTCAAAAGCAATTTCAGCTGAAAAATAAGGTGCTTTTCTTCAATTTTCAAGCCATTTGTATCAGGGTTAGTGTTGTTTACCTAGCTAGTACACTGGTATTTACATACCTCTTTAAAGAAAAAAATGCCCTGGTATGATTTATGGACTGCAGCAAGAGCGCAATTTTCTATGTCGTACACCTAATCTGAGAGGGTATGGAGAAAGGTCACATTGGCCATACAAATACCATGGCCCTTCCACAGAGAGTGGGTGGATATTCATTCTCTTTAAAAAAATGTCAGTTAGGTCTGATTTATGATATGCAGAGCACACCAGGCTCGACAACACCTTTGGTTTCAGCCTCACGTCTGGGCCCATGTAATAGAGAGAATAAGAAAATAGAATAATTTTTCCTAAACTACTGTCTTTGATAACACAGTGGATACACAATACATCTAGGCAACAATAATCTAACATTTCCTCTGCCTTGGTTTTCTAGTGTTTTGCCTTTTTTCTTTGTGTCACAATGACAACAACACTAGCAATACGCAGCAAATAACGTGTTATAATTACGAACAAGAAAATGAACAAGAAGCAGAGAGAGGTGCTGTCAGGTGTTAGGATCAATGCCATGTTTCAGAGCTGTAACCTTTAGCCTCCCCCTTGACTCCTGTGTGATATGATACCATGCGACTGATAGAGGTGGAAAATACATTTTCACGTACTTAGCGAACATGATACCACTATGAGGGCTTCGTTCTTCCCCTTATTTTTCAAAACACGTCTTTCCTTTGTAGTGTCCGGCATGAATTTGATCTGTCCAAGAGGAAAGAATAAACCACTATCATTCTCTCTCATGATTTATTACAAATAATTCCAAACAATGCCTTGGGTGATGTTTACTATCTATACATGTAATCCACTAACAATGGAAATCCTTTCAAGTAATATCCATTAAAACCTGACATTGTCTGGTGTACATTCATTTATATGGATATGAACTTTGCATTCCACAGTATAGCCACGTGGCAAAGACGCGTGTTTGGTCTGTAGAGAATAAAAGGAAGATTCCCAAAAAGGTCAGCCAATTCACACAACTGCTGAAACACTAAGCAAAAATAATAAAGGGCATCACAATCAAGATATCACTCTGGAACAAACCAGTGAGTTGAAATGACAGCAACCCAAAACAATGGTAAAGCTGCATTTGAAGCAGCCACAATTATTAGAGAAGAGACAAGAGTAGTAGTGTTGTGCATATGCATCTCTTTTGTCAGATTTTACTATTCACATCAAAACAGGTTGGAAGAGATAATACAGATACATTTTTGTGCTCCATGCGTCTGTGCATTTGTAGGCACATTGTCAGTGGGACCAAATGGATCTATGCAATACAAAAAGGAAAAGTATAGAGTGTCAGTTTTGAGATTCCATTTCATGTTCAGTGTTATGCGCTCATTATTTACAGTGCGCTCACTCCTTGCATGGATGGACCAATTTATGGGGAAGCAGAGGATCAAGTTCAGTCCTAATGACAACCCTTCACTGACCTCTCTAGAGAAAACAAATGGAGCCCCAAGGTGATGTTTCAATATCACTAACTACTTGGGTGTCCTAGGGAAAGGAACAGATGTAGCCCTGAGGATGAGGAAGGGGTGAGGTGCAGGTCAAGGTCACCATACGCCAAGGTTAGGGTCAGATAAGCACGGCTGGCTCGGGGTCTTCACATGCCCACGGGCCATAAAAGGGAGGCGTGGACACAGATTCAAGAGCTATGGATCAAGTGTTATTCCACTGAGGACCGGAGGGGCGGGTGAGGGCAGGGGCACCGAGGTTCAACACTGTCATATGCCTGCATTATACAGTTGCTCCAAGACTCTTGGCCTGCTTCGGGCTGTTGTTGGGAAGAAACTTGCTAAATTATGAATGTGTTTATCAGTGACAGATCCTCTTTGAGTAACGCAGATGTGCGGTCTGAAGCGGTGTGACAACTGTTTCAGCTTGTTTTAAAATTAGCTGCTACTGCTTCCTGGCATTTTGATGCAATTGTCGGCAGAACAATTTGAAATGTAAAGCGAGACTCCGTTTATAATTAAGACAGTGCTAGCAGGACTTCAAAAGAAAACACAACGAAACTCCGTCTACATTTCTGCGCGACTTGGAATGCAAATTCGTATGTATATGTTACAACCACAACCAAATGATCTCTAATTGGAAAAATCTAAATGAATTACTTCAGGTTATTTGTTAAGACTACGAAATGTCAGACTATGCCATTAGTTGCAGTGGGAGATCCCATGGTATTTGGAGGGAATAAATTAGCTCTAGCACATTTATTTTGACTTAATTAATAAGATAACCTAAGCGATTTATTTGATTCCCCAGACTGTATGGCACAATAATAACCTACAGTACGAGGTAAATTTGCTAAATGTGTTCAACTGGAGAAGGACAACAGGAACAGAGTGAGACTGCAATTACTGTCATATTCATGGGGAGGAGGATGCTAATAGGGAGATTTTCTGCTCCAGATCAGATCAAATGAAACTGTATCCTGGTGGGTTGTGCTTTCTTTAATTAGAAGGTGCAAGTAGTTTGATAAACTCTTAAAGATTGTGGTTCCTCTGGTTGTCAGCTAATTACACGGCTGCTCATGCTGCTGTAGCACTCTGCAGTTCTTAATGCTTTTCTATATTATTCTACAATAACAATTGCAAAGATTAACAAAGCTGTGCAGCATGTGGTTTTAATACAAATACAAAGACATATAATTTCTCTATTCATCAATAATAACTCGAATAGGAATTCATAAGTAATGAAGAGTGTTGATCCTCCATTCATTTATTATTCATATTTTTAGGTGAAAAACAAGAACTGACCTTTTATATAATGAGGAGATTAAGCAGGTTTCTAAACAGGAGGAAACTAAACAAAATCGGCTGCATTCTTCAAAAGCTCAAGGAAAAATACAAGACATTTCAGATGAAACTGAACTTTTTTTCTGTGTCATTATCTATGCAATGAAAAACAACATCTTTTAAACCAATGAAGTATTTTATTCTTCACTAATATATAACAACTCTTCTTCTGCTTGAAGCCATCGCTGCACAACTACACACACAAAACACGACACTGCACTGTGCAACATGTTCTCACCAGAGAAACAGTTTCCACAAAGAATTCATGAAAATATTCTCATTATGAGGAAAAAGTTCTCTAATTATCACTAGAAAGTATAAAGTATGTTGTCAAAATAAGAAGTGTGACCAGCTTTAAAAGGATGTTTTCTCAGTATAATAACATACATTTACTGTGAGACTATCTTTTGTTAAAAGAACAACAATTAAAAAGTTATACTGATAACTGAATGTCCTGAATATCACACTGTAAAGAGGTTATAATGTATACTAAGGCAACCCCAAATTCACTATTTTGTTGTAGTCTTTAAAGAAATTCACACATTATCAGTTCTTCCAAATACCATCATTCATCAGTTTGGGGAGTTTTATTATGTGAGGTAAAAATGCAAGTTTTTTCTTTTAAACTCTCATAACAATACAATCATTTTGAGAATAATAAAATATATTTCAGCTGTCGAGTAGTGATACTGAGATATCGTATATTATACATTGATCATGTTAAATTCATGATTGTTCTGAGCTACAGCAACACGAAACAATGAGATATTGCACAAACAATCTGGATAATAATCCGTGCAAATTTCATAGATGACAAATACAACATTAAGATTTCAAGAGCACCTAAAAGAAATGAAATAATACAAATCCACAACTATGCTATTGATGCTATATCGAATTAAGGTGAATTCATTCATTTTAATTGATTACCTTTATTAATTGAATCCTCAATGACAGCAATGTCATGCTGCATAGATCCATTATATTACAAACATATCACCCTATATATGTGAGATACAAGTAAAGTTGCTGATATTGGGTTCAATATTTGTCAATGATGATGTGATATGTTGTGTCATGGTTGTGTGCCATTTTTATTATAGCTGTTATTTAATGAGATCTTAAGAAAAGCTGTCGACACTGAGTATATTAACATTAATAGCATCATGCATGTCAACTGTCATAATATGCGATTGGGTAAGGTAGTCAGCATATAAGTAGCATAACCTAAGTAAGGCACGAGGAATCGATAAGACCAGAGAGAGAGAGAGGAAGACTGAGCAGGTAATGGAGGAGAGAGAGGGAGAGAGGGATGACTCCACAAAGGTCACCCTTTTTTGTAGTCAATAATTGACATTTAAACACACGTTTCAAACGTCACTGATAAAATTACGCAAGATAATGGACAGCGAGCTGCTTACACTGGCATGCAATTACAACCATAATGAGATGCAAAAATGCTAATGTCTTTGTGCATGCTCCAGCCTCCTTTTGTGGGGTGCCGCGGCGTCTGTGGTGGATGATAGATGCCACGCTGGTGGTGGTAGACAGAATGGTGACATGTGGGAGTGGGAGCAAGCAGAGAACAGAACTGGGGCAAATATGCCACACACCCTCACAAGAGTAAATCCCATAACTGCCCAAGCTAATGCTTCCCTGAATGTTCTCCAAATCTATACAGTTAATTAATTGTTAAAGATAGTTTTTTCAATTACTGGGAAAAAAGGGTTTATAGGCTGTTAAGGGATGTTTTGAAATAGAAGAATGCCAAAGACATATCAATGTTGCATTAGATATAGGAGGAAATTATATTTCAAGGCCACATGTGCATTTCCTGAAGATAAGAGGGCATATATTCCTAACCCGTACGCCAAACTTTTGTCCTTCTGCAACGAGCAAAATTACACCTTTAATCTTGCAAGGTTCAGAGGCAATTAAACAGCCTTCATGAAATATCCAGTTCCATATACACATAACTCACCCACAGAGCTTTTTTTTTCTATTTCATGGTCACTGCATGGAAAGTCAAAGTACTGTATATTTACAGGCATGTATTCATTTAAGTCCCCAGTGTCAAAATTTTGTACTGACCACTAGCATTCATTCCCAAATTCAAAATTAAATGCTCCTTTCAAATGCAGCCAGAGATTTTTGTCTGAATGACATAAACCAACGCCTGAAACCTGAAATGAAATGAAAAGTCGTGCGTGCATATTCCTGTAGGCTCCCTCCCTCATTTGCAGGTTCACCCTCTCCAGACCTGTCGCCCACCCCTCTACCTCTGAAGGCCGATAAGAATGGGGCACAAAACATGCTAGCAGTCATGCTGTTTGTTAGAAGCAATTAATTTCTCCAAGGCCTTCATTCCATTCAGGGTAAGCTTTTGTGCTCTAAATCCCACTATTCTGAGCTTCTCTTGTGCCATGTAGGAGGGTATGAGAGAGTGGAGGATCGGAAAAGAGAGGGAGAGCCCGAGACAGAAGCTTTGGATGACAGATTATCTTGGGCCAGTTAAGCATGTAATTGCTCAAATGAGTTAAAATCCCTTCAAATATCTGTCTCTGCACCTCATCACACCACTTCATACACTCAAATATTTGACAATTCACAAAGATAAACCTAAAAGGGGTCTTCAACAGCCAGCTGCCAAGACATTTTTTTTCAGCTGAAGGAATATTATTCAACAGATTTCTATATGTGTTAGGAATAAAAAAAAAAAAAAAAGTTTTTGGAAAAAAAGGCTGTCATGCAGGCTTTCAAATCGTGACTGATTTTCCAAAAACTTTACTATTCTGAGCTGTTAACCGGTTCAAGACCTTCTATCATTTTATGCGCTGATGTCAAGATCAGCATGGAGCCTTAACATAAATGGCTCTACAACATATCTGAACAATAATGCTAAAGATCAAGTAGCTGAGTGGATATGTCTCACATGAAAAGACAGAGGGATTGTTATACAGAGTAACACACGTTCAGATCTGGAGAATGTGTGCCTTCCTCTTGCCAAGTCTTTTTCACATGGCCACTGTTGCTCCACACTTTAACTGACGGATGCATGCCTTAGAGGGAGAAGCTCTTGCATGCCAGACTTCTGAGGGTCACCGAATGAATAAACTATTCCCTTGTGCATTCATAAAAAAAAAAAAAAATGTAATCATCAGTCTAATCGCTGCGTTACAGAGATTTTCCCCACAGCATCACATCAAAGAATAATATGAACTGTATTGTCTATGGTATTTAAATGCAATTTGACTGCAATAAAATGCAACTATTGCTTCCTGTAATATAAAATTACAAAATGTGCGTTCTCTATATGAAGCAGTCAGCTTTCATATGATGTTTTGGATGACACAAAGAGTGTTTTTGTGCATGATGGAAAACTAAATGTGATGAACATGATAGGCGAGGGAAAGATGGAGACTTTTTGCCAGGTGTATTTGGCCCTTGCCAAATGCCACCCTCAGAGCAGAGAGGGTGTCCTGCATTGCTTCCCTGAATGAATGCTAATGAGGGCGTGTGTGTATGTCTGAATGTTATTCACACCACATCAAACTGGGCCTGCAAAGAGGTGCAAAACTGGGGCTGGCAGCCTCCCAAACCAAAACAACCTGGAAGAATGTCAGACGTTACATGTGCCTAGGACATAGTACATGCATGGATTATTGTAGAGAAAGGAATTAGAAAGCCTACATTAACAGTGGCTCAGCTGTCATTAAAAAGGTGGAGCTGTCTCCTGGAAAACTGTTTATGCTTGTGTTCATAGAAAATTCTAGGCTCTTTAATTTTCTCAGCCAAAAAACAACAACAACAAAAAAATAATCATTAAAGGAAATAAGGAGGAATGAGGTAATATTGTTCTAATAATCGACTATTCTTCCTGGAGAAAGAAAAGAGAGATTGCATTTGTTTTTAAGTTTAAAGTTTTTATTTACATAATTTGACACGAGTTCAGAGAAATGACACTATGAGAGGAAACCCTGCTGTGATGGCTTTGTGGGATTCAAAGTACATCTTTGAATTCAGTCTAATTTAATGGCACAGTCCTGGGTAACATCTCCACAAGCACATGAAAAAAACAGTCAAGTGTGATGGGAATTAAAAGAGAGAGGTAGAACTGAGATTATAGTGATAAAATTCAACGTAAAGAGTTGAAACAAAACTTGAACTGGCTTTTACCATGCACAACACAGTGCAACTCGAGATAGATTCAGAAACCAATTACAATCATTTAGGACGGTCTAGTTTGCTAAGGTGAGACATTCTCTGGATTGGCTTCACATTTGCTGAGAGCTGATGGGCAGACAAGGTCACTGGATGTACAAGCTCTCATTTAAAACATAGACATGAGAGCAGAACTGGGGTTAGTTGGGCCTATCAGAGCTGTCAATCAATTAATGACAATTATTGAGCAAGGACGCCCGTGGGAGGCGAGAGAGGGAATGAGAATGACCATGGGGGAACAACATGGGGAATGGGACGAATTATGGAGATTGGAAAATAATGACCAAAACTGAATGATATTACCAGCCCACACATGCAGATCGCTTACTTCCCAACACGTGGAAAGTGCGTCAATCGAGCACCACGGGAGGGATTTGGACCTTGTTTTATTAATCAATCTGCCAAAGTAGAAGATATTCGATAACTTAATAGAATCCGTAAAAAAAAAAAAAAAAAACACCAGTGAATTTTATGAGCTTAACGAAATTATGTGAGGCGTTAAAAAGAACCATGAATTATTCTATTGGGAAAATGTGCATGATGAAGATGGCTGTTTTTACCAGACATGCAGAAAGTCAGCAAAACACTTCAGATAATCAAAGAAAACTCAGAGGTGACACGACTCACTGTCCCACACTACGAAGGTGCTGGTGCCACTGCTGTGCTCATACAAATGAGTACAGGACAGAGTCATGCTCAGCCTAAACTGGGAGAGAGAAAGGAGGGAGGGAAAAGCGTTTTGAAATTCTCCAGCTGGCAGGCTTTAATTTTCCACCATTCTAATTAAAATGCAAATTAAATTTATAATTAGCAACCACAGTATCCGAGAAACCACCTTGTGTGCAGCCCAAACATATGGGGCAACCAGCGGTGGGCAGCACTGTCTCTAGGAGACAACAGAGGTGGGTGGCAGGACTGGGGAGTGTTTGTTCGAGGACGGAGCTACTGATGGCGGGCCGGGGCTGATGACATGGGAGCAGCGCTGTGCTTTAACCTGCTCCTCTCAGCTGGGAGCCCTTGAAGCTCTCCAGGCGCACCGAGGCAGGGGAGCACGGCCCAGTTTACTCTGCTGTCACTGCCCATGTCACAGGTCATTGAATGTGTCACCTCAGCCAGGCACTAGTGCGACGAGCAGCACTGCTGGGGTCAGCTCCTCTGGATCGAAAGGTTTCTGACCAAAATTAACCTTTGCTGACTCTCAGATAATTAATTTTTCATTGATGGCAATTCTTTGTAAACACAACTCCCCGACATTTTTTACACCCAGCACCATTCAGCCACAGCTACCTCATACGGTTCAGATGCTAGTGGAGCCTTACAAGAAAAAAATGAATCAGAGTCCTATTTTTACTTTTTCAGGGATTTTAAAATGATAAAATAATACAAAGAGCTCATGCATATCTATTTTGATGGCTTTCTTTCATGTTGCTGATTAGAACATAATACTTCCTGGATAATTATCTGGTGCAGGACTTATGATGGGGACAGACAGTAGTTGACTATCTTTTGTTGTCCGACCCAAGTTAGATCCAGGTCACCGTGGGTCAGAGAAACGCTTTCTCAAAGGTGCCTGCCTTTTCTACTGACACTGCTGAAACAGCACCATCAATCATCCATCAGTTGTCACAGCCTGAAGCTAAGGTCAGAACAAATCCATGTCAAAAGAAAAGGCCACATCTTACCATGCGCTTTCGCTCAGCTGGACAGTCTGCTGGTGACACTGTGTCAAGAGACTGTTATCCTACTCTATAGTCCCTCTCTGTGACTGACTTAGTCAATGAGAAGGTCTCATATGACCTCTTCAACACCCCCCATCCCCTTGACACCTGAGTTGGACCACCAACTTCCATTACGCAGTTAAGTGTCTTGACTACAAGACAGACTTATCTGGGAAGCTGTCAGGTGAGTTAACTCGCAAAGCTTTGGGTAGACAATTGGATGTGGCCCTGTGTCACCACTGACACTGTTCCCTCTTACATGCTCCTCTGTAAATGACACTCTTTGCTGTGCAGAGTCAAGCTTTAACACGCTGTCATCAGTAATCTTGTGTCGTAAAAGAGCCATTAACAGATGTAATATAAACACCCCTGAATTTCCTTTATTTCCCTCTGTTAAAGACTTTAAAATTGCACTTTTTACTGGCGGAATTTCAGGCTTCCACATTTTAGACTGTCCCAAGCAAAGGAAAAACTTGGACCAAAATGTAAGTCAATCGTCAGAGCAGTGGATACGTTTCTTACTTCACCACATTGTGGGAATCTGACATGTCACTATGTGTCTGACTGGAATGACAAGTTACACACAAAAGGAACCTTTTGAAAATATCCTAACTGCAGTGGCAGACAAAAAAGTCAAAATGATATATGGCTTAACCAAACTGACAGTCACTGTTGGACAAAACATGGCTTCTAAATATAATCCTCCATTGTTTTCCTTCTCTAAGAAATGTTCTTGCTAGCTGTTTAGTTGTGCCACCTGTTGCCTTGTTAATCATGCTGAGAAGATACTCATAAATCATAACATTCTTCAATTAATCAAGCTGTCAGCTCCTAGGTGAGGGGTCGTGCATGGAAGAGACAGAGGTCATCGGTGTGGTGTGAAAGGGTCATGGTTGTGTGGCATCTCTTATTCTTGGGAAGTGTCAGCGGAGGAGCCAGTGGAACAAAGGAGAAATCAAAGTCCAAGGGACACGAGAAAGGGGGGGTGGGGGAGGCGGCAGGGGAAGCCACACCACAGCCAGAGAAAAGAACCAGGGTGCAGAGCATAAAGCCAGTCAAATTGACCTGTCATTACATCAAGAGAGCCGTGCCAAGACGCTACATTATCACACTCGCCATACCCTTTTAGATGACAGAGTTCCCGCAACTTACCAGGTTCCTGCAGCACTCCATTTGCATAATTAACAAGTCATTCATGTGTCATTCATGTGACTTTTATTCATTTGTTGGAGACTTCAGATTAAATAGCATGCATTGCATCTGGCTATTTCAACTGAGTGTCACATGATTATGACTCTAAAAACACAAATTAGTCTTTATTAGTCAAACAAGTCCACCACCGAAGTATTTTGCCATTTCATTATAAAGGACTACGAAACGTGCAATGATTTGCACAAAGCATTGTACTGTTTGTTTATGTGTCTTGGTTGTACATCTTCAGAAATGCTTCCTGTCTACACAGAGATGCAGGTTCAACAATGGTGTTACTGAAGCAGGTCAATCCAAATTGCATTCTGGTAGAAGGGGTTCTTTCAGACACAGACATTTCTGGCTCTCTTCTGCACTCATTTTCTGCTACTCAGTGGTGGAAAAGTATTTAGATCCATTTCTGAAGCAGTAATACCACACAGAAATAATACTATGCTTCAGCTAAAAGTATTGCATTTAAATGGCTACTTAAAAGTGAGGAGGAAGTGCTCATTATGGTGGTAAAATGGGATTTTGTACGTTTTTTCTATATATTTTATTAAATCGGCTTAGCGTTCCTTTTTGCTGAAGCACTATTGTATTGTTTATTTTAGCATTGCAGTTGTTGGTCAATGTGGAGCTATTTTTATTGTCCTTATGTAACGTGGGTTGTTGCAATGCATCATGTTCATACAGCTTATTGGATATTTTGCATAAAAATGCGCAAAGTAACTGGGAATTACAACTGTGAAGTTAATATAGTGCAGCAAAAATATACTGTAGCATACAATGGAAATACTTAAGAAAAGTATAACTGCTGCAAATGTGTAAAAAATAAATACATACAAAATAAAAGATAAAAAAGAAGGAAAATATCAGTTTCTTATTTTAGTCTATTTTCTTTACTAAGTTTATTAAATTTTAAAAAACTATATAAATAACAGAGACATTGAAATAATAGTCAGAGTCATTCAGAAGTGACAGGTTGTGAGCTGGTTTCAAATCCATGAAACTAAGTGCATTATTTCCACAACCTATTTAGCTTCCAGGGTGTCCCTAAAACACAGTCTTGCCACAAATTCCTAAAGCCTACTCTGGTGTTTTACCTCTTTCACACTGCTGTAGGCCATTACAGGAAAAGCTCAAACAAACCTCAAAGAAGAAGCATAGTACATGCAGGTTTGAGGTCTATAAATAAGCAGTGTTATACAATAGTTCCATTTATTTGTGTTATCGCATTTCTCAAGTACAATGCTACCTCTGGTCTCAGACAGAGCATTCATTTATACAGTGAATGTGAATGATTATTTCCAAGCATGAAGGTAATTAGCAGAATAAGCGCAGCCACTTCCCAGCTCTGCAGCTCGTAAAGGTGAATGAACAACTTGCATTTGCTCTGACTGGAAATTATTCTTAACATTACTTTCTTACAATTTTCCCCGTTTCATTTTAATAAAAGCTTGCCATTTGCAGATACGTGTCAATCTTTTCTCGTGCTACACATCTTAAAAGCAAAGTACAAGTACTTTAACCCGACACCATTTAGCACATGAGGTCACTCATTGCTGATAATTACAACATCTGTAATTTCCTGTCTTGATGTGCTATACATCAAGTCTGAACTTTACAGAGCTTGACGTGTCGGTCTGCTCTATGTATTTCCCTTTGCATTAGTGAATTTGAATGACATTTAAGTCTAACAAATGTTGCTACCAGCCTGTCACTGCCCACTCATCCACCACCTTCGAATTTGCAAGTGATTTTAGTCATTGATTACTAAGTGGAAGTCTAATGCAAGTGTATCCAGGCATATTTAAAACATCTTTAATGAGTTCACGTTACCACTTAAGTCAATCACTGCTCTTTTGTTTAAATGGGAAAAAAATTGTGCCAAATTTGAGAGAGCCACAATGTCTGCAAATCAGGGCACACTTATGATTAATTACCATATAAAATGTGAGAGCACTGCTTTTTTACCTAAAAATTACAAATGTTAAATGTCTCAGAGCAGCATAGGATTGTAATTCTAGAGGGGAAAAAAACAATAGTTATGCAGCGTTTTATATATTTAAGCTTTGCAGGGCATTTATGTGCCATTGCCAATAGGGCTTTTTTTTAACAGTTTGATTAAATGCTTTAATCAATCACAATCCCAGCCTGTGTATTAATCACTTCATCAAGCAGTTGATGCATTAGGTTTTTAATGGACTCCATTTATTTTGATTTCTCCTCTCTTCTTCTTATCGAAAGGGCTCTCCCAATCTGGACAGATAAAAAGGGGGATGCGAGAATGGCTGCCTGTAGTGGCGAGAGCTCAGACGAGCCAGTCTCTTAACTTCATTACAATCACTCTGTTCAGACTTAACCAATTTATTAGTGGCAATATGTGCCCTGAGCAATGGCTAGGTAAACCACAAAGCTTAGCTCAGATAAACAGGCACCCATTCATTTGTCTCCTCACCTGACACTGTGGTGATGTATGATCCTAATAAGATTAATATCCCCTGGATTTATTCCCTCTTAGTGCCTGCAGGCATCTTTTAATGTTACTCCTCAATGATCTAAGATGGTTTCCAGACGTCTCTGTTGTGAGAATAAGACTAGAAATATAACTGTTAGGATAAATACTTCAGCTAAGGCTGGTGATAACACTTCAGATGTAAATGCTGGTGCTAACAGCCATTTATTGCATAGAGACAAGGTAGCCTGTTCTTACACTTGAACTATGAATGAACATTCTTCCCTCCTGTAGAGGGGCTGAAAACAAATTTCTAAAACAGAAGCTTCTCTCACAATTACATTTCAAGTTTCTGCTGTATTCAATAACACATTAAAGTAGTCATTGAACCATCATGTTCTGGTCAGAAATGACCACAATTAGCAAACAATCCATCTCCTTTTAAGCCCCCTCCCAGCCAACCCGCCATCACCCAACCACTGCAGCCTCGAGTTTGGATTCACACACAGACTTTCTGTCTCATCCATATTTCCCCCTGTCTGCCCTTCAGCTTCTCCTCTTCTCTCCATTGTGCGCTAAAAAGCTATTGTCTGCATCATCTGAAACTCTGTTCGCTGTTACGAGGCAGCGGTGAAAAACATGAGAGTGCACAGGTTTGGAACGCTGAATAGAAAATTGTACTTAAGTGGTCTTCTCTTGCCCATCACCTCTAGCCTCTACCCTCCTCCACATGAGAAGGGCTGCTGGGGTGGGCTGGAAGGGGAAGCCAGCAGGGCAATAGCAAACTTGAAAGCAGCCAACATTTGCAGCACTCTTGAAAAACAAGCATTTCACACCTGAAGCCTTTCATGCAGGGCCTCGAGGCATCCCCTTCAAGGCATTTAATTGGCTATTGCTTCAGAGCTCGTTCAGCGTGCCCATTATGGTGAGCCGACAAGCAGCCAAGTATGTCGAATGAAAAGAGTCCTTCTCCCAGATGGGCCTAGTGGTATTAAAAACTGCCCGATCACTTCTTGTTGACTGGCAGAAGTAATTCAGATGTATGCACATCTACAAATACTTACAATGAAAGGAGTGAACTGGATAAGATAGAGAATAAAAGACTGGTCTTGGTGATTTCCTTCAGATACGAGACTCACTCACAAACGCTGCTGGATGTGGAGATCATGTTGTGATACTAATGTACGTATGATATAAAGAACAGGACATACGACAGATAGCTGTTGTGATAAATGGCACTCAACTTCAGCACTGCCGGTAATCAATGATGACATTTGAACAGGCTGTGAAACGTTTCCTTGGTTATTGTCAACTGGTGGAAACACAAAACTACCCTGCAGCATGCCTCCACACATCAGACACTTTGATCATCTACAGTTCCAGTTGAAATGAAGACATTTGTGGCTCCGCTAAACATATATTTCATGCTTTAATCTCAGCCCTGGGAAGCAAGGCTCTAGGATATGATGTTCCACTTTTGTTTGGCAGTTCTACGTTAAAGATATAGCATTCCTCCTTCTCTGTGCCATCTGCCATCTGAAGTTTCACCCATACCAGCCTGAGGCATTGGAGCCCTCACTGGAAATGTTTTTGAGGGCACCCTGACTCCCCATGGATGGACAGCCTTGGGGGAACCAGATAAAGTAGGTGTTTAGTCTCCGGGCTGCTGATGAAGAAGGGATTGGCTTTGAGCTGGGTTGGGACTCATGGGAAATCTGGCGTGCAAACTAATTACGTTGTGCTGCCAAACTGCCTGTGATTACAAAATGGAGAGGCGGCGAAGGTGGAGCTTAGACTTTATCAATTGCCCTACTATTTCTTTTTAAAAGGAAACAGCTAAAGCTAATGAGATTATTTAACGAGATGTTCTTTTCGTCGAATGACTTGTCTTATTTTATGCCTAACAATTGTGACAGACAGATGGATGGACAGCTATAGTACAAATAATTGAATCCCTAGAACGAAAGAAAACAAAATAGATCAACGCCGCTATCTTTAGATTAAAAAGTTACGTCATGTGAAAAATCTGACGTCTGCGGACGGTTCAGTCAAAGCAAATATCTAATTACTTCTTCCATGTTTCCCCACCTGCCTGTCACACTTTTGGTGAAAGCCACTTAAAAACAGGTTAGTTCACAAATTATCTGCTATATTTGTATTAACGCCTCAGCTGGTGGCACAGACAGCCCCTGAAGATATACACCAGGCAAATCATTAAAGGTACAATGGGCTAGTAGTTCGCCTCCCTCTACATGGACCAAACTAAAATTCAGGCTCAATATCTGATTAAAATGTATTTAATTGACTAAAGTTTGATTTAAGTTCCTAAAATACCGATTGCTTCATCCATCATAAATTATTTCATTCTAAATTTACTGCTTACAGATTTAAGCCTTTACTTAAAGGCATGAAAATTCAACATTTGCAGAATAAAAATTGAAATAGTTTAGCATTACTGTGCAGTCTTGCAGAATCAGTGTTTTTCTGTGCAAACATCAGCCATGAAAGCACTGCCAAGAAATATGCTTAAGACTAAACATCTGCAGACATTTGATATCACAGATAAGAATTTGGCAGCTCTCCGTTTTAAAAAAAAAAATTCCTGTCTTGTCAGGGTGTAGTTGGAAGGTTGCAATAAAGCACAGCTAGGATTCTTATAATAAGAAATAAATCTTCCATGTTGCCGCCGTTATTTTTATTACATTATGTTTCATTACATGTGAATGTGCTTAGCAGGTGTCTCAAAGCATTGTGACTTACATAACTTATATTCTAGCTCATAACCCGTTTATACAGTGGGGCATGTCACCAACTCAGATGAAGAACATTTGTCAAGGATGGAATGACAGCACACAATGAAGCAATAACATCCTTTAAAATAATTTTTTCCTTTCTCCCTCCCTCATTCACTCGCTCGCTCGCTACTCTCCCCCCTGATGGAGGACTCGGCGTCTCGTGGGTTAAAAGAAAAGAACTGATTTTATAAGGGAACAGTAAGCGCAGTCATGGATCTAATCATCACGGGGGGATGCAGGTAACATCAGTCAGTGACATGGAGCAACATGATATCAGACACAGAATAGATCACTGTCTGTGTGGTATACATAGCACCACTCTTCCTGAGACCTCATCCTTCAAAGGGGCAAACTGGTTGTGGTTAGGGAACTGAACTTGGGACAAGAGGGCTGCAGGTTCAATATCTCCAGTCAGACACTGAGCAAGATACTTAACCTGAGCTGCCTCAATGAACATCCCAACTAATAAATAGATGGCATATAAAATGTCAGCGCAGCGCCAGCAGATAGTAGCACTGCAATAATAACACGCAGCTTATATCACAGTATACACATCTAGATTCATAAGGAGGAGGAAATATGTCCTAAAATATGTGCATAAAAAATAATGCATTTCTATAGGTGGTAATACTAAAAATAAATGAATAAACACTTGGGGATTTTTTTTTCTTTTGTGATTTATTTTTATCTTACTTTGCATCTTACGTTGTGTAATTTGTTTTATGTTTCGCCATTAATCTTAATTGGTTTTATTCTGCCTTTGCAACTCAGACTTGGTTCAGATTTTTCTATTTTTATTTAATTATTTTGTCACATTTTGGGAAATGTGTCATCATATTCTGTGCAGCACTTTGATTTAAAAGTGCTCTATAAATAAACTGTATCATTACCTGTTATTGTTATCATGCAAACTACCTGTCTGATGGCTAAACCCTTAAGTAAAGGTATAGTCTCTGTTCTACCTTGGCTCTCAAGTTGCTGTCCAATGCTTACGGAGCAAAGGGAGAGAAATCAATAAACCAACAGGACAGCTAGTCTCTGAGGATTTCACTTCGGATTAAGAATAGAGAAGAAAAAAGAAGAACAGAATGCAATAGCGAAATTGCATTATGACATTATCAAAATCCTCATTGATTACTGATGTGTAAAAATAAAAGGTAATCCTACAGGTAGTAATTGAAACGAAATCCAGCAGCTCAGTGTTCGACTGGGAATGATAGCCAATGACATGACATTAAGCAACGTGAGACAAGGGGCAGTGGTTTAAGTGATCTGGCAGGCGGTACGATGCCCTCCTGTCAGGATCGATCAGTCCTGCTGAAATTTAGAGCAACACTCTAAATTGGTCTTAATGGTGTGTTTCATCCTCCAGTCTCCTCCACACATTGACTGGGAGCCAGTGTCCTTCATCACGCCAGGTTCCTGCCCTCCCTTTCAATCTGGGCATACCACTGATCTCTGCTCTCTGAGGAGAGGGAGAAAAATCAGGCCCGGAGCACCCACAGCATCGCGTGGCTTACATCCCACCTCCAATAGTCAGGGAGTTTCCCCTTTCAAGGCGCTAAAAGAGGCTCCAAAAACAAACCCCGAGCCCCTAATGTGTGCCAAGCAATTTTCTGATCTGATCAAAATCCACTTCTTGAGTATGTGAATTATCAAATAGCAGACAGGAGCGTATATAGAGCCACCGACGTGAACGAACTGTGTGGTGTGGAGGTGGCTTCTGTCTGGGTCTTTAATGGGGCAGACCCATTAAGGGGCACAAGGAGAAAAAAAAAGAAAACAGAAAAAAAACACCGTCTATGCCCCTTTTTCCACTCTCTTGAAAAGTAATCTGCTTACATCATTAGGCTAAGCTTGCTGAAACAAATTACCAGATGTTGTGTTCCTTTTTCTCTCGTCTTTTTGTCAGCATTTTAAAATACTCTCCTCCGTTTCTCCTCACTAGCGCCCCCTCCTCTCCGACACGGCCACACAATAAGGCCATTTGCAAATAACAACAATTGGAAAAAGAAAAGTCCCTCCCGCTATTCACAACCCCTATCTGGTTCTGTTCACATCCTTCCATTTTCGGGCGATCCAGTCATGTAGCGGCTAATAACCTGAGAGCAGCGAGGAAGAAGAATGAACCGAAGCAGCCGAGGTCCCCCACCCGCAGTTGCACTTGGTGGGGATTTTTGAGGGTCTAGTTTAGCTTATCACATTAAAACCTATTTAGAGATAAAGGCATGTCCCAGTTCTTATTATAACTCAGTAGCACGCTGAGCATGCAAACACATATTTCAATCCAGTCCCCTTTTAGATTTTTCTCAGAGCAAATGTAACATTAACTCCAAAGTCAATAGAAGAGAATTGGGGCTATGTGTGCACTGTCCTTGAAAGGCTTTTAAATGATCATTTTGATGTTGATGTGTACAAAATTTATACAAATTACAAATAAAATTATTACAGAAATAAAATTTGGACTCGAAATTCTAAATATTTAAAAAAAATCTAAGAATTATTTGTTCTTCATAACAAAGTAAGGATCAAGGCAGTCAATAATATGTGGATAGAATTTCTAGCAATTCTGTTCAGAAATGTAAATATATAGTGATAGTTTCTGAATAATTATCTAATAACAATTGCAGTTATTATCATTATTATTATTTAGTATAACAAATAATTTTGTGTCACTTTACATCTTTATCGTAGGTGTGCAAGAAATAAAACACAGCAAATTTTAAACATTTCTAAATTAAATATTAAATGAAAGTTTGTCAAATCTTTCCTTTCGGTGCTAATCTGGGGAACGCAGTTTTGGCAACACAACCGTACCTTATATTGTTTGGGACTTTTAAAGCAAACAGTTTTCCATAAAGCAAAAAAAAACCCAAAACACTGTCTATCTGGCCCTGACATTATTTTCTTGACACATAAAAGAATACATAAGCAGATATATACTTTAAAATCAAATTGCTTGTGTATTTACCTCTTATCAACAGCCAGGCAGCAATTGTGATTCATAGCAGTCATTTAAGTGATAATGCACTCATTCACTACACTAACAAACACATACCTCCTGGTTATCAGTGTGTCAGCGTCGTTGTAATGCTAGTCGCCAAACAGGAGGCAGAAAACTCAAGATGGTGTTGATTGATAAATTGACAGGTTAATTTTCAGATGGATAATGAGACTAAGACCCTGAAAGGTGGCTGAAAGAAGTCTGTGGCCCTTTGCTCTACCTTGGATGCAGTGCCATCTATCTATTACTGGTAGAACCGCAACTGAGAGCAGGTACACTCAGGCCCTGCCAAATGCTTGTACCTTCTGGGTTAAATGGCATCTCCAGCTTTATATCGTTATACTTTACAGCTTTAGAAAATCTTAAACATAAAAGCACGGAAAATTATATCATATTCAATTGCACTGTGTTCATTAGATTTCATTGTAAAAAAAAAAAGTACAATGTAGAAGACATTTAACATTTCATCTGATTTTAAAATATCATCTACAACTACTTGTATTTTAACTACAACCGATTTTGTACTTATCCTAATTTTATATAGTTTGATTTGTTTCAAACCTTTAGAGCGCATTCGCAAGAGGCAACTTTTCCATATATATATATAGTTTGATAATTTCCAAGACTTCTTTGTGACACGTTAGACAATATGATACACTATGATTTTGGAGAATACTGTCATTTTCTCCAGTTGCAATTAGCAAAATTGCATGTGAATGGTTTTTAAAGAAACAGCCAGACAATCCAACTTCGAAGCTTAATTAGAGGGCAAACTGTTAGAACAGAAGAGAAGGTTTAACTAGAGGTGACAAAGGTTGCTATATCTTACACACATTTCTACTGCTTGTCACTGCACTGTCCAAGTCTGCAAGCACTCTAATTAAGTCTCCACCAAAGTTGCGCAGTAGTTACTCCCCATGAATCAGCACACAATGTAATGCTAATCAAATGCCACTATTTTACTTCCCGACCTAATGCTCATTATTTCTATCTTGTCTATTGTACCTATTAGTGCATTTGTGTGCATCTTTATCTAATAAGGCAGAGAGGAGCTCAGGAAAATCATTCACCAACAGGACGTCAGGACGACAAGACAACCAGAGTTACTGAGCAGGACCAAGTCTCAGTGATTTAAAACTGTAGGAAAATTACAACTACTTCATGAAATTACAAAATTAGTTTTGTTAATGTCAGATAAATTATAACTGCGGGGATTTAAAGCTATTTTTTTTTAAATACTATCGTATAATAGGACAGAAAGAAGGTCATTATTCGCCCCTGGTTCTTCCCTGTGCTGAAGCTTCAACAGACCCCAGCCTCTTTCAGATACGCCTCGACCGGATTTTCTGGCATCTTTTTCCCTTTGCTTTTAGCAAGGCAGTTGGGTGGGAAAGCATTTAAAAATTATCATTTATCTAACAATTAATCTGAAAAACATAATGACTCTTTTAAGTCTGAAATGACACAGTTCCATGGATTTAAAATCTGGTTTAAGGGTATATTACATTACATTCCGACTAGGTTTTGTTCAGTCAAAATGTGATATTTCTCCCCTTTTTCCCCCCTAAATAAGTTTAATATTCTGTCCACGGAAAACAAGCATGTGAGAAAGAACAATTTACATAGCACAATAACACAGCCTCGCTCTTTGTGTAAGTGTTTCAGTAAAGCAGCAGCAGCTCTATTTAGTAGAGCTCTGTTTGATGATATGACGACGGCCATGAAAGAGGACAACACTCTGGATGCAAAATGCACAAAAAATATTATTTTATCTCCTGCAAGATACATTTAAATTTGGTACCAACCCCAGCACCAATAATAATAATAATAATGATAATAATAATAATAATACATCTATAGTCCAACATTGCATATCATTTTTTTGTGAATTTAAACATGAAAATAGATGGTTGCTATATTTTCATGAAAGCTCCTCATAACACTTCACACTCTCAATCAAATATATAATTCACAGGCTCAATGCAAACCACACCAAAACTAAATAAACATCAAGTGTGACAAAAAACCCAAGCAAACTGCAGAAGATTTCCAAAATGTGGCATGCACGTCCACAATACTGCACCGCCACCATTTTCTTAAAGTGCATTTTGTCTCTTCTCATTGAAATCGAGAGCAATTGTGATGAGAAGAATTATGGCTTAGGGACTCATTGTATTGCTGTAAATGCTGTTGATTACCAATAACCGCATGGTCACAACTAGGGGTGCCTCACTCCGCCCATTCATTTGAACAGTGTTCTGAGCTCTGACAGACACCACAAGAACGAAAGGAAGGGTGCAGAGGACACATCTTGGGGGATTCACCCCATCTGAGGCTCCAAAGCACCCAACAGCTTGATCCCGTGTCACTCCGAGGGCATGGCTTGGCTCTCCCTTGATTTGCTTTTGAAATCTAAACGTTTAATTGTGGTCAATGAAAAGGGTTCAAGCAAATGAATGGTTGAAGAATATGAGCGGAGGGGAGGGGCTATTTCAGAGTGTCAGGCTGTAAAATGAGTATACATAAAAAGCAGGAGGGAGAGAAGAGAGAAAAAAATCAAGAGGGAATAATGAAATTAGGGATGGGGCGAGAGAGAAAGAGAAAGCAAGGGCTGGAGAACTTGAAGCACTGACCCCTATCGTCCACGGTGAAAAGCAAGAGATTAGAAAGTGTTTCATGCTAATTTCCATGGAGATTTCTGTAATTTCTCAAAAATTACTTCTTCCCGCTTTGATTTGTCCATACGGCCTGGCCCCCTGCTAGTGTTGTCGTGGTGGTCTACTCTATCATGCCTCTGCTCTCGTGGGCCCCTCGATGGCCCCTCGCTGTGGCCAGCCGTCGTGAGATTACTGAAGCAGGGCTGACGTCTCTATCAGCTCGCGCCACTGTCATGCCCTCTCCCAACCCCCCACCATCACGCGATCCCTTTTCCCTCAGCCTGGCTTCCTTTCTGCCCACCCACCAACCAACCCGCCCTTTAGTGCAAACTCTCACGGATCTGTCAGATGATGGCTTCATTGGTTCGCACGGCTCCCCGCAAACTCGTACCGGTGGGTTTTTTTTTTGCGCTCCCTCTTCCCGTCTTCTCATCCCTCCAAGAAACCTGCACCTCAAGAAAAATCTCTGCACTCCCTCCCCAGCCCCCCCCACGCACACCCCACACCTCCCCACCTCCTCCCATTGTGGACTGTTTCACCTATTGCTATCCCTCAGCCTTCTCTCTCTCTGCCTCATCCTGGTTTGTGCTTCTGCCTGCCACATCAAAGGAGAACCAGGGGTCACGGAGCCACAGGCATGGAATATAAATGCAGCCAACTGCGTGGCAGTATGGGAAATCAATCCTCTAAAGATAGCTCCATACACTTCATGAACCCATCATCAGTCTCTGATACATATAGTAACATATGGGAATTTTTTTGTGGCCTTTTGTGCATTGTATACCGTGCGGTATGTGTCTGAAAACAACTACTGCTTGCTGTTCCGCACTATTTCTTCTTACATTTCCTTGAGAACTTTCTTTTATTTTCTAAAAGAATCAACAATACAGGCTACACATGATATTATCTATATTATGCATATGAATGAATTCTAAGTAAAATTATTTAAATATGTCTATAAAGTGTACCGATTCTACAAACGCAAGTTAGAATCTCCCTTTGTACAAGTCTCTGTGTGCGAGGCGGGTGGTGAAGGAAAAAAGCGTCTTGAGAATACGATCGCAGCAGAAAAATGTAAACAACTTTTGTTCAAGGCCCTGAGCTGATTCAAGCGAGCATTCACAGGTGACGCTTCCTGCAATATGTCAGAAATTTACTCAACTTTGTCTTAAACACCTGGTTGTGAGGCGTTTTGGCTGTCTAGCGAATGCTGGCAAGATATCTGGCTGAATGATTTAAAAAAAAAAAAACATGACACAGAGGAGCAGCAAAGTCATTGTTATGAATTCAAAGAGTCTTGAGGGATGAATGGGAAAACTAGCGCGATTGCCAGACACCGACGACTGCGGCAGGGTTGGATGGCTCCATGTGGGGGCGACTGGCTCTGGTTGCTTAGCATTAGTATTAGATAAACACTCTGTCGGAAGATGTCAATGTCTCCATTAATGCCAGAGCTGCCACACAGGCTGTGCTTGAGTGACACAGTGTTTTGTGGGGTGTGACAGGGGTTGTAAATGCTAACGCTCTCTGGCTACATCTCCGGGCCTGGTGGAGCCAAACCCGGCCGACACCTGGGAGCGCCGAGCCACTACACTTATGACACTGAGCAGATAATAATCTAGTCCTCTCGTTCTCATCTAGGGGGACAAATTTAATTCAGACTTGTTCAATTTAACAGTCAGTGAAACAGCCATGGAAGATTCTCTATAATCGCAAACAGCTGCAATTTAAACATTCTGTCTTCATATTTTAATCTAATAAACTCTGAGTTTAAGGCTTATTCGAAGTTATAAGTAGGAGAGAAAAGGGATTAAAAAAATCTTTGCTCACTTATCACTCTGTACCAACCACAAGCAGATTAGCCTCATCTGGAAGTGTGGCTACCCCAAAAAGGCTTTTCCATAGTCTTCACAAACCACAATATGGAAGCTGTGTGTTCAGCGCAAGTCTGATGCACTTAAAGCCAGCCACAAGTACACATATTCAGCCAAACAATGAGCAGGATATGGGTTTTTCCATGCTTTCACAGAGTGGCCCAGGCGTTTTCCAGTCAGTAATTATATACATGCCACTATTCCAGTCAAAAATATTCGACGATTTTTGTTTCAAAAGTTGGGAAATTCAAGACAAGTATCTGTATTTCCTCAAAAAATAAAAGGTTGTGTTAGGACAGCCATATCAACAGCAAGAAACTAACATAGCCGCCGTGAAGGCAAAAGTGGAAGCAACACAATGTGAACCAAGCACGAGTTGTATGTAAAGTTCACAGTATATTTCAGTGTTTTCTCCAATACATTTACAGTCGGTTGAAATCTTTCAGTCTCAGAAAGTAGCGTGGAGAATTAAACTGCCTTGAGCTCAATAATTCTGGCCAGCTAGGAGCTGCTGAGTTGTTCTGCAGGCTGGAGGGCTGGACAGTGTAGTGTGCTCTTCCCCCTAATGCCCTGTCCATTGATCTTTCCCGTAACTACAGCTCCCCACAGAAACCCACACAATCTGTGCAGAGGAGTGCTCCTAGGCACCCCCCACTTCAAAAGGTGCATATTTACTCTTAGAAATTTAGAGAAAGTGCAGCTGTGGATGCATCCTCCAACCTCAATCAATGATAGGGCTGGTCCTCCTGACCCCCCCTGCTGGCTAATAAAGTGCTTCTTAGGCTTGGTGGTTTCCCTGGAAGCCTTATGGGGTTGGTTCAAACTAGCACTTAGGTTTGTTTCCATCGTCTCTTCTCGAAAATTGATTTTTAGAGAAATACTTATCTTGTTGCTCAACAAAGTTCCAGAGTGAATTACTGCAAACAGTTTTATTTTATCCCTGATTTTCTCTTAGGTTTGTGGCATTTTATAACTGAAGTAAACAAATAGCAAGTAAATAACAGACCACAGTGCAGAACGAGGCTCAGCTGCTTGACACTGTGGACACCAAGTTTTACCTTTTTTAAAGTAATTGACATTTTTGGTACTAGCAAAAAAACTTCAAAAGCGAATACCTGACTATTTTAACCCACATTCAGGAAGGGTGATTAAAAACCACAAGTGAACAGCAGCTCTTTTAGGTGACACATCAAAAAGTCCTCTTTGTATTTCTTTTCATCCTGTGTGTGTATCCGGTCACAATACTCTTGAACAAATCTGCAGCACCCTGAAAATAATCTTAGAATTAAATAGCTTAATTTTCAAATTACAAAAAAAAAAAGAAAAACACAAAATAGATTATTACAGTGTCCATAATTAGCCTTTTTTCACAGATTCTACACATGCATTGTGTCTACTTAACACACCCTGTTTTTCCGTCTTTGACAAAAATATTTCATGCTGGGATGTGCATTATCATAATTGTCATTCCAAATCTTCAAAAACAAATGTGTATCAAGACAGTAGCTAAAATAGACCTTCTGCTGAAAATCAGACAATCAAAATCTTTTGTAATTAGCACAGCGATATTCTAATTACCAATGATTCAAGCTACTCCATGCTGCTTCTTGTCCCCCCTCTGCAACAATTAGAAAAATATATGTCAGCTGTGATTTTTTCCTTTATTTCACTTAAATGTGAGTCTCCGAAGTGGCGCAGTGGGGGATTTATTCAAAAACAATGACATTTACAACTCTTCTTTGGAAGAACTGCATTTATTCTCTACTCAGCAGGAAAGCCTAAGTTTTAAGTGACTGGACTAAAGGTCTGGAGCAATTTGCATATCTGCACAACAGCACAGAAACTCTTGACAATGTAGCATTCATTGTGCATAAATTAGCAGAAAAAGTAAAACTTCTACCCAAGAAATAATTTCGACTACATTTGCATTCGTGGCTGCGGTGAAGAGTTACAGTAGTCTGAAAAGTAGCGCCCTTGTGACTGCACCGTCTGACATCCATCATTTGATCATCACGCTCTAGGTGAGTGCCTACCTAACCAGGATTTTCCTTACAGTGTTGATTGCATTCTTCAAGTCTCCCACAATAGTGTTAGCTCTGAAAACAGCGAGAATACTTGTTTCAATGTCATTAATCCTAACTTGTTTGGACTCCTCACGTTGACTCTCACACACATCTCTTTTTCTCCCTTTTTTCCCTCTCTCAGCACATACTATTGCTCTCACTCTCTCTGTCTCGCTAACATGTTGACAGCAGTTTGTTAGTAGGTATCAGTTTTCAGCGAGCAGGCTGAGAGGGAGAGAGGGATGTGGTAATCATCTCTATCTCCGGCTGCTTGGCAGCGTTCCCCTCGGCATGCTGGCAGACACTTGCCATTGAGCGGCTGTCAGGCAGAAAGGGTGTGGGATGTGGGCTCAAGCTACACAGGTCACGGTCATTTCTTTCCAAAAGCCACTGAAGCTAAAACCTTAAGTGGCATTTGAGCTACCTGCACTGTCAGTTCTGACACTCGCAACACTAACAAGGAGACCACCGGTGGAGAGTCAAACTCGATTATGCCTCCCTGGTGGATTTCCTTAATATAGCTTAGCTACTGCCAGACTTGTTTTCCTAACAGAAAGCACATGCTTTCAACATTATGAGTTGTTCTGCACATGTGAGACAGAATGCAGTGCTTTATCGAAAAGAGCATAACAGAAATTTATTGATATATTTAAATAACATTTAAAAATGCATAAATCTATATATAAACATACAATAAGAGAACTGTCATTTAATATTTTAATATATTCCATAAATTGTTAAGCAGTGACAGCAGACGGCATAGTAACTTTTTTTTTTTCAATTTCGGACTAATTGGTAATTTAAGTTGATTTAGTATTTATTGTGAGAGAATGTGTTGAAAGTGACATTAAGCTTTATGAGGCCAGCTTAAGTAGATTATTGTTCTTTACTGTATTTCTGAACCGTCACATTAAATTGTATATAGTGTATATTATTATTGTTGTTATGGTAAAAAAAGAAGTGTGTGCTGTTGTAGACCTGCAGTAAAATGAAAATGATTTTTAATCACACTTCTAAAATCTATGTTGCTCTTCAAAGATGCACTTTGTACGTACACCACAGATTCTTTTATTTTATTTTTTTAACATGCCAGAATAACATTCATTTCCTTCATCATCGCATTTATTCTGCATTAATTCAAGACTGTCTTTAGGTCACAAACCAGGGCCCCTTATTTTATACTGAATTATGTGGAAACGCAACTAATCAGCAAAAAAACACATCAAGTTCCACCGAAAGGTTAAAACTTTAAACAAAACTGCGTGGAAAAGTAGTCCGACTTCCACAGCTGGAAAATGAATTGTGCTTGACAAGTTGCAGTCTCTCAGAACCTGGACCTGTGATCTTTAGAGTGATACCCTCAAGTTCATAGCAACAAATACCCTCAATCACTCAGGGAGATCCTAAGTCTCTCTGTTGGCCAATTACTGCTTTTCAAAAGCCTGGGGCACCCAGGAAACTTTGACTCCGGGAAATAAAGACCAATCTGAGAGAGAAACATTGCAGCTATTAAAATCTTTATAATTCTGTAAATCACAAGTGATTTGTTTTGCCCCATGGCTTGTTCCGATACATCCTTACTGCTATTGCAAAGGGCATGAGGTGACTGCAATTGAGGAGAGCAAGCTTATTTTTACAACTAAGCTAAGAAAAAAGGCATCCCTTTTTTCTTCTTCTTTTGGAGTGCAGAAGGCAAAGATCTCCTCTGTGTCATAATTGCCTGAAGTTAGAGAGTAAAGGCTCTGGACTCCTGATGTTAGTGTGGGCCTTTCATCAGGGGGGTTGGAGTCAGAGGTGCTATAAAAGATCAGGCACTCTGGAGGATCAGACTCTGTTTTTATTTATGTAATAAAGGCATTTTAAAGAGAGAAAGAGAGAAATTATCACCACTTATCTGTTGTTGCCTTGTCCCGGACTGGTGCTGTCATTGTTGGGATGCTGTTTTTGTTGATGATTAAGGCTCCCATTATTCAAAGCAGATTTACATTTTCTCAATTATTTCATTTTTGAACTTCAATATTAAGTATGCTATACTGATTAATTTTGAGAATGGATTCCGAAATTAGCCTGCTTATTCAAACAAAGTGGAAGCCAAAAGTGGTAGAGAGGATCATGCAATTATGAGTAAAATCACTCCAATTAAACAGTGCCATGTTAACTTTTAGAGAGCACACACTCGACATAATATAATTACAAATTGGGATGGGAAAATGGAAAAGAAAACACCAACATTATGGAATGAAGCATTTACAGTTGATGGATTCTCAAAAAGCTCTTCTATCCTCTGGTGCTCGGGGTTAAGAATGGCACTCCTCTGCCGCTGCAACGCTCTCCCTCCCCACTGCCACACTCCCCATTCAGCAGCGCTAGGCCCTCTGGTACTACACAAGGGCCCTGACTGAGGACGCTTTGATACTTCAGCCTTTAATCACCAGAGTATCCTTATAGCGCCAAGCTGATGGACGAATGGGTCATAGGAAGGATGTCCCAACCATAAATCAGACTACAGGGGTGACAGCACACAAAATAGGTGAATTGTCCTTGGGTTCGCGATGCTGGCGGCATCCCTTGTGTCCCCGAGTCACACCACCCTTTTTATTATTTGGGAGCGAGTCAAACGGATGCCCTACCAGCCATTCTGCCCTCCCCCTTGTGTTTTTCCCCTAGTCTTTGAGCCTGGACCCTGCTATGAACTGTTTCCAGAGTCAGTTACTGGTGTAATTGAAAGTGCTTTGTCATCGCTTTCAGCCAAACACTGATGGATGTGAAGTTGAATGAGGTTTGGGTTTTAGTTATACGAGTGAGCCGGTGTAAGATTTATCACCAGAGGCTTAAGAGGCTACAAGGGACCATTAAAGCACCACCACCATCTACATCACAGTGAACTGTTCATTATTATTCATTAAAACAGAATGCCTTTAATATGTCTAGTTCCCCATGTGAAATAAAAAATAAAAATGTACATATGCGTTTTTGATGACTGCTGGAGAACCAAAAAAAAACCTGTTCTAGTTTTTACAGTAAACCAAGTCTGGTACCATTAAAAAGAGAGTTTAAAAAGTGTAGATAAAAAAGGAATGCTGGCCTAAGAATTAATAAGCATTGACACTTAATAGTCTTGTACTTCTTTTACATCACAGCAAAATCAAATACTGCCAAGAAAACTTTTATTCCATTTCTTCATGCGTATTGTATTAGGCTAATGTTTGTCCTTTGCAGTTTTACACCTTCAAAGTTCACTACAGTAAACTGAATAATAAATATTCTCTTAAATTAGGATAGTAAATCTAGACCCACAATGTACATCTGCTGCAAAACCCACTAGTGGTTTTCATATCTTTTCATAATTAGGATGGTCTATGGAAAACCTATGAAACCCTTTAATTTCAATTCTGAGTCAACATCCACATGCAAAGCGTGGGAGGTGTGCTAGTTCTCATTGTCTCCCACTTATTATAGGCTGCCCCCAGCTGCCTGGGCTGTGAGGGCCTGGATCCTGGCTCACATCCAGCTCGGCTCTGATCTGGGCCTCTTTGTGATTTGAGGAGTATAGAGCTTTGCTGGGCTGCTGTCCTAGAGCCATGTTGGAATGCAAGAGCAGTGGTGGAGGTGCAGAGGGAAGTGACCTCACTGTGTGATGCGAGCAAGAGTATGGGGCAAGAGTTACACATTGAGGTTGGTTGGATTATAAATAAAGTAGTGTGTGGTTTCTGTGTTGCAGCCGGGAAACAGGAAAGGTGAATACCAGTGCTCACAGCACAGTTGTAAATGGTGCCCTATCCGAACATTGGCTCAAGGCTGCCAAGATAGCACGGCCAAATAAAGTAGATTCAATAAAAAAAACAATATGTTGTCAAATTTCTACACATTATCAAGGAATTTGCTTTTCAATTGTTTATTTATGAGTTTCCCAAATGTTCTACCGTCTGATTAAGGATCGCAAGTATTTTCTGCTCTCTTAAGATTTGATGTTCCATGCTTTTGAAGATGAGTTGGAGGCTCATACTCAGTTGCAGGGAATTACATTTTTTTCTTACATTCATGTTCTTGCACCAGTATATTAATGCATGTGGTGTTTGTGTAGTAGTTTTGTAGCTGAATTAAAAGAACATAATATATTTTTTCTTTATCAATTTATTATATATTATGATGTAATTTCCCTTAACATAAAACTATATACCATATATCCTTAATGTAAAAAGCTGCCTTCACTACAAACAAAGTAAAACTATATTGTTGCCAACTTTTTTGATTACTACATTAGCAAATATGTTGACATTGAACAGAAAGGGGATGCTCATGCCTGACCTTTGTGAGACCTGTCTTCATGCGGGTCATCATGCGGAGCTCAGGAGGAACAAAACACCAAGGCTTCGCCAAAGGCACAAACACCTGGGAGGAGAGACAAAGGCAACTTCACTTTAACAGGAAGCAGAGTCCCAGGATAAACACTGCTTACCTACATGCACCACCTTTGTGTGAAACTTAATATGGCTCCCAGGACATTCCACCGCAAGAATAAAATGTGGATGGGAAAACAGAGTTACTGCTTTTGTAGTTTTGTGCTTGTTTCTGCACCGTTTGTTAAAGTTTATTAGCACCAGCTGAGTTAACTTTTCCATTTTATTTCAGTTATACTGAATGCTGAACATTTTCTCTCTCGCAGCCAAAATTAAACACTCTCACATTTTCAATGTAGTCACCTAAAAAGTGTAATTTTCTATATTAAGCATTTCGTAATTCTAAATGTGGACAAATCTCTCAAGAAGTAATCAATAGATATGCTGTTGCCTGTGGGAAAATTAGCATGGTAAATGAACATTAACTCGCAGATGGTTGGGTATGGGGCATCGTTGTGGCTCCTAACAAACAATTGATTAACTTGTAAAATCCCATTGCCCAGCTGTTATTCAGGCTGTTTACCATAAATAAAAGAGGGGGAGTAGAGAAAGGATCCAGATGCTTTGAGTGCAGCAGAAAGGCAATCTGTCATTGTTCTCAACTAACACTGATGGATGCTGCTTTGAATGGGGATTGGTTTTAGTTAAACATGACAAAGTGAGGGATGACACGCCATTGGTCACAAAGGTCTGAAGGTCCAGCAACGCCTCAGCAGTTGCTTTTTTCAGCCAAGACAACCTCTTGTTCATGTATCAGCTACCAATAAAAGGAAGATGTTGCCGGTGCAGGCTTTCAGGTTTGTTTGTTTTTGCTGTGTGCGCGAAAATGAACAAAATGAACAAAACTTCCACAGACGAAACCAAGATGGCAGCCTGATGATCAGTTATTTACTTATTTTTCAACCCTCTGCCTCAACTTCTTTAACAAGGAGTTGTGACTCCATTAAGCCCAATGTGGGTCACATTTGAGACATGAGAACTTCCAATGTCGTATTTGAAGCTCAACAAGTTAAATACAATGAAAATATTGAAAATATCTCGATTTTCATAAATTTCCCAACAGATTCTAACCTCTGGATGTCAAAGAAAGTTGTTGTGAACTTTGTACATGAACTAGAACTAACCATTCTAAAACATGCGAAATCACTTAGCTATAAAGAAGTGATCACTGTGTTTATGTAACAAACCATATACATTGGCAGAAAATCAAACCAAAAGCCCAGAGATCTGGTAAAGCCATTAACTGCAGACATCTATGTCTGGTTATACAGCATGATATAAAAATGTGAAAGACATGATGTGTTTTGAGAATACTGCTGTCAGTGGACAGAAGTATTGGAGGAAAATCCAGTCTCAACCAGACTTCAGTGTGATGTCAGATGGTGAACGGTCCAGTAAAACCTGCTTTTCACTGGCGTGTAAAATGCATATGGGCTCCTCTTCCAGCTGCAGAAGATCAGACACAGGTTCTCAGTGCAGAATGACATCAGAGAACTGGAAGGAACAAGACAAGCGTTTCTTTGGACGGAGACTTGGACGTCAGGCCTCAGAAGTTTCCCAGATGCTGCTGGGAGGTGAGGGGGATCGACCAAGCACCCCCGAGGGACGGTTCAAGTGAAGACTTCTGCACAACTCATCATTCATTGTCAAATATGGTTGAGAAATAAAACACCTTCAAACATGCAAAACCCTCTTTTTAATCTTTTATCACTGACAGTTTACAACCGCAGTTTGAAGATTTCAAGGTTTTCATTTTCAGTCTAATCAGCAACCAAAGGCAACAGAACTCCAAGGGCACTGTCAGAAAGAACACAGCGAGTCCATCATCCTTTAGTAGAATATAGTGTAAACCAGATGCATATATACCGCACTGTATTTACATATACAATCTGCCACAAAATTAAAAAGCCTGACAGGTGAAGTGAATAACATCTTGTTGCAATGCAATGTTCTTCTAGGAAGCTTTGGGTCTTGAAATTCATGTGGATGGAAGTTTGTCATATGTCATCCTCCTAAACATTTCTGTAGACCAAGCATACCCCCCCAGTAGCAACTGCTCTTTCAAACAACAGCAGCCTCCTTTATCAGGACAATGAGTTCAACTACATTAAAAACACAAAAACTGCTCAGGAATGACTTGAGGAACATGACAAAGAATTACACTATTGTCCCAATACAGACACCAAAGGAGGTCCCCAGTGGTGATATGTCCATGGCTTATTGGGTCAGAGTTGTTTTTCCCGTACAAGGGCATCTACACATTAGACGGGTTGTTTTAATGTTGCCTAAGGTTTACATAGATTCAGATATCTCCAGATGTCTTTCTCAATCAAATATAGGCCCATTATACCACCAGTTATCAGACTCTATATGTTGTTCAGAGGAAATACAGACACAAAAGTCTGGCACCAGCTAGTCTTCCTGGAGTCATCAGTTCGTCATTTTATTATGTCAAACATTTGTGCAAAATTGTGTCATGTGTCAGTGCATGCATTTTTCACATATGGTAAATTATGTGTTTTGTGTTATATCATTGAAGGTACGCTCTCTATTCTGAATGATATCAAAGAGCACAGTTTAAACAAACAACACAACACCACACGGGCACAAACAGATGCATTCACGAGTAGAGTAATAATGGCTTAATTGAGGTACAAGTGTGTTAAGTTTTATTGTGTGTTGTAAAGTGTTCCCGGTGTGTGCAGCACAAAGACTAAAAGCAGCTGAACTTTGACCACCAAATTTTAATCAATTAATTCATGAGTCAGCACATTTGTGCCAGATGCAATTAAATTCCCTCCAGACATTCCTGATGCATCGCCTTCTCAAAAACGGGGCGGGCATGCAGTCACAGTGACCTTGAGTCCAAATATGAGGAAATTTCCTCGAGGCATCCCCTAGGTTTTGCATTCACCAAACATTTTACGGCCAAAAACAGTTTTTGGGAGGTCACAGTGACCTTTGGCCACTAAAATATCATCAGTTCATCCCGAGTCAAAATGAATGTTTATGCTAAGTTTTAAGAAATCCCCTGAGACCTTCAAGAGATGTCACATTCATGAGAACGGAACAAATGATTGTACAGACAACCTGAAAACAAAATGCCTCTGGCCACATCTGTCGCTGGCAGGGAGACACAAAAACACTCATTAGTTCTTCAGACGCTGAATGTTGGTGCGGGATGTAGAATGTGCAACTGTTCAAAACTGTAAGTGTTTTTTTTTTTAATTATTTGAAAGCCATATGCTTAGAAATAACTTGTAAGACTAAAAGTTTTACATTTACAATTAAATAGTACTCAAAACAGTACATCAAATGAATCAAATTATATTTATTCACGAGAACCACATATGTGGTCCATTTATGGAAACAATGAATAATGGTGGGGATACTGTGGCTTCATCCCAACAAAACTTTATACATAGGCTTTACAACAATTTAGACAGAAATGCTGTACTTACTACTCCACTATGTTTATTTGACACCTTTATTAAGCTTTTACACATAAAAGATATGGTGAGCTGATAAAACAGATGCACTCCTACAGATTTGATGGCTCAGGCCTGCATATACTAGTTCGAACTAGTTTACTTTATCCAAATGCAGCAGTAAAATGTTGCCTCTACATTAATTCATCTGCAATCCAACATTGCAGTCTAAAGCATAATGTTTAATTGCCGTATTTTCCTTGTATAAGGTAGCTACTTTCTGAATCCCAATACTTTCTAGGACCACTTAACACATAACTGACGTTGATACTGTAACACCTCCTGCGCAGTGGTGGGTATATTCCACCTTCTTACCACCACTATGGCCCTGATACCAGCACTTGAGGTGTAACAGTGATTTCAGTTACTTTGAAGCTGAAATCTTTGGCAGCCAGCTGTAAAAAGAGCTGCTAAAATAACACAGTTAACTTTAACTGGGACATAACTCCTACTCTGAATTTAGAGCTGGTTTCCAACTAACCAATCAAAATTAAACATTGTTCTTAAACTATAGGCAAATACAATAATTTTTGAGAGGTTATCAGGACTTAAAATATAAATCTGGAAATTCAGTTAGCTTTGTGTTCTGCTATTTTATCTCATTACAAACTATGATCCTGGAGCACAAACAAGTAAACCATTTCCTAAAAGAAAAAACAATTTTGTATATTTTCCTTCCTATAAGCCTTAAAGCAGAAATATGGAATTCTATCAGGAAAAAAAAATCTTCCATTGTTTTTCATTTGAAATCATTACTTTGCAAGGTACTGCACTGAATGATTTGTTCTGACAACAGAGTGAAAGTCTGCTGACAATATTTGACAAACTTAACCTTATTAACAATGTTCTCTTACAAAATTTGATTTATTTTTTTGCAGTTTCTTTTTATAACCTCCAACCCATGCAGAAGTACTAGAATATTGTCGATAATCTTCAGTTTTTCATCTACATAATGCGAAATATCTGTAAATGCATTCTACCACCACTCTTGTATCCTTTTACACGACAAGACAACTGCTAGCTGCTGTTAGCTACTCTGCAATATTGATGGATCAACGCTGTTCAGTTCGCTCAGATCAGTGGCTTCACTTCTCATAATCACAGATAATATTTTGTCAACCAACACAAACAAAGGCTAGATTTGGGACCAGAGCTATCCAAACAGCAGCATGTCCAATGAGCTTAGCAAACAACTGCCAACTTTGAAACTTAACACCAGCTGGAAATTTGGAATTTGGTGTCTTCAACAGATTGCATGTTGCACTGATGTAAAAGTATGTGACTACACTGTGACATCAGAGGTAGAATATTTCTGTCCACAGCCAACAGCAGTGATGCTGGATGTGGTCGGAGATGCAACAACCTGGAAAACTGCTTTTCAGCGTGCGGTTAAGATAGTACTGACATTATAGATTCACTAGGATCAGAGCAACAATGCACTTGTTTTAGTGCCCTGATGAGCATAAAGTCAAATATCCACTCATTATAATTGATGGGTTTTTCCTTTCGAGACGCTTGACTAGATCAGCCGATGTTTGCTTTAATTCTATGACCTTTTATTTTATCTACACAGACACAGTTGTCTGAGTTGATGAGAGGCAAAGTAGATACAGAGCAAACAAACTATTACCCAAAAACAACAAATAGTGAAGAGACAAGTTTGGTGATAATTTTCTTATGATTTGACGTCAAAAAGAATTAACTTTACTTCAAACATTAAAGACAAAAGCCTATGATAATCTATACTTTGCAATAAATGATTCGGCATCAGATTTCAACCTGAGGCTGAGGCTCGGTGACAGATTACCCAGTGTTTAAACACCCAAAGGAAAATGCTTCTCTTGATACAAAAAATATCATCACTCTTATAGAATTTACTAATGAAGGAATATCTATTAAAACCAAATTTATGAGTCAGTTGAGATATCTGCTCAGGATTAGTTGTGGGTGTTGTGTTATCAGGCTAATGCAATGTGTGTTGCATTTAAAGGCCCCCAAAATGTTTCTGACTTTGTTATCCTGTGTACGTGATGTTTTTTAGATGGTAAAAGACAATTGCAGTGTACCAATGACAGGCTACAAAACACAGATTCAGACAGACACGCTTTTATATGCAACAAACCTACAGAAGTAATTTTGTCCGCTTGCAGGGTGGTTTTCTTTAGTCGTCTTTGGAATCCGTTTCCAGTTCGAACATGCGTGGCTTAACACTTGTCATTGTGTGGTGTAGAGTAGTTTTCCAGTGTTTAAGTGGAGTTGCAGGTGAGCTGTTATGCTTGAAGTGCAGCGAAGAGCGAAGGGGTTTGTGTAAATAGAAACAGATCTGCATTCTAAAGGAGGCAATGTGTAGAGTTAGTCATTTTAAGGCATAAAAGAACCATTTTCATTGAAATAAACTTTGAACCACGTAATTATGATGAAATTAGATAATATTTTTGTATTTTTAATGCCAGGAGAGAAAGAGTTAAACAATTTCATTGAATTTTCTAATATCTCAGACAAGACAAAGGACATGATGTTCTATATGGAGAAAATGCATATTATTACAATCCCCCTTAATGTATTCTGCGCTCACTTTAACATGCTAAATGTCACATTTAATTTAAAAAAAAAAAAGGTGTAAAATAAGGCAGGAAGAGACAGCACAAAAACATAACCCCTTGTTGTGAGGCGATTTCCTGTCACAGATTGGTTTTAACTGCGGAGAACCAATATGATTCCAGTCAGAGAGACAGAATGTCAGATCAGCATGTTTTTTGTGATGTTGCTTTTACTTCTCTAATGTGAATCCATGCGGCCAGACTGCTCGCAGACTTGCCCACTGGCTGAAGCCAATTGTCTGAGTTAGGCAGCAGAACACAAGACTCCCCACTTGGAAAAAGGAGGAAAAAACAGTGGAGGAGTTTTAGCAGTCAGCCCTCAGACAGGAAGACTCTAGAGGAAACACCAGAAAGCCATTAACTAACCACAGAATTATGGTGATCTATTTGCTGGAATGGGCTACAGACAGCTAATGAACAAGCCTTAACCCCCCTCAACACACACACACACCCCCATCACATGCACACACACTGCATATACACACAATGAGAAGCAATGCTGAAAGAGCTCTTGCTTGTACAAAACAGCATGACAGATCAATGCCTGATTCCTAAATCAAGGGAAAAGGTTATTTTCTGTCTCACTGGGATTCCACTTACTATCCCCCTATATCTAAGACACTCCCATACCCATTTAAACCAAACAAGTCCACCCCCCAAACAACACACGCGCGCACACACATCTCCTAATTAAGAGTGAGGCGGTGGGGCTTTTTTGTGTCTGTGGTTATGCTTGCAATGTTAGTGTCTGGAGTGTGAAAACAGATCTGATGGACTGGTGCCCTCAGCTCTCCCTGATCAGGCTCCAGCAGGTATCCCCCATGATTGACAGCTCACAGGTCAGCCGCCCATCTCTCAGTCTGTTAGAGGGTGGGCGGTAAAGAGATTTGGAATGCCTGGGACCCTGATTGCTTTATTGCTCGCCTGTCAGAACCATTGTACAGCTCTGTATTATTAGGGCTCGCCATCTCTCACCGTCTGGAAGGTGTCGCGTCTCAGCTCTGCATAAAGAATCACCACTCCATTCAAAATCCTCTTTCTTTTTGGCTGAAAAGAAGAAAGCACAGATTTTTCCACAGAATCTCCTGTATTGGTTTGTCAGATAATGCAACACAAGTGTCTCCAGGGAATGGTTTGGATGGCGCTGCTTTACACTCAAATGAAGATTTGAGATCCCATTTGGCAATAATTTATCACAGTGATACCAACAATAGTCTATAACACTGTACAGAATTACTCTGATGTTCCTGATTATGTATCTAATCATACTGAATTTTTAACTACGCCGGTGTCCGCGCCCCTAAAAAAGAAGATAGCTCCTTTATTTTGCATTTCGTTTTCTGATGCTTATATTACTTCATGAGCTCTTGTTTCAAACTAAAATAAAAAAACAACTTTGCTTGTAGCTTACACATAGTAAAGTTGAATAAATAAAAGAAGGTAAACAATGCATAACAGTGCACCATTTAATGACACGTGTATTTAAAAAAAACATGCATTTAAAAAAGCTTTTAAATAATGTTGATGGCATTGTGACTGGATTTAAATGAGTCAATCTACACTAAATTATATACAATATTTATAATAATTTAAAAAAAAAAAGTTGAACACTACCAAACTACATCTTGTCAATAGTGGGTGTAAAGAATGTGCTTCTTTTCTCTACTTCATTTCATTTTAATATAAATAATGTCGCGTTTCAAACTGCTAATTGGACAAAGCAAGAAATAAAACAATGCCCTGAGTAGCAAAAGGTGACTGACATTTAATCAATTAATCAAGAACTTAATGGCAGATCAATCAATGATGACAATAATTAGCTGCAGCTCAGGTGTCTATGAGGAAACATCAATTTACTCGGTACATTTTTAAAATATATTATTTCCGCTAACATTTTATATTGAACAGTTTCTAATGTAACATTTATTGTACAATGAAAAAAAAAAGAAAGTTTTAGGTGAAAGTATTGCGTCGGGGCATGTCTAGACTGTGATTTCATTGTCAGGAATGCGATCAGAATCACCACTAAACTGTTACATTGCAATTTTAAAATGTTAATTTAGTCTTATTCTCAACTTTTTTTTAGAGAGATGTTTCAATTTTATTAACCAATATACGACAATAGAGTCTAAAACACCACATATTGCCAGACATGAGATGGTACTACAAGCGAAGGACATTTCGAAACATCAGTTGAGGTAATGTTGTGAAAAGTACGTCCTTCACTATAGTCCGCTCCCACTGGAACAAAGAGCCTCCTCCAAAGACACAATGGCCCAGTGAACAATGTCTCTACACAAATCCCTAGCTGATTTTTTTTTTTCATGCTATTCCCCAGGCCGTGATGACAGACTGGCAGGTTGTTGAAGGTCATCAGAGCGCTGCCTCCTGGTCCGCTGAAGCCCAGGTGATGGCCGGGCCACATCCCCAAGTGAACCTGCTGCTCGAGGGCCACAGCAGACTCGAGCCCGCTGGGGAGCCATGTCGCTGTCTCCATGGAGATGAGGCGACAGGCTGGCCGAGGCTCACACTCACACCTTTATGGTCAGCGACTCGCCGTCTCTGAGGAGACTTCCCTGCCTAACGGCGGCTGCACACAAGTTGTGATTGCCCCCGCTCCCACCCCAGAACCATTCATTCTCTCTTTTTGTTGTCTTCTTTAAGCCAGCGCTAGCACAACGCGGGATACTACAGCCTCCCCTCCCTCAACCAAACAGTCCAACCCTCCATGCCCTGGCAGTGCTACCCTTGTGAGGCCTGCTGGGAACAGTGGTGAGATGTTAGATTAGACCTGCAAGTCTGGGCAGGGCCTGAGAGGGGATGCAACGCGAAGGGACTGCCCACTCTGTCTATGGCTCATGCTCCATTATGGTTTTATCTGGGGTGTGAAAATATCATTCCCAAATGCTGTCTCCTCTAAGCTCCTCTCACAATTGGCTGCTGAAGAGAACTGGCTTGACTAGCTTGGTTCAGTATCCTTGTTGATCTATGTTATCACGTCTCATTACACCAATCCTATTTGACAGAGAGTTGAATAGCAGGTGCATACTTTCAAATATATACATCACTGACAAGCATCTTTCATGCCAGTGATCATATTGATTTTTTTAAAGCTAGACTCTTCCTCATTGTGTATGTGTGTCCTAATCTGAGAAATGAATGATAACCTCTTCATCACTCTACCCCCTGAGTGTTCTTACTGGAAGCCATATTGATTTTGTTAGTCTGAGAGTCCTTGCATTGCATGGCCTTTACCTCAGGGACAAATCTAATTGTTTATCTCTGGACAGACTTCTGCCTTTACTCCCTTCTGTCTCATTATGTGCCAAGATTTGTCAAGTCAAGTCTCTCCACACTCTCAAATCGCGCTTTACAACATGTCGTTCGGCAGAACACTACAGATGGCTTACTTATCAACAGACCCTCCCACATGGAATGCTACAAACATGACAGCACAACACACTTGCAAAAATATACACAAACTGACATACAATGTAATCACACTCTGGAGACGTGATTACACATACTGACACAAAACATGAATCACATTTTTTAAGAAACACTGATTTTTGAGATTATAGTGTAAGCCTTCCTGAGAAAAAATTATAAGCAATTATTGTTTGAGATCTACACTACAGTGCACGTGAATTGTACTAATAATTATACTTTATTTTTTCATTCGAGACAATGCTGCAATTTCTCCTCATTCCTAATCTGTTATATCGCAGATGGTTCACAGCAGAATAGAGCTGATCAAATTGAAAAGCTTCACTAATTCAACTGTTATATTAAGCAGCCGGGTCAAGTCAATGGACAAATTTGACTTACAATAACATTCCACTAGTCCAATTGAGTGTAAATGAGTGTAACTCAGCACATACAGTGCAATATGTCAGACTACTTCAACTGCAATTATAAATGAATGAATGACTGGGGCTACAACTCTGCAATCGCCACAAAGCTCAATACTGTAAAAAAGTGCCGCCTCTGATGTGAGTGATTTGAAGACTGCAAAGTACAAATGTCTTGTGTAACTGTACCAAAAGCACTGCAAGAGACTAACTACAGCACACAGTGGGTGGATTTTCACCCTTGGCAGGACATTTACATACTAGATGCATTCTTAAACATCTAATTCTCAGTATAAAGTATTGGTAAAATCATGCATAAAATATAAATGGCAAGTTCATGCACAGAAAATTGTTTGGTTTGGGCACACACACACACACACACACACACACACATATATATATATATATATATATATGAACAACACAGAGCATACTATGCTGTTACTTTGATCTTTAACTTGAACCTAAAACATGTCTTTTTAAAATTAATATATATTTCAAAGTCCCACATTCATTCAGTATTTTTAAGGTGCTTCCCAGTCTAGATGACTTTACAACACCAATTCAGAAGGTTATTAGCTGCTAAGGAACTACAACACTGCAGGTTAATCAAATCAGATAAAGGTTAATATTTTAAGCTGAGTAACTATCTTGTCTCATTTTATCTTCTTGTGAAGCTGCCAGCAATAAAATTCTCATTCCACGGGAGGACAATAAGTCATTACAAATGTCAAAACTAGACTCTGCACTTTTAATAATAAAAAACAAACCTGTGAATATTATGACAAAACATTTATTTTGTTTTAGAAATGTAGAGACCCTTTTTCTTTTCAAATTTCCTCAACATCCTTCTCACCAGCTCTCCAAACTCTTTCAGGCCATTGGAAGCCCTTGGTCAGGTTTTATCAGTGAGTTAACTCCAACGAAGTAGGCCAGATCAATAAGCACACTCTCAGAAAGGAGCCAGAGCAGAGAGTTAGAGGCGCGGGGGAGAGAGGCGCGAGAGGCAGGGAGCAATCAGAGAGCTATGGATGTGTGCCTTCAGGAGTGGATCGATGCACTGACAGGAGCCCTGCTTTGTTCTCGCACAGTGCTCAGATGTTAGGCGTGCTTAACATGATTGCTTAAAGGTTTTTGTTTGCCTACTTGTGTTTTTGTTTGTCATTTTGCTCTACTTATAGCATATCCTGCTGTCCCTTTTGTTATTAGATAGGTAGTTAGGGTTGCTGTCTTGCATCTTCTTAGAAAGCGACTTCTTTTTCCCAAAGGAATTTTAGGTAGCTATTTTCCTCTTTTAAATTTGTACACATTTCTGGATGTGGGTAACAGCCAAATCTATAAGCAAATGGGAGAAAAGAACAGAAATATCTGAATATACAATTTAGAAAAAAATATGACAAACAATAAGTTACAGCCTGCTTCATAACCTACAATGAATAATTTATTTATTTTTTAAATCAAGAGTGGATGCAATAAGACAAACTTCAGTGCCATTCTTTCTTTAAATATGAGGCTTTTCTTTCTTTTACCAAATTGGCATCCTTTGTCATTTTCCCAGATTGGAGGAATTTTTCATCATTACAAAACCGCGTCCTTTATCCTCGCCACACAAGATCACCCAAACCGAGTTAAGCACTTTGCCTTCACTAAACGCTCTGCCAAGAATTACTTCTAACAAGAACTTGGGTGTGCCTGCCTCCACACAGAAAGATGTTGACCGCAAAGGACAAGTAGGTGTCAATAGATCTGCTCTCAGTGCCTATGGGCCGTTGAAACGCATGAGCTCTTTTCCAAGGCTTAATAAGATAGCACAGATGCGCCCTTGTCTCAGCACAGCCCTGTGTCTCATTGTACTTTGGCCTCCCAACCCTGCCATTGCAAGACCTCCATTGCATTGGCTGCATGAGAGGGTCTCATTAGGACAGACAAACGAAAACCGAGGTCAAGGTATATAAAGGTAGCCACAGCTAAGGAGGCTGCCTCTAAGATTAGATGGACGCTTCACCACGTCCAAGGGCCACCCTGCAGACCTCTGGCCCTCCCCATCATGACCTCCAATATCCACCATTATTTGATGAAGCAGGGCTTGATAATTATTTTGCGTGGATGAAGAAGGGAGCACAGAGTGAAAAGAGTGTCTCATTCTAAGGGAGAGGATAGTAGGGGATGACAGAGAAAAAAAACTAACAAAAAAAAAAAGATCAAAAGCAGGCCTTTCGCTTTTCATGCCTCAGAGGCTCCAAAGAGGATAAAGAACAATTGGGCCCTGGGTATCCTGTCCTCTCTGGCAATTAGACTCAGCTGATGAAGTGAAAGGGATGAATGGCAGGGTTCAAGGCCTTCTCTAGGTTTCACACAACAGGATGTGTTTTTACCTTCTTCTCCTTTATCTCCATCTCCCTTTAGAGTGGCAGAAATGCAGCTGAAATATTTCCAGATGAAGACAAGGTAATTCAAGGTGCCAAATCTTAATCATGTGGGCTGATGAGATTGAAGAGGTGTGAGTGGAGCGAAAGGGCACAAACAGACTTGGATGCAATCACATGTGCATACACACATTATTTTTAAAAAGTGCACAAAGAGATGATCCAATTTGTACATCAGATATGTTTTATGAAATTTAAGCGTAGTACGTCGATTTAAAACAGGTATTTATTAGTATCATGAACAACTATCATGGTTGCACAGCAGGCAGTCAACGATGTTAAACATGATGAAGCAAATGCACCTGACACATGGGCAACTGTTCATCCAAATAGTGTTGAAACATAACTGATGACTGATCAGTCACTTGAGATTTTTTTTAACCAACTAAACAAACATTCCAACTTGTATTTACCGCCATTTACTTAAATTTAGATAATAACCTGGAACATTTACACAATTCTCACTGTCTGTAAAAGCTATTCCAAATGCCATATTTATACTATTTATACAACAGATTTGTGTTAAGGTGTCTTTTTCACGTTTCCTACCTCTGCTACGTTGCTGGAAAATGCACATAAAAACGACTTGTGCTGCAATAAAAGTAACAATCCACTGCAGCCAGAGACAAACAACTCTAAATTTACTACTTAGTTTGGTTAACTATATGTAGATAAGATAAAGAAAAATTTCAGCGGGACTCTCCATCATGCTAAGCATAAGTTATGCAACACCTGCCATCAGAGGGGGTCTATAGAAATCTGATCCCTTCATATCTTCACTTATACTATAATCTTTGCATAATATGCATGTGCAGTATTACCCTCTCAAAATGTATGCAGTTCCATTATTAATTTCCCGACAGTGATCCAGAAATTATCCGACTGCAGCACTAAGCGTTGATGTTAAACTGCAAGCCAAGTTCTGCGGTGTGTAGGAGGAAGTTCGAACCTGATGCACAAAGTAAGCTAAATGTTAAATCATGTGTTAATGATCGCAAACATGCATCAGTGGATCTGGTTTCAGGGGACTTAGTTTTGGAAATGGAAGATGAAATGGGGGAAATATGCAAGAAAAGTGGTTTGGCTAACAGGAGAGATCCAGCGTTGTACTTTCAAAAGCAGTTGGATCACTGTCAGAGCCAAGTAAGTGAAATTAAGTAAATAAATACTGGGCACCTTGCATTAAGATGCTAAATGGAGGATCCCACGCAGATGCAGTCATGCCGGACTTTATTTATAAGCCATATTTTCCACAAAATTGCACCCGTTCTGGTTTAACTCCAAAATTAGATTGTAAATTCAAACAATCTGACAAAAATATTTCATTCTAACAACTGAATTATTGCAGTAATGCATTTTTAAGCTACTTGTATAAACTTACAAACCGCTTGCTGCTATTACGTTGTCGTATATTTCATAGATAAATTCCTTACAGTGCCCACGCCAGTAAATGGGCCCCGAGGTTTTAACTATACTGCCACACTGCACTAAAACCTTAAGATGATTAGTGATATTCTTAAAACCTAGCCTACTGATAATGTGTTTAAAGAAGCGATACGGCTTTTCCAAGCTTTGAGTTCAAAGTCTGAGAAGCATGGGGTCAGAATGCCAATGGGCTAAACAAAGAGTAGCCAAAATGGGCTTTGGGGGATTTGAAACTTAGGCCCCTGAACCCCTTTGATCAAAACAGAGCTACAGCCATAGAAATAGCAAGCATCAAGTGCCTGGGACTGTGCTGCTGCCAAAGAATCGTAAGTTTGGCAGTTCTTCGAATACAGTGGTATATGATGTATAACAGAGTATGCTGTAGGAGGAAGCCAAGAAGTATGAAAGCACTATTTCATTGCGGTATTACTAAAGATTCCAACCAATGATCCACATCAGGACACTTTAAGGCATTTTTTTTAGAACTTGCTGGAGGCAGATGGCCCCCAGCACTGAAGAGAAAACTGAGAATATTTCTTTATCAAGTTAAAACGTATATTAAAAAACAGGAACAGCACAAACGAGTGTAGTTTATAGTTGCTTAGATGTTTTAATTTTCCAGTCAGTTTCAGCTAAAGGTTTGGTAGATTCCTCTTTAAAGTGTACTTTAAAGTAATCACCGAATAAAGATTCAGTCAGGTGGTAACACAATTTTCTCCCCCATCTGCTTGAAGGATGTTTTGAACTAACTCAGGAAATATCCAACTGGCTAATAAGTTCTACTCTCGGTGAATGTCTGTGTGCTTCATGAAACAAACAAGGAGAAAAATGATTCAAACTCCAACTTAAACCGATTTTGTAATTGTGAGCAGCCTCGAGCAATTAAGCAGGCTTGTTTTCATCTTATTCTAATAATGAATCAATTACATCCAAGAGAATCCAACTGTGCTTGGTTATTATTGACAATGAGGCTAACAATGTAACCTGAACAAATGCACAGTGTAATTGATCAGCCTTTAATGTAAGATACATTAAGAGGAAAAGGCTCTGAGTGCGAGATACCTGAAGTCGTCTAATGAAAAAGAGCAAATAATCTCAAATCACGCTTCATCGAAAAGCTCAGTTTAGCACGTGTATCATCATCCTGTCAGTTCTAGTGTAACACCTATAGGCATCTACATCAACACCTGATTAGTGCTGGCGACAGGCATGGTGTCAAAACGAACGTATGATGGAGACGATGATTAAATTGTGAGAATTTTAATTAGCATATATGAAGTCTGAACATTTTCCTCGGGGCTTTGGTGGTTAGCTCATATTTAAACAGTTATCAATCCACTTTCGAAGTATTTAAAAGATGCCCAGTTAGTCGTGAAGTGTGTCTGGTGTACCATGAAAGCGTACATACAAAGAAAGGAATAAAGAAATTAAATTGCAGCATCTGGTACAACGCAGGACATTAAAACTGCAGTCTATAAAAACAATGTTTGTCTTTAAGAGTGGTATCGTACGAATTAGCCAGTGCATTGTTTGGTGTGTAACTGTATCCAGAACCATTGTTCTAGTAAGACTTTCAATTCAGTGCTCATCTTCAGTATTATCTCCATATATCATGTTCACATTTATTCTAATCGCCTCTTTCACTACGTAGCCGTCAAGCGTCTTTGGCTGCATAAAAACAACTTTCCTGCTTCATGTTTTGGTCACTAAATTGTGAAAATTAGCAATCACAATTTCCTACAGTCTAAGATTACGGGATCACGTCTAGCTTTATTTCTGAACAACAGTTCAAAACTCAAACAGGTTCAATTAAGTACAATATAAGACAAAGAAAGCAGCAAATTGGCACATTTGAGAAGCTAAAACCATCAAATATTTGGCGTTTTTGCTTAAAAAATACACTTAAATGGTGATGCATCAGTAGAAGAGTTGACGATTAATTTTCTGCGGAATGATTCATCAGCTAATTGTTGAGGTGATATCAACGTTCATTTAATATTAATATGCACGTTGCTGAAGTATTACATAAGCAAGTTTACCCAAAGTATATCACAGAAGGTAAATAGTTTGAAGATTATGATAAAATACCACCTAACTCTGACATCCTGGGCTCAGCTCAGCCTTGGTCATTGGTTGCTGCTTTCTCTATACAAATCTTCATTGTATCACTTTCAGCTAAGCCCAAACATAAATGCAGAATAATAAATAAAGCGGGCATATTTCCAGCTATATTTTCTCTTTTTTCTCCGCCCTACAAAACTATGCCCCATGCTGTTTGTAAGTATTTAAAGTGATCATTTCCAGCATGTGGTATATCTTCCTTAATATACATAATGAACAAAATCTCATTCCATTATTTAGTCTATTACTACTGGCAGATGCCTCCTGATGACACAAAGAGATGGGATGCGCAAAATATAATGGGCATCTTGTTTTAATTGTTCAGATTTTCTCCCTCTTTTTTAAGGTGACAGGGCCATTACTCCAAAGTCACCACTTATCAGCAGTATCACCGAGGATTAATGGTTTCACTTCTGCTAGTAAGAAATGTTTAAGTTGTCCTGATTATCAGTGCAAGAAAAAGAATAATGGTTATTTGTCATTGTGTTAAGCAGTGGGAGAGACTAATCCAACAAAACACTCAGTTAAGGACACCATTAACCCTTTCTGCTGGGGACTGAATGGGATGAGCGTTGAACTGAGCGCAGCAGTGAAGGCTCCATCTGAAACGTGGCGCGTTGCTTTCACGAGAGCTGTGTCAATCTCATTCACAGCTGCATTATCTATCTGCGGCTATATTATGGAGAATAAGACAAAGCTTTGCTCAAATGAGGGTAATATAGGCAAGGACATTGTAGAAAAATGCACATAGTTTCTATGGCTTTCAAACTGAGCGTGGTATTCTTTACATTTTTCACTTTATTTTGGTGCATGCAGTGGCTGAGGCTTTGATTGGGTAAAATGAGAGCGACCTGCAGGTCAGAGGAGAGGGGAAAAAAAGGGTTCCTTCTTTCCATGCAACATAAGAAGAAATTATCTAAAGCTTGAAAAACCGGGAGCACAGAATCAAGGACCTTGGAGTTAATCAATAACAGGCTTACAGTCAAAGAAGAACCAACAAAAGAGGAAAAAATGTCTAAAATGTTACAGTAAACACTTGCAGCGAGAGTAACACAGATTTCACTCAATAATCTCATGGCTAAACATTAACTAAATACGACAGTAAGTAAAAGTAAACATTATGACAGCAAATTAAACACTGAGAATTTTCAATTTAGATTGGGACTTATAGTTTGTTTGCAACGAGAACAATTACTACCACCAATAGCTGACATACTACCCATTTAACACATTTGTCTCGTGAAGGATTTTTTTTTTCCAGCGGTACAGTCCCTGAAGCTTTTGTACTGGTGGTGCAGGCTTGTTCCTGCTCCAGTAATCGCCTACATTATTTTCCTTGTCTGTCACCTTTATAGTATCTATTAGCCACTCTCTACTATCTGTTTGTGGGGCATTTTCTCTTCCTTTTTCCCATGAATGTTTTATATATTGGAGGGAGAATGATTGTTCTTTGCAATGAGGCCAGCGCGTGGCCTCAGTAAGACAAATTGCTCCAGAACGTCTAAATGGCAGTCAATGATAACTCATTGTAAGGAGAGTAAGTGACTTCCAATGGAGTGGATAGGGGACAGAGAATAATGGCAGAGCACAGGTGAAAAATAGATGTTTGGCTCAGTGTAATTACTCCATTAGGGGGCTCTCTGTTAATCTACCAAGCCACAGCAAGTGTTTTTACAGCGATGAGGAGGCGACGGGCGAAAATGACTGAAACTGGACAGAGAGGAGCCCCGCTACCTCAGCAGTCACAACACACACTATGAAGTGTTTACTAATGGACAAATGTACTCCCAGACTGTTCTCTCCGCAGCATCCCACATGAGCTACTCCAGTTACAAGTAAGTGTGGTGATGTATTGACGAAGTTCATCATCGAGCTGACATATTAATTACCTGCAGTATGGTCCCGTGCATTCAGAGTGCTTTAACCTTCCCTGTCTCAATTTTTGTGCTGCAGGATTGGATCAGTTGTGAGCCTGTTAAATATGAAAATCTGGGTTAGAACAACAACAAAAAAAAGGGACAAAGGAAAACCCACCCGCTGGAAATCAACACCCCCATTCTGCTGATTTCCAGACAAACATAATGATAACAATTTTTTGACCATTTGGTGTCTGCTGCATCCGCCTGTGGCGATCTAGACAAAAGGAGCCTGAAAAAAATGGTCCAATATGGTCTTAAGAGTTTATTCTGACCATACAATCTGTTTTCTTAAGTCAACTTTTAAAACAGTGCTATGAGCAGTGCCCACAGCATTATCAGTGAAGCTCAGATTGACCTTGTATTCACCTTTATACTATTTCCCATCTGTTTAGGTTCCACCCTAGAATTCATCCCAGTTGGCTGTAGGCCCACTTTGCATTGGGCTTTCTCAGTGGAACCCTGAACAAAACCCTGTAGGAGCAACACTCTCTGTTTCGGCCTATTTCAGAGGAATTTCAGCCTGCATCCCGGCCGTTTTCTTTCAACACCTGACAAGCTTTTTCAGGCGGTTTCCAGTGTGCAACATAAAGAAGCAAGTGTAAGCGATTTAGCCTGCTTTTGCTGCGGCTTTACACTGAGACCTCAACAAAAGATGATCAGCTCTGCAGCAGAACAACCACCATATAGCGCGGCTGATGAGGGGAAAAATAGAATTAGTTCATTCTTTACACTTGCATTCAACTTACATATTAATTTAAACAAGGCCGCATACATCCTTGGTTATTGCTCTGCTCATACAAATCCTCCCAGCAGCTCATTAGAGGGGTAAACTGACCTTCAACCAGATAAAAAAAAAAAAAAAAACGATTAAAGCTATCAGCAGGCAGGAATGGCTGAAAACACACACAAAGGCACCAATACAAGGCGTCCAGCTGGACAATTTTCTCTGCCCCAAAAGCTACAGGTTGTGGTAAGGGGACTTCAAATGGTAAGGACAGTGAGAGGTGCCATTATCACTCAGTGATGAAAACGAGCACGGTGACCCGATTAAAGCGAGAATTTCTGGGTCACGGTCTTGTTTTTCAATGCTTAATTTGTCTATCGATAGTGACACGGTCCGTGGCTTGCACCTACCTGTAATATTATCTTTCTAAAAGTCGTGGTTCAGACAGGGGCCCTTGTCACTGTAACCCAACACGGAGCGTGTGTGAGCGGATGAGCCTGCAGTGTGCAGCGGGGAGGAGACGCCGGCCGGGATCTACTGCGGAAGTTGCGGGCTGCGGCGCCACTCAGTGGACGCTCCGGTTCCAAGAGTTCCTCTTTCACTCTCTCGGTTTCTGCAGCTCTGCCGGGCCTGAGCTGTACATGCAAAGTCCTTTTGCAAGTTTTCACACTCTAAACGTAGAGTGCACGGAGTAAAGTAGGCTATTATGTAAGGTTAGTATAATATTAAAGATAGACAGGTGTATAGGTAGTCATAGGTTTGGCTTTGAGAGGTTTATATTTCTGTTGTAAAAATGTGCAAATAATAGCAATCCGTCACACCTCTCTCACACACGCAGAGTGGCTTTTCAAAAACTCTGCTATCTCTTTTATGAATATTGTTTCGTTTTAAGTGACAAAAACCATCAATGTTCAATTTCTGAAAATCCAATCAAAATTTGATTGTAGTCTGTAAATTCAAATTTGAAACCTCAGTTTTGTCTAAAGTTGCATTAAAGTGTCAGGACTACCGTGAGCTTGAACTATATCCTTTGCAATATTGCTTCTTCAAACCTGTGCTCCAAACATTATGCTCCTTATTTTATGGATATTGTGTAATTTATATGATTTTTTTTAAAAAATGTTCTACATTCAGTACATGCACCATTTTTGAAAATTATATCAAAACTTGATTCCAGTCTGTAAATTCATAAAATCAAGTCTTGATTTTGTCTAAAGTGGCTCAAAAGTTTCGGGAATCCTGTCAACTTGCATGATATCCTTCCTGTGTAGCTTTTGCAAAACTCTGTGTGATCACAAATGAAAACAATTAGATCTGCATTCTAAAAATCCTATTTAAATGTGACTCCAGTTACTAAATTCAAATTCAAGCCATGGCTTTGCACATGAGTGTTAGCACTATTGTGAACTTACATGATGTCCTTCACCAGTGTAGCCTTTCCAAAACCCTGCTCCATCCTCTGATCTCAATTGTATCTATGTTGTGTAATTTTATTCAGAAATGGTTAGAAATACATGCATGCTCCATTCTGAAAATCCCATCAAAATCTCACCCCAGTCTCTAAATTCTGTTTCAAACCCTGGCTTTGCACAAGAGTCACAGATATACTTTGAAATGTAGTGTAGCTTTTCCAAAACTCTCCTCCATACTCTGATCCCTATTTCATGAATATTATGTGATTTTAATTGATAACAATTAGACCTACATGCCCCATTTCTGAAAATCCAATCAAAATTTGACTTCAGTGTCTAAATTCAAATTAAAACCTGGAGCTCTTGTCTAAAGTTGCACAGGAGTGTCAGGAATACTGTGAACTTACACGATATCCTTCACCTGAGCTGAAACTGGGTATAGCTCGCTCAGGTGGCCTTTGGTGTACAGCAACAAACAAGTTCACAGTGTCTGTGGTCGAGCCTTCTCAGGGCTTCCTTTGCATCAGACACACTCCCCTTCATCTCATGCTAATGTAGTACAAAAAAAGATATCTAGCTTTAAAGACATGGCAGTCAGTTAAAAAAAAGGCTGCGCTTAGTGTTTGAAGTCATAAATGTGACAGAAGACTTCAAGAGAAAAGACCCAAGACTGGCAGTCTAAAGATGAGTGAGAGGCGGACAGGGAACATGTTTTTTTCCCATCCAGAGGGATATTCTGTGGCCAAGCTTGATTATTAGAGATGAAGGACAGGCTGAGAGGATGTGGGATTGTTAAATTCTTGAATCCTTTCACCAAAGCCCCCTCCTATAACATTCTTCTGCACTCCATTTCTGTGCATTTGTGGTGCACCCTTGATTTTCCTCCCTTTTCTTTTTAAAGGCTGAGTGAAATTCAGATGCCTTGATGATATGCAGAAAAGCAAGAAAGAAATATGGAAATATAATTCCACTGCATCCAAACTTAGAAATAATATTGTGACATAAATTTTGTAATGTTTATATACACTAAATAGACTCTGTTCAATGTGACTGAATTTCAAGTGCTGGCATGAATTTATAGACTCATCCCCCCAACAACTAATCACTACACTGTAAATGTAGACAGTGCTTCAACTGCCTATGGTGTTATGTGAAACCCTGGCTGTGGATTCAAAACCTCTGTTCCCCTTTCTATGAGAGGCTGTGCTTCATTTGATGCCCTGTCCATTATTGCCAGCATATTTGAAAAGTGCTAAGCCTTGAAATGAGTCCCATATTATTTCAGGCTGGACTGAATATTTCACGGCAGGAGGCAGAAAATGAGACCTTCCCTCAAGAGACTGCCTGCAGTGCATTCTACTTGGTGCAGCAATCGGAAGGTCTCATACTGTGCAAAACACACTTGAACAAACAATTATATATTTATCCGCTACGCTTGTGAGAGTTTTCTTTATTTTTATTTTTTTTTATGTGTGTGGTTGCACCGAACAAAAATGAGGAAAAAAATGCAAAATTGAGGGAAACAGTAAATATAGAGGCTCCTCTAGTTCTGTGTTTGGTATCGGCACCCACATCAGGGAGAGAGAGTAATCTGTGACCCATAGCGTAAGGTGTTTTTATGACCACCTTAGGAGCAGAGACGCATTCCAGGGAAAGTGGAGCTCCCTTTTGAGTTAGACCCAGAGCACAACAGCAGCGGGCTAAAAACGGGAAGCTAACCAGATGGATTCCTGAATCACCTCTTGAAATTGGATCTCGTTCTTGTTCTGGAGCATGATTTCATAAATGTGTAAGAGAGGAGACAATTGTCAGATAACAATGTTGTCTTTTGACTGATACAGGAGGGATGCTTCAGTATAGCAGCATAGCTTTGCTAAATGCTCGCAGGCAGAATATTCATGGGTTCAAGAGTGGCAGGACAAGGAAAGTTCCCAAGAAAGCTTATCACCCTTACTAGAAAAATAAACAAACTCAAGAAACATATGTAGGTGTGATATAGTCACCCACTCAGTCTGCCCTCTACACATTTATACATTAATACGGTTTGAATCATTGTTGCAGTATTATTAGCAAGCAGCAATATTCAGATATGCATTACGGTAAAAAAATAGAAAATAAAAAAAGGGAAAAAAGCCCGTCTCTGTGCAGATGATGATGGGTTCTTTTATCTTGCAGAATATATTTTCCCTATTGACATTTGATTTTATTATCTGCCTTCAAATTATGAAATTGTTATCAACCACAAATGACCAGCTATTAAAATTGAAAGCTGACATATAAAATATGATTCAGTTTTACTTTGCAATATTCAACAAACTACTCAATTTGCACCTAAAAGTAGATTTGCAACAGGAAAAAAGTCAAACAACAAAGCGTTGCTTAATCATTGAAACTTCAGCTGGCAGTGACCTTTGGGAAGGATCTATATCTCTGTTCCTGGAAGAAATGATGTGGATGGCAAGCAGTTGTGTCCTTTGTGTTTTGTGAAGATATTGAGTGTTTGAAGTGTTAACCCTGACACTACGCCTTTGGGGCGAGCATGCGAAGGAAACATGTCACACAATAGGATGGGACTTGGATCTTTTCTTCCCCTTTTCTGACCTCTGACCATTATTGGTTTTAAGGGTTGCTGCAACCCCAGCTCCTTAGGGGCAGTGTCTGCCTTGATCATATGAGCACAATGTGTAGTGTATTATTTAGCTAATAATGGGACCCTTGAATAAAATATTCTGAGTGCTGTTTAATTAAACATGCCGTATTTAATTTATTTTGTCTAAAAGACTTTTGGTAAAGTATTTTATTTTGAAATTGTTATTTAATGTGAGTTTCTTAAATCTTAGATGTTTTTAACAAAATTATGCACTGCTATATAATCTATTGTACAACGCCGTAAGACTGCAAAATTACAATTTCTATCCTCATTTCAAGGCTTTATTCAGCTTCCTTTTATCCCCATGGTGACTTCAAAAGTCTTGGCCATCTATTAGGTATTTGCTGTCATGGAAATGACCTTTGTTAATGAATCTTTGAATTTTGGTTGACAATGTTTTTGTGTGATCGCTCCATGTTATATGCCTCCAGTAGCTTCGCTGACATAATCCACTGAGGCCACACATAAAACAGTGTGCCATCTGCACCTGGAGCATGGCTATCAGCTCTGTTTTTTCCCCCCCTCGCATTGCCTTTGCTTGAGCTTTCTCCTGCCTGTGTGTAGCCTGACCCTGCTCTTCCCGTTCCAGGCTACAGAAGCCAAACCAAAGGCAGCTTTCAAGGGGGACTGTCTGCTCAAATCAAGTCAGAGGCCTTTTTAGAATCGGTTCAGAGATCATAGCAAGTAGAAGTCAGGGAAGAGGATGACCCTCTCCTCGAGGCTTGATCGGATCTTGGCCCAGTCAAACCCAGCAGGGCTCAGTCTCTGGACAGCTTCGTCTCTGCAGGCTTTGACTCTGTGATAGTGCGAATGAAAGAGGGCACCAAGAGAGCAGCAGTTCTGATGTGTCAGGCTCAATGTCCTGGCAGTCTCGCAGAGCAAAGTGGGCAAAGCAAAGGACACAGCCAGCAGGCACGGGGCCAAAATAAGACCCCTATATTGTGTGACATGTCATCTAATGGCTGTCCTTTTGTTTTAAATCTTTGTATCTGAGATAAGTTGGGGCCAGTGACAAAGGTCGCAATGTATAAGACAAATAAGCAAATGTAAGCAGGCTCTTTAATGGCAAAAAGGAACATAACGCTTAACAACCACATCGAAACTGAAATAGCACATTGTTGGGAGCTAGAAACATGATTACCTTCCTTTATTAGTATCCATTAGCATCTGTTGATTTATCATAAATCTCTCTTATCTCCATCAGTAATGAGAATTAGATTTTATTTGTTCACACTCTACGTAAGACCTGGTATTCAACAACACCTTCGTAGATTAAAAAATAAATTCTGAGATTTTTTCCAGAGTCTCGTGCTTGTTTTATTGTAGAACAACAATGTCAGATGTCGGAAAACTTTTGAATTCTGTTCACTGTAAACATGGCTACATATTGGGATGAAGAGAGCTGGTTGTGTCTTGTTGACACACAGGATTATTCACCCTGTGTTTCTGACCCTTCTCTACTTGACTTGGGCTCCCCTCACTCCCACCTCCACAGATCTTAGCATTCATTAAGATTACGTATTTACTTTAAGCCTGCCGCCTCTTTGCATAATGGCAAGCAGGTTCCCTGGCTGGCACAGTGTGTTTCAAGTGCTCGGTGAGGATACGACTGAATTTTAAACACGATGTGTCTTGCTTCGAAGTTGACCTTGCACAAAAAGCCCAGTGATCTCATTCTTCGCTTCAGTTGAAAGCTGCTGATTCTCTCTGTTACAGTGTTGCTCCTGTAAGAAAGGAGCCCTGTATGGCCTGCATATCACTGCAGGCTACTTCTACAGACTCCCTCCACTTTCTCCTTTCAGCAGAACGGGAGGGCAGGGAAAATGGCTCAATTCATAATGCTTTGATATGGAAATCTAGGTTAATTTCCCTCTCCAAAGGGAGTAATTTACCAACAGAGAATATAATCCAGCTAAATGCGGGAATGGCGATCAGCCATTTTAAACTTCATGGTGAGATTTATTTGAAGTTATTTTACAGAGCAAACATGACAGCGTTATCAATTTCATTTTCAGGCCGATGATCACGTGTGTTTGGTGTGTACAGAGTGAAATTGTGCGGAGTTGGAAGTCACAACTCCTCGTGTCAGCCGCGGTCATTTCCCACAAGGCGATGGCAGTAAGTGGATATCACCCAGCTCCCACTAGATGTAACTTTATCTCAGTCTTACTTAAGGCCAGTGAACTTTCAGGTCAGCAGAGGTCACCGAGGTAGCCTCTATACATTGAGGCCGCATGGGTCTGTCCACTCAAATGGATTATAACGATTACATTAAATAGCCTTGAGCTTTGGCATGCCCCTTGGCAGCTTCACTTGGCAGAACTGTATATGAGAGCACAAAGGACATGCAGAGTATGAGACAAAAGTTGGTAAATGTTTTTAAAATATCCTCACAAAGCAAAATAAATAAAAAACTGTACTTAAATTTTACGTTCATGTAGTCCAGACACAGCTGCCAAAGCCTCAGTATAAAGCAGTTAGGATAAGACTTTTATGAAGAGCTCTTCAAGTGCCTATCATCGTGCTGGTACCATTTCATCCATGGCTTTATGTGACTGAAAGCATTTATTACACTGACACCCAACAGTTACTTTGATACTGTGCCTGTCAGTCTTCGGCATTGCCAAGCTGTCCTATGCGACTCGGGGTTATGAAGGTTAATATTGGCTAGTGCTCAAAATTCAAATGATGACAGGATGGGTTCATTGATGAATGACTGATAGTTGACCCCATATTTCACTTGTCATTGTGTCCACTAAAGCTTTCTTGGACAAGGTTTGTCAGAAGAGGTTTGCAGCTTAACCCTCAGTTGTCTTTGTCTTTCCTCACTGTCCTCACAGCTGATGACTCAGTTCTTTGTCGCAACTCATCATCAGATCTGATTACAACTAGCTTTTGCTCTACAGTGTTCAAGACCTATCACATATGTAAGTCTCAATATCTGTGTACATGTGCATATGTCCATGCTCGGTAACTCAGTAATGAGGCAAACACTGAATAGAAGGAACAACAGTGACAGAATCACTGTTAATATATTCCAATGCTTTTCCAGTTTTGCAAACACCTGCAGCAACACTAATTGACAGTAGAAAAACACAAAACCTCAAAGAGATTATAATTAATCAAACCAATCAGTCATCTGTTGTTTCAAGACCAAATCTGAGGACACTTTTTACATACCATGGAATCCATTCTTTATTTGGCTACGTTGAATTTAAACACCCTGACATAAGGTTATGCAAATACAAGATTGTTTAACAGTTTACATTGAAAGTGACAATGAACAGCCACACATGCAAGTATGTCTAAGTCGCAGACAAACAAGTATACTTTTGCATTTTGTCAGGTGTATGGGTGGTGCTTTATATAATATTGAGTACTTCTGTATTAAAAATAGAAGGTTGATGTGTCTACAGCCATGAATAATGGAGAGCCAAAAGTTAATCTTCGTCATTTTTTCCGGTCAGTCAGATTTAATGACACCTAACTTCACTGTTTCGGTTCAGACTTATTATTCTTTTTTGCTGCAGCAGACACCTGTTTTCAACAAATAAGCTCCACAAACCCTCCCTACACTGAGTGCCCAGTACCAAACAGCAGGCAGACAAAGTTAGTTTAGTGACCGGCTGCTGAACATATTCAAGCCTTTTGTAGCTGCAATTGCTTAACACACATTTCTCATTGGATAGTGGAGACCAAATACAAAGCTAAAAGGAGAGTAAAACATGAATGTCAATATTGCCTCATATGTCCAGGATATTTACTAATGAATGCAAAGTGTGATATGTCAGCATCTAATTCATTGCTGAAGGTCTAGCCATAATATGTCATAGATATTTTATGAACCTGGAAAAAATCCATCTAGCAAAGCCAAGCCTACTTGCAATGTTTGCTGGTTAAATGTCTTGTATCCCAGTAATGATCTATAGAAAGAGACACTTTAAGGGTACAATATGTGTATTAGTTGTCCACTGTCACATTCTATATTTGCAGATGGCTTCAAAATAGTAATCGTATCCGGCCCATGATAGGCTTTGCTGAAGTCTCGATGCCCACATCTTGCCCATGGGTTTTGCTCTTTCAGGGTTTCAGCTAGAGGACACATCGGTGAAACCTTGTGGTGATGAGGGCAATATATCCATCAGGAACACTTAGGTCATAGCATAGCTGGACAAAAGTAGACTCACATCAGCTGTAGTTCAGCAGTCATGGAGTCAAAGGACAAAGGGTAAAATACATGTTCTGCACCGGAAAGGTCACTTGAGTCAACCTTAATCTGATGTAAGTGAATATGTAGAACCTTTGTTCCTACCGGAGCTTTTCAAATCTTTCCATCATATCTGCAGATATATGCTATAGGTATGCTTTGTATTATATGAGTCAAATCAACTTGCAAAATGACCAGTTATAATTATGATGCTCAATGGTAGTATTTACTTGTCTAAACACGTAGCAAAGCATGAATTGTATTCTGTACTTGTGCTGCAGAGGCCAAAGAATAGGTTGAATGTCATTATATAATTACCTAACATCGAGATATTATCTATATAGTATAATCTAGTATAATGTAAAAACCTGCGTGTTGCCCGATGAGATGTGTCTCACTTTTGGGCCTAAATTATGTGTTGTTTTTATTGATGATCTAAATTCACCCATTGCACATGGTTTCCTGAACACAGCTGATATCGTAATTTCAAGCAAAACATCACTCTTACCTCAACCTCCCCCTTTTCCTTCACCAGAGCCTATTGGAGAAGGCGGGATGCCCCTAGCCTCGGCTCCTCTGCACCAAACAGCCATTAACCACCATTACCGGGCAGGGCCATTTCATGGTCAGAGAGCATTTTAGTGTTAGCTCTCCCTGGGGCAACAAAATCAGCCAAGTGGGTTTCAATCCTGCTCAACATATGTTATGTTTTACATCTAGCCCTTTTATTATTATTATTTTCCCTTAACATCTCCCCGTTATGCACTTTGACTCGGCAAGTGTGACTTAGCTTAACTCAACTATACATGATCGATGGCATGTATGTCTGCAGCCAACTGTGAACTATACGAACAACAAAAACCTTGTGACAAATATGTAATACATTTTGCCATAATAACCATGGCCATGACATATTGTCTCTAAACTCAACCACCAAAGAAAGGATTACAAACGTTGCTATATTTGTAAGACAACTGATAGACATTATGTGATGGCCAGATGTATTCTAATGCAGCCAAACAGCATCTATTGTAACTATCAGCTCACGTATATTGTAACTGTAGTTTTATGATTATTGGCTGAGACCACTAAAAGGCTTCCATAGACTTACTCCTCTTTGTATCACAGCATATCAACATTTTAATGTTCTGGCTGTGAGGATGAACCTTTTCAACCCTGTTCAACTCTTGCATTTAGCAACGGATGGGACAGCAGCTCATTACTGGGAGGTAATTACAGAGTTAGAAAGTTAGAAAGTAGGTTACTCTCTAAAAAATGTCTTCCAACTGTCAGGATGTGAGCATTCAGGCTAATTTTAAATGGTAAGGAATACACTGTCGGCAACAGTAGTAGTCAGGCTTGAAATAGGCATCAGACTTTGTCAATTATGGCACCTGGGAACAAGCAAGCCCTTTTTCTTGTTGTGATTACTTCAAGCCAGGCATGTTTTTAACTTTATGTAAATAATCCCTGGGACAATACCTCAGACTTCAGTAATTCAGCCAACGGTTTTCTACAAGACACTTTTTTTCCCCTGTGTTAGAAGGCAGTTACTTATTCAAACACTTCTGATATATTGTGGCTGGACATTGGACACTTTGCACTGTGATGCATCTTGAAGAGTCAGAGACAAAACAGGGATCTAGTGGATTCTGATTCAGGGAGAACCATGGTGCACCACATCATCAGTTTCTCCTATGTCTAAAAACAGTTGACAGGAGTCCTATAACCTGAAGCAAGTCTGGCTGTTTGTGTTCTGATCATGCTGAGTTGCAATAGAATTCTTCCAAAGTAGTGAAAACATCCATTCTGACTGGTCTCTCTGTTTTACGTGCTACAGATTATGGTCATATTTTGTCTATAGATTGTCTTCTTTTGTATGACATATCCAGTATAAAATGAATACAATACACAACTTAGCATTATCAGGCATTTTGCTCAGTAAGGGTTGCTCACCACTTTCTATGGTCTAATTATTATGATCCATGCTGCAAGGAAATCTATTTGGTAAATATTATTTCAGGACTCTTCAAACCAGATCTTTTTCTCTCTCGACAAAATTACAAGTGATTATTATCAAACAGGAATTCATTAATACAAATCCCAATGATGATATCCTTCCAAAGTTGCCTTAAGTGTTCATTTACTTTACCTTGTGACAGCACATTGCTCCAAATGTTGTCAGTTCAGGGATCGATAGTCTCTTTAAGTCTGGCATCTGTAATTCATCAGAAATGAAGTAATCAAAGTTGACATCAAGCTGGTCCATAAAGTTTGTTCTCAAGTGCCAGCAATCTGGCTCACCATTGGTATGAAGTGTAAAGAAATATTTTTATTAACAAATTATGGTATGTTGTCATCTAGAGCAGTGGAACATAGTATGCAGCTGTTGCTAGCAGACCCCACTTAAAAGTGTTGTGCACGGACTGTCACTGCCATCTGGCTATTACCAGTGAGTGCAAGGTGATCTAAAATGCAAACATTAAGGCTCAACCTTACCTCAACAACCGACAAAACTCTGCTTGACACCCGAAGGCACGTTCTTATTTTCCAGGACACAGACACCTTGAATAGGGGTCAACCTATAGTCGTGTTTTAGATTAATGTTCTCCAGACAGTCAGGGGAGAAATGTGTGTAAGAGTCGATAAAGCCTGATTCTCTCGCGCTTCAAAAGCAACCTGCTGATTGACGTTGGCAAAAGATGGCAACAGCACCAGGTGATTCCTGGGATGAAAGCGAGAGACACCACCCACTGTCATGTTGTACACCAGCTCAATAGTCCACCGAGCACTGACAGTCACCACAGCTGTACATTTTACGCTACCTGAAGCCCAATAATTAGCATTTCTTTTTGAGCAATGGAAAAAAAAAAAAAACAACAGAACACGCACACTAAGACTTGTAGAAAAAAAGCCATTGTGCACACACAAACACTCACACATAGACTACTGCACTCAGCACATTCATAAAATTTCCTGTTAACTTTTTTTTTTTTGTAAACCGGGACGCAGGATGAAATTAATTGTGCAGCTTTTGTATTAATTTGTGTCAATGTTACACTTGTCAGCTTGAAGTTGACAAGAGGAGCCATATTCTTGTTGTACAGTAGGAATCCAAACATGCTGGTTCTGCCTCATGCTGCTGGCGGATGACACTCAGAGAGAGATCATTCTTGCTCAGTAGGCAGTTTCCTCTCAGTTGAACTAGCCAGCTGTTTGTTTCTCAAAACTTGACTGTTTGACATATGTTGTATCCGTGTTGTAGAAAATCACTCCAATAACAAATTAGTTTTCCCCAAACTGTAACAGCCCTTGGAATACGCAGTGTTTCGCATATGTTCATTAATGTTTTTAATCACTTAAAGGAATTAATATTAATATTACTTGGAATTCCATGTCTGATTTCACTTTGAATTACTCTATAGACAAATATATGTAAAATGTAATTTAGAAATTGATATATTGCAGAGGTATTGCTGGAGGAAAAGGAAGCCAGCGTTGTGTATTTTGTCCTAGAGGCAGACATAGCAGGACAAATCAGCAGGCCTCAGGACAAACCTCCCTGTCACCAGAGATGGAGTGCCTGGCCAACTGTGTTGACTGATTGTTAGCATTAGTGGCTGTGAGTGTGATTAATATGCCTGCCCCTCACATAGCACTCTGGAAAAAGAGAGGTGTAGCTTAAAACTGAAAAGGGGTGGCCACATTGCACGTTTTTAAAGAAGATAATGCATAACCCGAGCGTGGCCGGCTGTATATGGCAGGATGGATGGCTTTCAGGGACCAGGTGCTGTTGCATTAATTCCTCCACCCTAAATCAGAGGGAGGATGTGCTGGCCTAATGAGCTTGTTGTGTGGGATGCTGTGAGTGCTGCTGAGATGCTGTTAGAACACACTGTGCTCCAGCTTAGTGAATTTGAGACTGCCATAATTGCCGTATTGTGATGGTGATTTTCTTCATCCGCATCTAAAGCAGCCCCTTAGCATCTGCTTGTTTTCCTGGGCCTCCTGTCTGCGATGGTCAGAGCGCTCCCTTTGCTTCCACACTCTGGGACTGTAGCGCTCACCAGTCGTTTGGGCTCTAATTTGAGGAGATTAGGTCCCCATGCTGATAAGTCAAACATTGCATCACAGCCTTTCTGCTGCGATATGAAAGGGTGTCACTGTTCTCTGGCACTGCTTACAAAAGCATGCACACATTCGTGGCATCAATGCCAGCATGTGATCTTACTTATTGCCTCAGCAGAAATGTACACGCTGTTGTATGCAAAAGTTTCCACTATCCACAACTGATGTGAAAAGGAGCAAACACAATGCTTGCTCCATAACTTGTAACAGTGACTCTGTATGTCCAGGCACCCTTCTCTTTGCAATGTATTCAGAAATCTGTCAGCTTGTTTGACCATGATTGACTCATTAGAACTTGTAAAGTAAGTCAAGAATTGTTATTAGGACCTGTCACCTGATGACAGAGCTGATAAGTTCTCAGCCTCTTCAAACCGTTTCAAAATACTCAACCACCATGAACTCCTTTAAGCAGCTAATGTCTACATGATGTCCACAAAGCAGGGAATGGCTAGAAAAACATATCAACGTGCTTCTAGCTTGCAATTTCCACTGTTCATAATGTCATTAAGTCATAGTAGTTATGGGAATCAGTCAAAGTAAAGATAAGATCTGGGAGAAAACAAAACTTCCAGATAAATGTGCACATTTACTGTGCAGAAAAGCAAATCAAAACTCTCATAAAGGAGCTGCAGGGAGGTTTAGCTGACATGGGAGTGGTGGTGGTGGTGCAACATTTTACTGTGCAGGATTGACACACAAATGTTGTCTACATAAAAAATAAATCATTACAAAAACACCTGACCTGCAATCACAATCTCTCTATAGAATAAAAAACAACATCTGGTTGAGCAAGAGTGGCTTCAGGAAGAAGGGCCGTGGACTGATGAAGTCACAATTTAGCTCTTTGGCCTCAGTCTTAATGTGTTTGGACTAAAAAGCAGCAGCATTTGATTAAAAGAACACTTTGCCAACTGTTAAGTGTGGGGGTCAAAATTCTGCTTTGGAGTTGTGTTGCTGCCAAAGGTACAGGAAGCATTGCAAAGTAATGAATTCCACTAAATAACAGCAGATTTGGATGCAAACTGAACCAAAGAAAGAGACTTTACAGCAGGACAATGCAAAGTTCATAATCCATCATGAAATCCAAGAAACAAACCTTTCTCATGCTACTGTTACTGTTTAATTTACAGCCCCAGCAACCTAAGCTTAGCACTTAAAAAATAGTATATTTTCACTTCACACTGCAAAAATGACCAAGACACAAAATATTCCTACTGATGGCATTTGCATACAACTATATATATCCTAAAGTGAAGCTAAAATTGCCAGTGCAACATGCTGGACTGATGCCTTACAACAAGTTTTAACAGATGCCCACATTCTTATTTTTCTAATAATAAGTGTTCCCTCTCACACTAAGTTTGACACTACTTAGAATACTGAACCGAATATGCATCATGTCCAGTCAGTCTCTCATTCAGCGGCAGACATGACATGATAAAATGCCACCTTCAGTTTTCCATTTCTGTACATGTGTGAAGGCCATAAGAAAGGCTAAGCCATTAACCACGCTGCTCATTCAACATCTGTATGAGGTTCATCTGTGCAGCAGAGATCCATGGCTCGGGCACTCCCTCTGTGCCCCTATGGAAAAAGAGGCCTGCCAGAATGAGGAATGATGGCTACGGCCCTGATTATTAGGATTAATTGTCTCTTAGTCATGTGGTGGAGCAAGAGTGCCAGGGTAAAGCAAGGAGGAAATAATGAGGGCCAGCCAGCAGTCGTCATGTTTTCTTTACAAGCAGTTCCTATCAGGTACTTCACTCTATCAACACTATTTAGATTGGCGATAAGCGTGAAGTCATAATAAAAGGCAAAATGCTTTTGAATGGAAGATGTTAAGCTTATGAACTGCACTAACAAACCGTTCACTCGTTTAAATAAAACACTGCACAGGTGATAATACTGGTGCTGTGTAACCTGTGAAAACACACCTGCAAGGCTCGAGGTGTCTTCTCGTTCCTTTTAGCCCCATAAATCTCAAGTATGGACCTTCACACGTATGACTCGTCCTTTGACAGATTTTGAAAGACTTTATTTTTTACATTTTGTATTATTTGTGCAGCAAGCTCTGTGCCAAGTCTGAGTTTCTGTCAAAGCACTTGAAGAATTGGCAGGAAGATATTTTCAAATAAGACTTTGGTAAAACTTTTGAGAATAATATTTACATAATACCAAAATCAGTAAAGTCTTAGCAGACAAATCCATGTAATTAAAAGTGTTTTATGCTCCACTCTCTATCTCTATCTTTGTGCTCTTTGACCTTAAGATCAGATGTTGCCATATTTCCCACTTTCACCAAAACAGTCAGAGTGCTGAAGCTTCTTCTTGTCCTCAAAGTGAACAAGAGCAGATTTCCAGGAAAGTTGCAAATAGATGCCTTTCCACCAACCAAACGTCTAAACAGCTGTCACTTCCCGGCATATTCATTCATCATTATTAGATAATAAGTGGGGAATAGCCCCTGAAAACCTCTATTACCTTTATGTACTCCACAGAAGTGTGCCACAGATAACAGATGAGGCTGGACTTGATGTAAAATTAAATTACTTTTTTCACATTGGGCGCAATTAATGGGCTTTAGAAGCAGCGAGGCTCAGTGCATTTAGGGATGTGTCCTATCAACTCGTCCTGGGGATTAACCTATCTACTTTGCATTGGCCTCTGACTGCATGCAAGCAATGCTAATCTGTGCACAACCAGACAAGCCCCCTTCAATAACTTTCAAAAACTTCTGCATTGATGATGGAATATCTGTCAGCTGGGTGTCATTAATTTTGTACATGATTAAGCGTGCATTTAGGACACTTGTCAAGTGGAAGTTTTGAGCAGCCACTGGCTTGAGCAGCATTTATTATACAACTTTGCAGAGCCTCTGTTTTGTTGATTATCTCATGCACCAAAACTGAGGCTGGTCAGGGAAATAATAAAGTCAAAAATAATAGATTTATGATTGAATTTGCATACTTATTTAGCATTATTCACTTTGTTGTAGTTGTTACTGCATTTGCTATTTCTCATACAGTTCATATTTCACTTCCTAGAAATGCCTCGATTCTGTACTTCCTGGTGAGATACTACTTTTTTTGTTGCTTTTGTTTGGTCAGATTTGTTCTGTTTTGTGTTTGAAAGCACCGCTGGGTCACCACTAGCATCCCCGTGGCCTCGACTGTGACAACACAGCACCTGAATAAAAGTCATAGGAGAAATGCCTTTGATTGCAGAATACCCTTCCAAATCTTGCATAGCCTTGGGTAAAAACACGGAACAGCAATGCAGACGTACAGTACAGCACAATGGAGGCGCTCAACATGAACTAATCAGTGTTTTGGGAATATATAAGTCTCTTTGACTTTCAAGGCAGTCAAGGGAGAGAAAGAGTTTCCAAGTTGTTTGTCATCTAAACAAATCTTCCCTGCAGCATTTCTTCATACTTCCAATAATAGTGACTGGTTCAAATGCCAAATTATGCTTTGCTCTGACATATTGCCCACACCATGTGGTATATGTGCTCGTGTGTATGTTTCTGTGTGTGCTTCAGTAAGTGTGTCACATTGACTGCGTCTTCGAGAGGCTGTGTGTGTGTTTGCATGCCCGCTGTTTGTATGCATTATTGTACGTGTTAGTGGAGGTGGCTGGTGGCGGTGTACCAACTAGTCACGGACCTGGAGGATTAGATTTACCATTTCAAAGATGCCTGTGTTTCTAAAGTTTACACACATACATGCACACAGACACACTCATACAATCACCCACCCACACACTGCTTCCCCAGCTTGTCAACGTGCAACGTGGGCTGTGGAGGCTTGTGCGAACAGATGGGAGGAACCAGCATAAAATAAAGTTAAACTAGAACAGAATGACTATGCAAGTGGCGTGGCCGCCCTTTGTTTGCTAGGAAGGTGATCCTCAGCAGCTGGGGATGATGGAACGCATGATTAAAATTACCAGAGGGAATGATTAATATCTCCTTAAAGCACACACTTCCAGCATATCAATCATCTCATTACACTGGAAAAGTTAATTGTGTGAGGGGAGGGTTGGGGCCCCTGAACCATGAAAAAGTAGCCCACCCCTCGACATGTTTACTTACACAACAGAACAGACCCAATAACTCCATGTGTTCTGTACTGTGTTTTGAGAGTTTCAACTGTTTCCACTGAAATAGGCCCCTCTCAGCAGGGGACTTTACAGTAACTGGAATTTCGACAAACTGGCAAAACTTTGTTTGCAGAGGAACAATCAAAAGGTGTGGGTTGAGTGGTTTTAAAGCTCACGTCTGATGTTAAACAATACTAAATGTACAGTTCAGCGAGAATGCAAAAATTAGCATTAAATATGTACAGTAGGGGCTGCAGTGCATCACCGCATCCTGCTCTCACCCTTGTACACACTTGTGTTAATAACACTCATGAAAATGGTTGAGTGCCATGTATTAGTGGGATATTTTGTTACATTCCGGATTTCATAAATGGAAAGGTCATGAACTGTTGGGCTGTTTAATTGAATTGAGATTAATTTCCTGGTAGCCTTGATTTCCTGTAAGATTTGTGTAATTAAAGGACACAGGCCTCAACTTTTCGGGGGTGGCAAAGAAACAAAGTGACGTCAGTGAAGTCCTGCATGTGTGCTTTTGTTTACGTGCACAAATAGCACGGAGAGTAAGTAAGCAGCTGAAGATTATTTAAGTGCTAAAGCATGATGAAAAAACCAAAACAGAAATAAAGCTGCATGCACGAGGAGATGAGAGGAGGTAGGGGTCCCTGTGCCTATGGTGGCCCAGATTGCCCTTGCCTTGCCTTCCTCTCCCCTAGCTGCCAGTGTGTCCTACTCTTTGCCCTCTCTGCTCCGCTGCGCTCGCTCCCGTCCCCCCTCCCACCTCTCCCTGCGTGCCTACGCTGCCTGAGCCAGCTGCTCCCACTTCATCTTCAGCAGCGTCACCAGGCGGGGTATTAATCATGTTTTTCGAGGGGGACACTCTGCTATTTATCTCTCTGACACTTCCAGCATTCAGAGGCCCGTTGCTGGGCACAGCCCATTGAGTAGTAAGATTACACATTACATCGCTCCATTGCTTCTCCTTGCCCTCTCCATTGACTAGCTGTTCAACGGTGGCATCAAGCTTCCACGATCGGACATAATTTATGCCCTACATGTATGAAAACACTATCCTCTTTCTACATTTTCACCTTCTATGCTTCAATTTCGCTAATGTGCGGCATGTTTACATGTAATAGCGTCCATCTATAGCTTTCCTTACACAGCAAATACAGTAACTAGTATTATAAATTATAAAATATCCTGCAAAATCAATCTAATGTGGAACACATTCTGACAGAGCTCTCCAAAATTAGTTGTCTAAATGTTTCATGTTGCATTCACTGCTTCACCGAAAAAAAGAGAATTGTTGCACCAACTTTAATGAATTGCTTCAATTGATAACACACAACTAAATTAAGTTTGTCCAAATAAGGTTTACATGTAATCATAATGCCATTGGTTTAAGGTAGATTACCTACTTAAATTATCTGATTCCACACAAACAGTTTGCTTTGCTGCAACTTAATTTGAAGAAAAATCATCTTAAAATGCCCATATTTTCCAACTTAGTTGTTTGCAACGTAAATGTAAAACTTGATGTTGTCATAAGAGTTTCTTTTCTTTTTTCGGTAGTCCACTTGAAGAAAAGAGTGATTGAGTTGCAGCAACAATTTTTGAAGAGATGTAGATGCCATGACATCAGACACACAATCCTGAAGGAGCAGTAAACCAAATTTTCACACTCTACCAATTTAAATGAAAAACATTTAATTTCAAGTTGATAAAATCACCAACAGAAACTACTTTCAGCAAAGCAAAAGAAAAATGGGATTTATTCGAAACAGTACTTTAGATGAACAACAGCTCAAATACACTGTTTTACTGTGAAGCGTAAGAATGGGACTAAATAGCAATGAAGCTGTTTTCCTTATATACATCCTTACAATTAACATTTTTAATAATTCAATTTCTTTCTTGTAGTCATTGCTAATACTCCAGAAAAAAAATCTTTATATTTCTAACACACAGAGAGTGTTTACTTTCAGTCACTGATGCAGTTTTCACAGAGACAGTCAGTGGAAATGTTTCATCAGTGAAATCCAATTGCTCATGCTGACCCTTTACTTTTTCACTTACACTGCATATTGAGGCACTTTCACCACAACTCCAGTGTAGCTCACGCCATAGATTCAAATCTCAATCCGATCCTCATGCTTTCTGAGTAGGCGATGAATTGCAGGGATGAATGCACCACTATCCTCCTGATATTTTCAGTTTGTTAAATGTATGAGAATCCTCGGGCTAAAGTAATCTGCTACCTCTTCCCGTTGGAAGTTTCAAAAACAACCAAATTAAAGTGAGGATGAAAAAGGTGTCTTAGAGGAACAGGAAGCAGTTATGTTGGCTGATGGCCAGTCTAATGGGCTGATGGGAATGCTGAATGAATGAGCGATTCTCTAGGGATCCCCTCCGCTTTTGGTGGAGTTTTGAATTGAGAGTGTCAACTAACTCCTCCTCTGCTGAAAATGGAGGGTAAAAGTGCATTGAAATCCTGCCAAATAGTAAATCAAATATGTGTTCAAAAAGGAAGTGAACATTTTTAGAACAATAGAGTTAAGTACACCCTCAACCCCCAGCCTGTCCTCTCCATCTCTATCCCTCTGCATCCTTCGCTCTCTTTTTCTTTCATGCACATATTGTCAGGCAGCAAAAGGTAGGAAAAAACTCATGTATTGAAGTGTAGATAATAATATTAACAGTAGCTGTGGATTGGTGCTGAATGTCTGAAGATGAGAAGTAACTCAGTGTGTTGCTACCTCTGTGCCTTTGATATACGCTTTCCTACATATAAGTTCAGAGATCAGCAGGAGGTTTTAAACTCTCATCCTTCTAAGGTGCCTAGCTTTTAAAGATTTGAACTGAATCATACTTTCAGCTCAAAGGTGTAAACTTAATCACTTCGAAGACAGAAGAGATTTAGCCCACATAGTCTATATTTAGTAATACTGATAATTTAGTGAGTCTAACTTTAAGGCCCAGGCTTCCTCAAAATTAGCAAAAAATTGTCACACCATTTGGTGAGCTTGCTAATAACCGAAGTTATCAAAAGTTGCAGACATGGGTGTGAATTCAAGGCTTCATTGCCGGATCACAGCAATGTTTTTCATCGAGTTCAATCTTATGTGACTGAAGAATTCCACACTTTTTGGACATAGCAGACTTCAGGAGAATTCAAAACAGATAAAGTTAACATATTAGCAGCTTATCACAATCCAGTCTTATTCACTCCCCCGTTAGGGCATCTCGATTTCTGTCCAAAAGAAATGCTGCATGGTTTTTATCTGTCTGACAGGAATAGGTGACACAAATGCATTCCTTTGAATTGAATCCAGTTAGATTGGTGACTATTATTCATTTTCTTTGTAAATTAAATCAGTTTCATTCGTTGAATCAATACAAATTTCACTTCAAGCTAAAAGTAGGACTGTAGTCACAAATATCTAGCTTGCTTAATAAATATAGTATATTGGGCATAATTGACTATACTAAGAGACAAATAACTTCATGATCTATCCCAGAGTGATACTATACATGCAGCTGTAAACACTGTAAAATATGCTCTATACTATATCTTGCACATACATATTCTGTTGACCTCATAGAACTTGCTTTTACAATCCTGTATTACAATTGACAATAATTCCTCTGGTTGGGGTTTTTCTGAGCTATTTAAGTCCAATCAAGTAGCATTTTATATTTATGGCATATTTAAAACAACAGAACATGACCCACACTGCTTTCCATTTGAGATTTTTTTTAAATGTTGCAAATTTCCATGACTAATATCATAAATAGTTACATTATGGTCAATAACTCACAATATCACAAAGGAAAAGCTCTACAATTCCCCTCTGAGCACTTGGTGACAGTGGGAGGAAAAATCTTCCCATAATAATTCCCAGCAATTACCAAAACGTCTTAAATATATTTCATCACTTCAGTAATTGAACATGATTGCCCCATTTTGTTGATTGCATCATCCTGATTTTTAAATTTTTACACACAAACTTTTCAGCTCATTAAGCATCGTTAGTCATTTTGTTATTCCTTTACTAAACATTCAGAATCGGGTACAATCTTACACGTGAAACCCACTTCCACACCACAGATGTTTTACACGAGTAGAAGCGTCGCTCTCTCCGATTCTCCGTTGCTCCAAGTCCAGGCTTCCGCTAATACGAGACAGGAAATGGCAGCAGCAAGGTTTAATGGCTAATGTCTACCTACTCTATCTGTAAGTGGTTCTCCACAGAGCTACAAGGAGTGGGTGGCAGCACGGGGAGGAGAGGCAGTGCTGCTGGTTGAGGTGTGCTGTAAGGGGCGCCGAGACTTAATAAAGTGATGATATATGACATCTGAAAGCTAAATATATCTGAAGATCGTGAACAGGGGTAGTCCGATTTGCATCCGTCTTTAAGTGTCCGAGAGAGTGTGAGTGTGTACATTCTTGCGTCGTGCCTGTGTGTGGCTTCTCTGCTCACCTGGTATTTCAGTTGTACCTGTCATGTATTAATATAAGGCGAGGGTTTTGAAATGTTAACCATCAGTCAGTATGTCACTGGTTCTAAGACTGTTGGCTTCTGTATAGACGATGGCTCTCAGATGAAAGCCCTGGACTCTCCTCAAAAACCTTGGAAATGGAGCA